>NC_065449.1:235240176-235914239 GCF_917563875.1 Diabrotica virgifera virgifera
AAGTGCATACTTCAATAAAAAGGTCTGTGATGGTCACATGGCAAACAGGATAATGCCCTAAGGTAAGGTATACAGGTTTCCAAACACGTGGGATCCAAATTGAGTTGATCACATTTCAATGACTTTGAATCCCTATCTGGGTTTTTACCCAGATATTTTTCTTTTGTGGCTCAGCTAGCATCCATTTTATCGAACACTGATGATGATTTTTTATAAAAATCGAAAACGTTTTGTTGTGAAGTAGCCCTTTTAAGGGATTTTTAATAAAAAAAAATTTTATACCTTTTACAAAGGATTTCTTTCCAATTTTGTGATTGATGGTATACAGCCAACTACAGGAAAACTTTTTCTTTTCCTTGTGGGTCATTATTTTCGTTCGTTGAGCCAATGTGTTACGTTTATTGAATGGATGAACATTCATTATGTATCCCATAATATCAGTTTATTGGTATTACGAACTCTATTCACTGAGTCAACGAACACTATTTATTGAAACAACAACGTCGTTAATTGACTGACGAAGACTATTCGTTGTGTCAATAACAGTGTTATTTCTCCTAACGTATTTCATTTATTTCTACAATTATTTTCGTTTATTGTTACAATTAATTCCGTTCATTCCTACAATAAATACGGTTTTTCTTACAAGCAATTCTATTCATTCTTACAATCAGTTTCGTTCATACCTACTATGAACGTATTTTATATTAATAATTACTGAATACAATAGCTCAATGTATGATATTAATTGATTAATAATAATTTTTTAAATCCCCCTTTTTTTGTCCTTAACCTAAAGGACTTTACACTGTGTGATTTTTCATATGATTTCACTTATACAGTGTACTGGAATAAGTGTTACACTCCTCCATCCCCTTATTAACTTATTTATTTTTAGCACATAAGCAAAACGCTCGGACAGGTCGATTTTTAAAATAATCAAAGTATATTATAACATCAATGTTTCGAACTTTACACGATCCCTCTTCAGGTGACAGGCGCGGCGTAACTTTGATTTTTGTTTAATGGCAAAGTACGTCATGTGACAGCTTATTTAAACGCGTTTGAAATAGTGATTCCAAAAATCTATAACCCTTTAATCCTTTTTAAGAGCGCAGGTGCAAAATTTCGATCGAATTCTTTTTAAACGCATAAACGCTACCGAGGGCAGAAAGTCCCTTAGAATAAACAAAAATCTTCTGTTGAATGGTATGCCTATTTGAAATTAAAAATCATACTAAATTTTCTCTTTTTCACCCCTGTGACTTATTAAAATAATCATTATAGAGGTTCTCAGGCACTTCAGACCCTCGATAATACTGTAATATTTTATTTTGCATTTAAATTTTCAAAAATAATAATTAGTTTTCTCATGATTCGAAAAAAATTAATAAATTTAAAAATAATTCGACCGAAATTTCACGATAATAGACACACAAAAACTCCCTTCTACTACGGACTACACTTGAAAACGAAATGTAATTATTATTCGGCACTTCGGTAACACAGAGAAGCTAGGGGTATCACAATAAGGAAAAGCCGTTACCTTTCAAATGGTCAAGCAAAACATTTATTGTCTCAACAACTACGATTATTGTCACAATTAACGCATTGATTGTGGGTATTAAATACAGTAAAAGATTGATTAATGCATTCGTTGTCACAACAATCAATTTATATCTATTCAGTAATCATATTATATTTTATATTAACAACATTTGTACATTGTTTTAATGAAATCTGTACGTTGTCACGATAAACCAAGGTAATTGCTTGTCATCTACGAAATCAAGAACGTGAGTTGCTGCCAGAATTAACAGTATTTATTAAATATACTAAACTAAGTTATTGGCTGAATAAATTGAGTGTTATTGATTAATGTACTCTAGTTATTCTCACAAAGTGAAAATACACAAATTAGTTCTTTGACAAGGTTGTCAAAAACAAACTTTCAATATAATGGTTTACCATGACGACGATATTGGTTTTCATGACGACGATTTAACCCATTGTAATTGTCTACTGATCTGACTTTTAAATATTATGTCAAAATAATTTTATTTCATCGAATTATCTGTAGTTATTGCACAAGAGCTCTAAAATTATCGATTTTTTTCCGAGTGACACTTCGACAGTTTTAATTTCACGACCCGAAGGGGAGTGAAATTATGTCAAAGTGTCACAAGGGCAAAAATTCGATAATAATTTTAGAGATCGAGTGCCATTTGTTGCGATTATTTTATGAATAAAACGGTTCAAAACCAAAATTTTATTGTAATTTATTTATGTAAGTACAAAATAGTACAATTAAACACACAGTTGTTATAATAAAAGATTTGACGGTTGAAAGTCATCACTTTTATAATTTTTAAAACAATAATTGTAATTAATTTCACTGAATATATTTTTTCGTAGCAACGAAGGGCATCTGACGTAATATACTTGACGACGGGATATTATCAAAAATTATCAATTTAATTTTTATTTCTGTAGCTTTCTACTGGCCAGAATCTCCTATGAATGAAATATTCGCGCTAATTTCATTAAAACATGAACACAATACCATAAATTTGAAATAAATTAGTAAATAATATCTAAATATATTGTATGTATTATAATATATTATAATGCCATATTACATTTTATTTTACTTTCCCGCACGCCGTGCGGGAATATTTACTTTCACGCACGCCGTGCGGGAAAGTGCAACGAAATGCGTGCGTGAAAAGCACGCATTTAGCACGGCCGTAGAAAAAGTATTTATTCAATATATTCATTTGACGAAATATACAGCCATGGACAAAACCATAGAAT
Source organism: Diabrotica virgifera virgifera (assembly GCF_917563875.1). NCBI lineage: Eukaryota > Metazoa > Arthropoda > Insecta > Coleoptera > Chrysomelidae > Diabrotica > Diabrotica virgifera. The sequence continues at coordinate 235,242,991 of NC_065449.1, forward strand.
ATTTTGAAATTACCAAGTAAAATTTTTTGTACTTAGCCTTACCACGCACCAGCGTCATATGAATATGATTTCTTTTCTGATTTAAAGGATTTAAATCTGATATGACCCCCTCTGTGGCTCAGTGGTAAGAGCGCCTACCTTTGAATCGAAAGGTCGGAATGGTCTTGAGTTCGAATCTCACCAAGGTCAGAAATTTTTCGTTTATTATATAAATTAATAAATTAAAATAGTTTCTGTTCTTGTGGGATCGGTACTCACCGGAGGGACCGCAGATGTTCGGATACAATTAGCGTCTCTTTGCAAAGACAATGACGTCGAGTTTGCAAAGTAACAAGACACTTACTCAACACACATACTACACATGACACTAGGTACCTGACTGCAAAAATTCACCGTACCTGCCATGCCAATGGTCATTAGTTGTCGAGGCATTAGCTAAATAAAAAAAAATCTGATTTGTGCTGTATGGTGGCCTATGAAATTTTTTAAATTGAATGTCGTGAAGTAAGTATTCACTATTCTAACGACATGAGGATGTGCGTTATGGTGCATTAGCACGAATCTCATATTCAATATAGCTGAAATATCTTATTACGAAGATAATATTTATTATAGCTGGCAAATGGCAAGACATGCTTCTCAAAAACATTTTCAATATTTACATATCAGCTGTCATTCGCCCAATCACCTCCATAAGTCCTGTTAGTCCTTTCCAAGCAATACCGCTCCATAGCTCTAAGCCGTCACCTCAAAAACTAACGCTCTGTATGAGGTTACAGCTGGCATACCATTCGCTAACTTCTCTTTAGACGAAGTTTCATCAATCTAGCTTCCATAATGCCAACAGTATGCCAGAAGTTGTAATCTCATACAGAGCGTTCGTTTTCGAGATAGCGTCATAGTGCTATGGAGTGGTATGGCCTGGAAAAGACAGACCAAACTTGTGGAGGTGATTGAGCGAAAAACAGCTGATATTTGTATTGGAAATGGAGCAATATGAAGTAAAAATTGGGACTACAAAGGAATTAATGCCATTGTTTTTTCTATAAACGTGCGGGTAAAAACCATTAATTTGTTTAATTGTTGCAAATCGTAACCAATATTTCGGCAATGGACAGTAATTGTGCTGGCTAAATCAAAACCTATGTTCTTTTGGTCGTGTGGGCTTTGAACCAATTCATGTTGCCAACAAGAGAGAACATACATTTAGGTTCATGCACTAGAGTCAACTCAACCAGGCAAGATGTGCCTTTAACTTCATTCCTTCGAGTCACCTCATACATTCAACATGTAGCATCATAATAGTAGTCTCATTTTAATTTCTTACGAACCACATATCGGTACAGCAACGTCTCCCGGGGGTTCAGGTACCCTAGTGTCGGTCTATATCAATACAGACGATAGATCTCCAGCTGAGCCCGAAGATTAGACAGATCCAGTTGCTCTGTTATTTTTTATAATTTATAGCGTATTTATTATTTCGTTTTCAGATAAGCATATTTACAACTTGTGACTCTCTGTATCTTATTTCGTAGGTTGGGAGACTATAAAAATATCTGTTTTCTGGTAATAACTCTAAGTAATATTATACACATTCATTCATTTGTATTGGTTCTTTACCATCGCTGCGTTGCATTTGAGCTACCCATTAAGCTATCTACATTTCTACATTTTTTTAATAAAATTGGTTTTTTCTGATTTTTTATGTCTCCTTTAATTCGTAAGTTTGGTTTTCTATTTCTGTTGTCCACCCATATGATTTTGTGGTTTATAATTAGTTATCTAGTCACTTTTCTTTCGAATGACTTTTGCTGCTAGGTGTATCGTTCTTATTTAATATTTCCTTTACATCTTTCATTTTTTACGCTAGTCCCAATTTATTAGGAAAATACTTATTGACTCGTCGTTTAGTTTATCTGTAAGATACCTATCTGGTTGTACATTTTTTACAATCACAACATTATATTTTTATAGACTGTTTATTTTTATGTATATTATTGATTTCACCAAATGGTGGCCTGATCCACAGATGGCTCTTCTCTATATTCTCGTTTCTTGATCCATGATAATACACTATTTTCCAACATTTAGATGATTTGTATATTACATATTTATGTATTTCTTTATGTCTAGAAAACATTACATATTCTTAACGAATACTGGCGACATATATAGATTTTGAATTATAAAAGACTGTATGACTTTTACACAGTTATAAGTAAATCAAACCGGCAAACAGGTGTATGTTCTCAAAGAAATTGAAAGTGTGTAAAAATTTTTTAGTAATCAGCTAAGTACTTTCAACACATTACGTGCCATCATCAGAGCTTCGTCCTATTATAAATCCTTCATAGAAAAGCAATTCTTAAAAATCACATAAAAAATCATGGATACTGGGCAAAAGCCACAGATATCGGGTAAAACCCTTAAAATTAGAAAATTTCACATCTGAATTCTCTTTTAATTTAAAAATAAAACATGGCTGTGTCAAACCATTGTGAGTTCACGTGAACAGCTATACATATATAGGTGTCAATCACTCTCGTTCCATTTTCATTTAAGAAATTTTCTCCATATGAACCTACTATTTTGTTCCTATCTTTCCTTCCAGTTTCTGAATTAACGTCTACCATCAATAGAATCATTTTACGTCTTTTTTCTACGATTTCTAGTGTTTCTTGTAGAATTTCGTGGAACTGAACTTTTTCTTCTCATTTACTTTCATCAGTGAGGGCATATACCCCTATTATGAATATAGTAAATCTCTTTCTTTTATTTTCATGTCTACGTTGATTACCCCTTTATTTATACTTATCCAATCCTTAACATATTTATTAAATTTTTACTTATTGCTACATAATTTAACTCCTTTAAATTAGTATTTTTAATACTGAAAAGCAATGGACCCCTTTTTTTTCAGTTAGTACCCACAACATATAGATTTATCGGTATCAGAACTTATGGACAAATTGAAGCTATTTTACAGAAAATAAAAAATACGAATTTATTATATTGCCCTCGTATAATAAAAGGTTGTGTATAAAGATAAAGAGTTCAAAAAATATTATTTAAAAAGTTGTTTTTGTTATAGTTTATAAAGAATTCTACTATCATAAATATTATACATTAATTTTTAAATATGAAAACAAATTTGTTCTGTCCGATATGGAATTTCGTTAAATTGCACCATATGAAAGAAATATATTTCAACTAAATAAATAAAGTATATAAATTTCAACATCAGAGAATAACAATATCTAATATGATATGCAGATGAGCACTGTCCTACTAACTGATTCTTCTTGATTCGACCTATACGTGACTAATGTTGGCGACCCTAATGGCAATTGTTACCTTATCTGCAGCAGCCCGGAAAATCTGCACAGATTTTGTGTTGAACCAGGTTCTTAGGTTCTTCAACCACAATGTTGTTCTTCTTCAAGAAATCCACTTTCCATACATTTTTCCTTTCGGGATAGCTTTTAGGAGCTCGTCTGGATTCATTTCGCATAATGTGTCTGAAGTACAGTATGCGCCAAAACAAATGACACTGAAAAACTAAAGCTTTATTAAACATTAAAAAGTAAATAACAACATTTCAAATATGTAATGCGAATTGTAAGTTTTGCTCCTATACAAAATATGTTCAAAGTGCTCGCCATTGCGTTCCAAGCAGCACTCATAACGCTTAACAAGATTGCTTAGCATGTTATTAAAAATAGGCTGCTGCATTCTTCTGAAAAAGGTCAAAAATTTTTCACGGAGTTCATCACTAGCTGCCGGTGGGTTTCCTGTAAAAACGGCTTGTTTCAGCGTACCCCATACGTAAGCATCAAGAGTTGTTGGATCAGGTGAATGAGAGAGGTAATGATAATTTGTGTTACGGGAAATTAGGCGGTCTTCAAAATTTTCTCAAATCAGATCTAAGGATGCTCTCGTGGTATGATAAGTAGCCCCATCCTGTTGGAACCATTGGGTATTCAACTGTATGTTTCTGGCACGACATAATAAATTGTCTGAGATCAATAAAAACTGGTGTCAAAATTTGTTCTTTATATCGCACTTGATTTAGTGTAACGGGTCCTCTACGCTCGTCTTCCACGAAGTAAGGGCCCAATAATCCATTACCTGACACTGCGCACCAAATTGTTACACGGTCACCGGTCTGGTCGTTCAAAACCAAGAAAACGATTTGTCTGTCAATTGATAAATCCATTCAGATGGACGTGACATTCGTCTGTAAACCACACATTAGAAATAAATAGGGGTTGTTCATAAACCATTGCCAAGACTGAAGCACAATAAACAACTCTTGATTTCTTGTCTTGTCAAATGTTGCCCAATCTCTATTTTATAGGGAAAAGCACCAATCTTCTTAAACATTATTCGGGTAGACGTTTCACTCAAATTAATTTTTAGAGATGTTCTGCGGAGACTTCTTTTTGGTGATTCTAACACCTGTTGAAATAGCCTTCCTTGATTCGCATTTGTTGCCACGGTAACTGGACGACCGGTATAGCTTTTGCGTTGAGTTAGAACGCTTCCTGTTCGTCGAAAATTTGCAACGACTCTTAACAAACCTTATTAGTCGCTGCAGGCTTCTGAAACTCTTCCCGAAATTGATTGACAACCATTAACAAACTAGGTCCATTTAATCGTCCATTCCCGTATAGGCGGAAATAATACTCAATAATAAATATTTCTCTTGCGTTGTAAGCACCATTTCGAATCTTCTTGACAGTTTGTTAAAATAAAAAATGTTTAAAGATACCACGACAACTATTGTCACTTGTTTCATATGACGCGATTATATTTCACCGGCTTCCTGATTTCAGTGTCCTTTGTTTTGATGCATACCGTATTTTAACTTTTGAGATTTGATAGTGGTCAGTACCTACTTCTCGTGTTTTTTTCATTCTTCTGAGGACCTCGTCATTCGTGATTCGGTCACTCCACGAGATTTTAAATATTCTCTGATATAGCCATATCTCAAATATATTCAATTTTCTGCATATATCTTCGTTCATGGTCCACGATTCAAGATCACAAAAAAAGGACAGAGAAGACGTAGTATCGCAGCAATCCTTTCTTTATACCAAGAGAGAGGTTGTGGCTCTTGAAAAAAGCCCCCATCCGGTTGAAGGTGTATCTAGTTTTTACGATGCTCATTCTTATCTCTCAAGCCTCGGTTTCCTCGAAAGCGGCACCGACAAACTGCGACCATAACACTGCGATAAGTGACGTCATAAAAAACTGTACCACGCAAATTAAGGCGCTCAGGGCAACAGTGGCCTAACCCCAAACAGGTAGTTTTGAGATAAATGCCAATCTTAGTTTTTCAACAAATTTGATTTAATAGTATTCTAACACTATGGTAATTAAAATTTACATTGAGATATTTTTAATTTAGTTTTTTTATTATGTTTCGAATGATGAGATATTTTATTATGATCTTAGTTTTTCAACAAATTTGATTTAATAGTATTCTAACACTATGGTAATTAAAATTTGTATTAGATATTTTTAATTTAGTTTTTTTATTATGTTTCGAATGATGCATAATGAGAAAAAATTTGATAGTAATTTAAAGAAAAAATGTTGGTTAGGCCATTGTTGCTTTATTTAAAATTGTTGGATAGGCCAAGTCTTTTACCAATAAATATTGAATTCTTAATTTTTTTAGTTATTTATTAAGACTTAATGAACAAAATACAAATTTAACAAAAAGATAAAATCAAAGAATGAAAGCTTATGTTTCGGATTCTTCTTCTGAGTAAATAATCTCTTCCATAGGGGTTGAAGTTGTCGTTAAATCTTCATAAAAGTTGTGATGTATCGGTGGAATGAACGCTATAAGCTCCAAGAGATCCTTTTTCTTTTTTAAGTCAATATTACGACCTTTTGAATAAATAAGATCAAGTTTTATTGTTGTCTTCGCATTTACAGAGTTTCGTTTTGCGATGTTAACCGAATCAAATAACACTTCTTCATTATTAGAGTACTTGTACTCAATTACTGATGAATCGGTGTCCTTATAATGCAGCCATTGAATTTTAAGCCATTCGACTTTTGCTTTATTCATGGATATTTTTCTGTTAGTAACATTTTTTTTCCAAATTAACAGTAGAGTAAAAATCTTTGGAAGTCATTGATATCACTTTGAATGGCAGTTTTTTTAGCACATTCAATTACTTTATTCCAATCATTTGGAATAAAGATATCCCTAAAGAATTTCTTTTGTTTTTCCACTAAACCAAAATCTTGGTCGCATGGCAAGTATGAATGGCCACTTACTAGAAACTTGTGGTGAATTTCTTTCACAGAAAAAAATGTTTGAGTCAACAATATGCTTGCATAGTAGGGCGATTTTAATGTTTCTATTTTGACCGCCACATTGATCTGAATACACGATCAACGTTTCAGTTTTTACAAAATTGGTAACATAATGTACAAGAAATCGATCTCGTTCCAGATACTTTGCTGTTGATAGTCCAGACTTAACTAATTATGTAAATCTATCTATTTTTATTGAAAAGATGGGTTGATATTTTCGTATAAGTACCCTGGGAGAATTTTAAAAGAGACTAAATAATTTGCATAAAGTTAATTGGGTATTCCTCAAAATAATAATAGGTAGTAAAAATTTTTATTATTACTTAGCCAATATACATTTTTCGTATCTTTGTGTCGTCACTTCGGTATCGTCTGTACAAAGCCATTATCATTGTGTACAAAGCCTTCCGAGAAGTTTATGGTAATTGTTAGCATTACCTGTACAGAGTTGGCTACCGACAGAAAGAACCTTTACAAAAATTAAATAAGACTTGGAGAATTATTTATTTTAATTAATACAATTAATACAAATTAATACTTTGTATTACTAATTTACTATTTTAGTTCGTAATAAGCCACAAAATTGGCTACTAAATAGGAAATTGATATGACAAATTAAATTATTATTAAATACTTATTACTTTATAAGATTAAAAAGTCATTTCTATGAATTATGCGTATTATTCTAATATGATGAACAACTATTGTTGATAGCTGTTTACTAGCTGTAAAAGCAACAGTGGCCTGAGCCATGCAATTGAGGGTTAGGCCACTGTTGCATTCGTATTTCCAGTATATTTGTCAAGGCAACAATAAATTATATAGTGCCATCTAGCCAAATATAGAGCTAGGTTGTGTAGACCACTGTTGATCTATAGGTCCAATGTTTCTGCTTTTATTGATGTATTAATCTAAAAATGCTCAATTTGTGGGTTAGGCCACTGTTGCTCTGAGCGGCTCAATTAATAGCTGTGGTTTCCAAGGATGCGTTGGAAGCCACCGCTTGCTGAGTTTGCACATTCCATTGCCGCAGTGAAGAACCTTGAATTTTTCACCGTAATCTGACGTAATTCATCGCAGTGTTACGGTCGCAGTTGTCGATGCCGCTTTCGAGGAAACCCAGGCTTTAGTTGTTGGTCCATTCTTCATTTCTTATGGTGTCAAGCTAGTTGTAGTGCTTCACTCTACAGGGGTTTGGTTGACGTATAGTTGACGTTCCGTTATCTTTTTCTTGCTAATTGTCATAATTTTAGACCACATTATTGTCTGTAATACGTGATTTTGTTCATAAGAACTTATAGGTCTTCCGATTAGGTTGTCCGCAAATACTATGGTGTCAACTGCATATCTGATGTTGTTTGGCCGGTACCCATTCAGTATAATACCCTTAGTAGAGAGCGGAATATATGCAAAGTGCATATAGATGCATATATTGCATATTTTCAGACAACAAACACAACATTGCATATTTAAGATAAACACGATTTATTTTGCATATTTTAAAAATAAATTATATAATAAAATTTTCCTCTCTTAGTTGGAATTTTATAACTTCGATATGAACGAGCTCGATATTTATCTATCTATCGCTCATCTGGAGTTTCCCATTACTACCTGAATTTAACAATTATGGGTGTTCCCAGAAAAATATTATTTTATTAGCGTAGCAAGTCCTTTTACCTGCTTTTAAGGATCTAATAATTATTTTGTCAGTTTCCGGCCAACATTTGTTTAAAGTAAACGTTGTATGGTATTTAGTGTTTTTGAAGTAATTGGTATATATTAAATTTAAATATGTCTACCATTCAAAAAAGTGCTTGGATAAAGTGTTTTCCCGAGTTAAAGCTAAGTGGAGACAAAGTATTTTGCAAGGCCTGTTCCAAAATCGTAAGTTACATTCATTTTCACATTTCATTTTTTAAATGAGGAACTGACAAACAAAAGCATCATATCCCACAAAAGAAATTTTTCTGGAAAGAGTGTTTTTATTCGACAAATTCGCTTTTACTTCTATAAAGACGAACATAGAGAGAAGCATCAAAATATAAAACCCATCAAATTGTAGACAATTCCGCTTTTGTTCTTCAGCTTATGTAACGTACTTTGTTCTTTAAGTAACGTACAAATTGCTAAAGAACTTATGTTCATAAAAGTTAATTTTAGTTTTTTACTAGATCTAATAAAGTCATTTACAAAGGAATTTACAATTAAGTGATTCGGTTAATCTTGTTAACACTTTTTCTGCTCATTGTCAAAAATTTCCCGGAAATACAGGGATTACAATTAGAAATAAATTAAAAAATGTTTTAGAAAAAAATTAGGGCTTCGATGGTTTGAGGAAAGTTGTACGTATTTTTGAAGGCAACTTTTCTGAAGATCTTACGACTTAATATATTGTTTTATTTTTGAGTATTTTTAATATGCATTTGCATATTTAGACAAATTTAGAAAAAATACCTGCATATTTGTAGTAAAAGTAATGCATATATATGCGCATATTTTGGTAATGTTGTGTTGCATATATTCCGCTCTCTAACCCTTCGTCTGGGCAGATTATCGGAGAATAGGCCATTTTTGTGAAAAGTTATTTATCGTTACCGTTCCCAAGATTTAATTTAGTTTAATAGGTCTGGATCCCGCATATGAAAAAAAGTTGAAAGTTGAAAAAGCTGAAAATTTGTTAATAGCTTAAGGGTGTCTAGTCGGATAAGCTTTGATATATGGGAACACTGGAACAGGGGCAGTTTTACTTGTGGAACAGGTTAAAAATTTGGAACGGTTACACCACAAAAACGGCACATTTATTTTGTCCGACAGAACAGACTTAAACTCTCCGAACAGAGATTAAACTCTCATGCTAAAATCAGACTGCTATTTATCGCCTGTCATTTCACATATTCTACATGTTCCACTCATTAAAATGCACATTTGGTGATAAACAGCAGTCTGATTTTTGCATATAAGTTTAATGTCTGTTCGAAGAGTTTAAGTCTGTTCTGTCGGACAAAATACACGTGCCGTTTTCGTGGTCTGACCGTTCCAAATTTTTAACCTGTTCCGCAATTAAAACTTTCCCTGTTCCAGTGTTCCCATATATCAAAGTATGTCCAAGTAGACACCCTTAAGCTATTAACAATTTTTCAGCTTGCTATTAATCAACTTTTTTTTCATGCGCGGGATCCAGACCTATAATATTTCCCGAGATATTCTATTTGTTTACAAGCCAAAAAATTGTTTATCATTCTAAAATATTCCTGAGGCCGCCTAAGTAGTCCAATTTCAATTCTGTAAAGTACATTAGATAGGCATGGTGCCTTTTTATACAAAAATCATAGCTATTCTTTTTCACCATAATTATTGTGGTTATTATAGCGACCGTATAGTTTTAATTTGCAATTTAATTGTTGCTAAACTGTTCATTCAAAATCCATCGGCTTCTGTAAATGTAATCTGTACCAAGGGAGCTTTTATATTACCAAGTTATTTAATTATTGATAAGTAATTGCTTACCTAAAATTTTAGTTGAAACTTAAGGATTTTGTTGGAAAAACCCGCATTTTGCGAGGAAAATTTTCGTCAAATTAAAACGGCAAAGACATGTCTCTATGCAGAATTTAATTACGGTGAATTTTTATTTGAGTGTTTTTGATGTAAAATTAAAATCTTTGGAGTTAGAGCAAAAAAAGGAGAATAGAGCCAAAATTGAAAAAAAAACACGATTTTCGGGCGCCATTTTGTTTATAAAAAAAGTTTCTTTTTGTTGTATAATCCACTTCCGCGAAAATTTTGTGATATATATTTGATTTAACATGAATTCAAGAATTTTTTTTATTGGGCAACAATGTCAACTTAGATCTCTGACGTAGATAATGACGTGCAACGGTAAGTACATTAAACGGACTGTAAGTATAATGACAAATTGTTTATATTATCAGTGACGCGCTGTAGAGATGACAACAATGTTTCAGTAAAATGTGGTAGAATATTAAAAAAAAACTATGATATATTAAAACACAGTATAAAATACAATTCTTTATTAATATAAAATCCATAATTTTTAAAAACACTTTACCCACAGGGCATATAATCTTTTAACCATTCTTTACGAAGAAACAGACTTTAACGCTCTGCTGGTTTTGTTCATATCGATAAGTATCAGTCTTCTATGTACTCAATGAAGAGGCTTTTTCTCGATGTATTTTGGGCACTATCCAGATTTATGGATTTATTCGTTGTTCTAAAAAATAAAAACAACTTTAGATATTGAAACTTGAATAAATCCTCTAATTAGTTCATTATTCGTTAGTATTTAAGTAAGTTATAAAAAACAAAAAAAAATTATTCAAAATTTTTATTAGTAATTATTTCAATATTACTAAAATTTTTAGCTTCGGCCCAAAACAGACGGGCCACTCTGCAGCGCCACTCTGTGGATCCACAGAGTGGCTGAATCAGGCGATTTTCTAGCGCCGGCGACTACGATGCGAAGTATATCGTTTTGGAAGGGTGCGGCGTTTAATTTAATGTGTGAGAAAAAACAGTAAGTTTAATCAAATGGTTAAAAACTTGCCGACTAATATTAAAAAAAAAATGTGTTCGTCAAAATCAGTGTTTGTAATGTCCATAGTTTTAAATATTTTATAAAATTTCAACGATTTTGAAAAAATACGAATAAACTCCATAAATGGAATTAAGATGAACCAGACAAAAACAGCTATATTACAGAAAAAAGCACATAAAGAATCAACCAGTACATCTGGTATCCTGCAGGCGTAAAATAGTTTGATACAACCTGACAACTGAGTGAAAGTGAAAAACATGTTAGCTTGCAACCCACTTTTAACTGATATCTTATCGTTTTGTTTTCAACAATAAACAATGAAACCTTTTTTGACCTAGGATGGGACCCCACTATTTAACATAAATAAACAAAAAAGATTGTAAGAATTTGTTTCGTTTAGTTCAAATGCATCCAATGTATAATCAAATGTAAATATAAATAGAGAAAACATTGCTTATGGGATTTATTCTTTTCGATAGGGCTACCTTCTATAAAATCGGAAACAAATAATTCAAAGATGACGTCCCACGCTTTTCATTTTAATGCCTATAAATACGCCCTCGGGTTCTTGTATCACATATATCCGGTCTGTTTTGCACTTCAATCAAAAACCGTTCCGAATCTGAATTCAGTTTAGGTGTTCACCCTATAAATTCTCGTAAACATCTGCGACAGCTACAAAAGTGGTCCGTCTGAATGCGTTTGCCACTAGTGGATGCCACTAGCAGTGAAGCTCGGCGAATGTGGCTGGCCACAGTCGCTCGTCTGGGGTGCGACGTCCACTTCACATAAGAATCCACGGTAAATTATTGGAAGCTGCTTTGTGGATCCACAGAGTAGCGCTGAAGAATGGCCCGTCTGGTTTTGGCCTAAGTTTCAAGAATAACTACCTTTACATGTGTAATGTAGAAATAGCCAATTTGATCAGTTTTTACATCGGGCGTCCTATGTGAAAATTGTCATAAGAGATATATTGCAAATTTAACAGAGCCTAGGTTGCGCTATTTACACCGCGCTATTTTGACAGAATTGACATTTCTCAGATGTTTCATAAATGCAGATATTGCTCAACATTTTGGTTGCGGTATTTTACGGCGCGATTAAGATTAGTTGTTTATCTAATTTGTACTCAAAATTCAGAATTTAATTTAGATGAGAGAAAGCAGGTTTGTATTTTCTTCCAAATATCGAGCAAGAGAAATAAATGATCCTTGAATGTTCTTACAAATAAAACATTTTCCTGTTGCACTCTTCATGTTTTCCTGAACTAACGTCCAATTTTCTGGAGAAGCCAATATGGATTTTGACATAAAACTTGTTTTAATAAACACAAATCGTCATCAGACGTAAATCTAATTCGTTTGCTACTGTCTGAGGTACCCATTTTAGCAAATTATTACGAATAAATTTGGTTTAAATGAAAGATAAACAACAAACATAACCTGAAAAGAAAATAGCGCAACGAATACCGCACAGCGTAACGACTCCCCTAATAACGGCAGGCCGCATTTCCAATAACGCAGCGTAAGCCAGATATCACATCTGCGCATGCTCTACTGTCAAAATAACGCCTGCTGTAATACAGCAAGTGCAAAAAAGGCTCTGCAATATCTCTCTATTATATGTCTAGGAGCCAAGGAGGGTTGAGCACGAAAACCCGTCACATAATTTGCTATTAACAATTGAATTGTTTAAATAATTGTATCTTGTAAACTATAAGGAGATATTTAATTTTACCAATAAAAATTGTCCCTTTTGAAAAAGTGATCAAAATGGCGTTGGGTAAATTTTGATCCGATTGTTACGACAGGAGTTATAACAAATTTGGTAAAAAAACAATTGCAACATGGACATTCGATGGGGCTTTTCCAAATATAATCAGCTTTCATACCTGCTATTAACTTTCAATCCGGCCTCATTTTAAATGTAGGTAATAATGATTTAAACTTGAAAAAGGGTTTGCAAAATTACTTTATTTTTATTAATAAAAAGGTGATAACAGCTAAAGATTAAAAATTGAGGCATATAGAAACCTGCTAGATCCGTGTTTTGAAATTTTGTCAGAAGGTTAAAAAACAATAAAAATGTAAAGGACATCGCACACATCTTATGGAAAATATAATGTCACTCAAATTCAATAAAATTTATACGAATAGATGCGTTTTAAATTAACGGTCAAATCTTATCATTGCGCCAACTCTATATTTTCAATAATAAGAGCAGAAATTGATATAAATAAATCTGAAATCAAATGGGTACGTACATAAGTTAGAGAGAGAAAAAATATTTTAAAATACCCAAATTGTCGGTACTCCATAAATCAGCGGATTAGTTTCACTAATCCGCTTAGACCCAGAGGGGTTTAAGCTCTTGTGAATAGCACCCAGAGCAATAGTAATTGTAACTGACACTTTTACTGACTCAAAAAATGTGATTTCGATAAACTTTAATTGCAGTTTGCGCCGTAATTAATCATAATTAAGAGTTGGCGCAATGATAAGATTTGGCCGTTAATTTAAAACGAATCTATTCGTATAAATTTTATTGAATTTGAGTGACATTATATTTTCCATAAGATGTGTGCGATGTCCTTTTCCAAAAAGTATTTGGCATCTCTCAATCAAAGGGGCGTCAATAAATATCATAAAATGGCACACTCATTTGTCACTTTTCTGCATGCGCCTTACATCTTCAGCAATTTGTACCTACTTTTAGTTTGGATTTAGTATAATGAAAAATTTAGGATTTAGCAGATTTTGATTCTGGCGGGCTCAATTTCAAAAAAATTTCTAATTAATTTGTTTATGGCATATACAGAGTGAGCCAAACAAAAGAGTCCGCCTCGATATTTGGCAATATGTATTAGATTTTAAGGAAATAAAAAAACAGGTTAATTTTTTATCTAAGGGGGACACATGTTTATGGTACATACATATGTCATTTGTCAACCCCTTTCTTTCCACTTCCCCTACCCCTTATTTGAAATAGGAAATAAGTGTCGTGTGCTAGCTCATTTGAAAAGATATTCAATTCTCTATTCAGTATTATCAACATTAACATAAATATTTATATAGTGTGTCCAAGAAAAAAAATATTTCAATTATATTAAGTGACACAAAAAGAAGAATGTTTGTAATTTATTTAATTCAAAATACATTCTAATGCTGTCACAAAACAGAAAAAAATGTTTTTTGATAAATAGACATTGCTTTTCGCTCAATTTCAATGTTCAAGCTGCCACTCATCTGCCTCTTGGTAGGTTGAATATTGAATTTAAGCAACAAACAATGTTTATTTATTATATAAACATTTTTTTTTATTTTCTGTCCACAGTAGAATGTATTCTGAGTTAAATAAATTACATACATTCTTCATTTTGTGTCAATTAATTTAATTTGAAATAATTTTTCTTGGACACCCTGTGTAAATGATTATGTCAATGTTAATATTACTGAATAGAGAATTGAACAACCTTTCAAATAAGCTAGCGCACGACCCCTATTCCCTATTTAAAAATAAGGAGTGGGGAAAATGGATGGAAGGGGGTTGAAAAATGACAGATATATTATATACCATAAAAATGTGTCCCCCTCAGATCAAAAATTTACCTGTTCTTTTATTTCCTTAAAATCTGGTAAATACTGCCAAATATCGGGGTGGACTCTTTTCTTTGGTCCACACTGCATATTTAAAAAATCTAGCTAATGCCGTCTTTTTGTTTGTTACATAAAAAATATCTGCAAATTTATAGAAAATAATTATTTCTCATTTGCTTTATAAAAATTATATTTAACAATAGTTTTGACTAACTGTTCTCTCAAACTCTACTTACTTCTTTTATGCTCTTCCAAGTCATCCCAATACTGAACTTTGCCTGAACCAAAAACAATAAAAACTATTCCAGATAAAATATATACTCCCCCTGACGTATAAAATACATACCGCCATTCAAGAGGATTTGTCTGAAAAAAACAAAGGTTCATTAAAATAAAAAAAAAACATTGCAAATTTTTTTTATAAAAGTTATATTTTATTAGTATGCCTTAAAGGGCTGTAACTGAGCATTTTATGAGCATGTTACGGTAACACCAGAGTTCAAATGCTTGGATTCTTTTTTGTTATTTCTGTCATTGTCCAGGCTTCAACATCATAGAGCAAGGTAGAGAAAACATAGCATTCTAGTTCTCAATGAGATATCCAGCTGGCGGTTGCATATAACTTTTTGCATTTTGTAAAACACTGTACGTGCCTTTTCTAGATGTGTTCTTATCTCTAGTGCGTGGTCCCAAGTTTCATCAACCTTAGTACGTCCAACAGTGGCTGCTCGTCAAGGTCGGCAGGGTCGGCAGTGCCGACCCACACATTTATGGACACATTATTATAGATTTTTTAAATATTTAATTTAATCGGAGTTGATGATATTCGTTTCTGTGAAATAAAAAATATATCTGTGAGATAATACAGACTAAATTTTATTTATTGTTTTTAAAATAATTCGATCCCGATACGTTAGTTAAGTGATCCCTGTGCGCTGTGCGCAAGAGACTTTTCAAATTAATGATCCTATAGCCATGCACCCGCATTCGTTTGCGATTGTGTGAATTCTTATTATAAAGCCCGGCACGGCATGCCGGCCCCAGATCGACAATTTGCTTATAATAAGAAGCTATGGAATATTAGCCGATAGGCAACCAATTATACATTCCCTGTATTTATTTGAATGGCAAGTACGGCAGCGGGTACCTCTGCCGAGCGGTGATCTGCAAACGGCAGAAAGGCACGTACGTAGCCACGTATTGCCTTGCTGGCGCGCCCGGGATAAAATTATGAAATTGGTATGGACCATTCCACGAACATACGCCTGTTTTGTATTACTTCGACAACGAATATTTTACTGTGCAAAATAAGAAGTACGAAAGTAAATCGTCGCCTTAATACTATAACTTGATAACTCGAAATTAGTAGTTTTGAGATAAACGAGTTTAAAGATTTTAAAGATATTTGTGCTGCTACCATGATGTTGGTAAATACGGAATTCACTCTGCGGCTGTAAAATACTCTTCCTTAACTTTTTGGCAACTGATCTATTTAGGAATATGGTGTAAATTCTTTTTCCAATATGGAAAAAACATGAAAAATTAAAGTTATCAACTTTTAGCACTACCATAATGTTAACATTTGGTAATGTCGCATGTTGTGCTAAGTCGCATATAAGTGAACCTTTTAACACAACTAATATTTTAAACATTATTTTGTTGAAAATTAGCCCTCTGCCATGGGGGTTGCCAGATCTGCTAACAATTCTCGAATTCTTGCATTAAAATGAATCGAATAAACAGATAGCATTTATGTGGTAAGTTCAATGGTTTCAGAGAAACACGTGCTAAAACTAGATAACTCGAGTTATCTAGTTATAGCATTCAGTGTATGTCGTATTCACGATTATTTCGATTAAATAATAGCTTGATAACTTATCTTGTCAAGTTTTAGCACTGAATATTAGTGGCATTTGAGTTTTATCAACTTTCGTCAATAATAAATAAATACTTAACCCGTTTGAAGTGAGCTATCAAGTTTTTACACAATATGGAGGCAAATAAAATACATCTTGTGAACTAGTTATCTCAAAAACGTCAATTTTGGAGTTATCAAGTTATAGTACTAAGGCGACGAATTACGCTAATAATTATTCCAGTTAACAACAATGTAATTTGCAATTTACTTTCGTTCTTCTAATTTTGCACAGTAAAATATTCGTTGTCGAAGCAATCCAAAACAGGCGTATATTCTTGGAATAGGGTATAAGTAGTTTTACGTCGTTTAATTATTATTGATATTGTAATTCTTTTAAGTTGTTAGGAATTACCATTTAGGGGACAGGATGTATCGGAGCATTCGTTAAATCAAGTTAATTATAGAGAACAAATAAAATTGTTTAACAAATACGATCTGGAATTTTCTAATTTATTTTCTGACTCGAAGAATATAGCGGCGTACCTAAAACAGCACAGAATGAAAGACTCAATTGGTAGTTACATTTTGATCCTTTTCGGTAGAAGTAGACGAAACTTCTGATAGAGGTAACATGTCATTCACAAGTACCAATAAAATTCTCACAATAAAACACTGAAAAACCTTTGTTTTTCTATACTTCCACAAAATTTATTACAACTATGTTATTACTACAGCTGTTTCGGCAAAGTGCCTTTCTCAAGTGATATATTTTACAATGTGTTTGCCTTTTTAAGTCTTTAACTGAAGAGGTTGAGGAGTGGGGAGCTGTTTGTCTCGAGTTGGTCATTCAGAATTATATCTGTATTTTTCAATTTATTAATTTCCATTGATTCTAAAAGTGATAGCTTAAGGCCTTTATTTTGAATATGTAGAATTTGAAACTCTTCGTTGAAAGAATGATTATGATCTAGAAGGTGAAGTGCGTATGTAGAAGTGTCTGTTTTTCTATTGTTGAAAGCCCTTTTGTGTTCTGCTATCCGTTTGTCAAAAGTTCTGCCAGTTTGACCGATGTAAGTTTTCGGACAGTCACCACAAGTTAGTTTGTACACACCACTCTGTAGTTGCTTTCTCTTTCGGCTTTTACTGTTTTTAATATGTTTGCTTAAGTTGTTGTTAGTTCTGAAAGCTGGTGTTATTCCTTTTTTTTTATGTATCTGGCTATTTTTGTTGTTATTTTGCCAGTATATGTGAGAGAGCAGAAGGTACTGGGTTCTTTCTGTGGTGGTGGATACACTAATTTCAAGGCTTTCTTATGGAGTTTTTGGTTTAAAATGTTGTTAACTGTTTTCGTTATAGCCATTGTTTACTGCTATTTGTCTAATGATATTTAGTTGTGTCTCGAAGTTATTTTTTGTCATAGGAATTTCTGTCAGTCTATGTATCATGCTATGGTAGGCTGCTAATTTGTGTTGTGTAGGATGGGATGATGAATTGTGTATAGTTGTGTCAGTATGGGTAGGTTTATGATATACGGAGAACTCATGTTTGTTGTGTAGTCTGGTAATCGTTACATCTAGAAAGTTTATGGACTAGACTACACAACAAACATGAGTTCTCCGTATATCATAAACCTACCCATACTGACACAACTATACACAATTCATCATCCCATCCTACACAACACAAATTAGCAGCCTACTATAGTATGATACATAGACTGACAGAAATTCCTATGAAAAAAAATAACTTCGAGACACAACTAAATATCATTAGACAAATAGCAGTAAACAATGGCTATAACGAAAACAGTTAACAACATTTTAAACCAAAAACTCCATAAGAAAGCCTTGAAATTAGTGTATCCACCACCACAGAAAGAACCCAGTACCTTCTGCTCTCTCACATATACTGGCAAAATAACAACAAAAATAGTCAGATACATAAAAAAGAAAGGAATAACACCAGCTTTCAGAACTAACAACAACTTAAGCAAACATATTAAAAACAATAAAAGCCGAAAGAGAAAGCAACTACAGAGTGGTGTGTACAAACTAACTTGTGGTGACTGTCCGAAAACTTACATCGGTCAAACTGGCAGAACTTTTGACAAACGGATAGCAGAACACAAAAGGGCTTTCAACAATAGAAAAACAGACACTTCTACATACGCACTTCACCTTCTAGATCATAATCATTCTTTCAATGAAGAGTTTCAAATTCTACATATTCAAAATAAAGGCCTTAAGCTATCACTTTTAGAATCAATGGAAATTAATAAATTGAAAAATACAGATATAATTCTGAATGACCAACTCGAGACAAACAGCTCCCCACTCCTCAACCTCTTCAGTTAAAGACTTAAAAAGGCAAACACATTGTAAAATATATCACTTGAGAAAGGCACTTTGCCGAAACAGCTGTAGTAATAACATAGTTGTAATAAATTTTGTGGAAGTATAGAAAAACAAACGTTTTTCAGTGTTTTATTGTGAGATAAAATGAACTTCTATCAAGTAACGGTCGAATCCATCAATTACCAATAAAATTGTTCTTCGATACGCGTTACGTCTAATATTTATGAGAGGTTGTTAGGTTTTCAGACGTGAGTAGAAGCCATAAGACAGAATATATTTTTGGTGTTTTAATTTAAAGGACAGATCAAAATTTTTTGATATCAAAATAAAGGTCCGTAAAGTTGGCTTGTCCACTTTTATATAACAATAAAATTTTCATGCCATAATTTAGTGCTCATTTAGTGCTAATTTTGTACCGCAGTCCCGAATTTTGTGCTCTTTATTTATTTAAAAAAGCAGGTGGACAAGCCAGCTTAACGTTAAGCTGGCTTGTCCACTCTTAGTACACAATGAAAAAATAAAATTATTCAGATTCTAAATAGGCTATAATTTAGTGCTCATTTAGTGCTAATTTTGTACCCTAAACATTATAATGACATATTTGTTTAAACAATTTGTTATAAACAAAATTTAAAAAAATTAAAAAATCGAAAAATTTTTTATGCTAGAATTTAGTGCTCATTTAGTGCTAACAAAATATCCATATCCTGAATTTTGTGCTCTTTATTTATTTAAAAAAGCAGGTGGACAAGCCAGCTTAACGTTAAGCTGGCTTGTCCACTCTTAGTACACAATAAAAAAATAAAATTATTCAGATTCTAAGTAGGCTGTAATTTAGTGCTCATTTAGTGCTAATTTTGTACCATAAACATTATAATGAAATATTTGTTTAAACAATTTGTTATAAACAAAATTTTAAAAAATTAAAAAATCGAAAATTTTTTTATGCTAGAATTTAGTGCTCATTTAGTGCTAACAAAATATCCATATCCTGAATTTTTTGCTCTTTATTTATTTAAAAAATCAGGTGGGCAAACTAGGCTTTACGTTCAGCTGGCTTGTCCACTCTTAGTACAGAATGAAAAAATAAAATTATTCAGATTCTAAATAGGCTATAGTTTAGTGCTCATTTAGTGCTAATTTTGTACCATAAACATTATAATAAAATATTTGTTTAAACAATTTGTTATAAACAAAACTTTTAAGAATTAAAAAATCGAAAATTTTTGTATACCATAATTTAGTGCTCATTTAGTGCTAACAGAATATCCATATCCTGAATTTTGTGCTCTTTATTTATTTAAAAAATCAGGTGGACAAGCTAGCTTAACGTTAAGCTGACTTGTCCACTCTTAAAAATTAAAATATCGAAAATTTTGTTATGCAGGAATTTAGTGCTCATTTGGTGCTAACAAAATATCCATATCCCAAATTTTGTGCTCTTTATTTATTTAAAAAATCAGGTGGACAAACTAGCTTAACGTTAATCTGGCTTGTCTACTCTTAGTATAAACAATGAAAACATAAAATTATTCAGATTCTAAGTAGGCTATCATTTAGTGCTCAGATAGTTATAAACATTATAATAACATATTTGTTTAAACAATTTGTTATAAATAAAATTTTTAAAAATTTGAAAATAGTAAAATAAATTCTTTTTTAATAATTTGTTATAAACAAAACTTTAAAAAGGTATAAAAATTTAAATATGTTTATTCTGCAACTACAGTAAAACCCAGATATATATTATTTTCGGTCCTTTACTGTAATAATAACTAATAACTTACTTTTTGCTAACAAAATATATATTCCTTGAATGTTGTGTCCTTCGTTTATTTTAATCGAGCCTAAATCATATTATGTGATATAAAAAAATATTTTAATAATTTATATACTGTAATGCAGGGGTGGGGTGGCAACGTGGCATTAGATAGAAAACAAAGTGTTTTAATTTTCGCCTGCATTTTACCCGATTTTCGCGTGGTGCAGCGAACATTGAATGCTGAGTGAGTGAAAAAGGTAAGGTATAAACTGTGCCCTACCTAATGCAAGAATAATATAAGTAAAAACGGTAAAAAATAGTATAAAATACTAAACGGACAAATAAAAGTGAGGTTAACAGCTAACAGATAAGCTTATAAACACTGGCGAACGCTGGTCAAATTTCAAGCGGTGTTGCCGGATTTAAAAAAAATAGAAACACCTGCCGAAAAACAAAAGCAATTTTGGTGCGTGGATAATTGGGCATACCTCCTCGTGGTTGAAACGGGTGTGCCCAGTTAACGCTACGTACAAAATGGCTGAGAACGAGTATAGTGTGGACGAAAAGACAAGAAAAAGAGGAGATGAATCGGAAGATGAGGCAGACGATAGCAGAAGTAAAAAAGTACATCGGTCGCCTGGGAATGATAGGCAACTAGAAAAAATATTGGAGAGCCTAAATATTATCACAATGGAAATAAGGGAACTAAGAGAAGAGCAAAAAGAGTACAGAGCGGAAATGAAGGAACTCAGACAAGAAAATGAAAAGCTGAAACAGGAAAACAGAGAAACCCAACAAAAAGTGGAAGAATTGGAAAATAAAATAGACAGAATGGAAAAGGACAAAAGACGAAATAATATAATACTGCAGGGAGTAGATAGATACCTAGGATCAAAACATAACAAAAGATAACGTCCAAGATTTTTTATGCAATGCACTAAAAGTTGAGACAAAAATAAAAAGCGCAAGAAAAATTGGAAGTAAATCCTGCTTGATTGAGCTCGAAAATGCAACGGACAAAGAAGAAATTATGAAAAATAAAGGCAAATTGAGAGACATAAAGGGAAAAGAAATATATATTAATGACGACATGGACAAAAATGAACGGATGATACAGGGTAAAATCAGAACGAAGGCAAAAGAGGCTAAATTGGAAGGAAAAAACGTCAAGGTAGGATTTCAAAAAATAAAAATAAATGAGGAGGTATGGACATGGAATAAACATCAGCAACAACTCTTAAAAATAGAAAACCAAAACAGAAACCAAAAAAACTAAACGACGTAAATGAAACAGTAGCAACAACGGCAATGGACAAGGAGACGATTGGGATTAAAAACAAGAAAATGAAAACTAATTTGGGAACATGGAACGTAAGAGGCACTTATGAAACGGGAAAACTTAAAGAATTAATTAGAGAAACAAAAAGATATGAAATAGATATATTAGCTTTACAAGAAACAAAACAATTAGACACAGAAATAGTAGAAATAGATGATAGAGTATTTTTTAAAAGTGGGGGGAATAACAGATTGCTAGGAACAGGCTTTATCATACAGAAAAGATGGAAAACCAGAGTGATGAATTTCAAGCCGATATCAGATAGAATGTGCACAATCAGGTTAAAAGGGAATCAACGAAACATAAGCATAATAAATGTACATGCACCAATAGAAGACGCCACCGAAGAAGACAAAGATGCATACTATGAGCAACTAGAGAGAGAATATGACAGATTACCAGCATTTGATATCAAAATAGTAATGGGAGACTGCAATGCTAAAGTGGGAAAAGAGGATATATATGAAAATATAACAGGAAAATACAGTAAACACGATGTATCAAATGATAATGGTCAACGAATTATAGGTTTTGCCACAGAAAGACAAATGGTAATAAAAAGCACATACCAACGCAGAAAAGATATATATAAAGGAACGTGGATTTCCCCTGACAAAAGGACAATAAATCAAATAGACCACATATTAATAGAGAAGAAGCACGCCCATAATATAATAAATATAAAAAGTATGAGAGGAGCGGAATGTGACTCAGATCACTTTTTGGTAAGAGCAGCCTATAGAATAAATGCTAATATAAAGAAAGACAATCAAAGGGACAAAGAAATCAAAAAACAATTCAACACAGCAATACTAAAAGATAATATGACACAGAAGAAGTACGAACAACAAATAACCAGCAGACTAAACGAAGAACCAGAAACACTAGACCCGGAAGAAAAGTGGGAAAGCATAAAAGAAGCAGTTTTAAACACCAGTAAAGAAATATTAATTAAAGGTAATAGAAAACAAAAAGCAAAAGAATGGTATGATGAGGAATGTCAAAAAATAGCAGAAGAAATTAGAAAAATAAGAATAAAAAACTTAAGAAATAATAGTGACATTAGCACACAAGAATATAGAGAATTGAAGAGAATTATGAAGAGAACATGCAGAAATAAAAAAAGAAAATACAACGAAGAAAAACTCAAAGTGATAGAGGAAAAATTCCAAAAAAAGGAAATAAGATCCTTTTACCAGGAAACAAGAAAAATGGAAAGGGGATATCAGAAACATAACCCATATATGAAAAATGAGGAAGGAATATTAATAAATGAACCCGGGGAAATAATGAGAAATTGGCAAACTTATTTTACACAACTTTTAAACAAAAACGAAGAAGAAAGGGGAACAATCCAGGAAATTGAAGATGACCATATAGTAATAGAAACACCTACGAGGGAAGAAATAGAAAATGAAATAAGAGGGCTAAAAAACAATAAATGCCCAGGAATAACGGAAATATCGGCGGAAATGATAAAGGCAGGAGGAAAAAGACTACACAAGGAGATACATAGCCTGATAAAAAGTATATGGGAAACAGAAAGAATGCCAGGAGAATGGACCAGGGCAAGGATATGCCCCATACATAAAAAAGGTGATAAAATGAGATGTGAAAATTATAGAGGTATCGCGTTGCTAGAAGTCGTGTACAAAATATTGACAAACATCTTAAGAAAAAAGCTGAATCAATACACGGAAAAGATATTGGGCGAATATCAGGCAGGATTCAGAAGTAATAGGTCGACGACAGACCAAATATTTGCGTTAAAAGAAATCCAAACTACGTGCTACGAACATAAAATAGCAGTATACGTCCTGTTCGTCGACTTTAAACAGGCCTATGATACGGTAAAGCGGCAACAGATGTACGCACTAATGAAAGAAATGGGCATACCAAGTAAAATCGTCAGGATGGTAAAGATGACTATGGATAACTCCACAAACGAAATAGCATGGAAGGGACATAAATCAAATAATTTTGAAACAAAGGAAGGATTAAGACAAGGAGACCCACTATCAACGACTCTTTTTAATGTAATACTGGAAGGAATAATCAGGAAAAGTAAAATAAGCACACAGGAAACGATTTTTAAAAATGGCCACCAATGTATTGCATTCGCAGATGATCTAACATTATTATCGACAAGTAAGAAAGAGCTAACAAAATTAATAAGCAATATAATAAAACAAGCCAAACCTTTTGGTCTTCTCATAAATAAGGAAAAGACAAAATACATGATAATGGGAGAAACAGATAAAGAAAATGAAGACAATTTCACATTGGAGATAGAAGGAGAAAATGTATGCGCATTTAAAAGAGTTTCAGAATTTACATACCTGGGTGTAAAAGTAGATGAAAAGGGACATGGGGAAGGGGAAATAAAAGCAAGAATAGCAAAAGCAAACCAAAAGTATGGAGCATTGCGTCCATTAATGAAATCCAAAGATGTGTCAAGAAAAACAAAAATAAGAATCTACAAAACAGTTATCAGACCTACAGCTACATATGCATGTGAAACATGGGTGCTTAAAAAATCAGAAATAGACCTTTTAGAAAGATGGGAGAGGAAAATACAACGAGCAATATATGGAGGCGTGAAAATAGACGGTCAATGGAGAAGAAGAAATAATAAGGAACTTGAAGAACTATATAATGAACCAAAAATAACGACGGCAATCAAAGCACAGAGAATCCGATACTTAGGACACATAGAAAGAATGGGAAAGGCGAGAATGCCAAAAATGGTTCTATTACGTAAGCCAATACAAAAAAGAAGAATAGGAAGACCAAGAAGGAGATGGAAGGACAGCGTATATGAAGACTTAAAACAAAGTAATATTGTAAACTGGAAAGAAAAAGCTTTGGACAGAAAACAATGGAAGGAAGTGGTGAAGAAATGTATGGAAAGACTATAATGTTAAGTGTAGTATTAAGTGTTTTATACAAACAAATGTAATATTGTATATATTATAGTAGTATAGGATATAGCATTATATATAAATATGTAATAGTAATTGTAAGGAAAAATTAAATCTTTCAGCCCTAGGCCTTCACGGCCTGTTGAGCTTAATAATAAATAAATGCAGGGGTGGGCAAAAGCCGGCCCGCGGGCCGGATCCGGCCCTTTTGCTTACTTTATCCAGCCCGTTGATAAATTCTTCTTCGTCAAATTTCTTTGTCTAAATGCTTTAAAATAATACTAGCGTTTGTGCCAAAAAAATTTCTTGGGCAGTTCAGGGAAAAACTCAACCAAAAAGATGCGTACACAGCGTGCATTCACGGTATAGTCTTCCGGCCCGGGAGATATGTTGAAAATGTCATTTTGGCCCGCGCTTAAAACTATTTGCCCACCCCTGCTGTAATGTATTATAAATAGTTTATTCCGTTTAAGATAATTTGACCTTAGGAGCCAGGATATTACATCTTTAAAGATGGCACGTCATAAACCCTTTTGTATTGAAAGGGACTTTTATGCGTGAAATATACCTCCAATAGTGTTTTCTCATGGTTTTTAACTACAGTAGAAAAAATTGGAGACACTAAGGCTCAAACAGGAACATATGTTTTAAATCCTTTTATGATTGGGTTACTAAATAATAAGAAAGACTTTTTTTTAAATCTGTAAAGTCGAAATAATTTCCGCACCCTGAAGTCAGTATTCGTCTTGACGTTGACTTGACCACTTCTGTAATATTTTGTTTATTAAACAGGCACTTAATAATTGCGTTGTTATTGAATGTGATTTATGTATTTACGTGAGTGATATTTGTTAAGGGGGTTCTTACATATGTAAAAGTATATGCAATTTTAGCGATTTTTGTAAAGGCCTCCTGACAAAACTAGAAGAGATATCGAATATCCCCCTTAATAGTGAAATAGTTGTGAAAATGAGTATCCCTCACGTTGGTAGGAAAAGGAACATTTCACCATCTAGAGTGGAAACTGCTTATGAAAAGTGGAAGCATCTGCTTTATTATGATGACGATTTTAAAAAACTAAAAAGGAAAGAAGATAGTGTATGGCTTGACTTCTGTGAAGAGCTGGGTGGCAAATTAAAGCATACTACGTTATATAGTAGAGTATGTAATTTAAGGAAAACGAAATTCACCGAACCCACAATTGATGAAAATATTAGCAAATGTGTAATTAATAAAGATCAAGACAGTTTTTTTTTCGAACAGTGACGAAATTAGCTTTATAATTTATGGTAAAAAATCAGAATATGAAGCCTTATTAGTACAAAAGACATATAAAAGACGCGAAACAAGAAAAAACAAAGTTTATAAAAGGGAGTCATTGCGTTTAGATTCATCGCGTAATTATTCGCGATGGATTACGTTTGCAATTTGGGCTGGAACAAAAATACCCTGTGGATTCAATATTCTGAATCATTCAATTACTGATAATGGTAATTATGGTACTCTTCAAGGTAAGTTTTTTAACATTTTCTTCATTCTTTATAACTTAAAATCAAAATTAGAATTAGTGACACAACAAAAAAATTTAGTAGTATAATTTAAAATTATGCAATAGTTTATTTCTTTCATTAACTCTTTGAGCATGAATATTCCCTAAATCTTATTTGTCATAAATTTATACATGTTAAATTTATGATAAATGTCATTTATGGTAAATAAGTTTGATGGAAAATGAGATTTCGGCCAAATGAAATAAAAGCCAAAAGAAATTTCAGTCAAATGAAATTGATGCCAAATGAGATTTAGAGACTATAAATACACCTCAAATAAGTTTTTATTTTAAATAAGGTTCCGAAATACCTACATAATTATCTATAGCAAATTTGTTATAATCGTAATATTAGGACTATGAGATTTTATATCTCTGACTCTGACTGACCAAAACAGTTTAACAGTTAAACTCTTAGAAAATTACGATTATCTCCTAAAATGAAATCGACAAAATGGGCCCTTTTCATGCGGACGTACACATATAAGTATTAGGGGGGTAATAAATTATGAAGATATTTCGATTATTATTTTTGCCCTGGCTATTCCCTTTGTCCAGAATAGCGACTGTATCGATAAATAATAATCGAAATATCTTCGAAATAAGTGTGAAGAAGTTTAGATTAGATTATTATCTTTGCCCCGGTCTACCCTAGGTATTTAAGTATTTTTGAGTTCCTATTACATAATAAATAGACTTAATAGATTATGGATAAATAGATTAAATAATAAATAAATAAATAAACCACAAAAATCTATCTATCAACCCACAAAATGTTCAATGATACGCTTCTAATTTTTAATACGAATAAAAATTTATCAAATCGAATTTCTCCACATTTGTATTTCATTAAGTATGAAAAGTGACATTTCAAAATAATATTGATACCTAAATATGTTCCTGTTTTCAATATTTTAATTATAAAATTTGTGTACAAGACTTATTTTACGTTATTATTATTACATTATAATCTTATTTTTTAAACTTTAAATCATATAAAAATTTAATTTAGAAAAATGTAATTTTTTAGGATATTGTAGCTGTGGTAGCAAACTTCTTTGTACACTTGATAATGAAACTTATTTTGAAGATGTGCAAATGGAATGTGTTGTCAAGAAAGGAAAAAACTTTGGCAAATGCAAAAAACGCTATTTGAGGGAACCATTTCGGACGGAAGTTGCAATTGAATTGACTAATAAAGGAACAGAAATGTATCGAACTGAACAAGCTAGAGGAAATATGGAACCAGGCGATCAAGAACCACCTTTTATGCCTAGTGCACCTGTTTTAAGAGTTGCTAAAGCTGGACATGTCCGTTCACAATACATTCATTCAGACCTTTTTGAAGCAATACGTATTATGAAAACTTCTACCTGGAATAACGCAATTCGTGGCATTGGTTATGATCCCTTTTTCGTGCACTTTTGGACCGCACATCAAACAAGATTATACTTTTATTATCCAAAAAATTAAATTACAAGCGTTTGTCTAGATGCGACAGGAAATATTGCAAATAGCATTGAAACGATTGGAGGAACAAAAGCAGGCCCTGTTTATTTATATTCGATTGTTGTTAACAACGATGCAGGACAATTTAGTGTAGCACAAATGCTGAGCTCAGTACATAATACTAATGCAGTTATGTACTTCCTTAACGAGTGGACTCGTTTAGGTGCCCCTCAACCTAAATAATTCACGTGTGATGGAGGAAAAGCGCTCATAATCGCCAGCATTACAGCATTCACTCAGTACCGCACCGTCGAAGAATATGTTAATGCTTCTGACCTCCCTCAATGTTTTATTAGAATGGATGTTGCTCATTTCATTAAATTGTACGTTAATTTTTTGAGTGACTTGACAAAATCTAAGAAAGTTAAAGTATTTTATAAAGCTGCTATAGGACAATTATTATTATGTCAAACTATAGAAAGAGCAACCACTATTCTAAAAGCAATTTTAATAGTGGCTTCTTGCGAAACAGATGGATTACTCATTAATTCAAATGAAGACAGTAGTTGTGAAACGCAAAAACAATTTTTAAAAAATATAGTTCAGCCACATGGTTTAGAAGAGGCTCTTTTCGACGAAGAAGTAACAGAAAAATGGGAATCAATGAGGCCAACTAATGAATCTATTTTTGACGACACAAACGAAGAAAGTGAAAACTTAACAGATAAACCAATAAATTGTTGGTCAGATTGGTTTGAAAATGTTGAAAAAGAAGTCGAAATGGTGAAAACAAAAGAAATAGGAATACATGACAATCCATTTAATTTGCCAGAATTTTGCGCACGTTTAAAGAAAGACATTAAAAGCTTCCCGTTATGGTCTTGTATTTGGGTACAAAAATTTGGATTTGGTAAAATTCCGGCTTCCAGTTCTGCAGTAGAAAGCGAAATAAAAAATATAAAAAAAGATTTATTTGAAAAAAAATTGAGAGCAGATGCAGCAGTTAATGCGATTTTAGAGTACCTGGTTGGTCGCTCTAATATAATTCAAGCGAAAACTGATGCAATGGAAAACAAAGAAGATAACGTTGAAATTACTAAAGGATCTGGAAATGAATCGGAGAAAAATCTTGATGCAGAAAGAAATTTAATAATTGCTACTGAACCAAAGTCAATCTCAATTAAGGAAGATAAAGAATTCGTAAAAGGTATGTAAAAGCTTCTAAATGAAGTAGGTATTTCTTATTCATTACACCTTGTTATATATTTTACAACTATTTTTATTTTCTCTCATGTTTACAGATACAATTCAAGAAGAGAACGTAAGAATAATTAATACCAAAGAAATAATATGCCAATTGTGTTCATCCAGTTGTGCACAACAAAAAAAAAAGGGAGTAGTGAAATGTTGTGCAACAACTGCAATGCTGTAAACAACGTACAACAAATAATCGACTTAGGAAAAGAAGAAAATTGGCGTGGTCAAGTCACTAAGGCATCAAAAAATACAATTAAAAAATCGAGAACAAAATCTGCAAAGTTATCAAAATACTTGGATCAAAACCAAACTACTTTTGATTCACTGTTTCAAGATAATTTGCAGAAAGTGCCTATTCTGAAGAATGGAAATGCTTTAAATTTAAAGGTAAAATTAATCAGTTTATATTAAATATTACTTTGTGTTGCAAAATAGTTAATAGTGAATAATTACTTAATTTAAATGAACTCAGTTCAATCAAATTATGAATTTATTACGATAAACAAAATAATTAAAATATTTAAAATTTTATACCGGTTTCTTTTATTCTAGGGTGTGAACATTAAAAAACAATTGTATTCATTTTATAACACGTGTGCAATAGATTCAATTGTACAATCGTTTATTGTTGGAGCAATAGACCATTCTGAAGTCGAAAATGCATTAAAAACATTACAAAAGGATTGTCCATTTATTGCACTTGCACTATATATAAAAAAGATGGGAGTTGCACAATCTTATGTAAAACGAGGCAGAATTTTACTGGAGTTTCATGAAAGTGCTATACAGAAGACACTAAACAAAACAAATAATGAACTTCAAAAAGTAATACACGTAGACTGCAACACAAATGCTTTTGACATGATGTTAAAATTAATTGAAAAATTACCAATTAACAGAATAGTCATAAACTGTAATAATGGTTGCCCTCAAAGAACCCGAGAAACGAATTATTATTTTTTGGATAACTTACTCTTTAAGGAAGCTTTAAGCGAAGTGGAAATGCAAGAAGCATTAACAGCTGACAGAGATTGTAGCAGAAGAGGATGCTTAGGACAATCAGAAGTGCAATATGATTCAAGTGGTACGTTTTAAATGATTAAAATCAACAAAAGTATTTTATTTTTCACGTGTACACATAAAGAACCCGAGAAACGAATTATTATTTTTTGGATAACTTACTCTTTAAGGAAGCTTTAAGCGAAGTGGAAATGCAAGAAGCATTAACAGCTGACAGAGATTGTAGCAGAAGAGGATGCTTAGGACAATCAGAAGTGCAATATGATTCAAGTGGTACGTTTTAAATGATTAAAATCAACAAAAGTATTTTATTCTTCACGTGTACACATAAATTAAAGAAAATCCATATACTTAGAATAATTTCTTTACAGGTCCAATTATCTTAATTCAATTAACGGACATCAGGACATTAACTCATCTGGATAACATCCCGATAAAATTTTCCGATGTACTTGGGACCTCTGATTATTATTTACTGGTAGGAGTAATCCGTTACATTAACAATGACCTTACCTCGACTAATGGATTAGGAAAACTGTCCATGGGACACTACACAACAATCTGTCGCAGAAATAATCTGTGGACCGAGTTTAATGATCTCAATGCAGGAACACAAAGAACTCTAACCAAAGATGTGGACAAAAAAGTCAACATAGAATTTCTAATATACATTAAAGTTGAAGAAACGTATAAATAAAATCAATTAAAACTATATCACCATGCCTTTATATTTAGACTGTAATTCTTTTCTACATTAATAAAGAGCACCAAATTTGATCTCACGATGTCTTATTTAGTTATTTGCACACAATTTGCGCTAAATTGGATTACTAAAAATTTTCGTTTTTATTACTGTTTAAAATTTTAATGTTTTATAATAATCTTTATGGTACAAAATTAGCACTAAATTATTGCATAAAAAATTTTTCGATATTTTAATTTTTAAAAGTTTTGTTTATAACAAATTGTTTAAACAAATATTTTATTATAATGTTTATGGTACAAAATTAGCACTAAATGAGCACTAAATTATAGCCTATTTAGAATCTGAATAATTTTATTTTTTCATTGTGTACTAAGAGTGGACAAGCCAGCTTAACGTTAAGCTGGCTTGTCCACCTGCTTTTTTAAATAAATAAAGAGCACAAAATTCAGGATATGGATATTTTGTTAGCACTAAATGAGCACTAAATTCTAGCATAAAAATTTTCTATTTTTTAATTTTTTAAAATTTTGTTTATAACAAATTGTTTAAACAAATATTTCATTATAATGTTTATGGTACAAAATTAGCACTAAATGAGCACTAAATTATAGCCTATTTAGAATCTGAATAATTTTATTTTTTCATTGTGTACTAAGAGTGGACAAGCCAGCTTAACGTTAAGCTGGCTTGTCCACCTGCTTTTTTAAATAAATAAAGAGCACAAAATTCGGGACTGCGGTACAAAATTAGCACTAAATGAGCACTAAATTATGGCATGAAAATTTTATTGTTATATAAAAGTGGACAAGCCAACTTTACGGACCTTCAAAATAAATTGGTAAGGCAAATTTCTGACGGGGCTGTCTTGATGTCCAGTGAATTGTATGGTTTCCGGACAAAAGTTAAAACAATTGCACCAAGCAAAACTATTATTTACTCACTGTTATAAGTCATTGACCTCTTTGATTATTCAAAATTTAAAAGTTACGCCAAAGAATTTTCAAAATATCTATTAGACAAGTTCATTAAAAATTATCCATCATTTTTTAATCAAATAAAATAAGAAAATGGATTAACAGTTTTATATTCTGATCCAAATATTTTCGGAAGGTGGGATAAATTACAGACTATGTTTAATTTTATATACTGCAATTCATTAGTTACAACAAACTGTTCCCGAAATTAATAAATTATTGTGCTCAAATGTGGGAAAATTCTGTCTCAAATGAACGGGATTTCTCTTGTCTCAAAAGAGTCAAAACGTATTGTCGAAACACCATGAAACAGGAGAGAATGTCAAACTTGTCTCAAATGTCGATAGAAAAAAACTTTTAAAATCCCTCCAAAACAATAATAAATTTTACAATTACGTTATAACCCATTTTGCTACTTCGAAACAACATAGACTAGAGTTAATTTATAAACAGGTAGAGTTTCTAAATTTATAGGAAAAAAAAAGAATGTGTGTACTTTGTACGCACGTAAGAAGTTATACTTCTAAACAGTTTCTCTACTACTTTCCAAAAATTTTTATTAAAACAATACCAAAAATTAAAAAAATAAAAGAATAAAACACACACAAACACATTGAAAAATGCCACAAATGATTTCCGAACCATAATTGTTGCCAAAAATTTTAATTAAATACGTATTTTCTGAAAACAATTATATAATAATATACTTACAATCATAAAATCTATAAAAAAAATAACAACTCGCTTGGGGCTTGAACCCACTTCACGTCTATCGCGCCGTACGAAAGTCGAAGCGATTTCCCACTGCACCACATTCGCGTATACGTCATGTGGGAATATACACAAACTAAACGTTTACACCATAAACTTTTTGACATTTTGTTTATTTATATGAATTTAATCAAATTGACAAATGTTTTGTCAACTGTTTATTTATATGACAAAATATAGAGTAAGAAAACGATACATTAGATGAAGATTTGTAGAACGTTTGTTCGTAATCAGATTATGTAAATTAAAGCATTGCCTACTAACTACATTATTTTTTTTACATTTTCCAAATAGATAGGTATGAAGGTAATTTTTTATTGGAATACAACTGAAACATTTAGAATTACGTACCTGCGGCTTTTCAAAACTATTTAAAAAGTCACTATAATTATAAATTTGATTTTATTTCTGTCCTCACAACAATAAAACTAATATATACAATATTTTTGTTTACTGATAACCCCCATATTGAACAATTATTGACAGATAATTTCAACACCCAATCAGAGCCCGTATAACGACTAATACCATACTGTCGGTGTGCGCATGCGCGCAGATTAATCAAATTTCACCCTCAATGAAATCGCGCCTAAAGAAGTATAACTTCAAAAACAAAAAAAAAATAAAAAAAAACAAAAACCAAAGATCTCCTATGAAATTGAAGCCTTTGGAGACAAAACCTTGCCGACCCTGTCCCTAAAGCCACGAGCCGCCACTGACTTCCAAGGTACGTTATTCTTGTTACTCTTTCCAGATCTGCTCCGTCGATATTTACCTTCATCCTTCTGTTTTGGTGCCTGCTGATGACCATCTTTTTTCTCTTCTTTGTACTCAATTTGACTCCAAATTCTCTACAGACTATATAGTTTTCTAAATTATATTCATTTTCCTTTTCAAATAGCAGTATTATAAAAGCATTTAACTAAGCTCTGGATAGTTCATATATTTCTATACATTTGCGAAATATAATTTTTATCTTTTTTATAATTTGTTATCCTCCACAATGGGAGTATGTACCTACTGAATAAAATACTTACTTCATCTTTAACGATAGCCTGTACAAACAGCGGAGCTAGAAATCCAGTGACTTGTCCAGGACCATTACTTATCCCAACCAAAATGCTTGCATAATTTGGGGATAGATCCACTTGATTTATCATAAAACCACAGAAAGTAGCACCGTTAATTGCCACACCAAATATCAGTAAAATTACAGCTAATGTTGATTGTTCTGGGCCCGTGTTTGCGAAAAATATGAGAATTATGGCTGGAATAAACATACCTAAAACACATTAAAATAAAACTACAGTCGGAAAAATGAAAGAATACCCATGAACGAACATATAAAACACGCTGTATTTTCCTGTCACCGTGTCACAAAGAAAATTGCCTAGCGCAAGTACATGTAATAATAATTATTACATGTACTTGCGCTAGCCAATTTTTTGTATGACACGGTGACAGGAAAATACAGCGTGTTTTATATGTTCGTTCATGGGTATTCTTTCATTTTTCCTACTGTATGTAAAATAGCTATTAACATTTACTATTTGTGTTGGGAATAAGCCAAAATTTTGCATTAAAGTTAAGTTTGATTTCCCTAATTATATGATGGAAAAGCTTTGGATGATTTCGGTTGTCCCAAAAGCTTCCTTACATAATATTTCCTCTGAATTTAAGTTAAAACAATAGGCGATAGTATACAGCCTTATCTTACTCGTCTTTTTACATCTATATCATCTGACAGATCTTGTTCCAGTTTTATTCTTGCCACTTGATGTTAAGATTTGTAATAATTATACGTAGGTACATCTTTATCGTACAATCTAGCTGTTTTCAATATTCCTAGCATTTTGTTATGTCGGATCTTGTCAAAATCCTTTTCAATATTAATTGGACAGATGTATACATTTTGATTTATATCTTTACATCTCTGTATTAGTACTTGGATACCAAACAAGTCTTCCCTTGTATCTAAGCCACTCCTAAACCTGAATTGAATATTGGTAATAATTCTCTAGATTTCTCTAATCGCTCTAGATTTTTTCACTTATTCGGCGGAAAAAGACCGAGTATTTTCGTACAGAAGAATGACAAGCTTTTCTGGACGTTGTGGTCATATTGCCTGATTAAACTTATTAAAGTTTCATTATACAGGTTTTCGTTAATATGCACTCTACGTCCCGTAAACTCCATAAGCAAGGGTCCTTCGTTATTGAAAAAACATGTTAACACGACCTTGTCCTCAGAAGGTTGAAATTGGTATGACCGCACACTGATTATCTTTGGACTGATTGTTAACAACAAACACCATTTTGAAGCCACGTTACATAAAATAACAGTCAAATTAAAATTATAAGAATTGATCAGTGTAAGGTGTACAAACATAACTAACATTTCCAAACGTCAGTTGAGTGATTACAATTATTGTTTCCAAGGCTAACCTGAACAAAGACATGTTTCAATTGAACAAGCTTATATTACTCGTAGGAAAACCTTCAAAACGTGAACCATCAGACTTATTGTCCAATAATCACTGCTTGTATTCGCACAATGTTTCTTTGGTACACTTAACGAAAAAGGTACGTAATATTAATAAAAATGTTAATTCAGGCAACAAAAGCAATACTTAAAATTTGTCCAATTCTTGGTTTTATTGGAACAAAAAAGCGATGTTCATCAATTCATTATTTTCGTTAGTTGATCCGATGTATTACATTTATTGAATGGATGAACACTTTATTGATATTACGAACACTGTTCAACGAGTCAACGAACACTATTTATTAAAACAACAACGTCGTTAATTGACCGACGAAGACTATTCGTTGTGTCAATAACAGTGTTATTTCTCCTAACGTACACGGCTTCATGCATTCAATCAATTGCGTTTGTTTCTACAATTATTTCCGTTTATTCTTTCAATTAATTCCGTTCATTCCCACAATAAATATAGTTATTCTTACAAGCAATTCTATTCATTCCTACAATCAGTTTCGTTCATTCCTACTATGAACGTATTTTATATTAATAATTACTTAATCCATTAGCTCAATGTATGATATTAGTTGACTAATCATCTATAACACTTTAATCATTTTTGAGAGAGCAGGTGCAAAATTTCGATAGAATCCTTTTTAAACACATTCATTTTTTGGAATCCTGAAAAAACTAATAAAAGTATTTTTGAAAAATGTAAACGCAGAATAAACGATTATATTATTACTGAGGGCTGAAAGTCCCTTAGAATAAACAAAAAGTTTCTTTTGAATGGTATATTTGAAATTAAAAATCATACTAAATTTGCTCTTTTTCGCCCCTGTGACTTATTAAAATAAGCATTATAGAAAATCTCAGGAACTTCAGACCCTCAATAATACTGCAATATTTTATTCTGCGTTTAAATTTTTCAAAAATACTGATTCGTTTTCTCAGGATTCAAAAAAAATGAATACAATAATAGACACACGAAAACTTCCTTCCAGTACGGACTACACTTGGAAACGAAATGAAATTATTCGGCACTTTGGCAGAGGTAACAGCATTGTTTAACAAATAATTCTTTTTTAAACAATGGTAACACAGAGAAGCTCGAGGTATCACGATAAGGAAAAGCTGTTACATTTCAAATGGTCAAGCAAAACAGTTATTGTTTCAACAACTGCGTTTATTGTTACCACGAAGGCATTGATTGTGATTATTAAACGCAGTAGTAGATTGATTAATGCATTCGTTGTCATAACAATCAGTTTATATCTATGGAATAATCAAATATTACTCTATATTAACAACATTTGTACCTTGTTTTAATGAAATCTGTACGTTGTCACGATAAACCAAGGTAATTGCTTATCATCTAATCTACGAAATCAAGAAGGTGTTTTGCTGTCAGAATTAAAATTATTTATTAAATATACGAAACTAACTTATTGGCTGAATAAATTGAGTGTCATTGATTAATGTACTCTAGTTATTTTCACAATTATTATTCAATCATTGTGACAATAACCAAATACATTGACCAATGTCTAAAAGTTCGTTGAAACAAAAAATTAAATTGTTGTTACAAAGAAATACTATTCAATAATCACTGTTAATCAATATTACGAACTAAATTTTTTTGAGTGTATTGTGACAAATGTCGACTAACTAATCAGCTGCTAATATCCCAGTGTCATAAATTCTGTTAAAGATACCAAATTTTTACTTACCAATGGAATTCATCACTTTCCTTGCCGTAGTTATACTCCAAAAATTCTTGTTCAATAGATAATCTGAGGTGAAACTAAACATGAAACATGCAATCCATTGAGCTAGATATGGAAGTGCTGAAAGGGTTCCACTCTAAAATAGTTTCAACAATTAGCTAGCTGACCACCTATTATTAAATTGCTACTTTCATTTAAATAAATTAATATTTTGTTAATATACTCTGTACGTTCTTTTCAGTTTTCACAGAAGATGAAACTGCTTTAGTTTAAAGATCCTCATTCTTAAGAGATCATAACCAGTGTTACAACAGAAAGCGGAGTCACAGAAGACGACATTTATATCAGGATACAAAAAGCTCAACAAGCATTCAGCTATTCAACCAGTTTAGAAGTCTGGTCAATATACTACAAAGACAAAGAACCGAATCATCATCATGGCATCTACACTCCTAGCGGAGCGAATGCCGCCCTCTTTGGGCTCTTCCGATTTGTTTGTCGCGCTGAATCAATCCGCATTAACATTTTCGTCTTACAATTGGATGTATGACTTGGCATCTTCTACAACTTTCCTCCATTCGTTCCTGTTTTGCTTCTGGTTACCCATTCTCTGACTCCCATCTTCTTAAGGTCCTCCACTATCTAGTTCTCCCATCTGGTTTTGGGTCTTCCTCGTGGTCTGCCTGATACAGGTCTCCATTTGGAAATTTTCTTAATAACGGCTTCTGGATTCCTACTTTCTATATGTCCCATCCATCTGAGTCTATGTGCCTTGATAAATCTGACGATGTCTTCTCCTTTCAGAAGTCCTCTTACTTCGTGGTTCATGAGTTTTCTAAATTCATTATTACTTAAGCTTAGTGGTCCTGCTATTCTCCGAATTATTTTCCTTTCTAGGATCCTCAATCTCTCTTCCTCTTTCTGTGTCAGATACATTACTTCAGCACCATATGAGATTACTGGTCTAATTGCTGCTTTGTAAATTTTCAGTTTTGTGTTCTGAGTAATCTTCTTATATTTGAGGAAGTTACTGTATTTCCAGTAGGTTCTGTTTCCTGCCCGGATTCTTTCATTAATTTCGATACTTCTATCATTAGTTCCATTAACTGAGACTCCAAGATATTTATAATGTTCTACCTTTTCACATTCATATTCACCAATATTTAAGCTTATCATATTAACTGGGATTTTTCTTGAGCATATTAGGTTCTTTGTTTTGTTTTGATTTATTTCTTTTGGATGCTTCTTTGCATAACTTCGTAAATTCTTCCTTTACACTGTTTAGATTTCTGCTAATTAATGCTAGGTCGTCAGCATACGTCACAAGTTGCGACGTCGATGTTATAATCGTACCTTTTATTTCTGTAGCTCTTATTGTTCCTTCTATAGCGACATTAAATAGTTACGTTGATAAAGAGTCGCCTTATCGTACTCCACTTGCTATTTCTATATTTTTGGTGATTCCGTTATCTGTAATTATTGCTGCAGTCGATCCGCTCGTTGTCATTTTCGTAAGCTTTATAAGTTTCATTGGTATATCTAGGTTTTTCATGTCTTCTATTAGGACGGGTCTTGTTAAGTTGTCAAAGGCTTGCTTGAAGTCTATGAAAAGGATGTGTAAGTCGATATCATGTTCGTAACATTTCTCAATTGAGTGTGTAATTATGTGAACTGCAGAACTACGTCTATTGTTGACCTTCCCTCCCTAAATGCGTGCTGGTCTCCTATTTTAATTTCAATGTGTTTTGAGAGTTTTTGTCTGATTAATGATGTCAATATTTTGTAGCAGCTGTTTAACAGTGTTACTCCTCTATAGTTGTTATATTTTGTGGTGTCCCCTTCCTTAAGAATCGGAAATATCCATCCAGTTTTCCATTCTTCGGGCATTCTTTCTTCTTTACAAATCCTTATATTTTTGTATATTTTCCGTTGTAGTTCTTTTCTGCCTAGTTTTATAAGCTCATTTGGGATTTCATCTAGGCCTACTGCTCTCTTTTGTTTTAGATTTCTTATCACATGTAAAAAGTCCTCATATGACGGCTTTTCGATTTCGATTTCATCATCAAGGTCTGTTTCTTCTGTAAAGATCCGAATATTGCAGTCAAATATCATGTGTGTTCTACTCTACCATAGCCACCTTTACTTTACAAGCCATGAAGAGAAAAAGGCAACGTCGCAATTGATGACGTCCGTAGTCTGACTTTCGGACTACCGCTTTCGAAACTACGACTTTAAAGTACAAATTCTGGTAAAATTTATAGTATTTTTTGAATCGAACAAGAAAATATTATTAATTGAAAGCTTGTACAAAATAATATTAAAAGTAATTCCTTGTAAGTAACGTTTATTATACAAAAAAAAAAACCAATAACAAGAATATAAACGGGATTCATTTTCTTCGAATTCTAAGAAAACTAATAAGTATTTTTCAAAAATTTAAACGCAGAGTGAAAGATTACGTTAGGACCAAGGGCCCAAAGTCCCTGAAAACTTCTATGTTTATTTTAATAAGTTACAGGGGTGAAAAACTGGGAAAATTTAGTGTGATTTTTAGTTTCAAATATGTCATTAAAAAAAAAACTTTTTATTCATTATAAGGGACTTTTGGCCCTCGGTAATAAAGTAATCTTTTATTCTGCGTTTAAATTTTTCAAAAATACTTATTAGTTTTCTCAGAATTCGAAAAAAATGATTACATTTAAAATACAGGCGTCAAAATTTTTCATTTTGTTCCTTTCCCCTTAAAGTTTGTCGCACTGATTTGGAAACACCCTGAGTTGATAAATAACAAATCTAGTTGTTAAACATAAGCGAATTAATCAAAAAACAGAATGTTAAGAAAACCGGAGTCTATAGTTGGGTTTTAATTTCAGTATTTTATAAATGCCCGGTACACCATAAAAATTTAACTGGTTAGCAACAATATTATTACAGCGGTATTGTTAAAGACTTAGGCTATAACATATTAAAAAAAATCACTTAAATCTGCCAACAAGTTTAGGAAATATAAGACATTAAAAATGACAAAATTTTTAAGTGGACGGATTTCTATATGCACGCAAGTTTATATAACAATATATTATATTGAACTAAAATCATCTTAATAACATACCTTTTAATGTTCTTTATAATTTGGAGCACGAAATATTGTAAAATATTTCAGTTTCTCTGTAAATACAATGAAAATTATTTAAAAACAAATGAGAACTGTCAGAATTAATCGGTCTACCAATAGATGCTGCCAAGTTTCAACTTCATGGCTTGTTAAGTAAAGGTGGCTATGACTCTACGGATGTGAATCCTGCAAAGTGACAAAAATCCTTGCAGATAAACTACAGGTCTTTGTTATCAAATATCTGCGAAGAATTGTCCATTTTTTCAGGCCTAACATCATTAGAAACGAAGATCTGCTACACCTGATCGATCAAAAGAGTGTAGAAAATTATGTAAATTCCAGAAAGTGTTGTTGAATCAGTCACACACTTTGAAAAAATAGCTCCAGTATTGCAAAGACTGCCTCAGAGTGGAAAACCAGTGAAGAGGAAAATAGTTAACCCAGCACAAACTTAGAGCAGATCAATCGTGGACGAGATAAGAGTTTAAGGAAAGTCTTGGAATGAGGTAAAGGCCTCAGTGCAAAATATAACTCGATGGCGCATTTCCACTGAAGCTATGCTGCACTTAGAAGTTCAAGAAGCAGTTCAAGTGGTATAGGTTTCCAAGATCTAAAAATTAAGCAATTCGTCGAATAGATAGAAAGTGAAAAAAATATTATTATAGCATAATATCAAATAATAAATTAATATGAACAATATATCAAATAATTGCTTCTACTTACATTTTCAATGTTAAACTTCATTACATATTTCATGTACATAGGAGTTTGTGTCTGAAGTGTCCAAAAGCACCAACTAAATCCAGCCTGTGCAATAGATACAGCCCAAAATGGACCAGACATTAATATATGTTTCCATGGAATTTTCTGCTTCTAAAAATGTCAAAAATAGATGCTTTTTAAAATATTGTACTATAGTCCTTTTCATGAGCATTTTTCAGTGCGTAACAAATGATAGGAAAAAGGGTAAGTCCGTGATAAAACACATTTATGACATTTATTCTAACATGACATTTTAGTTAAATCTGACAGTTGTCACATTTTATTTTCAATTTGGAATAAAAACAAATCAAATGTGTTTCTTGCATTTATAAAATGGTATTTTCTTTGATTTGTATAGTCTTATAAATTATACAGATTATATTTTTAATATTATTATCTAATTAAATTTTTTTTTTATTTTAGCGCCATCTATCGACAATTAGAATAACTAGAATAAATGTTGTAAATGTCTGTAATCACGGACGTGCCTTTTTTGTCAGATACAATTTAATGCGTTAGAAAGAAATCGAAAAACTGTGACGCACTGAAAGATGATCATGAGAAAAAGAATACCTTAAAACTTAACTTTCATATTTTTTTTTGTTTTTTTTTTGGCTATGGTTAAATTCAGAACCTTTAGCCACATACTTACTTACTTTCCGTGTCCGGAACACCAACAACTGTAAATTCTATATTTCCAATGGTTGGACACACAGACGACCCTGTCATTTGCTAAAATTAAGTCTTCTTCTGTGCAGGTCTTTCTCATCTCTGTGCATGACAGTAGATTCCGGCTGGTCTGATCCGCGCCACAGTCGCAGATATCGTGCTCCTGGTATCCCCATTTTTTCAGGTTACTAGCACAACGTGAAACACCGGTTCTTAGTCTATTTAGCGCTTTCCAAGTCAGATACGGTAAATTTTGTCCAGCAGCCATTTCCTCTGAGGGAGGAAAATGTGTTGCGGTAGCTGACGCTTGCGCCGTGTATTCGGCGCGTCTCTGGTGCTTCGTGGATGGATCTTGATGTTTTCAGAAAGCTTTTCCTAGATCTTAATCTACTTGGCTGAGTTTGGAGGTCATATAAGGAGTGTCTTCGGTCCGTCTCCTGCTTTTCTCGTTCTACCTTTGACGTGACTTTCCTCCTGATAGATGGTGGAGCAATCCTAGCTATGGGGTATACTTTTTCGATAGGTTTCGATTTCAGGCAACCCGATATTATACGAACCGTTTCATTTATAGCCTTGTGAACGTTCTTTGCGTGAGCAGAATTTGCCCATACTGGTGCTCCAAACTCAGCGGTCGAAAAACATAATGCTAAGGCAGAAGTTCGGAGAGTGTGTGGTTGTGCTCCCCATTTTGTAGTAGTTAGCTTTCGGATGACATTATTGCTGGCACTTACTTTCTTCTTGACATCTTGACATTGGTATCGGTAAGACATAGTTCTATCCAGACGTACGCCGAGGTATTTTGGCGTCTCGTTGTGTTCCAGCATCTCACCACGCCATTCCACATCCAGTAGCCTTCGGGCATGCTTGTTTTGAAGGTAGAAAGTACATACCTGGGTTTTTGTGGGATTGGGTTTCAGATAGTTTTTTCTGATCTCTTTTTGATCTATTGATTTCTATTGATCTCTTTTTCAAGAGACCAATAGGAAGGCCGTTTAAAAGGTGGCGAAATAGCTGGCAGTCAACATCACAGCTACGAATACAAGCTCAAAATCGGTAAGGAATAGGCCAAGAGGCCTATTATAAGAAGAAGAAGAAGAAGAAGTATAGAGCTGAGTCTCCCAGGGCATCTGTCAGTTTCACTTCCACTTCATTGAAGGTTCTTCCCTGAGCTGCCACAGCTGTATCATCAGCGTAAATAAATTGCCTTGTTTATTGGTGTATGGGTTGGCCGTTGGTGTATAATATGTTGTATAGAATCGCCGTGAGGACACTTCTCTGTTGGAGCCCATTTTTTTGATCACTCCACCGACTGTTCTTGGAATGGAGCGTTACATAGAAGCGTCTATTCTGGAGAAGACATTTCACTACCCTTGTTAGTCGAAAATCCTTTGTAGTTTCGTAGAGCTTTGCGAGTAGCTGTTGATGGTTAACTGTATCATAGGCTGCAGTTAGGTCTATGAACTCTACTCCTGTTATTTCTTTCCGTTCAAAACCATCGTCTATATGTTGGGTGAGATTAAGAATTTGACTGCAGCAGCACTTACCGGGTCTGAATCCTGCCTGTTCTAGAATAATTTTAGTGTCTACAGATTCAGCGATCCGGTTCAGTATCATTCTTTCAAATGCCTTGAAAAGGTGGCACAAAAGAGAAACAGGTCTAAAACTCCTTGTATTTGCCTGATCCTTTCCTGGTTTTAAGAGGGCAACCACTCTAGCTTTCCTCCAGATTTTGGGGATGTGTAATGTACGACTAAGTAGCCAAATACTACTACTATCGGTTTACAGAGTTTTCCGACGCCTTTCGAATCCTAACCGCGATTATTCTATGTTTAACCATATAGCTGGAGTTCTTTTCATTCATTGCATTCTCTTTCTCTAGTTCTTTTTCTCAATTTTTTTTTTTTCAATTCCGTTCCTCCAGCTTCTTCTCGGCCTTCCTCTTTTTCTTCTTCCTTGTGGTGTCCACGCCAAAATCTGCTTAGGGATCCTGTCATCTGGTATTCTCTGTACATGGCCGTACCATACTAGTTGTTTTGTTTTTATGTCATCAAGTATTGTATGTATGACTCCCATCATTTCTCGTAATTCTCTCATTTGGTATCCGATCTGTTCTTGATTTGCCTACTGCTGCTGCTGCTCTGATGGGTAGAGGGTAGAAACTCCTTTGGAGTCATTTGAATTCTATTGGATAATCCTGTCAGGGAAAGTGAATCAATCCCTACCGTCCGCATATTCCAGGAGCTTCTTGACCAGGGAAGCTAGCACCTGCTAAGGGTCCCTTGTCCAGGGTCACGCATGAAGTCTAGAAGGGCATCCAAGACGACGAAGAATACTTTTAGGTACGGCGAAGATGGCGGAGCTGGCAACCCCTTGATTTTAGGGATAGTATAATATCGGGGTAGGTGGGACTCTCTTGCTCTAGTAGAAGCAACTCGAATAGGAGAAGGATACTGTGATGTAAAATCCCTGGGGCTCCAGGTTGGGGGGTTAAGGCACCGAGCTAACTCCTATGTACTTATAAAATACGTACAATGTTAAAAAGCCTAACCTTTGGCCACGTAATTACATATAAAATATTAGTATTCATCATACAGAACTACTCAGTCATACAGAAGCTACATAATAAAAATTATTAGCATATCTCTAAGCAATAATTGTATAAAAAAACTTCTTCTAATTCTAGCCAAGGTGTTGAGGAGATAAAAACCTTTACACCTTGGCGTCTATACATTTTCTTTAACACAATTTTTAATAATTTTTTGAAAGCGATTTCCGGAGTGGGCTTGAAGGTTTCACTTACTTTTTGAGCAATGGTTACTG
Organism: Diabrotica virgifera virgifera; assembly: GCF_917563875.1. Taxonomy (NCBI): domain Eukaryota; kingdom Metazoa; phylum Arthropoda; class Insecta; order Coleoptera; family Chrysomelidae; genus Diabrotica; species Diabrotica virgifera. The sequence goes on from NC_065449.1 coordinate 235,287,015, forward strand.
ATCCTAAGGATTTCTCAATATATATCCTCTCTTTTGTAGTAATCGACGGATGTGCAGCTGGTGTATCATGAGAGAACAAGGCAAACGATAGACACCACACTAATCCAATTATGTTAGAAGAATAAAACACCATTGGCCAACCTGACCAACTAGCTGCTATGTATCCAGAAAACAGCATACACATTACTGTTGCAATTGGTCGAGCTAGAATGAAAAATAACGAACTAAAATATAGGACTTTTAAACTTTTTGTCATAGTACTCGTATATACATAAACATATATATTTTTCATCATTTTCTTTGCCAATATCCCTAAGCGGGCTGGCTTTGGCAACTATTTTATTCTCCATAAGTTTTTATCCTTTTAGTGTTTTCTGCTAACACCACATCATAAGCAAAAATTAAGCAAAAGGGAATATTACCTGTACCTAGTTGTTCTGTTTTCTGATACAAGATTAATGAGAATAAAAAATTAATAATTAGCACTGTTACATAACATAAAATTCATCAGTTTCTTCAACATAATATGTCCTAAGACTAGTTAAAATATAAAATCTCGTCACACATGCCTTTCACAATCACCACTTGCTCACCGGAAGTCCTTTTTTTATCGGAATGGGACGTTTCATCGCCGCCGGTTGATCGCCGCCATGTCGATGCCGCCGGTTCATCGCCAGTCCATTTCATCGCCGTCCGTTTCATCTCCGGCCGTTTCATCGCCAGTTAGTCAGTTGATTTTGTATTATGGGAGATGACACTACACAACGTTAAATTCAGTTTAAAACTCATGACAAATAAAAAGATAAAAACTATTATTATATTAATTTACTGTTCTATTTCTACTTCCCCTAAATTTGATACTAAATAGCATAAAATTTGTAGTGTTAAATTATATTTTATATTATAAAAGTTTAAAAGTCTATTAAAATATTAAGTATGGCAACGGGAATGGTCATATCTTGCATTTCCTAAAATTCCTAATTAATACTAAAAATAAATAATAAATGTAACTGTCGAAAATTGGTCGAAAAGTCGGAAATACATCAGTTAGCGATTAACTGACTGGCGATGAATCGGTCAGCGATGAATCGGTCGGCGATGAACTGGCGGCATCGAAACGACAGCGATGAACTGGCGGCGATGAAACGTCCTAGACCCCTTTTTTATGAAGCGCTCACTAACACGCTGCTTATCCTAACTTTGCTTGTTGCTGTTCGGAGTAGTCTGGTAGTAGATGTATTGGACAACTTTCTCAGGTATTAAAGCCAAGGCATTCGTCTTCTCACTGGTCGTCTCTTTCCAAATATCTTGCCTGAATAATGAGTTGCAATATGCCATATCTCATGTTGCATAACATGACCAATTTATTCTAATTTACGCTCTTTGACTGTATTAATAATCTTTCATTCCTTGCCCATTCTACGTATGACCTGAACATTGGTTACTTCTTGTAGTTCCCCCAGTGTTTGCTCAGCAGCTCACCGGGGACAGAATGCATCTTTGTCTTACGCCTTTATCCATGAAGACTGTGTCTGTGAAGTGGTCATCCACTTTAATGTTGGCAGTTTGGTTGTAATATAAATTAGATATCATTCTCAAGTCTATATTATCTAGTCTGCTTTCTAAATATATTTAAAAATTTAATTTTTGACCTTGCTTATTTTTCTAACCTATCACTGGAATGTGCTTTACAATTTGGTTTTAGTTTCGTTATAATCGGCGTTCTGGAAAGATCGTAATTTACATTTTATTATTTGTTGTTTCCGGTGGTGGACAATATACCCCAGGATTATATTACTAAGTCGTAATATAAGTACATATTTTAATTGTTTTTTAGTCATTATGGCAAAAAATATATTTTTATTTGTAAACAATACTTTTTCTCCTGTAAAAAATCACATTTAAAAAAATTTTTTATTAGTAATTTTATTTATCATGGAATCCAGTTATTCCATGATTCCAGTTATAAATCCCAATTGGCTTACTGAAAAGGAACTCCAAGTATTCACTGATGCCGAATAAGGTTTATAAGTAGTTATGTTATAACTCGATGCGCGGGTAGTTAAAGGTTAAGAACTATCTAAAATGTCATCCAAATGGATTGCAAAACGTTTTCGTTCTAATTCAGAATATCTTCAGTGCCTAGAATGAAGTATTTCCACGTTAGATTAAAGCAAAAAAGTTAAAATTGTGACTGTTAGAAAGAAAAACATGTGGGAATATTTACATTCTGCTGAGTAGTTTGAAACTAGCACACTTTTTAAAGTGGTAACCCCATAATATATGGTTTACATATTATATTTTAATGAAATATGGTGACTACAAGTCGATATTGTTAGATATATTAGAATACATGCTCAAAGGGCAACATGTTTCCCTGCTCGAAAATGCCAGTTCAATGGGCACAGGGCACAGACCAATTGATAAAATAGGAAATGGATATTCAATATGACAAGAGTGGCGTTACATGACAAGATAAAGCCAATTTTTGGTTAAAAACTTCAAAAGTGTAGTTTGATTTGGATTTTTAGTAAAATTTAATGGTAATTAATAAATGTCTGAAAATGCAATTTAAATTATTGACATATTAGAATCTATTGTAAAGTCTAAATTAGCAACTCCCTGTTCCAGAAAAAACTTATGGATTTTTTTTAGATTTAATGCGGGTATATTTCATGGTTCAATGTGTGACGTCATCGATTGTAAATTGCCAAGATGAAAGATTAATTTAGTTTCATTTTATTCATTAGTTTAGATTAATTTAGTTTCATCAAACTACTCAGCAGAATATAAGTATTCCCACATGTTTTTCTTTCTAACAGTCCCAATTTCAACTTTTTTGCTTTAATCTAACGTGGAAATAATTTATTCTAGGCACTGAAGATGTTCTGAATTAGAACGAAAACGTTTTGAAATCCATTTGGATAACATTTTTGATAGTTTTTAATAAACGATTCTATACCAGCATACAATTTAAAGTTTTTACTTCTGTATGAGTTTTTTAAACTATGGTATACAGCCCATTATAATGGGATAATCCCATTGAATAAATATACTACTACTTTACCTGAATATACAGTTCCTCCCAAACCAGCTCGCTCATTAGGAGGAACCCACGCACCTAGTAAATGTTGCACGGAGGGAAACGCAAATCCTTGAGTCAGGCCTTGAATAACTCTCACCGCTATTACTCCTTTATATCCAAACCACATCGCCACTTGAGGGGTAATCATTCCTACAAGAGAGCATATCGCCATTGCACAAACTCCAAACCATTTTACTCCTACCTTGGTAATAACCCAACTGGTTATAATTTGGCCTGGTACGTAACCAAAAAAGAAAGCAGAGATGACTACGTTTTTGTTGGTCCAATTGAATGTCTGAAAATAAAATTAAATTATGTATATGAGACATAATATCTAAATTACTTAATGATAACTTATAACGCTAGTATTCTTTTTCTCATGAGCATCTTTCAGTGCGTCACAGTTTTTCGATTCCTTTCGCACGCATTAAATTTTATGTGACAGAAAAAAGGCACGTCTGTGATTAGAGACATTTATAACATTTATTCTAGTTGTCGATAGATGGCGCTATAATCGAAAAAAAAATTTACGAATTATATAATATAACTACGAATATAATCTGTACAATTTATAAGACTATACAAATCAAAGAAAGAAAATATCATTTTATAAATGCAATAAACACAATTAATTTGTTTTTATGCCAAATTGCAAATAAAATATGATAACTGTCAGATTTAACTAAAGTGTCATGTTAGAATAAATGTTATAAATGTGTATTATCACGGAGTTACTTTTTTTTCTATCATTTGTGACGCACTGAAAAATGCTCATGAAAAGGACTTTATCACCAGCTAGCGCCACCTGCTTGCCAAGCTCTGAACGCACGCACTTTCACTGTTACATACCACTTCCATTCGATGCGCGCTAGAAATGGAACACTGGCAAAGTTATAAAACAGAGTAGATACTGATATAAAACCTAGTTCTACCAGAATAAGAATCTGAATAAGAACTTCATCAGATCCTTGGTTATTGACCAAAAATCCAACCCCTCTGAGAATTCAAGCTAGAGTATTGATCTAGAAATAGCTTCCGGTCTGTAACAACAGGAGCTTGGGGTAGAGTAGAGCTGTTTAAAAATAACATCAAATACATATTTTAATCGGTGCAAAAGAATTCTTCGGCCAAAAGGTAATAAATAAGAATAAATAATTTTACAACAAAACGCCATGGTTCTGTAAGAAAATAGAAGAAAAATGTAAAGAAAACAAAAAAGCATACCTAGACTACATGGATAATTAAACGCTTATGCAATGATCTGAATTACAGAAGGAAATGTGAATATTATTCATAAAGGGATAGAGGCAAAAAATTAGATACATTGTAGAAATCAAAGGCATCGGGGAAAACAGGTTAATATACGAGTATTACTTGAAAAGCATCTACTGAGAAGAACAGGCGAGTCCAACAGTACCAAAAATACCGCAAATTAAAACTAATGAACAAACCACGATAAGCTTAGTGAAAGTGAAGGAATAACAGAAACAAAATTGCAGTGATGACAGATCAATTAGCACAGTTCATCAACAAAATATTACAATATAACCATAGTACCCATAGAATGCCAAATAAGCTGACTAATCTTGAGAATGAAAATTTATAGGATCTAAAAGTATATTTAAACATGCTTAAATGATTATATTACTTTGAGGTGATGCCAAAGATTTAAAAGATCCAAAGATACAAGCAACCCCAAAATGTATTCATAACACGTTTCAATATATCAAAAATGTTATTACAGTCTATTCGCTACACTCAGACACAACTGGCTAGTGATTTTATTAGGTAATTTTTTTATTTTTGACCAATTTTGCTAGAATTGGCAAAATTAATAACTATTTAGTAATTATTAACTAGGTACTTGATAATTATTTTTTTGCCAATTTTACGAAATTGGCAAGATTACTTACTAAGATCACTAGCCAGTTTTGTTTGAGTTTAGCGAACCGACTATAAATAGTTATTTATGGTATAAGTGTTAAAAGTACAATTTTAAGGCACGCATGTGAAAGTTTCCAGAATGAGCGAAGCGAATCCTGCAATTCACATGAGTGCTTTAAAAATGTACTTTTTAACACGTATATTATACAATATTTTTTCAACAAACGTCTTATATATCAACAATTATAATTTATTCATTCTCAATTAAGTTGTCCCCATAAACGAAATTATACCACAACACCAACTCGGATTTAGACGTGAACACTCAACCATCCAACAATGCCACAGAATAGTAAATATAATTATAACAACTCTTGAAGAGAAAAAGTTTTGCGCTGGAGTGTTTCTCGATATAGAACAGGCATTTGATAGGGTATGGCATCAAGGTCTCCTCTATAAACTGAAATTACACCTAACAGACCAACTATACTTTATTCTAAAATCATATCTTACTGACCGATATTTCCAAGTTAAAATTGAAGACAACTTCTCAAATTATTACATCATCCAATCTGGCGTACAACAGGGTAGCGTTCTTGGCCCATTTCTATATCTGATATTTACAGCCGATGTTCCAACCAGAACTGATACCTTCTTAGCTACTTTTGCCGATGATAAGGGAATCTTAGCAGTGGATGTCGACCCTAATGTAGCAACACAAAAAGTTCAAAACCATTTAGACCAATTACAAAACTGGGTCAAGCGATGGAAAATAAATGTTAATGCCAGCAAATCAGTCCAAGTTACTTTTACAACCAGAAAATCTACATGTCCTCAAGATTCTATAAATAATACTCCGATTCCCATCAAGCCAGCTGTCAAATACTTGGGAGAAAACCAACGAACTGTCAACACTGACAGTGTTGACAGTTCGTTGGAGAAAACACACATTAAAATTAAACGTAAACAATTAGATCTTAAACTAAAAAATATGAACTAACTATTTAACAAGAAGTCTCAGTTATCTCTTGAAAATAAACTGCTTCTCTACAAAGCTATACTTATACCAGTTTGGTCTTACGGAATAGAACTATGGGGCTGCAGTAAACCTTCAAATACGAAGATACTCCAAACATTCCAATCCAAAATTCTCCGTATGATAAGTAAAGCTCCATGGTATGTATCCAACCAGACACTTCACAATGATCTGGACATCCCACTAATCAAGGACTTAACAAGACAATACCTACAAAAACTTTAACTTGAACTTGACTGGCATTCCATTTTTATATTTTTCCTGACATTACATCAAAACTGCCTATACTGTCAATATGTAAATCATAACAACTATAGGATAACATCTACTTTTATTGTTGTTATATTCTAACAAATTTTAATAGTTGTTTCTACAAACGTGTTAAAAATGCAATAATACAGTTTAAATTAAATTTTAAAAAACCTTTTAAACGACCTTCTTCAAATTGCGCAAGTTGTACTATTAATATTAATGTTAATAAATGAAATATTGTCCTTTTCATGATCATTTTTCAGTGCGTCACAAATGATAGGAAAAAGGGTAAGTCCGTGATAATACACATTTATGACATTTATTCTAACATGACATTTTAGTTAAATCTGACAGTTGTCACATTTTATTTTCAATTTAGAATAAAAACAAATCAAATGTGTTTCTTGCATTTATAAAATGGTATTTTCTTTGATTTGTATAGTCTTATAAATTGTACAGATTATATTTGTAATATTATTATCTAATAAAAAAAATTATTTTTTTTAATTATGGCGCCATCTATCGACAACTAGAATAATCACAGAACTAGAAGTAATCACCGACGTGCCTTTTTTTCTGTCACATACAATTTAATGCGTTAGAAAGAAATTGAAAAACTGTGACGCACTGAAAGATGATCATGAGAAAAAGAATAAGTATTTTGACGTTTCACAATTTGACAATTCACTTTTAACTGCAGTGCCTTAAAAATTTTAAAGTTCTATTGCCCTAAAGTAGCATTTTTAACGCTCCTATGGAGTGCTAAAAATTGCATTTTTAACACGGTTGTAGAAAAGATTTATTAAGAATTCTTTATAAAGAGTACACAGGGTGTTTCAATAATAATTGTCCATATAGTAACTGGAGAAACCTTAGCACAAAATACGAAGATTTAACCTAAAACACCCTTACTGAGTTACAGGGTGTTTTATCTAAAAAATTTAAAAATAATTTTTGCTCAGCATTTTCAAACTATTCGACGCATCCATTTCATACTTGGCGGAAAGTGCGACTACTAAAGACACCCTACTAAATTATGATAAACAAACGTTTCTAGCTACTATTAGAAGCGTACGACAAGGGATGGTAAATGGTTGACCCTTCTCAAATTCTACGCCACTGAAGAAATTACAATTTTAGTACCATTTTTAGATTCTCCAATACTTTCTACGTAAATAATATACTCTTAATTTATAACGATAAAGTCCTTAGTTTTCGAGATATTTGAAGTTAAATATGAAATGGCACAGTTATTGTGATTAATTTATGATATATTATGGTTCATATGATTAAAATTTAAAAAATATTTGTACCCAGTACTTTAAAACTTATTGGCGCATCCTTGTCATACTTGGCAGAAAGTGTAGGTAATGTACACTCTACTAAATTAAGATAAATAAACGTTTCTAGCTACTACCAGAGGCGTACGACAGGGGATAGTGGCTGGTTGACCCTTTCCAAATTTAACGTCACTGACGAAATTGCTATTTTAGTTTATTTTTTTGATTTTGCAATACTTTTTATATAAATAATATATTCTTTATTCGTAACGATAAAATGATTAGTTTTCGAGATATTTGAAATTAAAAATGAAGCGACACAATACATTAATCAAAATAGCCGTATCGTTTCATTTTTAACTTCAAATATCTCGAAAACTAATGAATTTATCGTTACAAATGAAGAGTATATTATTTTCATAGAAAGTACTGGAGAATCCAAAAATTGAACTAAAATAGCAATTTCGCCAGTGGCGTAGAATTTGGAAATGGTCAACCATTCACTTTTCCCCGTCGTACGCCTCTGGTAATATCCAGAAACGATTGTTTAACATAATATAGTAGTTTGTACAGTACTTATACTTCCTGCCAAGTATGAAAAGGATACCTTGAAAAGTTTTAAAATGCTAAGCAAAAATAATTTTTAAATTTTTAGATAAAACACTTAGTAAGGAACCATATTTTATTTAAGTGTTTTAGGTTAAATCTTCGTATTTTGTGGTTTCTCTAGTAACTATATGGACAATTAATAATGCAACACCCTGTATATGTATTTATCAAAAAATCCTTAAAGGGCTACATCTAAATCACAGAACGATTTCGATCTAAAAAGATCATCATTAGTGCTGATACAGGCTAATTACATACTGAGCCACCAAGAATACATACATGGGTAAAAACCCTTTAAATTTTTTAAAAATATGTTATATTACTATTAATAAATTCAAATGATAGATAAAAATTAATATAGTTACCCTTTGGCATCATATGACTCTCCAAGGAGGTTCCCCAACTGGGAACTTGACTCAAGGATATATCCTTACATTACGAACGGTGGATATGTAATGTAAGGACATATTATATCCTTCAGACAAGCAACCCATATGCCTTGTAAGGATCCATACGATATCAAAGTTAATTTTATCCATCGCATGGATTTATTAATAATAATGGATATAATAATATATTTTTAAATCATTTAAAGCGTTTATACCGATGTATTTTTGGTGGCTCAGCATGTGATTAGCCTGTATCACCACTGATGATGATATTTTAAGATCGAAAACGTTCTGTGATTTACATGTAGCACTTTGAGGGTTTTCAATATTTTTTTTTGTAATGAACGGTATACAGCCAGGTATTTTTCCTTGTGGATTTTGTAAAAATGTTTTATCATTCTTATGTTATATACAATACTTACAGGAATATCTGAATTTATCGTTGAGTTGCGATCATTCATAGCAACAATGGCTACTGGTAGACTGTTCCGTGAATAGTAGGCAGCAAATATTAGAAAACATATGTTAAGGACCTGCCAATGACGTTTTCCTATTTTATTAACTAAAAATAGAAGAATTATGAAAAATAAGACAACTTTAGTAATTATTATTTAGGCTATTTTTAAGATAATTTTGTTTTTTTTTTCTCCACTACTCTACTGAAATATAACAATTCATAGGAAAAATAAGATAAGATTCCTAAAGATGAAGTATGTTTTCAGTATTTTTTATCAAGAAACGATTTATGTTATTAATATGTTTTAAATTTATTTATTTATATATTTTGTTAAATAAGAAATTATAGAAATTCTATATTATTCGACTTATCAATCAGACTTCCTGACGTATTTGTTGTTGATCAATTTTACATTAATAGTTAAATTTAACAGATTGTTTAATTGATCGATGATTTTTCGTTTTTTTATTAAAATTTTTTTACAATTTTCTCTGGATTACTATTTTCAATTATTTTCTATTTTTGAACTCTCATGTTATTTATCTAAATATTTTTATTTTGTACTTCATTGCTTGCTACAAAAACATCAATTACTAAATTAATTGTTTTCTCCTTTCTAATTTCTTTCATTAAATATTTGTTATTTGATGGTGTCTGCTTACCATACTTAGTTTAAATTTAAGTCGCAGATAATATTGGAATTTGCCGTTGTTTTGTTTATTTGACAAAATTTCTTTAGTTTAGGAGGTCATGGTAAATTTATTATTATATTTGTCACGCATATTATAAATAAATAATTCAACACTATTTTTTAATTTTTAATTTAAACAAAATTTTTCTTGATCATCACACACGGCATTTCTATCAAAAGTTTTTAGAGTAGATAATATTATAAAAAATATATTTCTTGTGTTTGTAAAGATGACACATTTTATACACAGGCTTTATCACAATGAAGTTAGATAACTTCACTTAAATGCGTGCATATATACACAGTATGGACTATGTGTAAAAGGTTTCGAGATGTGACTTACCCATTGGCAATACTTTCCACTGAATAGGTCTGTAATAGGCCAATAAGATAGGTCAGAAAATTTATATGTAGTAACAAAAACCAATACATGTGAATCAATGCCAGAAATACTTGCTATTTTTTAATAACAACTCGCAGTTGAAAATGGGGATAATTTTACATACATTGGAAGTACAGTGGAACCCCGATATGTCGGCCTCAATAACCCGGAAGTCCGGCTAACCCGGACCGATTTTCATCAGATAAAACAAAATTTTTTTCACTTTGACTAAGTTTTTTTAAAAAGAAATAAACAATACTGTATATAAAATTAACATGAAGTAAAACTCCCTAGTGTAGTTGGTATATTTATTAAAAATTCTAAAAAATTTTTAAAAATCCAAACGGATTACGTTCAAAACGTTTTCGACTTATCAGTCCATCATCAGTGAACTCTCTGTCCTTGCTAAATAGCCACAATGCCAAACACTGGTCAATATGTATGTTCTAACTTCATGGTGAAATTTGTTAAACAATTTGGCTTACATTGGATGCCAACGGATTAGTACTAGGTACATGATGCTCTACTCCATTAATTAAGAGATTTTTTTTATTATGAATAGGTCTACTTTGAACTACGTTTAGTCTGTCAATCTAAGCACTACAGTAAGCTTAATTACATCAATTGTAAACTAAAGGTAACATATGATTCTCTACTTGATACTTTAGGTTATATTAACATCAATTTTTTAATGTCAGACATTCAGGATAAGGTTGATCACTCTCGCTCAGTTAAATTCAATACAGTCAATAATAAATTACAACGTTTGGTTAACTTAAAGGTTAGATCTGATCAACAAAAAACTTTAAACAAGAATAAGTTCTCCAATTTTCGATTCCATCATTGACAGACTAAACGTAGTTCAATGTAGACCTATTCATAATAAACAAATCTCTTAACTAATGGAGTAGAACATCATGTACCTAGTACTAATCCGTCGGCATCCAATGTAAGCCAAATTGTTTAACAAATTTCACCATGTATTTAGAACATACATCTTGATCAGTGTTTGGCATTGTGGCTATTTAGCAAGGACAGAGAGTTCACTGATGATGGACTGATAAGTCCGAAAACGTTTTGAACGTAATCCGTTTGGATTTTTAAAATTTTTTTAGAATTTTTATTAAATATACCAACTACACTAGGGAGTTTTACTTCATGTTAATTTTATTTAACTAGATGGTATACAGCCAACCTTCGGGTATTATCCCGTTTTATTTTTAATACTGTATATGTTACCGGCCAAACCAGATTTCAGGATAAAGTAGTTTGACCTAGGCCAAACTAGCTTATCCTAAACACGATAGGATAAACTAGTACGGTCTAGTATAAACATTATAGTATACCTGCAAACTATAAATAAATAGATATTTAAACTAAATAAAATACTCTTCTCTGTAATACAATCATACTATAAAAAATAATGAGTATTTTTTTTATAAAAGCAATAGTCATTATACAGGGTGAGTCACCACTAACGGGACGGAAGATTACAGCGAAATGGTAAAAGATTTCAAAAAAATTTAAATTGAATAAAAAGAGACTAAGTTTTCACCCTAATGGCATATAAAACAACATAATGCTATTCTACATCCCACCAGAATGAAAACAATGGGAACCTTCTCTGGTTACACCTCCGAGGCTTCTACAATTTGCAAGCCATACGGATGCTGAGACTAAGGAAGATGAGGGAATTCTACAATTTACAATTCACGTCCCATCTGCTCAGCGCGGTAAATTTCCAACGAGAATGGTTCCCTTCATACTCCACACAGACTAAATGTAAATATTTACCACACAGAGTGTAATCATTTTTAAATTGAATAGTTTGTAAGTTGATAAAAGCTATATTTTAAAATTATTTTGAAATATACAGGGTGTCCCAATAAATGGAGGCGTATCAAAGTTATATTTTTTCTTATGGAACACCCTGTATTTTATTGCATATTTAATTGTCCGCAAAAAAATAAGGTATAGTTTCATAAGGCCTCCCTATACCTATGTACAGAGTGTTCTGAGTTATGTTGACTTTTCTTAAAATGTAAAGTTTTAAAAGAAGGCTTATTCTCAAGTTATTTAAGAAATTATAAAAACATTACTTTTACATCTAAATAGTTGGATATTGGTTGAATGTATTCCATGATTAATTATTACACATTTGTCTACAGGGTGTTCAAAATTTACAGTTTTATTATTGGAGTATTCAATGTGTCATATAATGCTTATTTTAAATGGAACACCATGTATATTAATAAATAATTATACTAAACAAATTTACCTCTTTCGAATGGTATATGGATGTCCTATAACTAGGTGTCATAGTTTTTGCGTAATTTACAATTATTTAAATTCTTAATCTGTAAATCGATTTTAAAACAAAAGATATAGTTAATTAATGTCATTGTATGACATTGCCAGTTTATAACAGTACGGCCTGGTAATTATCAAAACTATAAACATCCGTGTGTAATATTCAAATTTTTTTTTAACTTAAAAATGACTTTTACATTCAAATTTAATTGTTCCTAAAAATGAATAATCACGCAATCAATGAAAGAGTAGACATGCTACTTTGCACTGGGGAATATTTTTAAAATTGTCTCTGAGTAGTATCCTGATAGAAAAATGACGTTTTTGAGAGATTTCTCGATAGATTCCGTGCTACTGGTAATGTTGCATAGGTACGATAAGTTAAATAAAAATGAACCATTTATTTTTAATGACGTCAACGAACTTGATGTCCTGCTTTCTGTTACGGAAAACCCAAATACTAGCACGTGAAAAATTTCGAGTCAATTGGAAATCAGTAAAACGAGTATATGTAGAATACATAAGAAAAACCACTATCATCAGTATAAAACTCAACTACACCAGCATTAGACAGAACAGGAACGTTTACCTTTTCGTTTATAGACTTAAGAATTTGGAGAAGGTCCTGATTTTGATTAATTATTTATATGGTCCTGATTTTTTTTAAGAATGTATTGTGTACAGACGAATCTATCTACTTTTCATAATAATCGTCTAGTTAATAGACATAGCTTTCATTTTATTATGGTACAGTAAACAAACATTTTACTGTTGATCACCAACACCGATGTGTTGGTGAAGTGTTAATGTTTGGGGCAGTATTCTGAGCGAATACGTTATCTACCCATATTTTTTTGACGAAAATCTGAATGGAGCAACTTTTTTAAATTTCTTAAAACAAGTTTTTTGGATCCATCTTAAAACCTTCAACTTAGCGTGCGAACAAACATGTGGCTCCAATTGGACGACAGAGTTCCAGCTTATTTTTGACGTGATGTAAGATTAACCTCAACATAAAATTTAGAAATAAATGGATAGATAGATTCGGTCCATACCTATATTTGGCCACCTAGGTCACCAGGATTGACCAAGATGAATTTTTTTAAGTGGGGTTATATTAAAAATATTGTAAATGCCACACTTCCTACTCTACTACTTCAGATGATATTTTTTATGAAATTAAGAATTTCGAATGCTTCTGCGTCTATAACACCAGCTATGTTAAATAATGTAAACAAATCATTTAAAATCGCTTGTTGTATAAACATTTTGAACATGTATTACACAACTGATAATTTTTTACTTATACTAAGTTGTGGTTCATTTTGTATTATTTATGCATTTGTTTTATTAAGATTCTATATGTTTCGTTATGTATTTAGTTATTTTTAATAACGAAAAAATTTATTTTACAAATCAGCAAATAAACATATACCTACATATTTATTTACAACTACACTCATAACAACTATGCCAAGATGATGGGTTTAAAAATCGAGAGTGACTATAAATATTTTTAAAATCGATGTACCGTTTAAGAAAATTGTAAATTACGCAAAAACTATGCCTCCTTGTTATAGAACATATATATACCATTAGAAAGAGAAACCTGCGTTTAGTATAATCATTGATTCATATACATGGTGTTCTAATAAAATAACCATCATATTATGCTACATTGAATAATCCAATAATGAAACTGTAAGTTTTGAACACCCTGTAAATAAATGTGTAATAATCAATCATGGAATGCATTACTTATAAGATAATTACCAGATCGTATTGTCATAAAATGACAATGTCATACAATGACATTAATTAACTTCATCTTTTGTTTTAAAATCGATTTACGGATTAATAACTTATATAATTGTAAATTACACAAGAACTATGAGACCTAGGTATAGGACATCCATATACCATTCGAAAGAGGTAAATTTGTTAAGTATAATTATTTATTAATATACATAATGTTCCATTTAAAATAAGCATCATATGACACATTGAATACTTCAATAATGAAACTGTAAATTTTGAACACCCTCTAGATAAATGTGTAATAATTAATCATGGATTACATTTAACCAATATCCAACAATTTATATGTAAAAGTAATATTTTTATAATTTCTTAAATAACTTGAGAATAAGCCTTCTTTTAAAACTTTACATTTTAAGAAAAGCCAGCATAACTCAGAACACTCTGTACATAGGTATAGGGAAGCCTTATGAAACTATACCTTATTTTTTGGGTACAATTAAAAAATGCAATAAAATACAGGGTATTCGATAAGAAAAATATAACTTTGATACGCCGCCATTTATTGGGACACATTGTATATTTCAAATTAATTTTAAAATGTAACTTTTATCAACTTACAAACTATTCATTTAAAATTTTTTTCAAATTTTTTACCATTTCGCTGTAATCTTCCGTCCCGTTAGTGGTGACTCACCCTGTATATGTGCCTTAATTGTAAAAATTATTATTTATTTTTACAGCAAGTGCTTTGCTGTCACTTAGAATTGCGAAGTATCATTGCCTTCTTGCACTTCCAACTGTTTGTGAAACACGTTTTTTTTTCAGGTGCATTGGATAATTTTTTTTCAAATTAGAATTCGTCATTTGCCACCAAACTTTTTGAGAGCAAGCACATATTATAAACTACGGCTCTAAAATATCGTTAAAGGTTGCAGCTAGGAGACATTAACTTGGATCAGGACAAGATTTTGTCAAACGCAGCTGTAACAAAAACGGTTCCACAAACAGATACAAGTGCAAGAAGGCAATGATACTCCGCAATTATAAGTGCCACCAAAGCACTACATGGGAAAATAAATCATAATTTTTATAATTAAGCTATAAGAATTGTTGCCTTTATAAAAAAACATTGATTATTTTGTATAATATAATTGTATCACCAATGATCCATTAGTTTTAACGACGAATCATTCTTGTTTTAATAAAAAAAATTATATTCCAATTACAGAGTATTTTATTCAGTTTATCTATTTATTTTGGCTTTGTAGATATATTATAATGTTCACACTAGGCCGTACTAGTTTATCCTATCGCGTTTAGAACAAACTAGTTAGGCCTAGGCCGCGTTCCGACCGAGTTCAGGACAAACTAGTTTTGCCTAGGCCGAACTAGTTTATCCTAACGCGTTCATGACAAACTAGTTTGGCCTAGGCCAAAATCCTGAAATCTGGTTTGGCCGGTAACATATACAACTATACGTAATTTAGATGTACTGTGCATATATAGGGTGAGGCAGATAACTGGCCTATTAGAAATATCTCGAGAACTAAAGGCAACAGAATCATGAAAATTGGAATATAAGGGTTTTGAGGGATGACCTACTAAATGAAAATATTTTCATCTCTTTGCAACTTCCGTTTATACCGGAAGTTGCTTATAACTTGGGTTTTTTAAATGGAACACCCTATATATTTTTACATATTTGAATTCTCCTTAATATTTTCTTTCTTAAAATATAAGATATTGTAATATTATACATGGTATTTTAAAAGATATTTACGTTTTTTTATTAATTTCATAGCAATATTCACACCCTGTAGAATTATAATAGTTTGACATTAAAAACTCTGCTTACGTTCATGTGATTTTTAATATAGTATATTATTGTTAAGAATCATTAGTATAGCTAATTTTGAAATTTTAGTATACAGGGTTGGTCGAAACTCGGAATGAATATTTTCTGAGTTTTCTTAAATAGAACACCCTGTATTGCAGTGAAATGATATTTCATAGTGATTTTTTATTTTATAAGTATTCCCTATACCTAACTGCTTTAATTTGTGAGTTATTGGTGATTAAAACTAAACATTAATTTCAACAAAAAATACGTAAAATTTTATTAGGTTGGCCGTGAAAATATTCAATCACAAATAATTTTTCATAAATAAATACGTATTAATCCAGACTGATCCTTAAAATTACCAATAATGGTTTAGATATAAAAATACCTACGTAGTTAAGATTGTTGGTGCGACTAACAATTAAGCACAAATTAAAGCAGTTAGGTATAGGGAATGCTTAAGAAATAAAAAAGTACCATAAAATATCACTCCATTACAATACTAAAATATAGGGTGTTCCATTTAAGAAAACTCAGAAAATACTCATTCCGAGTTTCGACCAACCCTGTATACTAGAATTAATAATTTAGCTATATTAATGATTCTTAATAATAGTAGACTATATTAAAAATCATTTGAACGTAAGTAAAGTTTTAGTTGTCAAACTACTACAATTCTACAGGGTGTGAATAGTGCTACGAAATTAATAAAAAAACGTAATTATCTTTTAAAATACCATGTATAACATTACAAATCCTCATATTTTAAGAAAGAATACATCGAAGAGAATCCAAAAATGTAAAAATATACAGGGTGTCCCATTAAAAAAACGAAGTTATGAGCAACTTCCGGTATAACCGTAAGTTGCAAACAGATGAAAATATTTTCATTTAATAGATCATCCTTCAAAACCCCATAATTAAAATTTTCATGATTCTGTTGCCTTTAGTTCTCGAGATATTTCTAATAGGCCAGTTATCTGCCTCACCCTGTATATTTCATGATTTTGCCATTATAATGGAGTTTATCTGTAAGTATACCGTGTTTTATTAATTTTTACCATATTCTCCGGCTAACCCGGATTTTCGATAAGCCGGATCGGCCGAGGTCCCGATTATCCGACTTATCGAGGTTCCACTGTATTATAATAGACAAAAACCTTTGATGTGCTACACCTGACCGAACATACGGTCATAGAGAATGAAATAAAGTCCAGAAAGTAAGCTTGGATCGTCCACACGTCCACACACTTCGTAAAAATAGTCACTGAATTGCAAAGACTGTCCTAGAGAGGAATCCCCAAAGAAAAAGAAAGGAAGCTTAACACAAACTTAGCCAACATCATTTAAGGACGAGATGAGCGGTCAAGGAATCTCCTATAATAAGGTGAAGACTTTAACACAAAACAGGACTTGGTGGCACGTTTTCACTGGATCTCTATGCTCCACATTATATGGAGTTCAAGAGCCTTATTCATATACAGTTTTTAAAGCTACGGAATTGTAGTCTCGACTTTGAATAAAAAAAACCAGAAAAATAATTAATATTAACATATTTACCTTTAGCTACATTTTCTACATTATCACTTAATAATTCAGTTGAATGATCAACTTGTTTTTCCTCGTCCATAGCTTTTCCTGAGAGGCTTGTGAGCATGACTCCTCTTTTGTCATTTTTCATAGTAATTTTTAAGTACTTTTTTTATTTTCACCTAAAACATCCTAAACAAAATGAATGATTACATATTGTATTTACATTAATTGATTAAGTATTATTAAGGTATTATATTAAGGTTCTTCTATTAGATTTAAGATCTCTTTCAGATCTTTTGTCGTGGTGTACAATGTTGAACTGGCCGACATCTTTTTAATTTCTGAATAAATTTTAGTTATTTAACACAACGACGCGACGGTCTTAATACAAAAGGACAATAGAAAAAATATTTTCTGATACACTAAAGAACCACTCTATTTTTTTTTCGTAATAATATGTATCCACATACTACGAAACTAAATAACACTACATTAAGAACCCAATAAATAAACCCACGTAAGCATAATATAGTCCAAGTTATGAAGCTTAAAATAGGACAAAACCTCGCCATTTTTACAGAATAGATCGATTTGCTTCAAAATTTGAGAATAAGTAGTGGGTAGTCCAAGGATCAAAATCTATATGATGCCGAAAGGCGCTTTTACCATAGGGGTGGATGTCACCCTATCTGAGGGGTGGACATTTTTTAATATATTTTGACCACAAAAGTTGGTGAAAACGTGCATTCTAAGCAAAAAACTTTCTATACATTTTTTTGATAGAATTAATAGTTTTTGATTTATTTGCTATCGACAGTGTTAGTTTTATATCGGGAAAAATCAATGTTCTTAATAAGTTTTCTGCTAATAACTCCAAAAGTTTTCGTTTTATCAAAACAACTTTTTTAACAAAAATGTACCTTTTAAAAAAATTAACAAAACTGTTTTTTAAATTTTTTTTAAGACCAATAGTAATCGAGCTATACTTTATTATATGTTAGCTCTTCTTCGTCAAATGTTAAATATTGCAGTTTCAAAGTCAAAAGACGGAAGAACTATGCATTTTTCGAGGATAACTTGTTGAAACTAATTTAAAGAATTTAAAAATATCTTAAAAAATAAAAAAGGTACGGTTAAAAATCAATATATTTTTTTTGAAAAAGAAAAAAAGAAGAGAAATCCAATTGGAAGGATAATAATGTAAGTTAGCGGTGTTTTTAGTCATTGGCCTTATTCATTCTTCTTTATTTATGTATTATTAATAGATTCTAGAAGTTTGACTGGCTTAGAAAAATTAGTTTTTAAAAAACTGGAGTTAAAAGCCAATAACGAATGTTTGTAGTTTGGTAAAAAATGCCATTTTCTTCAGAATAGAAACATTACCATCAGAGATACGAAAAATGTTTAAATATGAAATTGTCGGTTATTTAATTCCCAAGAACTTGGTTTAAAACAAGTTTTTCTACGGCAAAAATTGAGTGAATCGTAAATGAGTATTATGGAAAAACATTGATTTTTTCGATAGCACATTGATTTTTGATATAAAACTAACACTTTCGATAGCGAATAAATCGAAAACTATTAATTTTATCAAAAAATTGTATATAACATTTTTTGCTTAGAATGAATGTTTTTATCAACCTTTGCGGTTAAAATATAATAAAAAATTTCCACCCCCGACATGAGGTAGCAACCACCCCCATGGTAAAAGCGCCTTTAGGCATCATATAGTTTTTGATCCTTGAACTATCCACTACTTATTCTCAAATTTTCAAGCAAATCGGTCCATTCTGTAAAAATTGCGAGGTGAAAAGCTTCGGTTCCTGGACTAATACCTGAATTTAGTAGTTTGAGTGTTACTAAATTATCATGTATTAAAATTTATTGGAAGGTTTTTATTTTTAAAATAATTACTAAAAATAAAAATAACTCATTAATTTTTGCTTAGTCAAACATTTAAAGTGGTTTCCTTGTACTAATTTTAAATCTAAATATTCGATATATCACGTGTTCTATCATAAGACCAAATGATGACCCCACAAGACCTCCAGATGACATTACCAGAAGTGCGCTGAGTTGGAATCTTCAAGGCCGAAGGAGAGTAGACAGACACAAAAAACTTGAAAAAGGGCAGTACTGCAGAAGGGGAAAGAAATGGGAAAATCCTGGCTTGAATAATACACTTAATGCCCCCAAACGAGAAGGGGCCAACTGCTACAAAAAGAAAATATGATTCACAAAGAAGCCAAAACTAAATCCACGTTAAAAAGTGACTTTCCAGATAATTATGGCATTAATGTACATCTTATTTGGGTTGGGTCCATGGAGATCTTGATATTTATTAATATTTGTTTTGAAGAAATATAAACGAAAAAAGATTTATTGCGAATTTTAACAACCGTAGCTATAAAAAAGATCAAAATACAAGTTAGATTGGCATGGGCAGCATTTGGCAAATAAAGCGACATCCTTAAAAAAGATATCCACAACATCTTAAGCCCAATTTATATAATCAACGTGTACTCCCTGTTCTTATTTATGGTTCCCAATCGTGGACGTTTACAAAAGCAAACAAGGACAAAATCATAAAAACGCAAAGAGCAGTGGAAAGGTAAATGTTGCACATAAGACTAATGGATAAAAAGAGGAACGAGTGGATAAGAGAGAAAACCAAAGTTAGGGATGTTAGACAAGAAGTTGCAAAATTGAAATGGAGATTTGCCCGTCACACTATAAGACAAAAAGAAGACCGATGGAACAAATTTTTTATAAGTTGGAGACCGTGGGAATATAAAAGGAGCGGAGAAATTGCGCATTGAGAAAAGTTGAAAATTCCTGTCTTTATACAGACAATTTTTTATTGTAATTATTGTAATTAATTTAGCAGATAATAGTGATAATTACACTGACCTCAGTCATTGATATTTCCTTATAGCTGTATTATACTTTTGTAAATAAATAATAATTAATTATTATTTAATGCATATTCCATAATATGATCATATTTCTCCAATTTTGTATGTATATTAGCCTAATTCTTTTTGTTAAACATTTCTGTTGGTTTTATAACTCTATGTTTCTATATGACTAGGAATACCTCAAATAAATTTAGTGAGGTTCTCGGGCTTAGCACCAGCATGCTTTTTGTAGTGAGTCAAGCCCAAAAGAACAGATCTTCGAAACACGAAGTCTTCCAGAATTATAGCCATGATATTTTATTGGGTGACATGTTATAACTGTGTTTATTTTACAATATATTCTACCACCACCGCTTAAAAGTTTCATGGTTGATGTGAAATAAAATAAGACCTATATAGAAAAAATCTACGCTATAACACCACGAGAACAGAAACATAACGATCAAATATCTACTGACCTTTTCTAATACTGACCGATAAATTCTCCTTTTTAAAAACGTAGTCTGGTTCAAAAATTTTATGTCTAACTTTTAACTGTCTCCACTTTTGTGTTTCAATCTTCACTGCTATTTGCGGTTTAATTCTTCAAAACTATTTTAGAAATCTGTGACCTCCATCATTGATTGGGATTTTAAATAATAAATAATATACTTGTCGCCAAAAACAGGTTGTATCATACTCATTTAGGTCTACCTCAATAATCTAGCAATCTGTCAACTTAACGTTTTTCGGAAATCGCTAATCACCTTCGTAAAAATAACAAACAGGTTTTGTTCTAAATTATTGGTCAAAAAATTTAAGCTCATAAATCGATAGCCAATAGGTGTTTAATGTAAATAAAGACGGATTGAATGGAATTGTTTTCATTTATTTAAATTTACAAGTGATATCAAATCACGTTTAACCTATGGTTAATTGCCAATAAAAAGTACAAATGATAATTAGTTGCTTTAAATAAAAGACGCATACAGGGCGGCTGTTATAATTATTGAGATTAATGGCATTGAGTATGGCAATTCGCCATCCCGGAAGAACAATGACATAACTGCAAATTTTGTCAATTCCTGTTTATTGCGTAATTAACTTCTAAAATATTGTGTATAGATTCGAGCCACTAGGAAATGAATTTGAGCCAATAGGGATGAAAATAAAAGCCATCGTTGTAGAATGTACACATCGTTGTAAAAATAGTTTTTTTGCTCTCCCGAGAAATTTCGCATTTTACTGCTAACATAGATAGCTAAATAGAAAAAAACCGTGGACTACCGGCAATATATTCAGTATGAAGTATGATGGACATATGAAGAGAATCCGAGGGAAAAGACTACGACGCATATCTCTCTAGAGAGGGATAAGCTCCGAGAAAAGTTATCAGAGAAGATAAAAATAAAACTCTGGAAGAACAATTCACACTTCACACAAAAGTCGCAGGGCTGGACGACTTCGATGCAAAATTTTTAAAAAATGTGGAAAAGGACGCAACAACCATATTATACAGTATGTCCCTGTAAGTTGTATCCATATGGAAAACTTTTTTATTATTAATTTTACGAAAAAAAGTCATTCTTCATAAAAAGCTCTGCATGGTCCAAAACCTAAGATTCAACCATCGGATATAAAATTTTATGAATATTATACGAGGTATGTCAAAAAATTTGAATTTTACTCAAGAGTAAAGTAGCTTTATTTTTCACAATATTGAAAATTGTTATTATAAAAAGTTTTTTGGAATTAAAAACTATATTTTAATAGGCAATTACACCCTTCTAATTGAAAAATTTTTTTTTTGAAAAATTATGGATAGCTAACTTTATTTTCAGTTATTTCAATTCTGATAACTCTTTTATTATTAATTTTACGAAAAAAAGTGATTCTTAATAAAAAGTTCTGCATGGTCTTAAACCTAAAATACAACCATCTTATGTCAAATTTTATCAATTTTATACAAGGTATGTCAAAAAATATGAATTGGGCTCAAGAGTAAAATACCTTTATTTTTCACAATATCAAAAATTGTTATTATGAAAAGTTATTAAGAATTAAAAACAATGTTTCAGTATGTAATTACATCCTTCTTATTGAAATATTTTGAACTATAAAGGTACTATACTTTTGATCTAAATTTATCTTTTTTGACACACCTCGTATAAAATTGACATAAGATGGTTGTATTTTAGGTTTTAGACTATTTTAGACCATGCCGAACTTTTTATTACGAATTACTTTTTTCGTAAAATTAATAATAAAAGAGTTATTAGAATTAAAATTACTGAAAATAATGTTATCCATAATTTTTCAAAAAAAATTTTTTTTTTCAATTAGAAGGATGTAATTGCATATTAGAATATAGTTTTTAATTCCAAACAACTTTTCATAATAGCAATTTTCAAAATTGTGAAAAATAAAGCTACTTTACTCTTGAGTGAAATTCAAACTTTTTGACATACCTGGTATAATATTCATAAAATTTGATATCTGATGGTTGAATCTTAGGTTTTGGACCATGCAGAGCTTTTTATGAAAAATAACTTTGTTTCGTAAAATTAATAATAAAAAAGTTTTCCATATGGATACAACTTACAGGGACATACTGTATAAGAGCTGTGAGACATTTTTGAGTAGGTATTTTAGGCAACCTGAAAATTTTTCAGGTGACTTCTACATGATATCCTAATACAAAAATGCCGGTCTGGCTGGAGGGTAGCGGTTATTTTCCCCAAAAATCCCCCCAAAGTTAAAAAAGGGTAAAAATTGTTATTACAAAAAATATCATTGACGTGACTTTAAAGTAAATTTAAATATTCAAATATAAAAAAATAAACAGGCCAGGCGATTTGAGGGCGATTTTAACTCTGCAAGATGCTTGCATGGGCGTCCCAGCATTATTTTCAAGGGATGCATCTGAACTTCAGAAGATTTCATCTGAATCTATACATACTATTAACGAGTATAAAATATACAACTATACATGCATAGCTATGTACATTCCTTCCGGACAGGGAGAAGCAATTGTTATTTTAACAGGGTATTTTTAATATTAAAAATAAATATTCTTAAAGACAGGTTTTTTTTGGTGAAATTTTCCAACTGCCATGTGATCAAACAAATTACGCGTGCATTATAAATGAAAAGCGCTATAGGTAAGCACCAGTGTGAGAAAGAGCGTATACCGATAGATGTTTGCGTCCTCTGTTGTAACTGAGCGAGTCCGTTCGCTCGAGAAAAATCACGTGACCTGGCGATACCCATGTTGTTGTAAGTAACTTTTTTTAATTAAAGGAAAATAATACGGACTGTACAATAGATTTTGCAAATATTATAGAAAAAGACAAATTTATTATTATAAATATATAGGTAAAAAAGTATAAAACTATAATCTAAATTAATTCTGTGTCCGAATCTTGTACATCTTCTTCAAACTCCTTATCTGAGCTTAAATATTCATTCTCTTTTTCTTCGTCAGACTGCCCTCGAGACTCAGATTCCTCTTCTACCTGACCTGTAAATAGTGGTAAAATGTATTTAGACTTAATTAAAAATTAATTAGTGATTAATTAATTGAGTTGCTACGTATTCTTACTTATAATATAACCATTACTTAATACTTTTCCTTATTTAACCAATCACATCAGGTTTTTTATTTCTTAATATATGACCAAAGTAGCTCATTTTTTTCCTTCATAGTGTTGAGTATTTCTTTTTCCTTTTTCATCTTTCTTAATGTTTCCGTGTTTGCTACGTGTTGTGTCCATGATATTTTTTACATTATTCGATAACACCACATCTCAACAATGGCAAGTCTTTCTTCAGATGCGCCCGTGATTGTGCAGGCTTCGACTGACGAGTCTGAGGAAGAAGAAGTGAATGCATATTTAAGCTCAGATGAGGAGTTTGAAGAAGAAGTACAAGATTCGGACACCGAATTCATTTAGCTTATAGTTTTATACTTTTTTACCTATATATTTATAATAATAAATTTGTCTTTTTCTATCATATTTGCAAAATCTATTGTATAGTACGTATTATTTTCTTTTAATTAAGAAAAAGTTACTTAAAAAACTATAATATATAATAATTATTCTAACGTTTCGAGGCACAACAACATGGGTATCGCCAGGTCACGTGATTTTTCTCGAGCAAACGGACTCTCTCCGCTAGAACAGAGGACGCAAACAGCTATCGGTATACGCCCTTTCTCACAGTGCAGCTTACCTATAGCGCTTTTCATTTATATGCACGGGTAATTTGTTTGATGATATGGCAGTTGGAAAATTTCACCAAAAACCTGTCTTTTTAGAATATTTATTTTTAATATTAAAAAATACCCTGTCAAAATAACAATTGCACCTCCTTCTCCGGCATAAATATACATAGCTATGTATGTATAGTTGTATATTTTATACTCGTTAATAGTGTGTACAAATTCAGATGAAATCTTCTGAAGTTCAGATGCATCCCCTGGAAATAATCCTGGGACGCCCATGCAAGTATCATGCAGAGTTAAAATCGCCCTCAAATCGTCTGGCTTGTTTATTTTCTTTATATTTGAATATTTAAATTTACTTTAAAGTCACGCCACTGATATTTTTTGTAATAACAATTTTTACCCTTTTTTTAAATTTGGGGGGGATTTTTGGGGAAAATAACCGCTACCCTCCAGCCAGACCGACAGTTTTGTATTAGGCTATCATGGAAGAGTCCCCTGAAAAATTTTCAGGTTGCCTAAAATACCTACTCAAAAATGTCTCACAGCTTTTGGACCAATACTTACCTTGGCTAAAAAGTCGACCTATTTTCAAACTGTTTTTTAATAATAAATTTAATACAATATAAAAGATTCTTAATATCCCTTAAAAATTAAGCCTGATTGACTGTTTGGGCAAGTAATGTTCTTTAAATAATCGATCTCTGTTGAATTTGAGATACTACGTAAGTGTACTACGATTTTTTTTAATTTAATTGCCAATTTTCTCATTATACTTTTCCGGTCTTGTAATCTTGTATGCGCATCCGGGATACGCTGTTATTTGTAACAACTATTTATACATGCTGTCCAGAAACTATCCTGACAAACGAAGACAGGAGATTCCTCAAATAATTTTAAGGCAGCTTAATAACATAATTCACCTAGTCCAAGAACGGAGCTAGAATTCTTTAAAGATGGCCTCTTGTATTTAGTTTTTTTTTAAATACCTCCAGACCGCCTATATTTAGAAAAACGAAAACTGGTACGCATATTTATCTTCCAGGATAAATCGATTTTATCAGTTGCGAATTTCTAGCACCGGTCATAGACGTCCGTTTTGGGTAGGGCAACATATATTTTATCGTAAGATTTTTTGTGTTTAACTTTTAAGCATTTTTGATACTGGATTATTAAATTGTGAAGTATGTATTCTAGTACTAAAATGTACTCTTGCTTTAAGTCGGAAGGATATCTACACCGTTTTCTAGAAAAATCGATTTGAAACTTTATTTATCTTCCAGATATAAATGGATTTCATCGATTATTTATTTTATCGTTTTATCGATTTTATCGTTTATTTTAGCGCATAACTTTTTGTCTTTAATTTTTAGAATTTTTGACAGTGGATTATCAAATTCTGACATATTCTAGTAATAAAAATTACTCTTTAATATTTAATTACTCTTTAATCGGGAAAATACGTATCTGAAAATTTTTTTCCATATTTTTTTTCAAATTAAAAAAAACGAAAAATTTTCAAATCGAATTTTCCAGAAAACGGTACATTCGACCGACTTGAATCAAAAGTATATTTTAGTACTAGAGTACCTCATAATTTAATAATTTAGTATCAAAAATGCTAAAAAGTTTAAGACAAAAAGTTATGCGAAAAAATGACCGTTGGCATACCCATAACCGACGCCTATGACCGGTACAAGAAATCCGCAGTTAATGGCGTTGATGGGTCGCTGGAAGATAAATAGGTGTACCAGTTTTCGTTTTTCTAAAAAGAAGCATTCTGGAGGGATTAAAAAAAACTAATCACAAGACGCCATCTTCAAAGAGCTCTCTCTACCTTGTTAGGAAGCATTTTCGGACTAATACTCCAGGGAAATAAGCTAGGAATAGACCATGTTCGGGATACTCAAAGATCCAGGTAGCTGACTACTTTTTTAGTTATTGTAAAACTGTAGGAAGGAAACCTATCTGTTTCTTGCCTATAGAAAACTGGTAGGTTCTACAAAATTTCAAAAATGTGTCATTAGGATTTTTGATTGTATTAGATAATTGTTTTATCTTTTTTAGTACATGTTGATAGTATCACTTTTCTACTTTCATTTGGCATGCGCAGAATTGCCCTATCTTCATTTTTTTCTGTCTTATGTCATTGCAAAATAAAGGACCCTGAGATAAACAAATAGAATAACTTTTCAACTAACTAATGGGTCGGTCTCAAATTTTGGGGTTTCTTAAGTACCCCAATACCCAACTTTGGGTGAAACACTAAAGTTCTGAAGTAGTTTTAGTAAAAGTTATTAAGGTGATACAGTAGCGATCAACAGGTAGCAAAAACGCGTTCCAAGGTTGCGGCTGTAATTATGAATATTTTTTCGAGGTATTTGGCACACGTATTCGTAATATAATAAAGAATGGCAGTACAGAGCCCAATTTGAAAAATATATTAATATGTGGAAATTACTCTGTGATTAAATATTATATTAAAAAAAACGAGCCTGTACCGCCATTAAGAAGAACAAGAAAATACACTTTTTCAAATAAAATTTTTTATCCGATGCCTAGATTTTGTGTCATTTTGGAACTACTAAATTTTTTTATTTCATTAGTAGTTCCAAAATGACACAAAATCTAGGCATCGGATAAAAAAGTTTATCTGAAGAAAGTGTATTTTTTTGTTCTTCTTAATGGCGGTACAGGCTCGTTTTTTTTAATGTAGTATTTAATTACAGAGTAATTTCCACATATTAGTATATTTTTCAAATTGGGCTCTGTCCCTCCATTCTTTATTATATTACGAATACGTGTGCCAAATATCTCGAAAAAATATTCAAAATTACAGCCGCAATCTTGGAACGCGTTTTCGCTACCTGTTGATCGCTACTGTTTCCTCTTAACAAATAACGATTTTCACGATTTTGTAGTTTGCTTAGCAACAAATTAACTTTGTAATTTTTAAAAATCGGCATTTTGAAGGTTTTTCAATGTTCTAAAAAATTAAATTTTGTAGTTTTATGCCAACTATTTAGCTTTTGAATGGGGTGCGAAAAATCGAAAAAATTGCGATTTTTGCACTGAAGTGTTAATAATTAATTAAAAAACGGACGCGAATTCTAGGCAGGAAACAGGTAGGTTTTCTTATTATAGGTCTACAATAACTAAATAAGTAGTCAGCTACCTGAATCTTTGAGTGTCCTGAGAAAATCCTTATTTCTCTGGACTATTGGTGAATTGGGTTAAATTGTCTTAAAAATATCTGGGAATCTTCGATCTTCGTTTGTCAGCAGAGTTTTTGGACACCCTGTACACTTCTCGTCTAGTGCGTTGTGTTAGTTCAAATGTCAAATATTTTATGATTCAGATGGTTAGAAAAGTTAGTTTTGAAGAGTTTTTATCAAAATGTCCAAATTATGAAGTAAAAACTGCGTTATCAATCCAATTAAAATATTCCAATGATATACCTAGAATCAACAATATAGCATGCATGATCAATTTTTTTATTAGTTTGATTGACAATATTAATAATATTGGATATACAAAAGATAAATAATAGTATTATACTGCAGGTCTGATACAAATGACGCTTCAGCATTGGCGCCTTTATATTCGGACTTTGGTTCAGTAGGTAGTCTACTCGTACTAGAAATTAGCAAATAAGAACGCAAATTTTTTATTTTTTTATTTATTATTGTTTACCTATAAATTTATTTTAGTTAACACACTTACGCCAGGGAAATAAGGCAAAAATATACCATGTTCGGAACACTTGAGCAGCCAGGTTGCAAATTGGTTTTTTTTGGTACTATACAGGGTGATTCATTAAGAATGTCCAATCTTTGAGATGTAGATTCTAGACCTCAAAATATTAAGATTTAAACCAAATCATATAAATAAAATATGGCTCGTTACTGAGTTACTGAGTTTTATTTAAAAATTTAATAATTATTTTTACCCAGCGCTTTAAAACTATTTGACATATCCTTGTCATACTTGGCAGAAAATATGGGTACTGTACATCCTACTAAATTATGATAAATAAACTTTTCTGGCTACTACCAGAGGCGTACGACAGGGGAAAGTGAATGGTTGACCCTTCCCAAATTCTACGCCACTGGCGAAATTGTATTTTAGCACAATATTTCGATTTTCCAATATTTTCTATACAAGTAATATACTCTACATTCGTAACGTTAAAGTAATTAGTTTTCGACATATTTGAAGTTGAAAATGAAACGGCATAGCTATTTTGATTAATGTATTGTGCTCCTTCATTTTTAACTTTAAATATCTCGAAAACTAATGATTTTATCGGTTCGGATGAAGAGTATATTATTTACAAAGAAAGTATTGGAGAATCGAAAAGTTGCAATAAAATAGTAATTCCGCCAGTGGCGTAGAATGTGAGAAGGGGCAACCATTCACTTTCCCCTGTCGTACGCCTCTGGTACTAGCCAGAAAGTTTTATTTAACATATTTTAGTAGGTTGTACAGTATCTACACTATCTGCTAAGTATGATAAGGATATATCAAATACTTTTTAAATACTGGATACAAATAGTTAATATTTATGTAATAGGGAGGATTGATTTAAAAGTTTAAAAATTATTTGTACCCAGTACTTTAGAAGTATTTGAAATTGCCGTATCATACTTTCCAAAAAGTGTAGGTACTGCACACCTTACTAATTTATGTTAAATAAACGTTTCTGGCTATTACCAGAGGCGTACAGGGGAAAATTAATGGTTGAACCTTCCCAAATTCTACGCCACTGATGGAATTGCCATTTCAGCATAATTCTTAGATTCTCCAATGCTTCCTATGCAAATAATATACTCTTCATTCGTATCGATAAAATTATGAGTTTTCGAGATATTTGAAGTTAAAATGAAGGGGCACAATACATTAATCAAAATAACTATAAAGTTTAATTTTAACTTCAAATATCTCGAAAACTAATGACCTTAACGTTACGAATGAAGAGTATATTATTTACATAGAAAGTATTGGAAAATCGAAAGATTGTGCCAAAATAGCAATTTCGCCAGTAGCGTAGAATTTGGGAAGGGGAAACCATGCACTGTCCCCTGTCATGTACGCCTCTGGTATTAGCCAGAAACGTTTGTTTATCATAATTTAGTAGGGTGTACGGCAACTACACTTTCTGCAAAGTATGACAAGGATATGTCAAATAGTTTTAAAGTACTGGGTAAAAATCGTTATTAAATTTTTAAATAGAACACCCTGTAACTTAGTAACGACGCACAATTTATATAAGTGATTTGGGTTAAATCTTAATATTTTGAGGTCTAGAATCTACAACTCAGAGATTGGATATTCTTATTGAATCACCCTGAATACCTAATACATTATAAATACAAAAATGCCCGTCACAGTTCGGACGAGAATTTTAGTTATTAACAAATAAGGGTCAAAAATGGCAGTTTTTTCGTTTAAATCGCTACAGGTAAAAATAGGATAATTAAATATCTTATTTATTATAGTATACTTCTTTTAGTAGATGAGCAAAGGTTAAAATGTCCGTTTTTGAATTTTGATTCGATCATTTGGTGCTTCGGAAATTTAACCCTGCTGTCCTGTTCGGGTCTATTTGACCCAAAAAATAATTTATTTCTTATTTTACAAATTATTACGCGGCGTAACGATTTGGTGTTTCGTGACTTTATTAACTAATATGAGGTCTTTCATTTGCATATGAGATAAACATTCAACTTCCTGATTTTTTTGATAAAAATGAAATTGTTACCTAGGGTACGTTCGGGTCAATGTGACCCGCGTATTTAAACCGTTAAAAATTACCTGTGTATGTGTGTTTAGTTGGCAGTATTCTATATTGGCAGTACCTGTGTGTTTGTCAGCCGGATACGTCTGTAAATAAAAACAGATTTCTGCAAGCTAAAACTTGTAAAATAAACTGTAGTATAGCTGGACGATGTTGCAAACCAAATTATAAGTATGACCAACATGGACGGACAGCGTGTATTTGGAACCAACTGGAAAGACATGAATAAAGTTGGTTTTCAAGCATACATTGGTCTTTTATTTTTAGCTCGAGTTTATAAGTCCCATGGTGAATCAACTAAAAGTTTATGGAATGAAGAAACGGGTCGTACTATATTTAGATCAACAATGTCGCTTGATATATTTACAAAAATTTGCAAATAATACTATTTTGATAACAAAACTATTAGACAGGATAAAAGACGTTTTGATAAACTTGCGGCAATACGTGAAATTTATGAAACATGGTAGAAAATGTAAAAATAAATTTTAACCCTGATGAAAATGTTACCGTCGATAAGCAACTAGTTGCCTTTAGAGGCCGCTCTCCCTTCAAATGGTACATTCCAGCAAGCCAGCGAAATATGGCACAAAACTTTGGGGTTTATGTAATTATGAACAGTAAAACTTCTTATGCTCTAAAATTGCAGATCGATACAGAAATGCGTGTGATGTGTGACTTGAGTAGTGATTTGGAATGCCACAATATTACGTGTATAATAACTTTTTTACATCGTAAAATTTAGAACAATTTCTTCTAAAACAAAGTAGATACAATGCCGGGGATTATAAGTAAAATAAACCGGAGCTTCCAGCAAAAATCGCGAATAAAGAAGATCATAGCTCGTCTTTTTTGCTTCATGCAAGATTTGACAATATTCCCAAAAATAATAAAAATATTGTTCTTATGAGTACTTTGCATCATGAATCGATGCATCATGCATCACTTTCATCAAATGAAAAAGCCCCAAATTATTTTAGATTAAATTTCCAATAAGAGAGCAGTGGATACTCTAGATTAGCTTGTTGGCACGTATACGAGAAGAGATAAATCGCTGGCCAATGATTGTTTTTTATAATCTACTGGACATTTCTGCCTACAACGCGTTCGTGTTACGGGCATCAATAAATTTCCAATGGAATACCAATCAATTGAAAAAACGGCGAATTTTTCTTGAGGAATTGGGAAAAAACTAATAAATCCTGTCATCGTTTCCAAAAAAATATACCAATAACTAAAGGCTCTTACGAATTCGTAAAAAGGACACGAGCAGGAACAAGTAGACATGATGGAAATGCTAGTGAACGTCTATTAAATCTAACTCCGCCTGCTAAACGAACACGCTGTAAACTTGCCGTAAAAATGATAACAAGACAAATTATTATGTTGGATTATATCACAAACATATTTTTGTAAAATCCATTCTTTTAATTACTGTCCCAGTTCTAAGCTGAATTAGATTTTTGTAGATATTTGTTACTAGGCGTTTTTGAAAGAAAAAATGCCTTTTGTTTCTGTTAATAAGGTTTAATTTACATTAACAACATAATTTTTGTTTAATTAACCATAATTTCTTGTTTTAAGTTTTATTTATCACCATTAGCTTATTTTATTTCCATTAAGGAGCGTAAACCATAGTTGGGTCATATTGACCCGAACAGTACATTTGTGTAGTTGATTCGAACGGGACAGCAGGGTTAAAAATAAAACTAAAATCTCTAAAATAAAATATTTACTATAGCGTTTGCGAAAATTACCTTATGACTTTCTTATTGCAAGAAAAGTTGAGACAAACAGTCCATATTATAATGCACAAAACATTTTAAGAAGATTCGTCAATTAGTTTAAGTTTTATTCAATTGGTTTATCCCAAAGTGATTTTTTTATAATATTATTGTCCAGAAAATAATAACGATTTAGCAGTTCTGTGGAAACCACGTGACAGAAGAATAGCTATAATTTCAAAGTATTTAGGAAAAATTATTAAAAAGTCTATTATTAAAAAACTTTTACTAAAGTAGAGTCATTTTTGGCTTAAAAACAATTTGAATAACTTTGTTAATACTGATTCTAGACTAAAACTACTTTGGGATTTAAAAAACTGGTATTTTTACACAAATTTTCAAAAAAAAAAATTTCTCCTAGGTTAATTACGGCCAAAGTTAGCCACTTTTTTTATTTAATTCACAGCTACTTTGTTTATAACAATTAAGCAACCTAACTGACGCCATTTTGAAGCTCAAGGTATATGGTTTATGTGTAAAAATCTGAGTAAACTTTGAACTTCAAAAAAGTGATTAATAAAGCTTTAAAAATGACGTTCTAACGAAATCGATTCATGGTCGGTGGAGGGAGTTATTAAAATCCGTGCACTCAAAAAATAAAATTGAGTCTGCAAACATATGCTGCGATTAATATCTCCGGAGCTTGTTTATGGATTATTATCATTTTTTTAATTTGTATAAACTCGTTGTCTTGTAGAGTACGTTATGTACGCATATCTCGACCTAAATGTTAGGGGGAACCCCCCTTATTACTCAGGGATATGAAAAATAGATTACGATCGATTATAAGTCTTACCGAATATACATATTATATAATTTAATAAAAATCGGTCAAGCGGCATCGGAGGAGTATGGCAACTAACACTGTAACAAGTGAATTTTATAGATGTAAATATAGATGACTATTTACCTTCCGATGACCAACCTTTTTTTATTACACGGATGACCAAGGGAGGGAAAAATGACCCCAGTTCAAAAATGTCAAAAATGACAGCTAACAAGAAAATGAAGTTTTTTTTTATTTTTTTTATTTTTTTTATGGCATGGACTTTATATCATTCAGCCAGTCACAACATAAGTATTAGCGTCATGTGTAGTGTGTATGTTGAGTAAGTGTCTTGTTACTTTGCAAAGTCGACATCATTAGCGTAAAACTACTTGGAATTACATATAATAGACGCTATTTTACTAAACATCAACTTCAGAATATATTTTTTATTCGTAAAATATAGGGAATTTTTTTTATTTCAAAAGATGAGGATATTTAGAATGATATTAAAGTCAAATAAAAAAATAATGAGTTAAAAATTGAAAATACTTTTGAATTTATCAAAGAAAAACATACGCTGGGGTCACAATTTCCCCCGCTTGGTCATCCGAAGGTTAAAGAATAGGGGTTGATGATAGAAGAGTGAAAATTAAGGACTGTATGTATTTTTTAATTCTACACCATATAAAATTAAGGTAGACAATTTTGTCCAAAAATGTCAGGGGAGCAACCCCCCTTATAATTTATGGGTATGAAAAATAGTTTAAAACCTATTTTCAGTTCTACGGGATATGCGTGTAAAGTTTCATAAAAATCGGTCAAGCCGTTTCGGAGGAGTATGGTAACTAATACTATTACAGGAGAATTTTATGTATGTATATAGAAGCAACTGTGAATTAAATAATAAAAGTTGCTCACTTTGATCTCAATTAACCTAGGCGAAAAGTTTTTATTTTAAATTCGTGTAAAAATACCAGCTTTTGAAATCCCAAAGTAGATTTACTTTACAGTCAATATTAACAAAGTTATTCTTTTTGTTTTTAAGCCAAAAAGTAGCTCTACTTTAGTAAAATGTTTTCAGAATGATAAAAATTACATTTTATTGATTTTTTTAAATGATTTGAAAATATAAGTGTTCTTCTTTCATGACATTCAAACAAATTGAATAAAATTTAAAGTAATTGACGACTAGTCTTGAAATTTTTTGTGTATGATATGTACTGGTTGTGTCAACATTTCATGTAACCTCAAAGTCTTAAGTTCATTTTCGTAGGAATTTTAGCAAATTTTTTATTTTCAAAATTTTATTTTTATTTTACAATTAGCGAAGCAACAAATGATCGAACCAAAATTTAAAAACTGCCATTTTGAACCTTTGCTCATCTACAAAAAATAAATGCTCTAAATAAGATATTTAATTACCCTGTTTTTACCTGTAACGGGCATTTTTGTGTTTATAATGTATTAGGTATATAGTACCCAAAAAACCCATTTGCGAACTGGCTGCTCAAGTGTCCCAACAAAAACCCTATTTCTCTGGACTAACTTAGCACTATCGTTGCGAAAGCAATATCGCCGGTCCGGAATAAGAATGACGTAACTGCAAAAAGCCAACTTTCTCAGGAGAGCAAAAAAACGATTTTTAAATATTTAAAATAGGGATTAAATGAGGAATAATCGTCCAGGAGTATCGGTATATACATTTATTCTTAAAATGATGGCTATTATTTTTATCCCCAATGGTTCGAATTTCATTACCTTAATTTAATCCTCCCATCTCAACCCTTTTTGCAGTTGCGTCATTCTTCATCTAAATTTTTTTAAATATTTAAAATAGTAATTAAATAAACAGTAAGGGTCCGGAGTGTCTGTATGGCGTTTATTCTAACAACGATGGCTTTTAGTTTTATCCCCATGGGTTCGAATTTCATTATCTAAATTTATTTTAATCCCCCCATTTTCAAGCCTATCTACAGTTGCGTCATTTTTGACATGAAAAAAAATATTTTTAAATATTTATTATGCCGTCTATTTTTACAGCGATGGCTCTTATTTTCATCCCTATTGATCCAAATTTCATTATCTTAATATAATAGTCCTCCCATTTTCGAGCGTATTTACAGTTGCGCCATTCTTCATCTGAAACAAGGTATAAAATGGTGCGTATTTCAATAACAACGCAACTACCCTGTGGTGGTTCAGCATATAGTTACAGTTCTGTCGCTTTTGTATCATCTGTACACAGTATTTTAGAAGTTAATTACGCAATAAACAGGAATTGACAAAATTTGCAGTTACGTCAATCGTATTCCGGGCCGGTGACATGGCGTCTGACTTATTTTTCAGTCTGTGAAGATGGCGCTAGTTGGCGTTATCCTGCTATACTTGGTATATTCCACCCTGGGCGCCTGGGCTATGGGGACAAGCAACTGGAGAGCTCTCAGACTGTGTGCAAAAATGACAATGTCATCCACGTATCTTTCTCCAATTATAAGTATTTATTCGTCTATATCAGTTAGAGCAAGGTTCATAATGTGATCTTCTTCTTCTTCTTCTTCTTCTTCTTTTTGTATAGACGTGACTCTGTCTGTTTTTTCAATGTGCCTCTAGTAAGTTGTGGTTCCATCGTTTTCGTGGTGTTCCCACTGATCGTCTTGCTATTGGGGAACTCTCTCGCTGTACTGACTACCCTATTTGTTGTCATTCGGCTTATGTTTAATGTGATCTGAACACGTATTTAATAATAATGGAGACAGTATATATCCCTGTCGTACATATCTATTTATCGTCATCTGTCAGCTGTTAAATGCTCCTCAATTATAATAGCCGCTGTTTGTTTTTAATAGATATTGTTTTTACTTCTTGAGTACAGTGATATAATCGTGATAAATCTGTTCTTTGGTCTTTCATGGGTATTTGTGCTTTGTTTTAGGTTTATGATAGTGACCTTTGTGCACTGCTAATTTTTCTTGGTCAAATATAAATTTGTTATAGATACCATTACACAATCTATACAGGAAAAATCTATCAATAGCTTAGCGTGAGGATTTTCTAATTGTTGATACTAGGAAACATTAATTATAGACTAATTCATCAAACATAATTATCTAATATAAAGTAGCGGAACATACAGGGTAGAACTTAGAAGCTCCTATTATATTTATTCCATTTCACTACAGAAATTTCCATACAGATCTCCTGCGAAGAGTTGAGTACGAAATCAATAAAGTTGGTATGAAAATCAATAAAGCTAAGACAAAAATAATGGTGGTCGACAGATTCGACACTATTCAACTGACTAACATGTTGCAGGAATACCAGATATTAAACACCTTTGTCTATCTCGGGTCTAGTATAACTAACGATGGTAACTGAAGCAGAAGTTCGGGGACGTATTGGTATGTCAAAAAATGCGATGAGTCGCCTAACTAAAGTTTGTAAAGACAGATCTATCTCTCAAAATATAAAGATGAGACTGGTGAATGCCCTTGTTTTCTCAATATTTCTATACGGGGCAGAGCGCTATGGAGCGCCAGCTTTTGGGTATCTTCCTGTAATACTGAAGCGCAAATGAAGAAATACCTCGTGTAATAAAATCAACAGATGCTGTTGAAAGAATCGTGTCGCTAATGTGGAACTGAGGAGGACATATGGCCAGATGATCAGACAACCGCTGGACAAAACGTTTTGTCGAGAGGAGATCACGAGCAGAATCACTGAATCAGAATCACTTAATCATAAGTCACTAGTGTTAATAGTTACTGGATGTAAGCCGAACAAAACAGCGACAGATGGAAAGACCTATGTCCAGCAGCGGATGAGTACGGCTTAATGATAATGATAATGGGGCTGTTGGATGTTAGCGAGCTTTAAATGAAGATGACTCGATGAACAGAAATGAGTAGAGAAGAAGAGTAAGGAACAGCAGCCATGAAAAGGGGAGAGCTGAAGAAGATGATGATTAAATTCTACGTTGGTATAAATTGTGTTGTCGTTTTTATTCACGCATTAATATATTACATTAATATTAATACATTGATGTATTTGGTAATATTGATATATTGTAAACAATATTGTTGTGTAAACCAACGATATTATAATTAAAATTTCACGCAATTATAAAGTTAATAATATTCACTTGCATACTAGCTTGCTATCATTTTAATGATAGATTTAAAAGATTGCAGCCAAAAATAGAATGAAGTCCAAAGCTTTTTCTACTCACCAACTAAGTGTTCTTTATGTAACTATATTATTTTCTCCGTTGTTTAGAATAGTTAATAACAGACTACACCAATTAAACTGTTGCACTTTGCAACGTACATCAGTCGGAATTGATAATTTTGTAAAATGGGTATTAATATGTATCTTGAAAAATATTTAAAAAACACATTTGCATTTTAGATTTATGCAATAACTTACTCACCGTTTAATGATATAATAGTATGAAAAACAACAATATTCTTGTATGCAATACATCGTCTTAACATCATATAACTGAATCTACTTTGAAAATATAGTTAAAATTAAGTGCACAAGCCCGAGGGTTCTATATCTTATCTTCAAACTAAATACAAGATGCAACCTGAAGGTAATCCACACATTCTGCGACTACTCACTTAAGGGGATGGGTACGTATTTTCGGCACCAATGCTATTTATATGGGATTCATTTTTTTCGAATCCTGAGAAAATTAATAAGTATTTATGAAAAATTTAAATGCAAAATGAAAGATTACATTTTTACCGAGGGCCGAAAGTCCCTGAAAACTTCTATAATGGTTCTTTTAATAAGTTACAGGGATGAAAAACTAAGAGAAAATGTAGTGTGATTTTTAATTTCAATTATTTCATTCTAAAGGAAATTTTTATTGTTTTCGTGGTCTTCCCACTGATCGTCTTCCTATTGGGGAACCGTCTCTCGCCGTCCTTACTACTCTATTTGTTGTCATTCGGCTTATGTGGACGTTCCATTCTACTCTTCTGCTTTTCACCCAGTTAGTAATGTTGTCCACCTTGCATCTCCTTCGTATATCTGCACTTTTAGCTCTATCCCACAGCGCCTTACCATCGATTAACATGTTACATTTTCTAGCAGTTATATTAAATTCGTGCAGCATACGT
Organism: Diabrotica virgifera virgifera; assembly: GCF_917563875.1. Classification (NCBI taxonomy): domain Eukaryota; kingdom Metazoa; phylum Arthropoda; class Insecta; order Coleoptera; family Chrysomelidae; genus Diabrotica; species Diabrotica virgifera. The sequence continues at coordinate 235,325,119 of NC_065449.1, forward strand.
TGTAAATCATCTTCACTTTGAGAGATTAGTATTGCGTCGTCTGCATAGCAGATTATTTTAAGTTTTTTTTCTCCCATTTGGTATCCTTTTTTGTTCTTACTTTTTTTATTATTTCGTCCATGATCAGGTTGAATAACAGAGGACCCTGGGAATCTCTCTGTCTTATCCCCTTGCCAGCTTCAATTGGGTCAGTTAGTTCTTCATCTACTTTTACTTTTATTGTGTTGTTCTGGTAGATATTTTCGATCGTTTAAATTATTTCTAGAGGTACCTCTCTTGCGTACAATAAATGGATAACGTCCTTTAATTTGACCGTGCCAAATGCCTTCTTAAGGTCCACGAAACATAAGTATGCCGGTTTGTTTTATTCTAACGATTTTTCTCGAATCTGCCTCATTATAAATATACCGTCGGGGCATGATCTTCCCGACCTAAAACCTTGTTGTTCTTCTGCTGTTATAATTTTATTCAGTTTGTTTGTTATCACTTTGGTCGTTAATTTTAGTATTGTGTTTAATAAATTAATTCCTCTGTAATGCTCCGGGTCCGATTTTTCTCCCTTTTTGAAGAGAGGTGTTACGATGCTTGATCTCCATTCTTGTGGTATTCTGTTTTGTTTTATTATTTTTTGGATTAGTTTTAATAATTGTTTTGTCAGGTCTTGTCCTCCATACTTTAGGAGTTCATTCGATATTCTGTCCTCTCCTGGTGATTTTCTATTCTTTAATTTCCTTAATGCTTCCGTTACCTCTGCTTCTTCAATATTTATTTCTTCGTTTGTTGTCACTTCAGGTGTTGGTGGTTCGTTATCGTTATCTTTAGTAAACAGGGATCGAAAATTGTCTGCCCAAGTTTCCTTCTGAATGTGTTTCGTTTTTATTAGTTCGTTCATCTCTTTTCTTTGTCCTCTGATCATTCTCCATATTTCCTTTTGTGTTCCGTAGAAGTCGTGTTCCATCTGTTTTGAGAGACTCTCCCAGTGTTCTCTTTTTATTTGTCTGACTAAAAGACATCTATCTAAAAGACCATGTTATTCAATAGAAGAATTTCTTAATGAATAACTAAGAAAATTGGGTTTCATAGCAGTAGCTTAAACTTGTCAGTTCCTAATGTTGTATTTTAGTTGTTGTAAGTATGTTCAATTTGCAATATATAAAAATTTTGCAATAAATTGTTTTTGTTTTTCTTTTATATCTTATATACTGTACATTGACGATTTATATAATTTTAGTAAATTATAGTTTTTATTTGTTATTAATATTATTTTTCTATTATTTTTCTTTTGAGTGTATGTAAGCTTTGTCAATAAAATTGTAAAAATTTTCAGTGACAATAAGGCATATTTCTATTCTGTTCTATTTTATACAGAAATTTGTAACTTGGCTTAAATTGTCAGTCATTAAATCTCTTAACAAGGCATCACCTCCTCCTTTTTTCTCTTTTGTAACAAACTCGAATACCACACTCTCTTCCTCCTTTTTTTTTCGGCAAGTCCTGCAATAACTATAAAACGAACACCTACGAATTCGTTCGTTCGTTCGTTCGTTCGTGTTCGCTTCGATTTAAATTCTCCAAGATTTAAATCAATTGAAAAAAACCCTAGTATAATACATTCAAACGTAACTTTATGTTTATTCAAATAGCTGTAAGTTATGAGTTACATAATAATAGACAACAAAAGGCAGGTGTCTAGAGATATCTTTATAGTTTTGAATATATTAGGACACAACAATAGCAAATGATTTAAACTTCTTGTTTACATGTTATTATAACAACTGCTATTATTAAAATGATAATAATTGTATTTATTATTTAGAGGTTTATATTTCTTTAAAATTTATTAAAACATAATGGGTCAAAATAGCAGTTAAATATTATACAAGGTGGATAATTAGTAATTAGTGTAATAAAACTAAATTATCCGTTATAAAAAAAGAAGCCAAGAAAATATTTATTTACATTTTATCACATATTATATGTTGTTTACAGTTTGTTCGTTTACCATTTTGTAACCCTAATTGGAGTATTAACTTCAATTAGGTATGCAAAACTCTTACAAGGTGAACAAAATATTTTGGTAAGCTGTTATAAACTAGCTTGCTTCAATAGATGCTTTGTTTATTTGCCTTCCTCGCCTTGTAAAATGTCCGAATCTAAGAGGACTGAGTTTTCAGCAATATTACTATTCGGATTCATTGGCATGCCTTAACTCTTTCGTTCACCATGTCCTCAATTGGGGTCAACCTATTCTACAGTTTCTTTTATGTAACTCCACGTGTTTTTACCCTTGTAACATATTGTCATTATTGTCCCCGATTATGGACATCCTATTTCGTCCACTAAGTACTTGTGCTGACTTGAAATATGTTTCTATACTTACTTATGACTGGTGTTTACAATGCATACCTACCTATTTAATGCAATTTTCATCTCTGTATACTTAAATGAAAAAAAAATTGTTTTGTAAGATACCATACATTAGTGAATAAAATACTTTAGTTTTTGTTTTTTGTCACTATTTAAAAAGAATAATATATCTAATATGTTAATTCTATAGACTCACGATATCCTCAAATAAGGACATATTTTAGTGACCAAACTGTGCATTTTGAAAATGTAAAACTAATCAAAAATTAGCAAAAAATCATTCTCACTATCTTGCAAATTTCAGATTTTTAGCTTAAATAATTTTAATTTGTAATCAAAAGAGTTAAGTTTGGGCGATCAGAATATCGACATGTCTCTAGAGTACCTATGTGTGAAATATAAAAATAATTTGAAATTTTCAGCACAATTTTTTTACCTCAAGTACATAGTACATTTTTTTAAATATTCCTATATTTTGCATTTGCTATTCCCTAATCTTTATTCCTTGATCCCTTGTTTAGGGCGTGAAAAGACTCTAAATAATATAATGAGCTTGTTGTCTTAACTGGCAGCGATTCTGTGCCAAATGGACGGATTTTCATAGATATTTTTCCTCCAGAGTTTTCATTTGGCCTATTACTTATAGTCCAATCCTTCTGGCTATGTGGTATAATTTAGGTGTACTCGGTTTACTTTTTAATATCCTATGTTTTATACGAAGCTTTCAGAATTGAGAGGGTGGTTCTGTGTTAGGCTGGTGGGTCAGAGCTATGCCCGCTAAGGTCGGTTCCTGGATCGCCGGTTGTAGAAAGAGGAGGTGAGTTTAGTTGGTAGGCGGCTCGCTACGGTTAGGCGTACAGAGTTGAATCCAACACACCTAGGACACTTTCCCAGAAGTCTTTAGAAGATTCTCACCTCCCAAAAAAAAGAGGTCCAATACACACGTAGAATTTTTCTGTAGACCCTCATTTCAAAGGCTTCGATCTTAGTGTTCAGCTCCATAATGCAGTTGTGTATGTATAGCAATGGGAAAAATAAGGGCTTCCATTGAGCTTAGTAATCATTGCAATTTTTCGGTTTTTTCAGATTTTAATTAATTTAGCTGTTTAGGGCCTTCACTAGTCTACACTTGATTTCTGAGGAGCTATTGACAGTATTGGTTCCATATATTATCTTTAATTTTTTAGTTTCGCTTTATTTTTTATTAAATGATCATTTATCTGTTGTTTTGTTTATAATATATAGTGCTTTAGTTAATTTATTTCAATTATTCTAAATTAACTATTAAGCACGAGCACGGTATCTTGTACCGCAAATTAAATTTTCTATATTTCCGGTCAGATTGGACTCATGATTTTCAGACCCCAAACTAGCTTTAATGTATATGATGTTCGATTGCAATAAACGGCACTAGAGTTTAAGTATGTTATGAAAGAGGTAACAGACTTCTTCAATTCTGCAAACAATAGAGCATGATTGTTTTGAGTACATGGTTGACGTTACCAGATCACAGATTATGTACCTCGAAAGCGCCACAAGACAATAAAAAAATAATCACAAATCAGACAGACTATACAGGGTTCCCCGAAAAGATTGGTCATAAATTATACCACAAATTCTGGGGTAAAAAATATGTTGATTAAACTTCACTTACCTATATACAATAGTGCACACAAAAAAAGTTACAGCCCTTTGAAATTACAAAATGAAAATCAATTTTTTTTCATATACCGAAAACTCTTAGAGATTTTTGATTGAAAATAAACATGTGGCATTCTTATGGCAGCAGAATCTTAAAAAAAGATTAAAGTGAAATTTGTGCACCCTATAAAAATTTTATGGGGGTTTTGTTTTTTTAAACCCCCCCAAACTTTTCTGTACGTTCCAATTAAAAAAAGAAACTTTTTTCTCTAAGTACTTTTTCGATAAGCCAGTGTTTATCGACTTATTTTGAATATTTGTCGAATCCACCACATATTTGTATATGGTTAAGTAGGTACGATTATTATAGAGACCTGTTAATAATCTAAAAATTTATTTATAATTTACAGTTTTAGGTATATTTTGAAAAAGAAGGCACATCTCGATAAAAGCTGACTTGTCAAAAAAAGACTAAGAGGCAAAAAAGTTTTAAAAACACTGTGTTAAATAATGGTACCACAACAATACTTTAACACTAGAAAGTCATCATCAAAATCATTTTGGCCCAACGTTCTTTAATCAATTAAAACTCAGTTTAAAGAAATTAAATCTACTCTAGACGATAGAATCTGATTTTATTTTTTACTTTCATTGTTTAACATATTCTCTGCCTATCAAAAACATTCGGAACACCATACAGTTTGCATTTTTTGATATTTGCCACACATTGCCTTGTTACAGCCGCGGCAATGATTGGAAGTATAATTTCCTTTACAAAATATTTTCAACTGATATTTTTGTCGTTTTTGGATAGTAACAGTGATATTAGACCTGGTGTTGCTAAGCGTAGTTCCAGATTTCAAGAGGCAAGGTATGGGGCCCATAATTCTTCACACAGCCGAAGAATAAACTTACAAAGACTGAGTCTACTTCCAGTTATTTCTTTATAAATAATCCATGCATTTATTACTTCCAAGTCAAGAGTATTATAAAACACGTAAGTACATAGGCCATCGTCTTGAAGTTACGTTTGTAGTATAAAGACGCGTCATTTGGTCCTCTACACCCACAATAAAATTGTATCTTTTTGTTCACATGTGTTCACCAACAATTTTATCTTTATTACGTAGATGATCAGTACCAGTATAAGTGTAACCATTAACCATTTACAATAAACATACATAAGTATAATTTTACACATTCGACAGGAATTTGAAAGAAAGGCTCTTCGAATTTCCCAGAAAACGATAATAACTTACACATGGCCAATTTGGCCCCTTTAGACTTGTATGGTAGATTTGTTAGAAAAGCCATTTATTAAATTTAGTAAACAATATTTTTTTCTGTTAAATAAGTCTTTGTATCAAAATATTAAAGGTCATAAAATATAAAATTATTATTGCCTCAAATAAAAAAACTACAATAACTTCAAATCGCAACAGGGGCCAAATTGGCCCCTCCGACTTTCTAGTGTTAATTATTGGAACATACACAAACATTTGGGGGGTTTAAAGAAACAAAACCCCATAAAATTTTTATATAAATATATTAAAAAAGAAGCCCCATCTCGATAAAAACTGGCTTATCGAAAAAATACCAAGAGGCAAAAAGTTTTTAAAACGTTGAAAACGTTGTGTTTAACTAATGGTACCACAATAATGAATTAATTGAAACGTATACAAAAGTATGGGGAGGTTTAAGGGAACAAAACCCCCATAACATTTTTATGGGCTGAACAAACTTCACTATAATATTTTTTAAGATGTTCCTGCCATAAGAATGATACATGTCCATTTTCAATAAAAAATCTCTAATAGTTTTCAATATATCGAAAAAAATCGATTTTCATTTTGTAACTTCAAAGGGCTGTAACTTTTTTTATGAGCACATTTGTACTAAGGTAAGTTAGGTTCAATCGAACTATTTTTGGCCCCAGAATGTTTGGTATAATTTATGACCAATCTTTTCGGGACACCCTGTATAATGATTATTTAAACTTGGCATTATAAGTGACTTTCTCTGGTGCAGATTTTCCAACCAACCACACTTTACTTGTTTCCAAATTTAAAAATAAATAAAAATAAAAATCTAAAGAAAATGAAAGAACTAAAAAATATATAATCAGGGAACAATATATCACCAGCCGTTTAAATTTGAATATAATAATAATTAATTTATAATAATAATTTACCCATATTAATTTAAAAAACAATAAAAATTGGAAAAGCATCTGGTCCAGATATCATTCAAAGTGAAATTGTAAAGCTCTTAGAAGACGAAAATTTCCTTGTAAAACTCTTCAATAATATAAAGATTACTTTCACTTCTGATCAAGAATAATATATGTTCACTAGACTATGAACAAGAGCAAACTGAATAAGAAAACGAAATAGTAATAAAAGATTCAGATTTGTGCCGCGATAATGTACAAAATGAATAAATGAAAGAGTTTTTTAGTGGCCTCTCCATAGAGATCACTATTTATTTGCTAGAATATTATTTTACAAAAATATAACCATAACAACACCTTCAAATCACATATACAGAATAAATACATAGCATTAATCATTTACTTTAAGGTCTCCTATATCTAACAGAACCCTCAATAGTATTAGCTCCCCTAAGATAATCATCTTCTTCCGGATGAGCAGCGTTCCATTCCAAAGATCTCAAAATTGCTTCAGGAACTGGTGGAGCAGTGGGCAAATGGGCGCCTTGTGGAACAAAACCGTTTTCATCAGCAGTATAAGTTAATTGAATCGGTGAACCATCTGGAGCTGTGTATTTGATTTCACCTTGAACTTCTTCGATGTCTTGGGCTTTTGGTCGTCCAACTTCACGACCAGCGATGCCATTTTCGGTTTCGTAACTAAAACAGGATTGATATCTCTTTGTATTAAATAAACTATGAATAATATCTTTAATGAGTCACACACTTAAAGCATTTTTGAAAATAATACACAGTAGAATTGTTAAAACTCTCGAATATGAAATCAGTGACACACAATTTGGCTTAAGAAATGGTATGAGCACACGAGATGCTTTGTTCGGCTTGAATGTGCTGGCCCAGAGATGCATGGACATGAATCAGGATATGTACTTATGTTTTGTAGACTTTGAAAAGGCATTTGATAAAGTTCAACAGAAAAAGCTTGTAGATATATTAAAAAGCAAAAATATTGACAGTCGTGACATGAAAATTACATCTAATATATATTGGAATCAAACTGCCAAGATAAGAGTTGACAACCAGGACACCCAAGATATCAAAATACAGAGAGGAGTCCGTCAGGGTTGCGTGCTGTCTCCACTACTTTTCAATGTCTACAGTGAAGCGGTATTTCAAGAAGCGCTCTCAAATTCAATAGAAGGTATATCTATCAATGGAGAAGTTTTGAACAACTTACGTTTTGCAGACGATACAGTAATAATAACAGATAATAACAATGATTTACAGAACGTAATGCAACGCCTTAATGAACGCTGTCATGAGTACGGACTGAAGATGAATTTAAAGAAAACTAAATGCATGATCATAACTAAATCAGCACACGTAAACATCCAATTAACTATTGAAGATACTGTGATTGAGAGTGTGGATAACTACAAATACTTAGGAATATGGATAACATCAAATGTAGACCAAACCAAAGAAATTAAGACACGTATTGAAATAGCACGTGCATCATTCATTAAACTTAAAAAGTTTCTTTGTTGTCGGGATATAAGGTTAGAACTACGCCTAAGGATGCTTCGATGTTACGTGTTCTCTACTCTTCTTTATGGCTTGGAAGCGTGGACGTTGAAACAAGTCCATTTGAATAAGTTGGCCGCCTTTGAATTTTGGTGTTACAGAAGAATCCTACGAATATCATGGATTCAAAGAATGTCGAACGTGGAAGTAACTAGAAGGATAGGAAATCAACCGGAAATAATACTAACTATCAAAAGAGAAAACTTGAGTACTTGGGACATGTGATGAGAGGGCAAAAATACTCATTATTACAACTTATTATGCAAGGCAAAATCCGAGGAAAGCGAAATGTGGGAAGACGAAGAACATCCTGGCTTAAGAACTTACGGGAATAGTTCGAATGCAGTAGTGCAGAGATATTTAGAGCGGCAGTCAACAGGGTCCGCATTGCCATGATGATTTCCAACCTTCGATAGAAGATGGAACTTAAAGAAGAAGATGAATAATATATAACATGATAAACTAGAGTAACATATTGGACACAATTTATAGAGGCTTTCTCCTGACAGTACTAGCAAAAGAACTTCTCTGATTAATAAAATTATAAAATACAGATTCATTTAAAATTTGGCGTCTCAGTGAGACCACCAGCTGTTGATATAAATTCAAGGTATTCTACGGTTGCAAGGGTTCAGATGTGTCTCCAAGTCCCGAGAAATATATATGGTATTCTGGAGAAATTTAAATTTGATGATCAGGTTAAAATATAAATTTGTTCGGTCAAGTAATCAATATTATTGTAAATTAATTGTACTTTTAGTAGTAGTGTTGGTGTGTAGTAAGACTGTAAATAAATTAAAATGAGTACTATATTGGTGGCAGAACTGGGTTATTTAAATAAATTCTAGGAAAAATGGCTACGAGAATTAGCGACTTAGAAGTAACGGACTTACGACGTGAACTTGAAGATAGAGAATTAGATTCTGTTGGAAAAAGGCTTAAATAGATCCAACGGATAAAGGACCCCCTAAAAGAAGAGGGTCTTAATCCATAAACGTATATGCTTGAGGACAGAAATGCTGTACTTAAACATATACTTTGCATCGTTAAAAAATAAAGGTTCTTCTGATATTTTTAAGTTTCTGTAAATACTGTTTTTTTAGGATCTAAAGTTTCTAATGATGTCTCTTCTCTGAAAAGCAATGTTTCTGGTAATATTTCAGAAGTTTCTTCTGATATTTCCAAAGTTTTGCGGATATTGTTTCTTTAGAAAATAAAATCATTTCTGAAATTTCTTCACTTGACGATAAAATAGCTTCATTAAAAAGTAAAGTTGTTGCCGATATCTTCTTTTGAAGAATACATGGAAGAGATTGAAAAGAAGATGAAAAGAGTGGAGGGTCTGTTCGTGTTAAAGCATCAACTTACGATGAAAAATTGTCATGGAAAAACTACATGATGGTCCTAGATAGAAAAGACTGTATACCTGATTATTGCTCTTCGAGAAGGTGCCTTAGATATGCTTCAAACCATATCCATAGAGGAGACAGATCCCTTAGAACTACTTTGGAAGAGACTAAAAATATGCAATTTGATCACGAAACCTATATTCTGACCATAATACCACAATTTATATTATCATTTTTTACCTCCAGGCGTATGATCCATCAAGGTTGGGTCCCTCTTGGGTTTGACTAATAATTCTAATTACTTGTCCAGGAGTAATGGCAATATTGGGCCTGACTAGTACTTTTTCTCTATATTGACCAAAAGCGCACCCACATATTGTCAAAAATAATACCTGAAACAATTAAGTTGAGACTTAAATATTTTATATTTTGCATGTATACGGTATTATACATAAAAACGAATAATGTCTTTTATTGGTGAAAATTTTGGTGAAAATTACATAAAAAATAGTAAATCAAAATAAATGACTGTAATTTTTTCTATCCTGATTTCACTAAACAGAGTTGTAAGTGTTCATCATAATACATTACTAGGAAAAAAGTCATTCCAAAAGGAAAATTCGTCTAACTGCCTTGTCATATCTATATTTTATGTTTACTAGGAAAATACAAAATTAAAAACCGAAAACAGATCAACTGTCAAGTACTTAAATTTTACTGGTTATTTGTAAGAAACTCCTCTAATATTAACAAATTATTAATAGACAACACTATAGCTTAAAAATGATAAATGTAGGGCATTGAATTCTGGCCAATTCTGAAATTTATTTTCTCTTACATACTTGTAGACTCTGCTAGCAAATCCGGTATTGTCATGATTCAAGCAAGATAATAAAAATAATTGGTACATATTAAATGTAATAGTGCCTCAGGCTTAAGCATTTCTTTTACAAAGAATTAGTCAAAAATAGACCTAACGTATCACGAAAAATTAGCCCAACTTTCTAATAAAACCCTTAGTACATCCAAAAATGCTTACCGACCATTGAATGTATCATGCCCAACCTATATAAAGTTAACCCAAAACTTCTTTACTGAAAGGAATCCCTTCAATCAAATAAGGAAACTAAGTATATACTAAGATTCAACCTACGGAATGTACAATATTCTGTACAATAGTATGTACAATGAAGTACAATATTCTGTACAATAGTATGTACAATAGAATGTAGAAATAATAAAATGATAAACGGTAAGGAAGTAGAAGAAGTAGACAAGTTTACATATTTGAGAAAAATTATGGAAAGAAACGGTAAGTGTAAAGGGGATATAGAGAAGGGAATAATAAAAGTTCAATATTCATTCAACGCTTTAAATCAAATTTAGCAAACGGAATATCTGAAACAACACAAAAATTCTTCTTCTTCTTCTGGTTTTCCTTATGCCCTATAAAAGCGTCGGATTTTAGCATCACCTATCCATCTTTTACCTATTTCTTCCACGCCTTCCGGTCTCCTACCATCTCCTTTATCTGTTGCACTGTTTCCCTCTGTTTGTCCCGATTTCCTCGATTTGCACCATTCACCCCTTTCTAGGTCTGGCCCTTCTTCTTTTCTTTTGTCTTTTGGCATCTGTCACCTTCTTCACTGGTCTGTGCTCGTTCATTCTAGTTATATATCCAAACCAATTCAGTTTTTTTTCAATTTTTTTTCTCTATTGGTTCCTGGCTTAGCACGTTTCTGATGTTTTCGTTCCTTTCCCTGTCTATCTTCGTCTTTCCAGCTATTTCTCTCAGCTGCTTCATTTCTGCTGCATTTATGGCACTTTTATGTCTTTTATTTGTGACCCATGTCTCGCTTGCATGTAGAAGAGTTGGTACTGTGATTGCATTATATACATGTATTTTTGTTTCCTGGCTGAGTCTAGCTTTCCCAGGTACTCGTAGGCTGTCACCCTCTCTAATTCTTGTCTGCTGATAGTTATTTCTAAGTTCATTTTCTCTGTTTCCTCAGTCAATATATCAATTATTAGTCGTTGCACCTTTCTCGTGTTGTCTGCTATGAGAACTACGTCGTCCGCATACTTCTATCATAACTGGTGTTAGGTGTGTATAGCCTATTATTGTTTTTAACTGATTGGTCCTTATCTTTACATTTTTAATTAACTTATCAATATTTATGACGAATAGGAGTCGGCTGAGGCTATCTCCCTGTTTTATTCCCTTGTTCACAACACAAAAATTAAAATCTTTAACAGTCGCATAAAAAGTTTACTACTTTATGGAGCATAAACATGGGAACAGGATCAAACTACTACGAATACAAACGAATATAAAACTATGGGAAAGAAAGAAAGAAAACGAATGAAAAACAAACTAATATAATATCTACTAAAGTCAAGCAAAATAGAATGGTTTGGCCATACTTTGTGGAAATACCAGAAGGAAGACAAGAACACAGCTGGAATAAAACAACGAGCGAACACGAAAAAATTGGGCTAAAATGAAGTGAAGTCAAAAACGGAGCTAGAAATAGAACAGACTGGAAGTAAGTAGTAACTACATAGTTTATCCAGAGAATTAACAAGAAAGATGAGCTGACCCGGCCAGCCAGCAACCTTACAACCTTGTACACTGTTGGGAACACATAAGGGTCAAATACTCCACAAGCAGAGTTCTGTAGTGTTAACAAAATAATCCATTTAAATCTTCATGAAATCAATAAAAAAAATTGAAAAAAAATTAATGGTATTTACCAGTTTTGCATCAACGCCCCAGTTTTTTTTTATATGAAAAAACAATTATTTTTAAAGACATTTTTGAAAAAATATTTAGCATTATTTTATATTATTTAGCAGTTTATTAGAGTTACCAGTAAAATATTTGTTAACATAAAACTGAAATAAAAAAAAAATTAAAAGGTCGTGAAAACTCACCAAAGAAATCATCTTGCCAGTAAGCCACACTAAACTCAAGTGCATCAAATTCTGAATATGTACATATTTATACTAAAATCTAGTTAAGTGAATACGTATCATCTGCAATGACCACTTCTTATTTTTCAAAGTATTTTGCATATTTTTAACTGCATTTCTGTCATTTAAATACATCTAGTTCTATGCAAAAGGTCATCAGGATGGTATAGGTGATGTGCATATTTAATAATTTATAGAAAGGTGTGGTGTACCATGTGCATTTTGCTGGGTCTAGTTGTTTATTTGGTAATATGTCCTATTTTCTCTTATTTATATTTGTTAATGAGCAGTACCTAGTTAAGCCTTCTTTAAATTATTTTATATGGTAATTACTAACTATAGGCAGATTGTGAATATATAAATACACAGCTGTACAAGCCATTATATGCGTATTGGTTTTAAGGCAAATAACATTTCGATGAAAATTAAAAATTATTGTTTCGTAACACTTATTTACCTATATCTCGACCCCTACAAAGAATAATGGTGCAGTTGCTTTAAGACATTCTTTAGAAATGAAAAAAAAAACAGACAGCAAGTTCTTTGATGATTTTACAAGGATGTTTTCTACGTAAGCGTAAGTAAGTACAGTGGAACCTCGATAACTCGGATTAATCGGGACCGCGGCCGATCCGGGTTATCGAAAATCCGGATTAGCCGGAGAGCATTGTAAAAATTAATAAAATACGGTATACTTATAGATAAAGTCCGTTATAATTAAAACAACATGAAATATATATGCACAGTACACATCTAACTTACCTATTATAGTTGTAGTATAGACAGTATAGATAGAGTATTGTTCATTTCTAGGTAAAAAAACTCAGTCAGTTTCGGTTGTGTCAATTTCGTCTGCCATCGGAGCGATGTTATGTTATTTAAGAACAGTGGCTCTTTCATCGTTTAAAGTTTAAAAGACCATTGTTCTAAAAATAATTTTTTAAAAGAGAGTTGAAAATAAATAAAGGAATAAAAGGTGCCTGTTGTTTGCGATAGCCCGATAATGGATAATGAACGTCGCTCAGCGCCGCTGCCGCCGTGTGCCATGAGTCATTTTTACCGTACAAATTACACAAATACCCATTATCTCTCAAATATTATATTATGGTCGAAGCCAAGTTTTATCAATGACACTCGATATTTTTAAGACATTCCAGAAGCGGCTACAGATAAAATGTTTTAAAATACATACATTTTTATTGTTGAAATGTTTGTCTGATGAAAATCGGTCCGGATTAACCGGACTTCCGGGTTATCGTGGGCCGACTTATCGAGGTTCCACTGTACAATAATTATTATGTAAGTATTAAACTCCTCTTTTTAAATAACCCCTACCATTTTTGATTAGAAGACAGCTATTTGAACGGTCACATTGTCAGACTTAATTTCAAAAAAAATTATTGTGGCTTATGTTTAACTATAAAAGCAAATTGCATTAATATGCCACAAGGACATAGACTTAGAACAATATTTTGAACTGTCAGTTACAGTTTTTAATATCACTATAATGGTAGGGGAGCCCAAGCGGGGATTTTTGCAGTAATCGAGCGCGGCAGATTATCACATGGGGAGAAAACTTGTTCTCTATAAATGTACCTTTACCATATACTAATACAAGGGAATTCGTTAAAGAGGACACGAAAAAAATCTATCCTTAGATAAACTCGATATCGTTAGATTAAGATAAGGTAAGTTAACTACATGCAAAAAGAAGGTATATTTAAAAAATCTGACGGTTTAAGCAGGGCATAAGGAAATGGGTGATTCACAAAGTTTCACAAAAAAAGCGAATATTTTGCGAAATGAACGTCAGATAGAAAAACTGAAAAATACGTATTCAATATTTTTCAAAAATCTATCGAATGATACTAAACACGACCCCCCAAGAAGAGAGGTATTTCGAGAAATGAACATCAGATCAAAAAACTGCAAAATACACGTATTCAATATTTTTGAAAAATCTATCGAATGGCACCAAACACGACCCCCACGGGGGTGGGGTGAGGGGTTACTTTAAAATCTTCAATATGAGCCCCAATTTTTATTGCAGATTTGGATTCTTTACATAAAAATAAGCAACTTTTATTCGAGACATTTTTTCGAATTATGGATAGGATGGCGCTAATCGGAAAAAACGATTGTTGGAAATGGAAAATTGAATTAAAAAATGAAAAGTCCCCCACGTTATGGAAAACTTTACTTAACTTTTTTTGGTTTTAGGACCTACTCTTCACAAACCAATCGGTTACCATAACGCTCGAATAACTGCAAATTTAGCATACTTTCCTACCCTACTATAATGTTTCATCAAATAATATTCTTGTAATTTTAATTATATTTTAATGATGTAAATAAAAATTTTAATTATATTTAAAAATGAACGCAATTATAATTTCTTTAGTCTTTCATACTAGTATGGATGTCATGATTACTTGTATTTTTCAGCCAATTGGGAGATTTTTAAAAGGATCGTGTTAAGAGAGAAGAATGCACTAGCTTCGATATAAACTTCCCAGATCAACATTTTTTGCTTTGTTGATCTAGAAGGCTTATCTAGCTAAATAGAATGGTTTTTACTATGCTATAAGTTGTCAAGATTTTGTTTCCTGAAGCTAGATTTCTATAAAAAGTTTAACAAGGAATCAAAGAAGTAATGCCACAAGGAAGTATACTCGACCCGGTCTTGTACCTTATATAAACAAGCGAGAGTCCTGTTTTAGAAAACAACAGCTATATACCTTAGCTTAGCTGATAATACGACCATCTCAGTAAGAGAAGACCACAATGATGCAGCAAGAAAATTAGTAGGGGAGCAAAGTATGCTAACTGTTCAGTCACTCGAGCGTTGTGGGGACCTATTGGGTTGTGAAGACTAGGTCCTAAAATAAAAAAAAGTTAAGTGAAGTTTTCCATTTTAGTGGGGACTTTCCATTTTTAATTTAATTTTCCATTTCCAACAATCGTTTTTTCCGATTATAACGCCATGTATCCATAATTTGAAAAAAAGTTTCGAATAAAAGTTACTTATTTTTACATAAGGAATCCAAATCTGCAATAAAAAATGGGGCTCCTATTTAAGATTTTAAAGTAACCCCCACCCCACCTTCCTGGAAGGTCGTGTTTGACGACATTCGATAGATTTTTTAAAAATGTTAAATAAGTGTATTTTACAGTTTTTCGATTTGATGTTCATTTTGCGAAATATCGAGGGATTTGTATTTAAAATATTAAATGTACCCCCCACCTCTCTCCGTGGGAAGTCGTGTTTGGTATCATTCGATTGATTTTAAAAAAATGTTGAGCAAATATTTTTTAATTTTTTCAATCTGTCATTCATTTCGCAAATATTTGCTTTTTTCTTCTGAATCTTTGGGACTCACCCATTTCCTTACGCCCGGCCCAAATAGTCAGACTTTTAAATTTACACTCTCTTGCATGTACTGAACTTACCTTATCTTAATCTGACAATTTCGAGTTTTTTTAAGGATAGATTTTTTTTCGGGCCACCCTTAACGAACTCCCCTGTGTTAAGAGCCAATATATGGTAGAGTAACATCTGCAGGGTACCAGGTTTCTCCCCATATGATAATCTGACGCACTCGAGTAACTCCAAAAATCCCCGCTTGGACCACAAGCATCAATGAACCAAATAAAAAACTGGACAAAGATGCGAGCAATTTATCGTAACGATCGAGTAGTTTTAATTTATCGTCTTATATAAACGATAAATCGCTGTGATGTACCGTAATAAAAAAAAACGATAAATCGTAGCAATGGCGAAAACCAGCTTTAAGGAGAGCTTCTGGGATCGGTGGAGGAGTAGCTAAGTGAGTACCTTGGTGGACGAATCCGTTTTCATCGGCAGTGTATGTTAGCTGAATTGGTACGTCATCTATTCCGGTACTTGTGAAGTCATCTTGGAGAACTAGAATTTTCAATATGTTCTAAATTATGTATTAATTTTTTTCGAATCCTAAAAAAACTAATAAGTATTTTTGAAAAATTTAAACGTAGAATGAAAACTCACATTATTATTTAGGGCTGAAAGGTCCTGTAACCTTCTAGAATGTTTATTTTAATAAGTTACAGGGGAATAATAAAAAAGGAAATTTAGTGCGAGTTTAAATTGCAAATATTTCATTAAAAAGAAACTGTTTATTTTTGTTTATTCTAGTGGCCTTTCGGCCCTCGGCAATAACGTAGTCTTTCATTCTGCTTTTAAATTTTTCAAAAATACCTATTAGTTTTCTCGGGATTCGAAAAAAATTAATGCATTTAAAATACATTGAAAATTTTGACAGGAGACGTTTTTTGCGTCTTTCCCCTTAAGGGGAACGGAGAAAAATGCAAAAAATTTTGACGCATGTCAAAATTTTCAATGTGTTTAAAATGTATTCATTTTTTTTTCGAATCATGAGAAAACTGTGTTGAAAAATTTAAACGCAGAATGAAAGACTACTTTATTACCGAGTGACGAAAGTCGCATAATAAATAAAAAATTTCTTTTGAATGAAATATTTGGAATTAAAAATCACACTAATTTTTTTAATTTCTTCCCCTTAACTTATTAAAATAAACATTATAGAAGTTTTCAGGGACTTTCGGCCCTTGGTAATAATGTAGTCTTTCAATCTGCGTTTAAATTTTTCAAAAATATGTAGGTAAGTATTAGTTTTCTCAGGATTCGAAAAAAATGAATACATTTAAAAAATTTAAAATTTTGACGTTCGTCAAAATCTTGTATTTTGCTCCGTACCCCTTAATATTATATTTCAGATTTTTTCAATGACTTATTTAAAGTCTAATAGCTCTGATTCAAGTGTGTCATTTGCAGTGTCTATTTTCATGTGCAGTTTCATGACCAAGCTACAATACTAACTCCACGTGTATTGTGGACTCTTTATGTATATTTTTTATGTAGTATACAAAATGGCAGTCCTAATGGTGAAATGTATTATTCTAAATGACTTTTATGAAATTTATCACGAAGACTTATGGTAGGGGAACCCAAGCAGAAATTTTTGGCAGTTACTCGAACGCGTCAGATTATGACATGGGAAGAAACCTTATTGTACCCTGTAAATATACCCCTACCATATATTGGATCTTAATACAGTGGAGTTAAGGCAAGTTAAGTATATGCAGGCAGTGTATATTTAAAATATCTGACAGTTTAAGCGGGGCGTAAGGAAATGGGTGATTTACAAAGTTTCACAAGAAAAAGGCGCATATTTCGTGAAATAAGATCAGATCAAAAAACTAAAAAATATGTTCTCAATATTTTTTAAAAATCTATCGAATGATACTAAACACGACCCCCACGGTGAGAGGGGGGTAATTTAAAAATTTTTAAATAGATAATTCCGCGATATTTCACGAAATAAACATCAGATCGAAAAACCGAAAAATACGCTTATTCAATATTTTTGAAAACAATATTTTTGAAAACAATATTTTTGAAAAATTATCGAATGGCACCAAACACGACCCCCCACGGAAGTGGAATGAGGTTACTTTAAAGTATTAAATAGGAGCACCCATTTTTTATTACAGATTTGAATTCCTTACGTAAAAATAAGTAAATTTTATTCGAGACATTTTTTCGAAATATGGATAGATGGCGCTATAATCGGAAAAAACTGTTGTTGGAAATGGAAAATTAAATTAAAAAAATGAAAATTCCCACTTAAATGGAAAACTGTACTTAACTTTTTTTGGTTTTAGGACCTACTCTTTACAACCCAATAGGTCTCCATAACGCTCGAGTAACTGCAAATTTAGCATACTTTCCTCTTCTTCTTCTACGGCACTACAGCCCAAATTGAGCCTTGGCCTCCTTTATTTTTTGCCTCCACCCTTGCCTGTCTGTGGCTGCTCTTCTCCATACACGGACTCCTAAAAGGGCTTGTGCGTCGCTGTTTACTGTAATATCATCAGCATAAGCGGCCAGTTGAACCGTTCGGTTGGTCAGTAGATTTCCTCGTCCAGTTTGCATTTGCCTAACCGCATACTCCAGTGCCAGGTTAAACAATGTTGGGGCCAGCCCATCTCCCTGTTTTAGTCCCTGCGAAATGTTAAAAAAGTCTGTCCGGTGGTTTTGTATTCGTACACATGCCTGAGTTTCATCCATTGTGGCTTTAATGAGTCTTATTAACTTGTGTGGTATTGCCAATTCAGCCAATATATAGTATAGTTTGTTCCTTTTGACTGAGTCGTATGCCTGTTTGAAGTCTACAAACACGTTATGAACATCAACATCGTGTTCCCATGCTTTGCTCAAGATCTGTTTCACTGTTAATATTTGATCCAGTGTCGATCTTCCCCGTCGGAAGCCTGTCTGATACTCTCCAATAATATTTTCTGCTAGTGGTTGGAGCCGCTGGTTTATAATATACGTGAGGACTTTATATGCTGTACATAGTAGAGAGATTCCACGGTAGTTTTTGCACTGGAGTTATTCTCCTTTTTTATAGATCGGGCATACTATACTTTTCTTCCAGTCGTCGAGTATTTTCTCTTCTTGCCATACGTCTTTGATGAGCGCGTGGATGTGACTTGCTAGGTGGTCGCCACCTACCTTATATAGTTCTGCTGGTATTTCATCAACTCCCGGAGCTTTATTGTTTTTCTGGGCCTTAATGGCTTCGAAAACTTCCTCTATGGTTGGAGCTTCTACTCCATTCTCTTCTACGTAGATCATACCCATTTCATCTTCCATGTCTACTTGAGTTCCAAGTAGTGTCTGAAAATAATGCTTCCAGGTTTCTGTGACTTTCTGTTGGTCACTGATTATTTGACCACTTTCATCTTTACATAGACTTGTTTGAGGTTTATACCCACTTTTTATCTTTTTTAGGTATTCATAAGCCCCTCTAATTTCGTTGTTTTTGAAATTTTCTTCCATTTTTTCTATTTGTCCATTTTCATAGGCTCTCTTTTTATTTCTACATGTCTTGTCCGCTTTCCGTCTTGCGACTTCAAATAATGTTCGTCTTTCCCGTCTTTCCCGTGTTCTTCTTGTTATGTACATTTTGTGTGCTTCATTTCTTTCCTCTATTGCTTGTCTGCACTCGTCATCAAACCATGCTGCTCTTCTCTCCCTTTTCTTGTTTCCCAGGTTGGACGCTGCTGCTGTCAGTACTGCTGTTTTGATATTAGTCCATTTGCCTTCTATGGAGTGCAGTTCTAGCGTCCTTAACTCATTTGCGACTTCTTGTTCGAACTTCTCTTTACATTCCTGAATCTTCAGTTTTTCCAGGTCCAGTTTGTTTATTCTTTGTTGTCTTTCGTTTCTTTTCCTGTTAACTCTGCATCTAAATTTGGTTTGTACTAAAATATGGTCTGATCCACAGCATGCTCCTCGTCGTGTTCTCACATCGGAGATACTACTGGCTGCCCTTTTGTCTATCAAGACATGGTCAATTTGATTGGTTGTGGTTATGGTGAAATCCATGTCATTTTGTGTATGCCTTTATGTGGGAAGCATGTGGAACTTATAACCATGTTTTTACTGGTGGCAAAGTTTATCAAAAACTCCCCATTCTCGCTTGTTTCATTGTGCAGAGAGTGTTTTCCTATTGTGCCATAGAACTGCGGTTCCTTGTCTATTTTAGCATTCATATCACCCATTATAATCTTGATGTCATTTTTTGGCACATTATCATATACTATATCCAGTTGTTGGTAAAAGCTTTCCTTTGTATGTTGCTCTTGATCTTCTGTTGGACAGTGAATGTTTATCATTGCTAGGTTGAAGAAGTGGGTGCGAATTCTCAACTTACATATCCTTTCACTGACTGCCTGGAAGTCGATGATTTTTGACTTAAAATCATTATCCACCACAAATGCGACTCCACATTCTTTGCTTCCTTGTTCCTTCCCACTATACTTTCCTCCCCTACTATTATTTTCCACCATATCTTTATACGCTGTAAACATCTGATAGTGCTGTTTATGTTTTCAAGATGAATTACATTTGTGTCGCTATAATAAATTCTCACTGCAGACGCAAATACAGTTCCCTTCACCTTAGAGAGAGGTATTAGGCAAGGAGACACCAGCTCTCCTAAACTATTTACCGCTCTGTTACTGAGTGTTATGAGAAACAATAATTGGAAAAATATTGGAGTCAACACAAATGGGGAGTTTATGACCAACTTAAAAATTTTTGCAAATGGCGTAGGCCTTATTGCAGACCGGGTAGATTGTGCCTTCTAATTTTTTCAAGACCTTCAGAGCTCGTGTACATGAGTTGGCTTTAAAATTAACTTTTCCAAAACACAATACATAACCAATCTTGTATGGACAAAAATCATCTTAATTAATGGTACGTAACTTGAACAAATATACAGCGTTAAAAATATCTGGGCCACGAGATTAAATTTGGAAGAGATAATCAAACAACAAAGTTAAACAGGAGAACAGGTGCCTCTATGTGCTTGAACAGGATGGTCTTTGATCAGTTTGTACTCCCAGTTCTAAATGTTGAGCATAAACATTGACGATTACCGGAAAAGTATTCAATAAAATACAAGTAGCACAGAGAGCAATGGAGAGATCATTGTTTAAAATATTAATTAGGAAATAACTGTATCATGGACGCTGTTAAAAGAATTATGACGCTGTATTTGAACTCCAAAACAAAATTCATGACAAACCTAGTACCTAGCGGAAATATCAATATTGGAGACAACGAAGTAGAGCTAGTGGAAAAGGACATATACCTTGGACACGAAATAAAGACCACAAGAGACAACCAAACAAGCGAACTACGAAGAAAGGTACACCTAGCATGGGCAGCGTATGGAAAACTCAAAGAGATCTTTAAAAGCGTTATACCAATTTCTTTAAAACGTAAAACATTTGACTAATGTGTGTTGCCTGTGATGACTTATGGTGCCGAAACTTTGACATTGACTGCTACAACTTTTAAAATGCTGCAAATAGCCCAGAGAAAAATGGAAAGGTCAATGCTGAGTATATCGCTTCATGACCGAGTTAGAAACGAAGACGAAGAACAGGAGTTACCGATGTAATTTCCCGAATTGCCACCCTGAAATGGAACTGGGCCGGACACGTAGCCCGAATCAGTTATGGAAGGTGGATGAAGAGATTACTTATGTGGAGGACGAGACTAGACAAAAGAAGTAGAGGAAGACCACCTACTCGTTGGACTGACGATCTCAAGAAAATTTCAAGAAATTGGATGCGAAGTGCTCAAAATAGAGCACAATGGACAAAAATGAGGAAGGCCTATGTCCAGCAGTGGACGCAAAGGGTGGAGGAGGATGATGATGATGATGATGATGAATGGAACTGGGCAAGACATGTTGCCAGATTAAAAGATGGAAAGTGAACAACGAAAATTTTAGAATTGAGACCTAGACATGATGTTTAAGGTGGTCGGATGACATCAAGCGCATCCAGTAGGACTAGATTCGGGCTGCTCCAAATCGGATGCAATGGAATTATCTACGGGAGGCATAGTTCAACAATGGGCTCAAAAGGGCTGATGATGATGATTATGAGCAATATTATATGTAGTAGAAAAAATGTACAATTCATTCATTTTATTTGCACGTATAATTATTCACAAAAATATATTACAACATATAAACATCACATTCGTATAAATTAAATACCACAGAAACGTCATTTCGTATAGTTAAAATACTCCTAAATCCAGTTATGGTCTTCTAAATCCTCCAGGTTGTCTTCCGCTCTCATCTTCTTCGGGATGGGCAGCGTTGTACTCAAGAGATCTTAGGATAGCTTCTGGGATTGGTGGAGGAGTAGGTAAATGAGCTCCTTGGGGGACGAATCCATTTTCATCGGCAGTGTATGTTAGCTGGATTGGTACGCCATCTGTTCCGGTGTATTTGAAGTCACCTTGGACTCCTAGAATTTCTGCAGATTTTGGTCGACCTTGTTCACGGGCAGAGATACCATTTTCTGCATCATAACTATAAAAAAAATTTAAAATTTATTTTAAAATAAAATCGAAATATTCTACTATTAAGCAAAAGACTATATCAAATAGAAAAGCCAGTTAATATTAATAATTAGTCCCGTTTCAGATACAACCACTATCCTCCTACGTGCGTTTCGCCCTTTTTGGGATCTTCAGAGAGGCATGTAGTCTGCTTTGAATCATAACGACAACCAACCGTATTACTAAGTAAAATTATATAAAATAATTTGCTGAAATGGAATGAAATAATTAACTTCTAAAACAATTTCATTCTGACATCTTATGCAATTTAGTATTTCATTTGGGAGTATGCCACAATTTAAGTTTGAAATTATATTAACTAAATTAAATATTAACTGTATTCCATTTTCTTTAAGTTTTACTCCTCTTATCTGAGTACAAGGAAACCAGTTTCATTGGAATTTTACCTAGATGAATTGATGGATTGTGAAATGCAATCTTAGATTTCCTTAATCTGCTTTATTCATCGTTCGTTCAGCTTGAAATTTTCAGAATTCACGAATTCAGATTGTCACCAGTAATTGAATGCCAACGATTAAAGTTTTAGATTTTCTGATCATACTCTTCAATCTATTCGATCTAATAGCTTTATACGAGATCAAAGGATGCATGTATAAGACATCTAAATAAGTTATACATATATACAGAAATCAACATATTGCGTTGGAATCACAATCACCAGAAATTACCATAAATGAAGTATTCCGAATAAGAAAGCACACAGTATAAAAAACACTAACAGAACACAGAAACCCTCGACAAAAATGTAACACCAAATGGTTTATTGAAATCTGGTGGAGCGACCATATAGTCTAAGAGGTAGAGCCAAAAAATCATCGTCATAAGTAATATGGAGTTTGGCATGTGAAATTTGTCTATTGTGTATTGATAATTATGACCCCTTTCAGGATAACACCTTAGTGGATACTGGAAGTAGCAACAAGGGTTTAAAGGGGAAAGTTAGTGTAGTCTTTAAAGGTTTTCACCTCCTATTTTGTTAAACCTCCATCGATTTGCATGAAAATTGGTGACTAGTTAGAACATACCCCAAGAAATAAAAATGATTTGGTGCCAACTTGCACTTTTACCCTGGGGTTGGATACCACCCCTTCTTGGGGGTGAAACCTATTTTATTAAAAATATCCCCACAAATCGATAGAGGGACAAATTATAAGGAAAATTTGTTATATCATGTTATTAAAATAAATCAATACTTTTTGAGTTATTAAAGATCAAAGATTTGTCTGTTTAAGAGCACATGCGTGAAGATACGGATGATAAAAAGAACATATTAATTAATTGTATGTTACTAAAATATTATTTTTATATAATTTCTATATTATAAATTTAGCAAAAGTGTATTCGAATATGTCAAATGTACCCATTATTGGACACCCCCAGTTTCTGGACATATTCAGTTTATATTGATAGAAAAAATTTAATGAAATATCCAAATAATATAAAAATAATATTTTACTAACATACAATTAATTAATATGTTCTTTTATCATCCATAACTTCACGCATATCCTCTTAAATAGACAAATCTTTGATCTTTAAAAACTTAAAAAGTATTGATTTATTTTAATAACATGATATAACAAATTTTACTTAACATTTGTCCCTCCATCTAAGGGGTGGTATTCACCACCTGGGTAAAAGTGCAAGTTGGCACCAAATCAGTTTTATTTCTTGAGGTTTGCTCTAACTAGTCACCAATTTGCGTGCAAATCGATGGAGGTTTACCAAAATAGGAGGTCAGGACCGCCGCTACCATGTGTGCAAAGTGTGCATCGCACACGGGCGGCCAACAATAGGGGCGGCCAAAAGCAGGCCACTGATGATAAAACTTTTTTTAAAACGAAAATAAGTTCAAATAATTAAATGGTAATTATTCAGGTAATTCTGTAAACTATTATTATTATTACCTGATAATACTAAAATGCGTTTCATTTATCATTTATAGTTCTTTTTTCATCCTAATCTAAACAAAAATATCAGAAAATATTATTTATTGTATGCACTGCCCTTTTGCAAGTATAGTCATAAAGCAGCTCCGGGAATACTTTTTCATTCAAAGCGGCTGGCGGCTTTCGGACTTTTAGATATTTTTCTCGTCCCCGTGTGGAGGCGGGCCGCTCAAATAGAATACCTCCACAGCTTCTCCTGCTCATCGTAAAAGGCAACAAATTGTAGCAGCTGTTCGCTGTCCTCTAGCCAAGCTCCTAACCTGTCCTTGTGTGATAGTTAATACTCCCAACTATTATACGACACCCACCCCTACCCATCATAGGTACACGTCCTGATACCCCATCCTATACCCGAGGAGAAATCCTCTAAAACCAGTGGAGGAAACCAGTGAAAACAAACGGATATGCATAGGGATGACGGCTATCTATCATCCTAATATACCGCCACCCCAACCTCAAGGTGTAACACCATCATGCCGAAGGGGTGATGGCCCAGGGGTAACATGTAACATAGTGGATTACAAGCAATGCCTAATTGAGATATGGAACCCGAGTGGAAAATAGCCTTTGAGGGGCAAGGGCGCACTGCCCTACTGAACTGATCAGCACGACTCAACTCGTGGGAAGAAAAATTGGACAAAAAAAAACAATAAGAGGGAGGGAAAAAGGAAGGGACGAAACTCGAGGGGAGAAAAGCTGGAGCCGAGAAGTGGAAGAAAAGGAATAAATCGGATCTAGAACCAGTGCAATCAAAAGCAATGGAAAAGACGAAGAAGATAAGAGGGAAAAGAGGGAAGGAAGAGAGAAACTATAAACCAAGAGAGAGGAAGAAAAATGAGAACAGGAAGAGAAAAAGAGGGAGAAGAGAACAGACAGAGAGATATTCCATTTATAAAAAATATTAGGTTAAAATAGTTTCTATCCTTGTGAAATCGGTACTCACCGGAAGGACAGCAGACGTTCAGATACAATTAGCGTCTCTTTGGAAAAACAATAAAGTCGACTTTTCAAAGTAACAAGACATTTACTCAACACATTACTTCTGCACATTTCTTTAAATACTAGTAAGGTACATTTTTCTAATGTGTTTAAATTGGAAGAGAGCGGCAAATATTACTAGCTTTCCCCCTTTCATCCCTTATTGCTACTTCCTGTATCCACTGAGGTGTCAGCCTGAAGGGGGTCATAATTGTCAACATACAATGGACACATTTCACAGGAAAAACTCCATATTACTTATGACGATGATTTTTCGGCTCTAGCTCTCCGTCTAATAGCGGACGAACTGACTACAATAATTAACAAGAAAATAAGACCCAAGAAAATACCAGAAGAATGGAGGACAAGCGAGATAATCTTATTATTTAAAAAGGACGATAAGACAAACCAGAAACTCAGCAACCCGCATTCCTATGTTTTATTGACTTGAAGAATGCATTTGACATAGTTTACTTAAACATCTATTACATTTTTAGTATAACAAAGAGATTCCATTAATATAAATTAAAGTAAAATAAAAACAACTGAAAACGTCTGTCAACACAATAAAATTAAATTCGGAATATATTGTCTACGGCGCCTATTTATAGATAGAGGAAATAGAATAAGAGAGGGACGTGCAATAAACACTATGCTATTCAATCTAATAGATGCAGTCAATAAATAATGGAATGTAATGGAATACTGTAATGTAAAGGTCATTCACAAACGAATATATACAAAGTGCAACAACTATCAAGAACACAATTCGGATTTCGTGATGCTCTAGGAACACGGAAGGCCCTTTTTGCTGTGCAAGTGCTATTTCAGAGATGCAGGAATGTAAATTGTGATAAATACGTATGCTTTATAGATTACCAGAATGCATTTGACAGAGTAAAACATGACAAATTAATAACTCTAATGCAAGAAATTGAAATTGACAACAAAGATCTAAGAATTATCAGAAACATTTATTACAATCAAACGGCCAAAACCAAAATAGAAAACTAGTTAACTGATAAAATTGCAATAGAACGAGGAGTGTGACAGGGTTGTAATTTATCTCCACTACTATTCAATATTTACTCTGAATGGGTACTTAAGGAAGCTTTAGACGGTTGTGCCAAAGGAGTATTAATAAATGGTGAATGGTTGAATAACATTAGATATGCAGATGACACCATAGTTTTTGCCGATAATCTCAATGATTTACAGAAATTAACAAATCGTATAACAGAAGTCACCAACAGATACGGACTAGCTCTTAACATAAAGAAGACCAAATTTATGACAATTAGTAAGAAACCAATACTAAACGCTCAACTTACAATCAACCAACAGAATATCGAAAGAGTTGAGCAATATACATATCTGGGTACGAATTTAAATAGCCAATGGGACCACTCAACAGAAATTAAAAAGAGAATAATAAGGGCGAAAGCAGCATACGTTAGAATGATACCCATTTTCAACAGTCGAGACATAGCATTAAAAACAAAATACCGTCTGTTGAAATGCAGACGGTATTCTCAGTTCTGCTATACGCAATGGAAGCATGGACACTAACTGTTGCATCTATGAATCGGCTCGAGGCTTTCGAAATGTAGTGTTATAGACGCATCTTACGTATATCCTGGGTTGACCGAATTACCAATGTGGAAGTCCTGCGTAGAATGGGGAAAGAGTGTGAAATTCTCATAACCATAAAAACAAAAAAATTAGAATATCTAGGACATGTAATGAGAAATCAAGAACGTTACGGCCTGCTCCAACTGATTCTACAAGGGAAGGTAAATGGTAAAAGAGGACCGGGAAGAAGACGCATTTTCTGGCTTCAAAATTTACGTAAGTGGTATAACACGACTACCACTGAACTGTTCCGCGCTGCGGTAAACAAAGTCAATATAGCCATGATGATCGCCAACATCCGGAACGGATAGGCACTTTACGAAGAAGAAGAAGCAGAATGGAATACTGGAATTAAATTTCTCACGATGCAATATTGATAGCCTTCAAATCCTAGTTCAAGATTTGATGCAAATGCAAAAATACTAACATGACGATTTCGTATTGCCAACTCTTTTTTTTTTCTTTTTTTTTAGAGAAGTGCTCTAGTTTTTTCTATTACGGTACAATAATACTGCTATTCTACTAACTCCGCTACTAACTGCTTATATTTTTATCAGCTCATGTATGGTTGTAATGTCTTCTATGTCTTCTCCCACCTCCAGTAGCTGAGATGCTGTTTGATTCGATTTCGGTGATTTATTGTTCTTTAATTTGTCTACTAATAAAAGATTTTGCCCTTTCTAATTGGCATATATATTTATGATACACAAAAAATTAGATTGGTAAATTGGCAAAAAAATTGGTAAATAACGCAACCAAAAATAAACATGTAATTAAACCAAAATTTAACCGAATTGATGAATTCGACCGTTATTCGATGGAAAATTAATTTTATCTAACAAAAAACAAAACTCCACAAGGTCTATTGTTTTTCTTGCAGTACCGTTTCCTATCGGAGGTTGGCTTCCATCATAGCAATCTTAACTTTGTTGGCTGCAGCTCTGAACAATTGTATTGAACTGCACCCGTACCACTCCCTTAAACACAACCAGGAAATCCTCCCACGTCCCACATTTCTCTTTTCCGAGATATTTCCTTGGATAATGATCCTTAGCAGGGACTCAGCAGGGAGCCATCCTCTCATTATGTCATCATCATCATCATCAATGGTGCTACAGCCCTATGAAAGAGCCTCGACCTTCCCAAGTCTATTACGCTAGTCAGTCCTATCCATTGTCAACCGTTGGCAGTTTGCTGCGCCTATTTTTCTCCCATCCTCATCTACACCATCCTTCCATCTCATTATGTGGCCTAGATAATCTGGATATTCCAGTTCTCTTATTTGTATTGTTTTTATGCCTTTGCATTCTTTCCCCATCTTCAGCAAAACATCTTGATTTGTGACTCTCTCTGTCCATGGTATTTTCCACATTCCCCTGTAGCATCACATTTTGAATGCCTCAATGTTTTTGATGTTTATCTTTTTTAGTGTCCACGCTTCCATGCCGTACATCAGAACGGAGAAAATTCAGCACACAAATATGTTCGTTCTCAATTTCAGATTTATGTCTCTTTAGCAGCATAGTAACTTTTTCATTTTGATAAATGATTATTTCGCTATTTATATTCGACTCTTAATTCGCCAAAATTTATTATTATGTCACAATAAAAGTGAATGCCTTTACAGCTGTTTCGGCAGAGTCATTGCTCAAGTAAGTAGCAAAGTAATAAAATATTTATCCATTGTTTTAATGATTGTAATGATGATATTGTTTTGATTTTCTTGGTATTATCTAATAATTGTTATTAGTATTGTAAAGAGGACAATAATTAAATAGAATAACATTTTATTACCTACAAATAAGTATAAATTACTAGTGAATGGCAGTTGGCGTAAAAGATTTCGTAGTTAATAGCTATGTAGTATGCGTACTTGAAAACCGATGTTAATCAGTGAGGAAATAAGTGTGATTTTTGGTTAACTTTGTATACTGGACCAAAAATATGTCTCACTTTTTGTTAAATGCAATAAAATAACTAGATATGAACATATAATTGAATTGAATTCTATATTTTTTAATTGCCCCGAATTCTCCCGAGAAATTCCCAAAACAAGCCGATACTAACAAAGAAAAGATGATTTTAGATAGAATAACTAAAGCAGCAACGATAGATAGGCTGGTTTATTTGATACACCCAATAATGGTTACATATACCGAAAAGGCATAATGAGAACAATGTTATTATTGTGGAAACTTGCTTCATTTGAATAAACAGTGTACTGATAACTTCAGAAATGGGAACAAAACAAGAATCGAACAAACTAATGGTCGGGGAGCTTTCATCTAAGGGAGATCTCTTATAGTCATCATCATCATTAGACGTTTTGAATTCATTAATGAATATAGGGGTCCCATAAATAATTTCATTGCACCTTAAATTTAGTTTTTTTGGATGCACTTGATGTATTTCTACCATCGCGTCTAGATCTCCTGTCAATATGGCGTGCCCAGTTCTATTTCAGCTCTGCCTCTAATTCTATTAACTGCGTGTGTAGCATCAGTTTTTCTCCGAAATATTTGATTTTAAACTCTGTCTCAAAGGGATATATTTAACACTGACCTCTATATTGCTCTCTGTGCTTGCTTGCTTGTATTTTATTGATTAATCTTTTAATAAGTGATTATGTGTTTACTGATATTTTATATAGATCAATTGCTAAAAGTTGAAGACGATAACAAATTAGCTATAAACTGTACACAAGACCCAAACAGTATGCAATTCAATATCTAGAAGTATAGGAAAAATATGAAAATCCTTGTGTTAATCAAATAGAGAACATTACAATAGTTTTTTTGTCAATCATGCTACCATTACGAAATTTTTAATCCGATAATAAAAAACATATTAAAAGATGCCATGAAGCTAAAAGATAAATTTCATGGCTTAAACATCTTCGCAGATGGCTGGAAAAATACCAAGAAAAATTTTAAGCGCTTTAAGATCTGCGGTCTCCCAAATGGTTATAACTATAACTAATTTATTCTGTCATATTTCATCGTCATTTACGTTACCTCCATGCGTATGATCCATCTGGATTGGGACCTTCTTGGGTTTGACTTATGATACGAATAACCTGGCCAGGTGAAATTGGACCAGGATTTGGCCTGTATTGTCCTAGAGTTACACCAAATATCGCTAAGAATATCACCTGAAAAAAAGAAATCATAAATACTTTAATAATCGTTGTATTTAAATTAATACTTTCTATTTGTATATAAACTTAAAAGCATTTTGTCTCTTGGTAATTTTTCGAAAAATGTCTCCTTCTAAAATTATTTGCATTTTTTTAAATGCCACTAGTGATTTTTGGGATATTTTATTTACAAAACTACTAAATGAATTGTAATTCTACAAAAATCTATAAAATCTTCGAAACTTCAATTATGAGAAAAAATATTTTGACGAGGAACCAGATATCATAAAATATGGGGACGGGTAGGGAGGAGTGTAGTGAAATGTTTGAGGGGGCTAGGTTCTACATAGATTTGAAAACCCACGATGATTATGATGATGATAATGATGTTAATAAGCAGCGCAAAATAATACCATATAGTATCAAAAAATGTAGTAATAGAAAAACTGGGGCACAAATAACAATAAGTTTTATCATATCAAAGTGGATAAAGCTAGGAAAATTTCTTTCCCCCACTTTATATATAAAATATATTTCGAAAGCAATCTCATAAAATGAAAACAAAAATCCAGAATAATGAGGGTAGCACTCACCAACACTGTGATATTATATGTATAAACTCAACTTTGTAGACGATCAAAAATAGCGGCGCAAGATTCTGAAGATTTCAATTATATGGCCGGAAAATTAATTGATAAGTATAGTATATGGGGTCTAGAGGTCCCCAAAAAAATAAAAGATATTATTTGTGGCTTCGAGGACACAAAAAGATCTCATGTTACATGAGAAAACCACTATAAAACACTGCTATGACTACAAGAAACTAGGTTTTAATACTTCGCGCGATGAAACAGTAGACAAAGGCATAAGAGAAGCAAATATGGCAAGTAAAAAAGCCATTACAATTTTAAAGATTAGTTTATGGGACCAATTCATGACTAAAAAAAATAAAAAGGGGATATATTTCGAAAGCAATCTCAAAAAATGGAAACAAAAATCTAGAATAATGAGGGTAGCACTCACCAACACTGTGATATTATATTACACTCAACTTTAGAGACGATCAAAAATAGTGGCGCAAGATTCTGAAGATTTAAATTATATGGCCAGATAATTAATTAAGAAGTATAGTATATGGGGTCTAGAAGTCCCCAAAAAATACAAGAAAGTATTTGTGTCTTGTAGGACACCAAAAGATCTCATGTTACATGAGAAAATCACCATAAAGCACTGCTATGACTACAAGAAACTAGGTTTTAATACTTCGCACGATGGAACAGTAGACAAAGCCATAAGAGAAACAAATATGGCAAGTAGAAAAGTCATTACAATTTATTAGTTTATGGGACCAATTCATTACTAAAAAGATAAAAAGGGGATATATGAGGCAATCATTAAAAGTATCACTCTGCAAAAGTATCTCTAGAGCACTGAGATATGAGTAAAAGGGCAACAAGAGTTCTGGATATTTTCCCATGTAAAATCCCATAAGAAATCGCTAAGGTCTATTCTGGTCATTTTTGTCAAAAATCGCAAAGTATGAAATCGCAAAAGTCGTTGGTGGTCAATAATGTCTCGTTATGATGGCTCGTTGTAAAGGGTAGGTGGTAACGAATATGTTAAAATACAACGCAAACGCAAAGACAGTGCCAAAACGACATTAGAGCATATTCCCGTCGTTATTGGTCCGATTACCACATGTATTAAACGAAAGGGAAGGGGGTAACGAATACGCTCTAATAAGGGAAAGGGAAATGCTCTAATGTCGTTTTGGCACTGTCTTTGCGTTTGCGTTGTATTTTAACATATTCGTTACCACCTACCCTTTCCAACGAGCCATCATAACGAGACATTATTGACCCCCAACGACTTTTCCGATTTCATACTTTGCGATTTGTGACAAAAATTACCAGAATGGACGTTAGCGATTTCTTATGGGATTTTAGATGGGAAAATAACCAGAACTCTTGTTGCCCTTTTACTGATATGGCCACTGAAAGAAAGAACATTGGCAGTAACGGACATAGATTTTTGGAGAATAGCAGCAGGAGAATCTAGAAGAGGTAGGACTAACACCGAATGTATTAGAGAAAAAATGAGAATCAAACGAACACGAAGAAGGGAAGAACAATCAGAATACAAAAGAAAATGAGGAAGACCAAGAAAAAGTTGGAGAGAAGGAACAAACAAAGAACTGAGGGGAAGAAACATAGAAAAGGACCAATGAAGCGACTGGACGAAGTGGCAATTGGAAGTCCGAAAATGGCGGAGAACAATATAAACCGATGTATAGCAGTAGAAGTAAAAGAATATAAGTCTGGTTTCTTAATTAACGACGTTCTACACCTTCGGTAAAGAATTAAGGATTTGCATGAAATTTTAGTATGTTATAGTTTACTTCAAAAAACTAAGACTTGATTTTTTTAAAATTGTTTTACCGTGCCGTTTAATTACTATTAAGGGTCAAAGTTAAGTTTTAACATGGGCTCTTATGGGAATTCTTAAAAAGTTAATAACTTTTGACCCAAATTTACGATTTTTAATTATTTGTGCTTAAATTAAAGGTTTTTTTATAAGGAATAACATATTAAAAAATGAGGATTGTTTACCGTACCATTTATTTTTAATTTATTTATTATAATTAATTCCGTAACTTATTCCGTAATTTCCGTAATTTATTATAATTTATTTTCATAAAGTATTCAATACTGAAACATATGATTTGAGTATTCTGCTATAAATGCATTGTTACCAACTTTCGCTTGCATATAAGTTTCCCCCCTTTCCTCTGAAATCATACCCCGCAACGAAGGTGTAGAACGTCGTGCAAAACACAAAATGGTAAAGAAGTGATAAAGATAAACGCATTTTTACTATCTGTAGCAAAAATAAAATAAAACAATCAGTTATCAAGTGCCAAAAAATAATAAACGGTTATTCGAAAGGATATATTATTTATATTTAAGTCAATAGTCACAAAAACGCGATAAAACTAAGCCATTGAAAAAATATAACTGATTATTTACTTGGTTTTAATTATAATAAATACATTATTAAAATGGTGATATTCGTTAAAATAAATTATATAATATAAACTAGGACAAAAATCAAATATAATCAAAAAAAGTTTGCGTTTTGAAAACTTATTTCTGAGCTTGAAGTCTTAATGTCAAATATATCAGAAGAAAATAGTTCAGAATCATATTAAGAAGCTATAACTCTTTGATAGAATAAAAAGATTAATAGACAAACAGAAAAAAATATTTCAATTCATCTGTTAAACATGGTACCTACACCATAAATACAAAAAATTACAAAATACGACACTGGTCTTGCCATGGATAGAATTTTTTTAAAATTAAATAAAACAATTTTTACGAATAATAATTAAGATACTTAATTACCCATACAGAAGAAAAGATTTTAAAATAAATATAAAGATGGTTGAATGACCATTTTTTTTTCTTGAAATGGAAACTGACAGTGTGAATATCCAAGTAAGCCTAGATCAAACCAAAACGAACCATTGTTAAAAAAGATTTTTGGAAAATCTAAGTAACAGCATAAGGAAAATTTAATGCATCTTGGGCCTTATATCGCAGTACATAATTCAAACAAAAAATAGTCTACCACTTAATCAGTTAAAACATACAAAAACATTTGTTAAACCATTCACTTTTATTGTATTCTAACACAATTGGTTACCCTTTAACCGACCCACGTGTACCGCATTGAAACTTACCAAAGAAATCATTGTTAAGCCTCAGTGATCACTCTAAAACTAAACTCATCAATTCCTAAATTCATATATATACTAAAATCCTAGTCAAGAATCATCTCCAGTGCCCACCTCATACCCCTCTTGACGCTTCTTCGCCATTTTTTCGATGCATTTCTTTTCCTTATAATGCATCTGTTTCTGTGGAAAGGTCACCAGGATGGCTAAGATGATCAACTGTATTAAATTGAAAGGTGTGGTGAAGTTTAACTCGCGATATTTTAAATTACAAGGGGATTAAGCAAAATTCAAATGGATGTTTCTATCCAAAGACTTTTTCATTAATCTCCATTTTATTATTATTTATTATTATTGGAAATATTATATTTTTCTGTAATGAGTACTTAAAGCATTTTAAGAATTTGAACTAAACATAAATTTAACTCAAACATACACTATCCGACAGAAGAAGACATACTTATTACAAATTTATTACTTTTATGTTTCTTTATATTGTAATCATTTCACAAGACATTAAACGGTTTATTGCTTCTGGAAATGGCTCTATCAGCATTGTTCAGTAAAAGTGAGATGGAAACATTTACAATAGGAGGCAATGTCTTAAATAACTCTAAAGTAAAAATTTAATTTCATGGAGTCTTTTTAACAGCCGTTTGTGTTGCTTTTATCCAAAATTTACCATTATTTTGCAATATTTCTGCTCTCTCATACTTTATATGTTTGTTTGTATTAATTTTTGTTAATCTATCACGACTTCCAGTAGTAAGTCTTCCGAATTTTTTTGCTTGTTATTTTCATTATCTGTGTTTTCCATTTACTTACACATAATAAATATGTTAAGATATCATTGCATTTATTATTTGCATTCTGTTCCATCCAGTACAGTATTTTTAAAGATTTCCTTACATTCGTTCACTATGTCATCTATTACATTTATAATATATTTATAATAGTTATTTATGATATAAGTGTTAAAAGTACACGTTTAAGGCACGCATGCGAAAGTTTGCAGAATGAGCGGAGCGAGTTCTGCAATTCACATGAGTGCCTTAAAAATGTACTTTTTAACACGCATGTCATACAATATTTTTTCTACAAACGAAATTACAGGACAATATCTACAAAAACTTTTACTTGAACTTGACTGACATTCCGTTTTTATATTTTTTTGACATTACATCAAAATTGCCTATACGGTCAATACGAACTGCAGTGCCATAAAATTTTTAAAGCACTAGTGCCTTAAAGTAGCATTTTTAACGCTCGTATGGAGTGCTAAAAATTGCATTTTTAACACGGTTGCAGAAAAAAAGTATTAAGCTTAAACTGCCTATTTGTCTAACTGTTGTTACTTGTTAGTACTTGGTTGTTTTAAATGGTTGCGATTGAATATTTTGTGTTCTAATAATTGTATTTGTTGTTTTCATATATCTTCTTTAGTTGCTTCTATCATATCTTCAATTACAGGTTTCTTTTTTAGGCTCTCCCGTATAGATTTCCTTTCAATTAAGTCGGATGCTTTTCCCATGTCTATAAAACTTATTATAAATTAATGTACTTTTTTATTTTGCTATTACCTGTCGACTCCTAAATGTGGTCTGGTGTGTTATATCCTTTTCTGAATTCGCTTTGTGCGTCCACCAGTTTATATTCTATTATTATTCGGATTTTTCTGTCATCTTTCAATTATTATTTGGTAAACTTTACTGATATACATAGTAATAGGGATATGCCTCTATAGTTGCGACAATCATTTGTATTACCGTTCTTAGGCACTGGTACAATTAATTATTGCATTTGACTAGTCTCTTCGAATTTATTTCTTCCATATTAGAATTAAGACGTATAATATTAATTTCTTTGTCGTTTCTCCGATATATTTTTAACATTTCTGGACTTTCATCGCTTTTTCAGTTTTGTAGGTTTCCCGTTGCTTGCTCTCCTGTTGCTTGCTCTGGTTCTTTTTTCTATAAAGCTTATGTTTCCTCAGTATTTTTCCTAACATGCCTACTGTGCTGTTTTAATATTCCTTTGCTTTTCTTTGTTCCTTGTTCAACAGTTGTTTGAAGTGTTTCTTAAATATTTCCAATAGAGTACTATATCCTTGTCATCGGTTAATATTCTTTCATTTTTGGTCACTATCACTAATTACGTTAGCTTTAATTCTTCGTTGCTTCGTAGGTTTTTCAGTTTCTATTTAAAAAATTTTATAAGAATTTTCTTTACTGATTTCTTCCATTTTTTTTGTCAACATATCCTAGCATTTTTTTTTCAATTTTTCAAGTCTAACTTTTATTCCCTATATTTTGTATCATATTTTTCATATTTATGTGGCATTTTGCATTAAAATTATTTAGAAAAATTTCAAAGTGAAATAGTAGTAGGGATATAAATGACAAAAGTTATCAAAGGATAGCATTTTCACTATTATGCACGAACATCTGAATATGAAAAAGTTGCTTTCCAAACGAGGGCCGCGTTTTCTAACCAAAGAGCTCAAATTACAACGAATTGATGTGTCGGATTTTTGAAGATATTTAATGGAGTATTTACATCGCTACGTGATAGTGGTTAAACATGGATCCACCATTTTTCGCTGCAATCAAATCAGAAGTCCTCTGAGTGCACAGTGCTTGAAGAAAGCCGTCCAAAATGATCATCAATTCTCCAGATGGTTTCAAACTATAAAGGGTGACGCCTTTATATTTTGAGATCCACAGGGAACTACATATTTTATTATATACTTGAAATAATCAATAGCGACTACTAAATTGCTTTATTGAAGCGTTTGAATACCTAACAAATTTGAAAATAACAGGCTAATTAGTCGATGAAAAAAATTATTATTTCACAAAGGCAATGCACCATGTTATAAGCCGAAGAAAATTTTGGCAAAAATATCCGCAGCCATCTTAAAGTCCAAATCTGACCCCTAGCGACTACCACCTTTTTCGATCTAAAGAATAGTTCCTGTAAAGAGATATCGTTCCGAAGAGGAATTAATCGTAGAAAATGAAACCTCTTTGCAGGCTGAGATAAATAGTTTTATAAGGGCGGCATCAAAAAATTTAAAAATACGGACAAATAAAAAATTACATGACAAAAAGGAAAAAAAGGCCGAGAAACTTCTTAAAAGACGCCAAGATAGCAAAATCAACAAATTCCTCATTGTTAAAATATAGAAGTTTAAAAATAAGAAGAACTACTTCCAATCAAAATTTAACCATGAAAAATTTTACGATTAATCGTCTTCGAATTAATATAAAAAATAAATTTAAAAATAAATTATAATGCAAATTATTTAAGCAACAATTAATTCAAGACGTTCAATAAGGATGGATTTTCGTAATATATCTCCTAAATTATTATCAAATATACTAAAAGCTTGAGTTCAATTTACATTATTTCAAAATTGACAACAGTTTCGCAGTACCTAAATATTTTCTTTTAAAAGCATTGCGCAAAAAATATCTTTCGAGTTAAACAAGGTGTTTCCAATGTCTTGCTTAAAAACCCATTATAGGTTAGCGCCCTATTTCTTAGAAACTGCAAAAGATTCCTATATACCCTTAAAATTTGATTGAATTAAAAAGATACCATACCATATGTAGGCTCTAATAAACTGAATTATAATTTTTGTTGTACCTATATTACACTAACAGTATCATTTCGATAAAAACATTAGAAACATTGGACAAATGTGTTCGCTTTGTTTAAATTTATACTTTTTACAGTTAAATGAGTGCACAAGAATATATGTCAGGTTTACTTATAATTTAATCTAGTTTTCAAACTTTAGTTCTACACAACCAACCCTAACAGTAGTGGTACATTATTGTTAAATCTTCATTTAACCTAATTCTACAATTTCAATTTGCTTCATCCTCTTCTAAGCCTATATACTCGTATATTTTAATCTTTTCCATTTATTTCCTCATTGATCTCTAATACCAGTCATGTACAGCTGCTGCCATCGAATAAGTTACGCCCTTACATATCTAGCGGATGCTTTTTTACTTTTTACCTCGTTTATCCTTTAACTACCCGCGCATCAAGTTATAACATAACTACACGAGTGGCGTACTTTATACACCACAAGGAAATACACTTAAAAACAGCGGATTTGTTTATTTCTTTTTGAAAAAATACACTTAGTTGTTTGTTATAAACCTTATTCGGCATCAGCGAATACTTGGAGTTTCTTCTCAGTAAGCCAGTTGAGATTTATAACTGGAATCTGATTCCAGGATGAATAAACTTACTAATAAAAAAAATTCTGAAATGTGATTTTTTTAGATCAGAAAAAGTATTGTTTATAAAGAAAAATATATTTTGTGCCGTAATGACTGTAAAATATATATTACTATAATCGTGGCGTATATTGTCCAAAACCGGAAACAACAAATAATAAACTGTAAATTACCGATTATAACGAAACTAAAACCAATTATAAATCACA
Source organism: Diabrotica virgifera virgifera (assembly GCF_917563875.1). Classification (NCBI taxonomy): domain Eukaryota; kingdom Metazoa; phylum Arthropoda; class Insecta; order Coleoptera; family Chrysomelidae; genus Diabrotica; species Diabrotica virgifera. Next base: position 235,363,108 of record NC_065449.1, read on the forward strand.
TTCCAGTGATAGGTTAGATAGATAAACAAGGTCAAAAATTAAATTTTTAAATATATTTGCAGTAGAATTCTTAAATCTGGCGTACAAAATACGTCAGCGCGTGTAGTTAAAGGTTAAACGCACATTTTACGTTAAAGTGCGTTTTAGACCCGTTAGTTAAAGTGCGACCTAGAACAGATTAATTGTTTTTTTATTTAGCTTAAATGCCTCGACAACTAAGGCCACTGGCATGGTATTATTGATCTTGCAATCAGATAGTATAATGTGTATTGTGTGTGTTGAGTTTCTTGTTACTTAGTAAAGTCGACTTCATAGTCTTTACAAAGAGACGCTGATTGTATCCGAACATCTGCGGTCCCTCCGGTGAAAACCGATCCGACAAGGATAGAAATTATTTACACTTATTAATTTTTAATATAGAAAAAATTCCTGCTGGGATTCGAACTCCCAACCCTTGGATCCAAAGGTAGGCTTTCTTACCTCTGAGTCACAAAAGGGCTATTAAAATTGAAAAATTAAAATAAAAGGTAAGTAAATAAATAAAAATTAATCAAAATATACGTAAAAATGAAAGTGTAAACTATTCAGTGACGGCAACTGTATGTTTAATTTTGTTTTAATAAATTTCGCCATCCTAAGTTACTATTTCATTTAGCAGTTATTTCAAATGAACAATCTAGAAATTCTATTTGACCCTAGTTTAAAAATCACACATAGAAAGCTAATATAAATAGATGCTCTAGAAAGCATGAACAAATTATATTAACTAAACGACTCGGTCCAAGATTTTATTGTTCATTATTTTTAATGGGGCCATTTAACCTTCGGATGACCAAGGGGTAAATTTGGACCCCAATGTATGTTTTTATTTAATAAATTCAGAAATATTTTCAATTTTAAACTCGTTATTTTTTTATTTGACTTAATATCATTCAAGATACCCTCATATTGTGTAAGTTGGTTACAGTTGATCTTTTATTAACAAAACCATGCTGATGAGATGAAATATAAAGTTGAACAGAAGATAAGATCCTATTGTATAATACGATTTCGAAAACCTTTGAAAAATTAGATGAAATAGAGACAGCTCTATAGTTTTCTATTTCTGACTTCACCCCAGCCTTAAATATCGGACACACCCTTGCTTGCACGGGCACGTAACGCACCAGCGCAATCTTTAATAAGAAACGAGGGAATCTTGTCAGGGCCTGATGTCATCTTATCTTTTAACTTTCTGATAGCAGCATTTGTTTCATCCTCTGTAACCGATTACATATATGGGTTTATTGGATAATTTCAACCACCTTCATCATCAGAAACTAAATAAACACTACTGAAAAATTCCACAAAAGCATTCACTATGGCTTGCGGATCTTTGTAATCACTTCCCTCAAAACTCATGTTGCCAGGAATTCGTGATGATTTATTTCTAGAGTGAATGTAAGACCAGAACTTAGTTTTGTCTTGAGAAATATTTGTTTGAATATCCTCCAAGTAATTGTCATATGCCACCTTGACCTGATATTTTATTAGTCGTCGTAATCTTTTAAACTCAATAAAATCGGAATGAATTTTAGATGTTTTATATTTACGTCGGAATTTAACTTTTAGTTTTATGTTTTTTATAATCGCGGAATCAAACCAAGGTGGATATTTAGGAGCATGATTTTTGTAAACCGGAATATGCTTATCAAAAATTTCATAAATTTTATTATAAAAAGTTTGTACAGCAATATCTACTTCGTCGCAGCATTCGATAAAACTCCAATCACTCTGTAGGATACTTGAATATAAGTTAACAAAATCTGCATTCCCAAAAGTATAAGCTTTATCAAGTGAATTTGGAATAAACGTTACTTCTTTAGAAAATATGTTGTTAAAATTTATTATCAGAGCCGGATGATGATCATCCTCAGCTACAAGAGGCAAATCATCGTGAGACACAGTACATTTTATATTGGATGCTATCAAATAAAGTATTCGTTCAAGTATATTTTTTATATTATTATATTGATCCAAGTTATTAGTATTAAATAAATTTAAAATTGCTGCAGTTTTTCTATCCGATATGTCATTCTCAATAAATTTAGGCACATTAAAATCGCCCAAAATAATCACAAAATTATCATTCAAATAATCAAGTTGCTCTAAAGATTCAAAGAAAAATTCAAAATCTAATAAACTCAACTTATCAGGAATATATAATACATTACATAAAAAACGATATACCTTACGCTGCATTTAATAACTAACATATCAATTAATGGAAACTGAAGATCAAATGGTGAAGTATTCATTACCGCGGACTTTATAAAAATATTTATTGCAAGCAAAATGCCACCGCCTTTTGTTTTATCAGCCAAATCAAATTTACGATCTTTTCGATGTACATCGTATTCATCAGTAAATAATTCATTACTGGATACTTCCTCATTTAACCAAGTTTCACTTATAGCAATTATATCAAATTCAGAAACACTAACAGCAGCCAAAAAAGTCTTCAATTTACTGTTCAATCCACGCACATTTTGATAGTAGCATAATACATCTTCTTTACAAGTTGAAAAGCTGTTGGGATTGTTCAGTTTAAATTTTGGACTATTCTTGGCACACCATTAATATACTTTGTTCGGAAGTTTTGTTGGCCGTCCGAATTTTTTACAATAAATTCCTCTTTTAATTTCTTATAATGTGTAATTTGACGCGGAGTGCGATCACTCGCAACAGAAACATTTTTATAATTTCCATTCCTAAGAAGTTTTGAATTGCGAATTAATTTTAATACTTGATTTTCATCGCGTAAAACTACTTTGATCGGTCGAGTTCTTGCATCAGAAAATCGACCAACCCTAAATAGCCTTAGATTTGAAATATCAAATTGCGGATCTGAGAGATTAATAATTTTATTAACCTCCAGTTTATCATCAGCGACTTCACCCTGTTGACTGTGATCTGGAACTCCAAAGATGACCAAATTTTGCTTGCGTCTATTTCTGTCGTTAAGTTCCTCGATGACTTCTTCTAAATCCACATGCTGTGCACTAGGTTGTATTTTCACATTTTCAGCTTTCAACTCTTGAATATCATTTTGAAGTGATATAATTGATTTTTTCAAATGGCTTATTTGATTGCCAATTACTCTACAACTTGAACAAGACCAATTATATCCTTTATCAGGATCACTCAGGACACGGAGTTCCTCAGATGTTATGTTAACACAAGCATGTCGATAATGTCTATTGCAGACCGAACATTGAATCATTAAGTTGGTTTTAAACGATTTATTACAACACATACAAATTTTTGAAGGCATGGTGTAATAAAAATAGAACAATAAATGAATAAAGAGTAATACACTAGCACGCCACTGGAACCAGCGAAAAAATCCAAGCTGATTCTGTATATAAACAGTAGTTCTTTTTTGGTGATTATGTTTTAATTAGACGACCAACGCAAAAAATGCATCTAATTGTTTCACTAAATTGTCGATTAATAGTCTTTGATGGCAATAATTCAAATAAAACTTTAAATAAGTAAATACCTTATTTTCAGCAAAAATCATTTAAAAAGCACGGGAGCACCAATTTAACGTGTGTACACGTCTAAAGCTAAACTATTAATGGCTAATGGTCCATATAGTAGCTAACTACTATATGGACAATTATTAATGAAACACCCTGTATAAATACACGGATATCATAATTCAATCGTTCTTACGAGACATTTATTACACAAGTGGAGATTAATATATATCTTCTTTTTCTTCTTCCTGTGCCTTGTCCGTTTCCATTGTTGGAAATTAACATGGGGTTTCTGACTTTGTTTAGGGTAGATCTGAATAGTTCGAGTTCAGTATTAAAATGTTATTTTGAATTAAATAAATTACATAAATTCTTCTTTTTGTCTCAATAAATGTTTAATTCACTTTTTTGGATACCGTTGACAACTATGTTATTGTTTACATTACCGAATAGAGAATTGAATAGCCTTTCAAATAAGCTATCACACAACCCCTATTCTCATTAAAAAAATCATCGATTACGTCATCACGTCCAAATTCGGACGTGATGACGTAAAATCGGCCTGTTTCGGGATTGATTTCCAAAATCGCCCGAAAAAATATATTTATTCCAACTTTTACGTACTTACTGTATAATATGTGTAAAATTTATAAAATAAATTTTTGCAACAAAATAGTAACGTTTTTACAATCAAATTTATTGTAAGTAGTATGTCGATTAGCTCGTCGTGCTTAATTCAATCAATGAAATGAGCATGCACACACATCACCATGGACGTCACTGCGTCTTTGAAAGTGATCTTACTCTTGGACTGCGAACAGAATATCACGGGAGTCCAATGTGTTTCTGAAGCCGAATTAATGCCACGCAAAGATCATTATTTTTTAGTCATCATTTGACTTTATAGGTATCGATACAAAGGTAGATTTCATCTATTGTGAATGTTTTTGTACATCTGATTAAATGTCGATCAGATGGCCAAGCGGTCTGATGCGCTCGATCTAGTAAATTTAGTAGTAAATTTACGTTCAAGATTCGAGCCCCGGCTCGGTGAATAGAAAAATATAAAGGCTAACACAGTAGTCTGAAATTCCAAGGAATCTACGGCTTGGTCTGGAATAAGCTGGGGTCTGATCAGCCTATGAAGGAGCAGTAAGGCAAGGACTAAGGGCTGGCGGCTCAGTGATACTCCTCCATACATCCCATAGATCCCAACCGGAAGGGCGTTAGAGGTAAGTCATTATATTGCGTTTTCGTCCATAATCTTCAAGAACTCGGTATAAAAGTCATCTGGGTCGTAGCTTTACCCTCGTTGTTATTTTTCTTTGCAGCCCTTACTTCAATTTCGATTATTGGTGGTCCAGTATGACCTTTTGTTCTTTCCATGATGATAGTGGTGTTATTTCTGTTTTCCTCAAATTTTGTTATTACCTAATTATTTGTGTCTTCTATATCAATTACTAGATTTCCCTCATCGTCGGTTATATTTCCCGATCTATTTGGTTTGTATGAACCTGTTGCCACTTTTGACTTTCTTGTGGAGATTAAATATAATATATCGTGTTTGTGGTCTCGTGTCTCATTTTCTTTGCAGTGGTCTTTATTTTAGATAATTGTTTCTTTAATTCGCTGTTATCTTGCACTGCCCTATTCTGTGACTTTCCTTCTTCTACCAAAAAATATAAATGAACAAACATTACAAACTATAGCTCGGAATTGTATAACGTTACTAAATCTTGTATTTATCTACCAATAGGCTATTGATTTATGTACTATAGAAAGGAACTACAACGTTAACGGGGTTTTATTATATCATATGGTCAATGAATCTCTATACATGAAAAAACCGCGGAGTGCTACCATTTAAAGGGGTGCGTTTTTGAGAAATGGGTGAATTAGTCCCTGGGCACAGGTTACATTAGGGTGAGTTCTATGCACTTATGGTACAAACACGTCTACATAAAGATTGTTCCTGGTTAAATTTCCTACCTAAATATTACTTTTTAAAGTCAAAGGTATTTTTTTTTACAAAAATATATTCAAAAGAAAAAGCACAAAGAAACCCAAAAGAAAGAAATTTTGTTTTTGTCCTATAACTTTTGTCCACGAGGATATAGGTATAGACATTGCTTCACAGAAAAAAAACTTACACATTTTCTCTTTAAAATGATGTTTGGTAGAGGTCATTAAGATTTACAGTTTTCAAAATATGATTTTTCAAAATTCGCCACTCACAGCAATTTTGGGCAATTTTCCTTGTTATTTGGCAAATATTGTTCTGTAACTTTTTTCTACGTAACTTTAGGCATATGCAATGGTACATGTAAGAGGAATAGAAATCAATTCCCTTTAAAATGTTCTACTGTATAATGTTGTACGACTTCTTTTAAAGAGGTTATCTTTTTCAAGATTTTATACTTTTAACGAGTTTTTATATTTTTTACGATTATTTTATAACTTTTTACCCATTATAACCCATTATAACTTTTTTCTACATTTATGTATTTATTATATAATAAAAAAGAAAGCTTATTCTGTTTACTTTAAAATGGTGTATTATAATAATTCTAGGATTATTTGTGAATAAGATATGCTTTTTCAAAATGTAATAAGTACTTGCAACGATTTTTGATTTTAGGATTATTTTATATAATATTATATAACTTTTTTTGTGATTGTGTGTTATGATTGAATGTTATTTTTTATAGGTAATACTTTGCATCCACTTGACTCGAACGGGAAAACTTCAAAATATGGATTATTTCCAATATTTACTGTCAAAGCTCCTGAACCACAAGTTTTGCTTGAAAAAATAGCATGTAAATGTACCAAAGGATGTACAAAAAACTGCGGTTGTAGGAAGATAGGAATTAGGTGTTCAATATTCTGCCAAGGGAGCATGTGCATATGTACTAAATAATTGTGGGAACTCTAAGATAACTGAGGTGTCAGAGGAAGATACTGAAGCTAATACTAACGAAGAGATGGACTTTGATTTTGAAATTTTTTTAAATGTCAACGTTTAAATAATTTTAACTAAAGTGACGTTTTCTAAGACTAATGTTTATGTAATTTTTGTAAATTTTTTATTTTAAATAATACAGGTAAAAAGATGTCAAAGAATCACTCGGTTTCCATTATTTAAATATAGATGATATACCATTTTAAAGAACAGAAAGTAAGCCCTCTTTATTGAGCAATATATAGTATATTCATGTACAAGAAAAAAAAAGTTATAATGAGAAATTTAAAAAATAATCCTAAAATCAAAAATCGTCGCAAGTATTATTTTATTATTTATATTGAAAATATTTATTTTAATTTTATTTATTTAATATTAATAATATTAACTTATTTAATTAATATTAACTTATTTCCCATTGAAAATACTTCATTATAAAAATGCCACTAGGAAATAGCTTCAGAACAATATCGTTGCAAGTACTTATTACATTTTGAAAAATAATATCTTATTCAAAAATAATCCTAGAATTTTTTGTAATACACCATTTTAAAGTAATCAAAATAAGCTTTTTTATTGTGTAATATAATATATAGGTACCTAAATGTAAAAGAAAAAAAGTTATAATGAGAAATTCCAAAAATAATCGTAAAAAATGTAAAAAAATAATATTTTTTTTATATTAGGTATTATATAATATATAATATAATATTATATTGTTAATACTATATATAATACAATATTATATAATATATAATATATAATATATAATATATTATATAATAATATTATTTTATTTTTATATTATATTATAAAAAATCGTTAAAAGTATAAAAACTTGAAAAACGATAATCTCTTTAAAAAAAGTAGTACAACGTTATACAGTAGACCATTTTAAAGGTAATTGATTTCTATTCCTATTACGTGTACCATTGCATATACTTACCTAAAGTTACGTAGAAAAAAGTTACAGAACAATATTTGCGAAATAACAAGGAAAATTGGCCAAAATTGCTGTGAGTGGAGAACTTTGAAAAATCATATTTCGAAAACTGTAAATCCTAATTACCTCTACCAAACATCATTTTAAAGAGAAAATATGTAAGTTTTTTTTTCTTTGAAGCAATGTCTATACCTTTATCCTCGTGGACAAAAGTTATGGGACAAAAAACAAAATTTATTTCTTTTGGTTTTCTTTGTGCTTTTTCTTTTGAATATATTTTTGTAAAAAAAAGTATCATTGACTTTGAAAAGTGATATTTAGATAGAAAATTTAACCAGGAATAATTTTTATGTAGATATGTTTGTACCGAAAGTGCATAGAACTCAACCTAATGTAACCTGTGCGCAGGGACTAATTCACCCATTTCTCAAAAACGCACCCCTTTAAATGGTAGCACTCCATGTTTTTTTCATATATAGATGTCCATTGACCATATGAAATAAAACCCCGTTAACGTTGTAGTTCCTTTTAGTTATCTTATTTTGAATATAATCAATAGCCTACAATAAGAGAACTACATTTATTGGTACACACATTTCCAGGAATACATACCTTGTTCTCTCTACTATTCCTTGTAAAACATGAAACATTCGTAATTTAGTATCCTAAATTATATACATCATTACAATTTGTAAACTATTACACGTAGTAAATTTTGCCTCAAGTATAATTTGAAACAGGAAACATTTCTAGGATTTCTATATATTTATTTTAAATAATAATTATACCTTTCAATAAAAACTATTAATTTTAAAATTTGTAATTACCATACGTTTATCAATTATTGTGCACATTTAGTTTATATAGTCTCATAGTTATATTAAAACCTTACTCTTCAGTGGAAGAGGATTTTCCGACCATTCTATGGTCTATTGCCACCATAGAAAAGAATTAGATATTTGATCGCCGACGTGCAGTTTTGAACATAGTCGCCAAAGAAGAAAAAAGAATTTAAAATATTGTATTTTGAAAAGCTGCTCATCTGAAAGTTTAAACTTTAATTAATAATGAAAAACAGCTTCTCTATCATTTCTGTTCAGAGGTGATTCATCATCCCCATATGTACATTTCGGCATTGTTTATATAGGGAGATAGTTGGTCATCCCAATAGGTAAATATGTTTGATTCAAATTGAGACAGTCACCAGATGTCCTCACAATTTCTTTCAGGGTCGCAACGTCAAAATGCAGACACCAAGTTGGATACGATCCTATTCATAACACCCCAACTCGCATACATATTAAGAAAAATGAGTATATAGAAGAGTATATTTAGAAATTGAACTAATGATGTCATGCTAGTGTACAATAATAGCATGCATCATTAATTCAACTTCTAAATATATTCTTCTATATATAATACACTTAAAATAGAACAAGCCATAGAAAATAATAAAGGCCTAAAAATGCTGCGAAGAAAACTAAATAATGGAAAAAGTCAGGTCATTAAATTAAAAAACAAAAAAGACGAAATAACAACAAATGGAGAGGACCTTTTAACAATAGTAGAAGACTTCTATGGAGAACTTTGTAAAAGCAGACGGATAAACCAAACACAGCTAAAATATGCAATAAGCAAAACAATATTAAATCAAGGCTCTGAACTCATGCCAGAAAAAAACTCTCAGTGAAACTAGACAAGCGATCAATCAAATGAAATCTAATAAATCACCAGGAGACGATTAAATAGTGATCGAGGCTGTTAAGAATGGCGGTGAACCTCTAATGAGAAGATAAAATATCTCTTTAATCTATGTTTGACAAAGAAATCCATACCATCTGAATGGAATAGAGCCAAAACAATTCTTCTGCACAAAAAAGGAGAAAAAACTGATCTGGAAAATTACCGACCGATCAGTCTGTTAAACAATCTTTATAAACTTTTTACGAGAGTAATCACCACAAGATTGGACAAGAAATTAGACCTGTATCAAAGTAGAGAACAAGCTGGATTCAGAGCAAACTTTGGAACCAACGATCACCTCCAAACAATAAAACAACTAATCGAAAAATCCATAGAATATAACAAGCCCTTAGTTTTAGCATTCGTAGATTTCCACAAAGCATTCGACTCAGTAGAACTCGACAGTGTTATAGAAGCACTAAACGAGAGCCGCATTGATAGCCGCTATTCGAGGCTAATATATAATATATATAAAAATGCGACAAGTTCGATATAACTACACGCTAACAGCAAACAAATAAAAATCCAACGAGGTATCCGTCAAGGGGATACGTAGTCACCTAAACTTTTCATATCGGCTCTAGAAAAAGCGATCAAAACCCTCGAATGGGGTGATAAAGGAATAAATGTGGACGGAGAGATGCTACACCACCTAAGCTACGCAGACGATATAGTCCTGATTGCAGACGATTTGGGACAAATAAAGAAAATGTTGGAAGAACTTGGTACGGCATGTCATAGAATAGGCTTAAAAATGAATATGTTACCGTTAAAACCCGATTTCAGTGAAAACCCGAATTTACTAGGAAAAACTAGTTTTAACTAAGTGCTTTAGACAATTCTAGTTTAACTAGTCAAAACTAGATTTGACTGCTAAATTCAGTTAAAACTAGAAATCGCGAACGGATTTCATTTAGAGTAGTTTATATGCGATTCTCTTGTGATTGCATATAGATCAAATCTACCTGACAGCGACTATTCATTTCTGAATGCAATATAGGTTTGGACACAAGACCTCTTACGTTTTGTTTTTATATTTTTACTCTTCTTCCGTTGGCAGGTTTCACACATTGGTATAAAAGTATTGATTATATCAATAAAAAGTTATATTTGCTTATTTCCTGACGGTTTCAGTCTTCAACCTATCCCAATTTCCATGAAAAATAGCAACATGGGCTGCTTCAATTATGCTAAAAATATTTTCGACAGGTACATAATATTTGATGGGATCAATTTTATTTTTGAAGCTAACTTTTTTATTTCGCCAACTTCAACAATTTTAAATCATTTTAGTTTTTGATTTTGTAATGGTGTTTTCTTGGCAGACAGTTCCGCATCTTGTACTTCGACTATTAATTTATTATATATGCTATTGATCACAACATTGTAGTGACTTTCTTTCTTCTCTGTCTCTTCTATTTGTAAAATAATTTCCAAAACACGTTCTTTTCACGTTCTCATATCTCTGCTCTCCAAAAAAAAAACTACTTTGAACTAGTATAATCTACTCTAAATGAAATCCGTTCGGGATTTCTAGTTTTAACTGATGTAGCAGTTAAATCTAATTTTGACTAGTTAAAACTAGAATTGTCTAAAGCGCTTAGTTCAAACTAGTTTTTCCTAGTAAATTCGGGTTTTAACTGAAATCGGGTTTTAACGGTAACAAATATAACAAAAACAAAATATATGACGAACTTAGTACCAAGTAAACACCTTGAAATACAAAATGAACAAATAGAACTGGTAGACAAAAAATATAATATATATTATATATCTGGGTCACGAAATTAAGATAGGTAAGGACAACAAAACAACAGAAGTATCCAGAAGAATAATACAAGGATGGGCAGCATACGGAGCTCTTAGGGACATTTTTTAAGAGTGACATTCCAACTAACATGAAGAAAAAAGTTTTCGACCCATGCGTGCTACTGGTGATAACCTATGGTGCAGAAACATTATCGCTCAAAAAGAAAAACGCACAAAACTAAGAGTAGCGCAGAGAAGAATTGGGCGATCAATGATAGGTGTCACTCTGCGAGACAGGATTAGAAACGAAGATCTACGAGCTAAGACCAAAATCATAGACGTCATTGAAAGAAGCTTTAATTTAAAATGGAAATGGGCTGGACACTTTGCCAGAATGAAGGACGGAAGATGGACTCGCAAACTAGTTGAATAGAGACCAAGAGCCGATAAACGTAGCAGAGGAAGACCACCAATACGATGGCAAGACGACTTAAGAAAGACAACAAAAAAACTGGATATAGAAAGCACAAGATAGAACACTTTGGAGACAAGCAGGGGAGGCCTATGTCCAGCAGTGGATTGAGAGAGGCTGATGATGATGATGATATTTATTTTTCTTAATATGTGTGCGAAATGGGGTGTTATGAATAGGATCGTACACAACTTGGTGTCTATGCATTTTGACGTTGCGTCCCTGACAGAAATTGTGGGAACATCTGGTGACTGTCTCAATTTGAATCAAACAAATTTTCCTATTGGGCTGACCAACTAAGACCTCCTCAGTGGGGTACATGAACACCTCTGAATCGAAACGAAACCAAACTGTCTACTGTCATCTATTAAAGAAATGTCAAATGTATAAATCTAAAAGAAATCCTAGATGTAAACAATAAATCTTAAACCAACCACTCGTGGAACCAATTTCTGGGTACATGCTCAGTCTGTGCCTTTTACAATTTCTAAAGCAAGGAGACGATGAATAAAGGAGACGAAAGGAACTCTACAATATGCACTCACATTCCGTCTATTCGTCTGGGAAAAATACCAACGAAAGTTGGTTCCGTGTATTCAAAATATGAGTTAAATGAAGAGATGGATAATCTCTGACATAGTGTAACTGTATATTGTAGAAACCCTTTCGTCTCCTTTTCTCATCTTCTCCTTGCCTTATAAATTGTAAAAGGCAAAGTTTAAGGATGTACCCAGAAATTGGTTCCACGAGAAATTTCAGATTCATTTTTTACACCTGAGACTTCTCATTTCTTTAACCCGCGAGTAGTCGCGCCGTTAGATAGAATCTCACATTTTATCCTTTTTCGCGATAACTTGATGAAAAATTTTGCAATTTTGAAAAAATTTCGTAAGTGCCTCGAGGAAGAGTGTAGTAATGCGTAGGATTTTATTTAATTATTTTTTATTTTTTTCTTTTTCTTCTTTTTGTGGAATTTATGGCTTTGGGGAGAGCCAATTAGCTTTAATAACTGTTAGAAATAATATTTCTAACATAACAAGTAAATAAAAATAATATAAAATAAAAATTTGTTGTAAATTCGTATTGTGAGATATAATTTAACACGTGACCATTCACGTTACAGAAGTGAACGCGACTACTCCCGGGTTAATAGATGTCGCTATAACGGTTCGATATGCTAATTATTTTTATAGTTCAGAGAAATAAGAAAAAAAATATCCTGTCGGTGACACAGCCCCCTCCAGGCCAAAACGAAATTTTTTGAGTAGTATGGACATCTATATTAATAACCTATATTCTATAAGTTTCCTGCAGCCGATTTTTATAATATACATAGTTATAAACAAAAAATGAAGTTCAAAAAACGGTAAATTTTCGCTTTTTTCGTCTATTACCAACAAGTTGAGAGTATTAAACAAATTTGAGAGTAAGAAACTCATAAATCGTATAAAAAAAACTTCAACATGGCATTCGCTGAATATGTCTATCCTTATCGGTTGCTTAGAAAATTGCAAAATAAATCATAAATTTTGAGTTTTTATCCATATTCATAACTTGTGTAAAAATTAACTTCTTCTTCTTGTACGGCACTACAGCCCAAAATTGAGCCTTGGCCTCCTTTATTTTTTGCCTCCACCCTTGCCTGTCTGTGGCTGCTCTTCTCCATACACGGACTCCTAAAAGGGCTTGTGCGTCGCTGTTTACTGTGTCTTCCCAGCGCTTTCGTGGCTTCCCAACCGGTCTCTTTCCTTGCATTCTAGCATTCAGTGCTCGTTTTGGTAGCCTATCCTCTCCCATTCTTATCACATGTCCGGCCCATTGCAATCTTTGTAATCTAATGAAGTCTGACAGGGGCGTTTCCTTATAAAGTTGATAAAGCTCGTTGTTGTATCGACTTCTGAAGATTCCGTTTTCCCTCACAGGTCCTAGTATTCTCCTAAGTACGTACTTTACTTTCGAATGTGTCGAGTTTGTTTTTGGATGTTTCTTTCAGCACCCAGACTTCACTGCCATAGCATGTTATTGGTCGAATTAAGGTTTTATAGATTCTCATCTTTGTATTTCGGTGGACACTTTTTGACCGAAATATATGGGAGAGGGCAAAATAAGCTCTGTTTGCCTGCGTTATTCTCTTCCTTATTTCTCCATCTTCTGATCCGTCGGCATATATTTCTACTCCCAGGTATGTAAACTTTTCAACCGTTTCAATGTCATCTTCATGTATAATGTTTTCTGGGACTATATTTCTTCTCGTCTGAGTCATTATTTTTGTTTTTTCTGTGTTAATTTCCAGACCTAGCATTTTTGTTTGTGTTTTTAACTCTGCATATGTTTCCTGTGCTCCTGTTGCTGTTCTACTCATAATATTAATATCATCAGCATAAGCGGCCAGTTGAACCGTTAGGTTGGTCAGTAGATTTCCTCGTCCAGTTTGCATTTGCCTAACCGCATACTCCAGTACCAGGTTAAACAATGTTGGGGCCAGCCCATCTCCCTGTTTTAGTCCTGCGAAATGTTAAAAAAGTCTGTCCGGTGGTTTTGTATTCGTACACATGCCTGAGTTTAATCCATTGTGGCTTTAATGAGTCTTATTAACTTGTGTGGTATTGCCAATTCAGCCAATATATAGTATAGTTTGTTCCTTTTGACTGAGTCGTATGCCTGTTTGAAGTCTACAAACACGTTGTGAACATTAATATCGTGTTCCCATGCTTTGCTCAAGATCTGTTTTACTGTGAATATTTGATCCAGTGTCGATCTTCCCCGTCGGAAGCCCGTCTGATACTCTCCAATAATATTTTCTGCTAGTGGTTGGAGCCGCTGGTTTATAATATACGTGAGGACTTTATATGCTGTACATAGTAGAGAGATTCCACGGTAGTTTTTGCACTGGAGTTTGTCTCCTTTTTTATAGACCGGGCATACTATACTTTTCTTCCAGTCGTCGGGTATTTTCTCTTCTTGCCATACGTCTCTGATGAGCGCGTGGATGTGACTTGCTAGGTGGTCGCCACCTACCTTATTAACTTACAACCTTTTTATTACACGGAATGCTAAGACTTCTGGTGCTTAAATCATATTCTAAATTTCAAAGCAATTGGATAAATAGTTTAAAAGTTATTTAATTTGTTATTCCCAAATTAATTTTTTTGCAACCCTATAAGTTAGAAAATTATGAACTTACTGTAATACTTTGGATAGTTTATGAAAGAAAAAGTTTTACACTATTAATTTAATTAAAAAAATGACAAAACATAATTATAAATATTGCAAAATTATTTTGCAAGTACATGAGAATTAAAAAAGGGGGCCAAATTCGTCCCTAATTGTAGTAGGACAATTATTGTTTTTCTTTCTAAATGTGTATAAAAGTTCAGTCTTTCTAAATATAAAAATATTATTTTTCTACGGGTAACGGTTAAAAAGTTATTCCAATTGTTTATAAGTAAGCAAAAATTCGACATATTTTTGCAAAATAATTTTACACTGTTTAAAATTACTTTTTGTCATTTTTTTTAATAAGTTAATAGTGTAACTGTTCTTCTTTCATAAACTGTCCGAAGTATTACTGTAACCTCATAATTTTCTGACTTATAGTGTTGCAAAATAATGAATTTATGATAATCAAATTAAATAACTTTTAAACTATTTGATCAATTGCTTTGAAATTTAAAATATAATTTACGCACAAGAAGTCTCAACATTCCGTGTAACAAGAAGGTTCTAACTTAATTTTTACATAAGTTTGAACATTTATAAAATCTCAAAATTTATGACTTATTTTGCAATTTTCTAAGCAACAAATAAGGATAGACTATATTGAAGTTTTTTATATGATTTATGAGTTTCTTATTCTCAAATTTGTTTAGAAGCCTTCACTTTTTAGTAATAGACGAAAAAAGCGAAAATTTACCGTTTTTTGATTTTCATTTGTTTATAACTTTTTATGTCATCAAAATCGGCTACTACTCAAAAAATTTGGTTTCGACCTGGAGAGGGATGTGTAACGAAAAAAATCTTATTTCGCTGGACTATTAGTCCTGTCGCCAGGGGGGGTACAACGGCCTCCTTAATTCAGATGGACTTACCCAAGTTTGTTTTATATATTTTGACCCGCAGAATACGAATTTTTTGGGTAACAGTTGATTCGGATGTCGATAAGATTGTTATAGACAAAGAACTTGAGGAATTACATAACAGCGATTTCTCGCAAAACAAAACATCTTTTTGTATTTTTTGGGTCATTTTAAGCAAAAAATATTTCTACAAGTTTTTTTCGTAGAATGCATAGTTTTCGAGAAAACCGCGGTTGAACTTTCAAAAAATCTAAATATTATAATTTTTGAACCCGAATAACTTTTGATTAAAAAATAAACTAGCAATTCTGCTTACCGCATTTGAAAGTTTAAGTCAAATTATATCGGTTTTGATTATTTCCATTGCTAAAAATTTATTATTTTATTGTTAAACAAAGATATAAACACCTAGTATGTGATGTTTTCAATGATTTCCCATTTAAAATCGAACGAGTAGGTAGAGTAGCTACAAGTGCAAGCGAGGCAATTTCTACGTAGCATGCGTTAAAACGCATTTATTAGGCACGGGAAACACTATGTGTTTATAGATTAGTTTAACAATAAAAAAATTAATTTTTAGCAATGCAAATAATCAAAACCGGTATAATTTGGCTTAAACTTTCAAATGCGGTAAGCAGACTTGCTAATTTATTTTTTAATCAAAAGTTATTCGGGTTCAAAAATTGCAATTTTTCGATTTATTGAAAGTTCAACCGCGGTTATCTCGAAAACTATGCATTCTACGAAAAAACTTGTAGGAATATTTTTTGCTTAAAATGACCCAAAAAATTCAAAAATATGTTTTGTTTTGCGAGAAATCGCTGTTATGTAATTTCTCAAGTTCTTTGTCTATAACAATCTTATCGACATCCGGATCAACTGTTACCCAAAAAATTCGTATTCTACGGGTCAAAATATATAAAAAAACTTGGGTAAGTCCATCTGAATTAAGGAGGCCGTTGTACCCCCCTGGCGACAGGACTATATTATAATTTAGCTTAAATAGACAGTTTGTTATCGTTTCAATTCAGTGGTGTTCATGCAGCCCCATTGAGGAGGGTTGGAAAGGTACGTATGGGGATGATGGATGATCTCTGAACCAAAATGAAACATACAAGCTGTATTTCATTTCTCATTTTACTCATATTTTGAGTACAAGGAACCAACTATCGTTGGAATTTTTCCTAGACGAATAGACGTAATGTGACTGCATATTGTAGAGTCCTTTTCATTTCCTTTAATCGTCGCCTTCTTGCCTCATAAATTGTAAAAGACAGAGGTTAAGGATGTACCCAGAAATTGGCTCTCCAAAAGGTTTCAGATTATTTGTTTATATGTATCTGGGACTTCTCATTTGTTTAACTAAGAAATTTATTATACAATTTATTTAATTCCAAAACAAAGGTTTGAAAACTTAAATGTCACACAGAAATTGTTTCTGAAGACTGTCAAGTTAATGTTATCCTGTCATGTTTTAAAATTTATTATAAACATTCTATGATATATGGCCTCATATTTCACTTCTAGAATATAATAGCATAGAATAAAGATTTATTTAACTAATACTAAATATTAATATATGCTCTTTAAATTAAAATAATTCTCATATAAAGGTCAGCTAAATAACATTAACAATAAAAATGTGGGTAGCTTAGAGAATGGGACGATTTTTATGCATAGGTTAATGGAAAAGCATCTATTAATTACCTTGAAGTGTTATAACTAGAGACTGGAAAATATGCACTAAAAAATGTCTAAAATATGCATGCAATATGCATTTTAAAACAAGCTGAATATGCACAATTAACATGCAAATATGCATTTATATATGCACTTATTTTTATATGAATAATTTTATGGTTTACGTTAAATACATAAATAAATAAAAAATAATAAAAATAAATAAATAGGTTTGAATTTAAACCAAATTGTATTATTATTTCTTAATATATTTTTTTAACTTCAGGTTTTGTGACAAATAAAACGGCAAAATATTTTATTTTGACCACAAGATAAATAAGAGTACAATAAAATAAATGTACATATTTTTATTGTTACAATATTGATTCATATTTTCTAAACTAATATTATAAAAAGAGTACAATAAAACAAATTTACATATTTTTATTGTTACAATAAATAATCATATATTGATTCATATTTTCTAAACTAATATTATGTCTTCTATCTGTTAATATTTGTTTATAGGCAGAAAAAGATCTCTCAACGTCACAAGATGTAATTGGGGCATATTTAAACTTTGCTATTAGAGACGGATCCATATTAATATTTTCATCGAAGTTTCCAAAATTGATTATATTATTTATTGAACGCAATAAAGTGAAACCCTCATTTTTGTTTAAAACGTCATCAAGTTTATCTTTAATTTTTACTCCAATTTCCCCATTCAGATTTGTTATTTTCTGTTTAACCGAATCAACAATAGACATACTATTGTGAAGACATAAATTTTGAGCCTCTAATTTTGTAATTGAACTTTCAATGATATCGAAATTCGATTTTATATACAACAATTGATTTTTAATAGACTTTTCTTTAAAAATATTTTGACAGTTATCAATAGCGGTACAAGTCGGATCAAAACTTGAAATAACGCTTTTGATGTCGTCGTAGTGTTCAGATAAAAATATAGCACTTTTAAGCCAAGTTCCCCATCTGGTTAATACTGGTTCTGGTGGTAAAGGAATATCGGGAAGCATCTCCCTATATACCTGTACACGTAGTGGTGCTTTCAGAAATACTTTTTTTACATTATTTATTAAGGTGTTTACATTGGGAAATTCAATTCTAACTTTCTCTGCAACTCTGTTTAGGCCGTGCGCCAAACATGTACAGTGAATTAAATTAGGGAAAAAGATTTTAAGATTGGATGCAGCTTTCATCATATATGAGGCGGCATCACTAAGCATTAATAATATTTTTTCAAATGGTACTTGATCAGGTAAAAAAAAATTTGTTAGGGATTCGTTAACAAATCTAGCTATTGTAGCATAGTTTGTTTTTTCCAAACATTTTACACTAATTAAGTATGAGTTTTTAAAATCGCCAGAGTCGTTAAGAACTCCAACAATTAGATTCGCAATTTGTCGACCCTTTGTATCCGTTGTTTCGTCGACGGAAATCCAAAGATATTCGGCTTTTAACTGATTTTTAATACTCGTCATCACATCTTTGTAACATGCACTGACATATTTTTTCCGAAGAGTTGAAGAACTTGGTATTTGAGCTGGTTTATCTTTAATCTTGCAATAAGTTTTTAAAAAGTTTTGACACGATTTATGTTCTAACTTGTGCAGAGGGATATTGCAGTTCAAAAAAAAATGGCATAAATCCTTTGCAAAGGTTTCTTGCCCAACTGACGTATTCTGAATCTGCAAACTGTTCTGTAGAATCTGCTGGCGAGGTTTATTATCATTTTTTGATAGCTTAGTTTGGTGAAGTGAAGTTTTTATGTGTTGAACTACTTGGAATTTCTTTTGACATGGAATCTGGAATATAATGATAATGATGTTTTAGATGTTTTCGTAAATAGATACCTACATTAAAATGATCAAACTTTTTAAACCTCCCCCAATTTTTTTTTATTTCTCAAAGTGAAATTGAAATCGTCAAACAATAAAGTACAGTCAGTGTACCGTAGTATACAGGGTGGGCCACTCTCAACACCTCGCTCTGTATAAGCCAAACCGTTGCGAACTTTAAAAAACAGTTTTTGAAGAAATGGGACGGTTTGTCATTTTAGAATAGACAGACACATAGATGTGCAAAGAAGTTTGATAAGTTTAAAAATCTATTGAAGTGGAGAACTTACCTTTTTATCACAAATGGTGCAAAACATACTTTCACTGTCGATAACTTTTAGATGATTGTTACTTCCAATCCAACTTCTGAGAAGACTTGATTTTTCCCTTGCTACTTTAGGCATTTTCACAATAATAATAAAATGATTTTTTTACACAGTATAGTCAATAACTTGCAATCACAAAAGTTGAATAATCGGCGATTGATTTAAGACTAACCATTCATAAAATAAAATAATCTATCCTACCCTTAAAATGCTTAAAATTTCGTTTTGGTTGGTTTTCCCAGAATAATTCATAGTTGGCCGACACCAGCAGAAAGTACAGGTAATATTTGTAATGTTATTCAAAATATAATCGGTATTTACTTAGGTAATTTGTAAATTCTGAGAAGTCTATAAATCTTAAATATCCGGATAATGATACCTGCAGCTATAAATAACGCCCATTATGTTTATGGGTACAACAACAAAGGAGCTTAACAGCAAAATATTTACTTTCACATTTTATTTTAATGGATGTTGATGTTACTAATATATACCTTATTTTTAAATGGGGTAGAGTAAATTCCCATCAAAATATGCATTTATATGCTCTTAAATCTCCAAATATGCAAGGCATATGCATTTATGAAAAACATGAGAAATATGCAGCATATATATGCATATGCATTTTGCATATAATCCAGTCTTTAGTTATAACGAATAATTAGTTCAATAATTATCATGCGAAAACCGATTTTATTTACTTAATAGGTCAATCAATAAGCGAGTCTATTTTTAATACAGAATCAATTAAGCTATAAAAACATAATTAAATATACGAGTGGTCAAGTAGAAATGTGCATCTTTAATATCCTCTTTTATGCAAATAGTTCCTTCACGGGAAGGGTGGTTGGGTTTAAATTTATAATTTTTTTATTATTTTAAATAAAAGTGCGTAATTTACTCTTTGAAAATTTCAGACTGATCTGAAATTGACTTTTTAACTTTCAAAAATCGCCATCTTGAAGCTGTTTCAACGTTCTAAAAAATCAAGTATTGTAATTTTATGTCAA
Organism: Diabrotica virgifera virgifera; assembly: GCF_917563875.1. Classification (NCBI taxonomy): domain Eukaryota; kingdom Metazoa; phylum Arthropoda; class Insecta; order Coleoptera; family Chrysomelidae; genus Diabrotica; species Diabrotica virgifera. The sequence continues at coordinate 235,383,452 of NC_065449.1, forward strand.
CTACTTAGCTTTTTAATTGGGTGCAAAAAATTGTCAAAAATCAAGTTTTTGCACTAAATTGTTAATAATTATTAAAAAAAGGGGCTCCGAACTTTTGGTAGGAATCAGGTAGGTTTTCTTTCTACAGTGTGACAAAGCCAAATCGAAAAAATTCAGTATTTTGTAAACCAGTGATTTTAAGGAAAAAATCCTGTAAGAGGTAATTTTTTCTTTTTAAATTATGATTTTTCGGCAGATAGGTATACCATACTAATCACGTCATCCATCTAGGCGTGATAACGTAATCGAGGACTTTTTTAAATTAGAACAGGGGTCGTGTCTTAGCTTATTTGAAAGGTTGTTCAATTATCTATACAGTAATATAAACATTAATATAATTATTTATACAGGGTGTTCAAAAAATGTTTTATTTGATTTAATTTACACAATAAGAAGGATGCATGTAATTTTTTTAATTCAACATACATTTTACTGAAATTTTTTACACAGTTCCTGTACAGCTAATAGAGTTTGATATGTGATGAGATAATATAAAAATCTTCTTCCTTAGACCTCCACAAATATTTTAAAATCAAAAGTCACTCAATCAATTCAGTCCTTCTCGAGTTATAAAATAAAAAATATATAAAAAATAAGGGTTGGAAAAACGCTGAAGGGTATCAGATACATAAATCAGATATATAAATCTACAATATCTAAAGAAGTTGTTAGATACCTGGATAATTAACCCTTAAAAGACTATGGTTGCCATATGGCAACCATTGTAAGCAGTGATCTAAATAATTTTTTCAGTAGGTTTCTCTATTAAAAGCAGATGGCTCATGCTGTTCTGAATAGTAAAATAAGTACATTTTAAGGTAGTACTGAAAGTTCAGTCTCAAGTCAGTGTTTGTTTGATTAACATCGTTGTGTATATATCCGATTTTTGTTGGTGCAAGAAAATGTACATCAGATTTCTGCAAGTAACTTTTTTATATGTTACATTAGTTTGTCTTTTTCTTTTAGTGTGTAATTATTTTAGGGCGGGAAAAACTAAAATTGCCATATGGCAACCAGAGTCTCTTTCAGTACCTATTATTGAATGTTTTTATTTTATTTTAGAAGAGGCTTTACTCTTGAAGAGGCGTTACAATTGGCGTACGCGGACGATTTAGATGAGGGGGAATCTAGATTGAACCACCAGACACAAAATGAATTGACCGATGAAGATTCTGCTGATGAGGATAATGGTGGTATGGTAGATAATTTACCAGCAAGCCAATTACGAGCTCCAGCCGAGTTTCAGGTTCGCAATTCGAACGAAAAGGATTTTGCAATGGAGAAAATAGACGCTACCAAGGTATATTTTGTATTTTTACGACAAATATAGGTGATAAAGTTTTATCGGAATTTTGCCGCTACAGAAAGTAAAAAGGTTTTCCCAAAAAGAAATGAAAAATATTTTAGTTCCTAGACCATATATTTTCGGTAAATACAATTTAGCAATGGGAAGGACAGATCTCAAGGACGAAAATATAGCCAGGTACAGAATAAGTATGAGGGGTACAAAATTGTGGTGGTGCATTTTTTCTTGGCTTATTGATATATCGATACAAAATGCGTGGATTATTACAAGAAGTCTGGCCACAACTGTACACAGCTACAATTTAGACATGATATTGTAAAAGTAGCTTCTGCTAAGTTTCGAGATCCACCAAAAATTTTAGGTCGATCCTCGTTAAGCTTATCATCCAGCACTAATAGTTAGTGATGATATTAGGTATGATAATCTTAGCCATTTGTGGTATCTACTCCGGAAAATAAGAAAAAGAAATGTGCAAATAAAACGTGCAAGTCTATAATGATAACGATGTACTCTAAATGTAACGTTTGCTTATGCCTAGCGTGCAATGTGAAATTTCACACTATATAATTTATAGTTTTTAATGTTATTTATAGTTGTAGTACTTTTTTATGTTTATTATAATATAGGTAGTAGGAAGGACTACGGTTGCCATATGGAAATCTTCTTTTTTTATAAAAAATACTTAAATTGTCTAATTTTTTTATTATAATTTTAATATTTGTTTAAAATAAAACATAAATCACGAACTTTTTTTCAGTTTTTTAATAAAAACAAAAGTCCGTCCTTTAAGGGTTAACAATAGAATACGGGACCGTTTTTGCCAAACGTAAATACGGGACTACCGTAAATTTTACTACTCTATAGAAAAAAGTCTAGATATATTTTTACTTTGAAAAAAAAATACCATTTGAGTATGAAGGGAACAATTCTCGTTGGAACTTTACCGCGCTGAGCAGATGGGACGTGAATCATAAATTGTAAAATTCCCTCATCTTCCTTAGTCTCAGCATCGTTATAGCTTGCAAATTGTAGAAGTCTCGGAGGTGCTACCAGAGAAGGTCCCCATTTTTTTCAATCTGGTAGGATGTAGAGTAACATTTTCGGATGTTGTTTTATGTGCTATTAGATTGAAAACTTATTTTTTGTTAGCAGTTGCCGCTAGGGCATCCCTGCCATTTTGTTTGTTGCAATCCGTGACTGCACGCCGGGGTTTGTCCTAGTTGGGTCAGAGAGAGTAACACATGTGCCTCCTGATGAGAGAATAATAAGTTTCGAAACCGGTAGAGGTGCTTGCTGCACTCTATGATTGCAATAGAATAATGATGCGGCTGTAGTTTCGTGTTGCAACGAAATTGAAAATGGATATTCATTTTTGATTTACATGTTTACTCTGATTGGAGTATGAAGGGAACCATTCTCGTTGGAACTTTACCGCGCTGAGCAGATGGGACTGTAGTTTCGTGTTGCATCGAAATTGAAAATGGTTATTCATTTTTGATTTTTACTTTGAATTTTTTATTCATTATATAGAAAACAATTAAGATTCTTACTATAAATACAAAAGCATAAAATTATGAAACAAACATGTTTGGGTATTTTTAGGAACATAGGGTACAAATATCTCGTCGGTGTTCTCCGCAAATTGGCTTCTTGCACTCCTTGCAATAGTTGGTGGTCAAGCGCCTTTTTTGCTTGGACAGTAGAAACAAGTCTCCTAGGATTTCAGCTATATCTTGGCGAATATTTCGACTTAAACTTGCGGTGTTGTATCTGTTTAGCATCCATGGTTTCGAAAAACAAAGGCTTAACCCAATCATATATTGATATCTGGAGATAGGTTTTTCGCTTTTCTTTAACATATTAAAAGTTTAAATAACTTAAATGTTTATGCTGACCATATTTATCATTCTGCCCGTTCATAATATGTGCCGCTTCCTCCTTCAGTTGTTTTGCGGACTAAAACTTTGTAGTTGACATCTACGACGCCAGTCAATGGGAGCAAGCATAGGATACTACCTCCGAATTCTATCCTACTACATTATATTTTAATGAAATTTTGGGCCTAGCCTCTACTTATTTCCTAATTCAAAGTATACCCTATGCCGATGTGTGCTTTTATCTTGGGGGTGGTTTTCCACCCCTTCTCAGGGGTGGAAAATTTTTTGGTTAAAGTTATCACGGAATTCGCTAGAGAACCTAATTCTAAGCAAAAACTGTTCTATAATTTTTTTTTGAAAACTCAATACTTTTTGAGTTATTCGTGGTTGAAACTTGGTCATTTTCATTGAAACATAATACCTTTCGAACGGTTTTTTGCGAATACCTTGAAAACCATGCATCTAACTAAAAAAACTATATTCAACATTTGTATAAGTTATAGAAAAAAAACAAAGAGACACTGGCCTCCATAACTCTTCTAATAGTTATAATACAAAAAGAGATATGGTAGGTGAAAATAGTTTGGGTTTTTGATACATTCTCAAATTGGTGTATTCAACTTGAAATAACAGAGAAACGGTCGATTTTAGGTGTATAATGCTACCAATTTTTTTTGTAGTGCTTGAAAAGACCTTTAAAATGAGCTATATTGAAGGTCCATTACATTAAAACTAAGCGAGATATGCTGCAAACAAAATTGATAACCAATGGGTTTTAAGAAAAATGAGAAGTAATTTTAACCCCCATCCACCAAAATGTAAATGCATTGTTTTCCTTCTACAATACCTTTTACTATAGTGTTGTTTCTATGTTCTGAAAGTTGGACGGGTTTAAAATAATTGGTATTTGAATAAAAAAGGTCAAATTATAGAGAGCATTTTTAAATTTTCTTAAAAATCTTCTTTTTCTCCATGTAACTTGAAAATGAGAAGAGATACAGTAATGAAAGATAAACATAAAATTTTTATCTGAAAAAACCCTACATTTTTGTGTGGTATCTTTTTTTCGTATCTCTTATCATTTTCGAGTTACATGGAGAAAAAGGAAGATTTTTAAGAAAATTAAAAATGCATTATATAATTTGATCTTATTTTTTTCAAAAACTATTCCTTTTAAACCAGTCCAACTTTTAACATATAAATAACACTATAATAAAAAGTATTGTAGAAGGAAAACGATGTATTTAAATTCTGATGGATGAGGGGTTAAATAGACTCCTCGTTTCTTCTTAAAATACATTAGTTATCAACTTTTTTGCAGAATATCTCGCTTACTTTGAATGTAACCGGCATTTGTTATTGCTCATTTTAAAGGTCTTTTCCATCACTATAAAAGTTTTAAGTATCATTATGCACCTAAAATCGACCGTTTCTCTGTTATTTCAAGTTGAATACACAGATTTGAGCATGAAGCAAAAAAACTAACTCTTCTTACCTACCATATCCCTCTTTTTATTTCAACTAGAAGATTTGTGAAGAAACGAATTTCTTTGTTTTTTTATAACCTACAGAAATATTACATATAATTTTTTTTGTTAGATACACAGTTTTTAAGGTATTCACAAAAATCCGTCCAAAAAGGTGTCTTTTTTTAATGAAAATGGCCAATTTTCAACCACGAATAACTCAAAAAGTATTGAGTTTTCAAAAAATAATTTTAGAACAGTTTTTGCTTAAAATTAGGTTCTCTAGCCTCTTCCGTGGCTATTTTAACCAAAACATTTTTCACTCCCGAGAAGGGGTGGGAACCACCCCCAAGATAAAAGCGCACATCGGCATAAGGTAGACTTTGTTTCATGAGCTATTCCCTACTTACTGTGAAAATGTCAAGTAAATCGATGGAGTAGGATGGAATTCGGAGCCAAATACCCTCATTGACTGCCCTAATCCTAATAAGAAAATCTCAAGTAGTATAATATCATGTAATAAAATAAGAATGAAAAAACAATTTACCTTAATATTTTGTTACTAAAACACTCAAAAACAAAATACAAACAATAAGAACCAGCTGATTTATTATATGACATAAACACGGGACTTTCGTATAATTTACGAACCTAGAGACGAAAAACGGTCTTATAATTGGAAATTATAACAACCATCTGCTACACATCAAGCTCAAAACTAATCTGGAATGTACTCAATTGGGGAAATCGTTAAAATAAACGAGAGTGGGCGAAAATGCCCAATGTATTATAAGCGTCGTAAATTTTACGAATGACCCGTATTCTAGGGTTAAAGTCACTTTGCTGTGAATTTTAGTTAGTCCAGAGAAATAAGGTTTTGGTCGGGACACTTGAGCAGCCAGGTTGCAAATGGATTTTTTGGGTACTATATACCTAATACATTATAAATCCAAAAATGCCCGTCACAGTTTGGACGAGAAACTTAGTTATTAACAAATAAATGTCAAAAATGGCACTTTTTTCGTTTAAATCGCTACAGGTAAAAATAGAGTAATTAAATATCTTATTTATGATATTCTTCTTTTTGTAGATGAGCCAAGGTTTAAAATGGCACTTTTTGAATTTTGGTCAGATCCTTTTTTGTTTCGGAAAGTGCAAAAAAAGACTAAAATTTCAGAAATAAGAATTGTGCTATAACTTTTGCGAAAATGGCCTTAATACTTTTATATTGCACGAAAAGTGGAGTCAAATATTCCGTATAATGCACAAAAAATTTTTAAGACGATTCGTCAATTAGTTTAAATTTTATTCAATTTGTTTATCGCAAAGAGCTTTTTTTTCGCAATGTTATTGTTCAGAAAATAATAACGACATGGCAATTCCGTGGAAACCAGATGCAAGAATAATAGTTATATATTTAAAGTATTGAAAAAAAATCATTAAAAATTCGTTTTTATCACTCCGAAAAAAGTTTAATAAAATACAGTAATTTTTGGCTTTTAAACAATTTGAATAATTTTGTTAATATTGACTATAGAGTAAATCTACTTTAGGATTTCAAAAGCTGGTATTTTTATACGAATTTTCAGAAAAAACTTTTTGCCTAGGTTACTTAGGTTCAAAGTTAGCCACTATTATTTTTTAATTCGCAGTTACTTCTATATACATCAAATTCTCCTGTAACAGTGTTGGTTACCATACTACTCCGAAACGGCTTGGCCGATTTTTATAAAATTTTACACGTTTATCCTGTAGGACGTTGAAGAGGTTTTAATCTATTTTTTATACCCATTAGTTATAAGGGGGGTTGCCCCCCTGACATTTGTTTTAATTTTTTTTTGACAAAATTATCAACTTTAATTTTATATGATGTAGAATTAAAAAATACATACAACCCTTAATTTTCACTCTTCTATCACCAACCCCTATTTTTTAATAGCTATCTATATATTTACATCTATAAAATTCTCCTGTCACAGTGTTAGTTTCCATACTCCTCCGAGACCGCTTGACCGATTTTTATGAAATTATATATGTATATTCGGTAGGTCTTAGAATCGGTCGTAATCTATTTTTCATATCCCTGAGTGATAAGGGAACTTCCCCCTAACATTTTGTATTGTTAAGTGGGGTTGTGTGTACATAACGTACTCTATAAGACTACGAGTACATACAAATTTAAAAAATTATGATCAAAATCCATCAAGAAGTTCCAGCTATATTAATCGCAGCATATGTTTGCAGAATCAGTTTCATATTTTGAGTGCACGTATTTTAGTAGTTCCCCTCCACCGACCACGAATTAATTTCGTTCGGACGCTATTTTTAAAGCTTTATTAACCACTCTGTTGAAGTTCAAAGTTTACTCAAACTTTTACACGTAACCTATACATCTTCAACTTCAAAATGGCTCTAGTTAGGTTGCTTAATTGTTATAAACAAAGTAGCCGTCAATTAAATAAAAAAAAGTGGCTAACTTTGACCGTAATTAACCTAATCCAAAAATTTTTCTTTTAAAATTCGTATAAAAATAGTTTTTCAAATTCCTTTGTAGTTTTAGCATACAGTCAATATTAACAAAGTTATTCAAATTGTTTATAAGCCAAAAATGACTCTATTTTAGTAAAATGTTTTCTGAGTGATAAAAATGAGTTTTTAATGATTTTTTTAAACGCCTTAAAAATATGACTATTCTTCTTTCATCTTGTTTTCACATAATTGCTGTATCATTATTATTTTCTGAACAATAACATTGCGAAAAAAAAGCTCTTTGGGATAAACAAATTTAATAAAATTTAAACTAATTGACGCATCGTCTTAAAATTTTTTGTGCATTTTATGACTATTTGACTCAACTTTTCATGCAATATGAAAGTCCTAAATTCATCTTCGCAAAAGTTATAGTAAATTTTTTATTTTCTAAATTTTAGTTTTATTTTGCAATATTCGAAACAACAAATAATCGGACCAAAATTCAAAAAACGCTATTTTAAACCTTGGCTCATCTACTAAAAGAAAAATATTATAAATAAGACATTTAATTACCCTATTTTTACCTGTAGCGATTTAAACGAAAAAACGCTCATTTTTGACACTTATTTGTTAATAACTAAATTTCTCGTCCAAACTGTGACGGGCATTTTAGTATCCATTAGGGCCAAAGTATCCAAAAAACCTATTTGCAACCTGGCTGCTCAAGTGTCCCGAACATGGTATATTTTTGCCTTATTTTCCTGGTGTAATTGTAAAGTTAATCAAACTGACCAAATTTAAAAATGCCAATTTTAAGATGTGCCTGCAAGAACATTTCTTTCTATAATAAAAATCTATATTTACTACTTAGCATAAATTAAGTAACGAATAATAGTTACGATGGAGGTTGCGTGTTTAAGATCAAATTTTAATTACGAAAGTATGCGCATTGCTTTCTTGGTGATGCACCAGGTAAGGTGCTGCATTCTCGCTTTGGTCATGATTATTCATGCCATCTAATATTTGCGGTAAAGAAGGCTGTAATATTCAAATTTCAATACGAAATGTCTCATTTGTATGCCACCTTCATATATTACTTCTGTCATTATATTTTCTTAAGAATGAAGAACCATAAATATTTGTCTTATTAGCCATTGCATTAAAATTCACTTGTAATTGAAAAAAAATTACAGGCAAGAAGACATGTTGATGATAAATTCATTGGGGTTACACCTTTTTTAATAGCAATTTATACACCCACACACAATATGAGTGTATCCAACAGTAAGACATATGAATTACATACCTGTATATTATATATTTCCTCAAAACTGTCAGATAAAAAAAAAAAGGAATTCCTGGGTAAGAAATATCACAAAAGTTAAAGATGCTACTCGTCAAACAGCTAAACTAAAATGGAAATTCGCCGGTCATTCGATTGGACAAAAAGACGAAAGATGGAATAAAATTATTACAGAGTGGAGACCATGGACATATAAGCGAAAGAGAGGGAGACCACAGATGAGATGGGTAGATGACCTAAAACACCAAACCGGCTCAAAATGGATGCACATGGCTCAGGATAGAGAAAGACGGAGGAGCGAAGGGAAGGCCTATGTGCACTATTGGATGTCACAAAGCTAATAGATAGATAGATAGATAGATAGATAGATAGATAGATAGATAGATAGATAGATAGATAGATAGATAGATAGATAGATAGATAGATAGATAGATAGATAGATAGATAGATAGATAGATAGATAGATAGATAGATAGATAGATAGATAGATAGATAGATAGATAGATAGATAGATAGATAGATAGATAGATAGATAGATAGATAGATAGATAGATAGATAGATAGATAGATAGATAGATAGATAGATAGATAGATAGATAGATAGATAGATAGATAGATAGATAGATAGATAGATAGATAGATAGATAGATAGATAGATAGATAGATAGATAGATAGATAGATAGATAGATAGATAGATAGATAGATAGATAGATAGATAGATAGATAGATAGATAGATAGATAGATAGATAGATAGATAGATAGATAGATAGATAGATAGATAGATAGATAGATAGATAGATAGATAGATAGATAGATAGATAGATAGATAGATAGATAGATAGATAGATAGATAGATAGATAGATAGATAGATAGATAGATAGATAGATAGATAGATAGATAGATAGATAGATAGATAGATAGATAGATAGATAGATAGATAGATAGATAGATAGATAGATAGATAGATAGATAGATAGATAGATAGATAGATAGATAGATAGATAGATAGATAGATAGATAGATAGATAGATAGATAGATAGATAGATAGATAGATAGATAGATAGATAGATAGATAGATAGATAGATAGATAGATAGATAGATAGATAGATAGATAGATAGATAGATAGATAGATAGATAGATAGATAGATAGATAGATAGATAGATAGATAGATAGATAGATAGATAGATAGATAGATAGATAGATAGATAGATAGATAGATAGATAGATAGATAGATAGATAGATAGATAGATAGATAGATAGATAGATAGATAGATAGATAGATAGATAGATAGATAGATAGATAGATAGATAGATAGATAGATAGATAGATAGATAGATAGATAGATAGATAGATAGATAGATAGATAGATAGATAGATAGATAGATAGATAGATAGATAGATAGATAGATAGATAGATAGATAGATAGATAGATAGATAGATAGATAGATAGATAGATAGATAGATAGATAGATAGATAGATAGATAGATAGATAGATAGATAGATAGATAGATAGATAGATAGATAGATAGATAGATAGATAGATAGATAGATAGATAGATAGATAGATAGATAGATAGATAGATAGATAGATAGATAGATAGATAGATAGATAGATAGATAGATAGATAGATAGATAGATAGATAGATAGATAGATAGATAGATAGATAGATAGATAGATAGATAGATAGATAGATAGATAGATAGATAGATAGATAGATAGATAGATAGATAGATAGATAGATAGATAGATAGATAGATAGATAGATAGATAGATAGATAGATAGATAGATAGATAGATAGATAGATAGATAGATAGATAGATAGATAGATAGATAGATAGATAGATAGATAGATAGATAGATAGATAGATAGATAGATAGATAGATAGATAGATAGATAGATAGATAGATAGATAGATAGATAGATAGATAGATAGATAGATAGATAGATAGATAGATAGATAGATAGATAGATAGATAGATAGATAGATAGATAGATAGATAGATAGATAGATAGATAGATAGATAGATAGATAGATAGATAGATAGATAGATAGATAGATAGATAGATAGATAGATAGATAGATAGATAGATAGATAGATAGATAGATAGATAGATAGATAGATAGATAGATAGATAGATAGATAGATAGATAGATAGATAGATAGATAGATAGATAGATAGATAGATAGATAGATAGATAGATAGATAGATAGATAGATAGATAGATAGATAGATAGATAGATAGATAGATAGATAGATAGATAGATAGATAGATAGATAGATAGATAGATAGATAGATAGATAGATAGATAGATAGATAGATAGATAGATAGATAGATAGATAGATAGATAGATAGATAGATAGATAGATAGATAGATAGATAGATAGATAGATAGATAGATAGATAGATAGATAGATAGATAGATAGATAGATAGATAGATAGATAGATAGATAGATAGATAGATAGATAGATAGATAGATAGATAGATAGATAGATAGATAGATAGATAGATAGATAGATAGATAGATAGATAGATAGATAGATAGATAGATAGATAGATAGATAGATAGATAGATAGATAGATAGATAGATAGATAGATAGATAGATAGATAGATAGATAGATAGATAGATAGATAGATAGATAGATAGATAGATAGATAGATAGATAGATAGATAGATAGATAGATAGATAGATAGATAGATAGATAGATAGATAGATAGATAGATAGATAGATAGATAGATAGATAGATAGATAGATAGATAGATAGATAGATAGATAGATAGATAGATAGATAGATAGATAGATAGATAGATAGATAGATAGATAGATAGATAGATAGATAGATAGATAGATAGATAGATAGATAGATAGATAGATAGATAGATAGATAGATAGATAGATAGATAGATAGATAGATAGATAGATAGATAGATAGATAGATAGATAGATAGATAGATAGATAGATAGATAGATAGATAGATAGATAGATAGATAGATAGATAGATAGATAGATAGATAGATAGATAGATAGATAGATAGATAGATAGATAGATAGATAGATAGATAGATAGATAGATAGATAGATAGATAGATAGATAGATAGATAGATAGATAGATAGATAGATAGATAGATAGATAGATAGATAGATAGATAGATAGATAGATAGATAGATAGATAGATAGATAGATAGATAGATAGATAGATAGATAGATAGATAGATAGATAGATAGATAGATAGATAGATAGATAGATAGATAGATAGATAGATAGATAGATAGATAGATAGATAGATAGATAGATAGATAGATAGATAGATAGATAGATAGATAGATAGATAGATAGATAGATAGATAGATAGATAGATAGATAGATAGATAGATAGATAGATAGATAGATAGATAGATAGATAGATAGATAGATAGATAGATAGATAGATAGATAGATAGATAGATAGATAGATAGATAGATAGATAGATAGATAGATAGATAGATAGATAGATAGATAGATAGATAGATAGATAGATAGATAGATAGATAGATAGATAGATAGATAGATAGATAGATAGATAGATAGATAGATAGATAGATAGATAGATAGATAGATAGATAGATAGATAGATAGATAGATAGATAGATAGATAGATAGATAGATAGATAGATAGATAGATAGATATATATTATATGTAAATATTGGGAAAATCTTCAAACCAAACTCAATGTCTGTCAGTTTTTTAGCATAAAGTTTTCGTGATTTTTTATTCGCTACTTTAGAGCTGAAATAGTAGGCATGGATCCCACTTACCAAAAAAAGTTAATTAATAGCAATTTGAAAATTTATTAATATATTAACGATGTCTACTAGAAACAAACTATGATATGTGGGAACACTAAAACAGGGAAAGTTTTAATTGCGGAACGTAATTTTAATCGTGTAATTTGTCATCCTGACAAGTTTATGATTGTGAAAACTAGCAGGTTGTTCTTAAGTTTATTCAATAGCAAACTTTATATAATATAAGAAAAAATGTTTTTTTAAGCCGATACGTAGAACATGTCAAATGATAGGAATTATTTGGTGGTATATAGCAGTTTGTTTTTGGCATGAGAGTTTAATTAAATGGCAACAAATAAATTGAAAGTTCTGTCCGACAAAATACATGGAACATTTTCATAGTCTGACGTTGGAAACCTGTAACCTGTTCCACAATTAAAACTTCTCCTGTTACAGTTTTTCTGTACAATAAAGTTTGTCCAACTAGATACCTTTGAGCTATTAACAAATTTTCAGCTTGCTATTAATAAACTTTTTTTTTGGTACGCGGGATCCAAGCTTATAAAGAAAATATCAATTAGTCAACATATATCCTATGCACAATGTTTGTTTTAATTACCAATACACTGAATTGTAGAGCGACGATAAAAAAATACCTAACAAAGGATATATAAGAAATATATCTCTTTTTTCAGTCATAAAAATCATACCATTACGACTTAGAAAAATCAGGATACGATCTTTAAATATGAGAAATAAGTTTGACAGGTAAGAGTGTACAGTTAGTGGATGCTCTTAGAACTTAAGAGAATAGGTAAAAAATAAAACAGTAAAATGCTTAAAACATACCAATTTTTTGCAGTTGGATGGATGTTAATAATATTTTTTGGAGCGTTAGAATATTTAGTGACCTAAAGTGGTGATGTCCAAATAAAAATTAAATTATTAAACAAAGGGAATGCATTCAGACACCGCTGTGATTTATGGCATATTCGCATAGATACATGAAACTGCGACTCTAAAAGAAAGCTCTACAAAGAAGGGGTTAACGGTGTCAGATCGCACGATTTCATTGGCCAGTTCACATAACCTTCACGTGTATGATCATACCCTCAAATCGCATAGTCAGAATGGATAATATCGCATGAGTTGTGTAGTATGTAGCGGCTTACTCTTGAAATCACATACATTGGTATCCATACTGACTGCCCAATTCAGGCCAAACGAAGTATGTATTCATCCACCTATACAGACCAGACTGTAGAAAATTAGTAGGTCGCCCTATAAAAAGATAGAAGAATGATGTTGAAGCCGAGTTACCAAAGATTGAGGTACAAAAATGGGAAATTGAAGCACAAGATCGTAGAAGATGGGAGGCTATGGTGATTGAGGCGAAGACTCACCCCGAGATGTAAAGCTAGTGGAGAAGAATAACATAAAAATGTTGTGCATTTTAGTCAGAAAGTCACTTTAAACAATTTTTAGCATTTAATTTTTTTAACGTACTATATTTTAATGATGTTTAATACAAATGGAGACAAAACACTGTCAAAACAGTAATTTTGTACTATTTGTTGGGTAATCTGAAAATTTAATTCTCACAATGGAAAAATGATTGCCATATAAAGTAATAGAGAGACATTACCATTTAAAAATATGTTAAAAGATAAAGAGTGTCATAAACCGTGTAAGAAGGTGGCTGCGAGATGATTCATTGGTATCTCGGATATGAATATTTACAGCCTATCCGCTGCCTGCTACATAAGTTATCACGGATGTAACGACGCAACAGTCACGATCCACAATGAAGAATGTGATTTATAAATTCGCACGCCAGCGCCCAGCAATCTGTCGTAACAAAAATACTATTAGGCCTGGATCCTGCGTACCAAAAGAAGTTGATTAATAGCAAGCTGAAAATTTGTTAATAACTAAACGGTGTCTAGTGGTCTAGTAGGACAAACTTTGATGTACAGGAACACTGGAACAAGGAAAGTTAATTGTGGAACTGGTTATAGGTTTCGAACGTCACACTACGAAATCGTCCCATGTATTTTGTCGGACAGAACTTCTAATTATTTTGTTACCCTTTCATTAAACGGTCATGTAAAAATCAGACTGCTATTTACCACCAATATAATACGTGTCATTTGACATTTTTTACGTGTCGGACTTATTAAAATGCCAAAAATATTTGTCGGACAAAAATTCTTTCATGTATTATATAAAGTTTGCTATTGAATAAACCTAAAAACAATCTACTAGTTTTCACCATCATAAATATGTCAGAATCATACGTTCCACACTTAATATCATGTTCCACAATTAAAACTTCCCTTGTTCCTGTGTTCCCATACATCAAAAATTTGTCCGACGAGACACCGTTAAGCTATTAACAAATTTCCAGCTTGCTATTAATTAACTTTTTTTTTAGTACGCGGGATCCAGGACTATATGAAAAGCTTTCTTGAACGTATATATCAACTTTATAAGGGAATTTTAATATGATTATTTTAATCAATTTAGTGGACCTCAGTATATTTTTGGTGAGAAAATTATCGCAAGTTGTACAAATTTGGCTCGTCCTCTAAGTTGTGGGGTTGAGAGCTGAGATGAATAGCCCGATCAAAGAACAATCTGACCCAAAAAAAATAAAGGAAGGATAAAAATTTGGAAATAGACTCCTGAAATTGTCTATTATTATCTAAGAAAAAATTTACAATTCTACATCCCCTCCATTTTACAAAAATTGAGGGGAAAACTCTCGAAGGTGAAAAATATACATTCAAAATTATTCCGGATTTGGATAAAATAACTAATTCTTAGCAACTTTTGTTTTATGGAGTTTTTTCCTTAAGTCAATACTTTTCGAGTTATTAGCAAGTGAATATGTTAAATTTTAACAGAAAAAACATATTTTACTTTTTGGACGCTTTTTCGGAGATAACTGAAAAAGTAATTATTTCAGTGAAAAAATATTCTTAGGAAAAATATAGCTTATAAAGAACTGAAAAAAAATTATGTATGCCTGAGGTATGTAGACCCAGAAGAAGCAGAGTTGTAGCTAATGAAAAGTAGGCT
This sequence comes from Diabrotica virgifera virgifera, assembly GCF_917563875.1. Lineage (NCBI taxonomy): Eukaryota > Metazoa > Arthropoda > Insecta > Coleoptera > Chrysomelidae > Diabrotica > Diabrotica virgifera. Next base: position 235,398,790 of record NC_065449.1, read on the forward strand.
CTTCTTCATCAATTTCCAGATCGAATATTTCACTGTGAAATAACCCGAATACGAAGCACTTTTCGGGAAAATTCATTTCAACTAAGTGTTTAAAAAAAGGTTTATCTTTGTTTTTTAAAAAAACTTGTAACATTAAAAGTAAGCGAGTTGCGCTCAAAATATTGTTGGTCCCTTTTATTTTTTGGTAAAGAAAATCGCGAAAATTAATTCCTAATTAGCATTACGAATAAATTTTATCATTATCACTTCACAAGTTACTTTACTTATGTATTATTTATATGATCTGTAAGTTTCATTTGTTCAAAGTACCTATTTTTGAAAAAAGCTGTAGTTAAAATGGCTTGAACGAGTAACTAATCACGTGTTAAGGCAAATTTTGAACAGCCATAACATAACCAATTTTTGTCCAACAAGAAAATGTTAATTAAAAAATTAAAGAAAAATTAAAAAAAAATGTTTTATTTTAAACCCCATTTTTTAAAGTGAGCAACCAATGAAACTTATAAATAATATAAACAATTGACAAGTAAAGTAACTTGTGAAACGGTAACGATTAATTTTACCTGGAAAGCTAATTAGGGGGTGATTTTCGCGATTTTAGTAGCAAAAAATAAAAGAGACCAACAATATTTTGAGCGTAACTCACTTATTTTTATTGTTAGAAGTTTTTTAAAAAACAAAAGTAAACCTTTTTCTAAACACTTTAAAAAAGTTGTAATGAATTTTCCCCGAAAAATACTCTGTTTTTTGGTTACTTCACATTGAAACATTCGATTTGGAATTTGACGAAGAAGAACCTACTTTTCATTAGCTACAACTCAGCTTCTACTGGGTCTGCAGACCTCATGCATACACCATTTTTTATATTTTTATAGGCTTTATTTTACTAAGAATATTTTTTCGCTAAATTACTTACTTTTGGAGTTATCTGCGAAAAACCGTCCAAAAACATGTTTTTTTTTTGTTAAAAATGAACATATTCACTCGCAAATAACTCGAAAAGTAATAACATAGTGCAAAAATTATATATTCTTTTTCTCATGATCGTCTTTCAGTGCATCACAGTTTTTTTTTATTTCTTTCTAACGCATTAAGTTGTATGTGACAGAAAAAAAGGCACGTCGGTGATTACATTTCGTCGGTGACATTTATAACATTTATTCTAGTATTCTAGTTGTCGATAGATGGCGCCATAATAAAAAAAATAATTTTTGAAGATATTCTTCTTTAGCGACGAATCGATTGAGGGTAAAATTGTACATCAACCACGCGCCTGCGCACACTGACAGTATGTAGTTCTGACAGTACTATGTAGTTCATTGCTAATCTTTCAATATAGGTATGTATGACAATGTATGTATCTGTAACCGTGCAAATAAGTCATTAAAATAATATGTTAGTGGTTTTAGGAAATGTATTATTTATTATAATTCTTGTGTTTTTGGATTTGTGTTTCCCTGTAGTAAAATAATAAAATATGTAAGCATAACATTTTTACAGTTTGTCGCCGTGTTGTGTAATTATATCCGAAACTTACGTGTCAATTCAAGTGGCTCGATGGCGTAGTTGGCAGAGCGGTGCGACAGAGAATGGAAGCACACGGAAGCACACGGACGATTCATACTTTTTTTTTTATTTTTCGTTATTTTAATAAAAAATTTTTGAAAGTGGTAGATAAGAAAGTTAGTTTAATTTTTAAATAAAATACAAGTAACCTGTTAAGTATATTTACTTCGTTTAAATTACCTATATAATAGAAGAATATCTTCTTACGTGCGTACAAAGTACACACACACATTCTTTTTTTTAATTAGATAATAATATTACAAATATAATCTTTATAATTTATAAGACTATACAAATCAAAGAAAATACCATTTTATAAATGCAAGAAACATATTTGATTTGCTTTTATTCCAAATTTAAAATAAAATGTGACAACTGTCAGATTTAACTAAAATGTCATGTTAGAATAAATGTCATAAATGTGTTATCACGGACTTACCCTTTTTCCTATCATTTGTTACGCACTGAAAAATGATCGTGAAAAGGACAATAGAACAAAAGTTGCTTAGAATTAGTCATTTTATCCAATTCCGGGCCTATTTTAAAGTATATTGTTTCACTCCTGAGAAAATATTTTTGACCCCGTATTTCCACGTCTTCTTTGGTCTTCCTCTCCTACCATATATTGGATCTTAATACAGGGGAGTTTATTACGGGAGGCCCGAAAAAAAATCTATCCTTAGAAAAACTCAAAATCGTCAGATTAAGATAAGGAAGTTAAGTACATGCAGAACAATGGATATTTAAAAAATATACCACAGTAACTAGTTGGTGCGTTCGAAGTCTAGCTGTCTAATTATGTATCTGAATCACGAATGATAATTGATAAACTAATGAAATAGAATGATCCACAATGCTTTGCTGTAACTATAAAACTGTAACTCTGCTGTCATCAAAAAAGCTATACACTAAAATTCCTAGTGAAGAAAAGATAGCGTATGGACTTTGAATTGATTGAACAAAAGACGATTTGTCAAACTAAAAAGGATAATGAATTTTGGCATCTTGAATATTATTTGGCATCCAGAATGCGTACTAAGGAGAAGGAGGTTGAAGGTTATAGATGGGCAAATGGCATAATAAAAGTCAACCTAAAAGGTAAAGAAATAGTAATAATAGGGATGTATGCACCATCCAACCCTGACCACAATGAAGCAATAAGTCAAGCATTAGAAAATATCATTATGAGGCTTACTAGATGAGGAAGTGACGCCGTTGATTGGCATTATGGAGAGAAAGATGTAAGTGGCAATGAAGATGGGTTCATATAAATGTATCAGCAATATTCATTGCGTATACAGAATGGATTTTAGAAACAAGACATTCACTTTGTAACCTCGGAAACCTTTTTTGGATAGTGCTAGAAAGGTCAGCAATGGAGACACTGCAAACGGCAGCCAGATGGTTGGTGGGAAGCGAGTCGTGGGTTCGAAACTAGCTTTTGGAACTTGGAATAGGGCCAATAGAAGCAATAGGTAAAGATAAGATAAGAGAAGGTAGATTAGAGAAGAGGCAGAAACAGATAAAAAGATAGATAGGTAAAATTACCAAAGATAAGGGAAGATAGAAAGAGGGCGCCACTTAACTTTTTGGAGCTACAAGTGGAAAATTAAGAAACTTTAGAGACGGAAACAGGTAAGGAAAAGTAAGGAAAGATAATAAGGTTCTGAAGCCAAATACCAGAAAAATTATGAAGAGTTAATTAGTAAAAGAATAAATGTTGTCAACACACCACATAAAATAATAATAAGTATATTCGGTAACAGTCGTCCACCTACTTACCTATAAAACTTACTCTGCGAGATTTTTCTCCTGGTCGAAGATAATATAGTGATAGATATGTTACTTAGCAAATATTCAGAGGTAATCTATTATCAGGAAACTTATTAGGAGTAGATAAATAAAAATCGTAATAATCGTAAAATAAACAAAAAACAAAATATTGAACAAATGGTTCACCAGAAAGGTGAATCCAAAAAAAACAACAAGAAATAAAGAGTAAACTATATACGCAAATCAAACTGCACCAAAAATTAATGTGTGGTTGTGTACAGTTAGCAATAAACAATAATTTTGATAAAAGAAATAAAAGTATCATATTATGGTAAAATCATGCACAATTAAACGCACAGTAAAGAGAGCCTGGTTATTAATTAAAAAAAAATCAAATCAAGCATCTCTCATGAAAAATCTCTCTTTACTGTTTTAGGGCTTATCTCGAGATAACTGATATGGTAAATTTAATGATGGATAAAAAATATAAAGAACAAATATATAATAAAATTAAATGCAAAGCATACAAAGTTAACAAAAGTTTATAGTTCGAAATTCAAAAACCACCCCGCACTCGGTTTGATAAAAAATAGCCAATCGCACAGCTTTTAATTAAATCGTTAATCTTTGTAATTAATATTTGATAATGAAAAGGTATTATTTAATGAATAAAAAGATCTATTAATGAAATCGCTGTCCTTAAGTGAACTAGATTTCATCGGTGATTAGCCTTAAACACAGATGATGGACGGTTTAAGGTAGATAGCCCTTAGATTAGCTCTACTTTGTAGATAATTGGATGTATATTTAATTAAGACACTTACAGTAACTCTGTAGATGTTGCTTCTTAAATTGCATTGAATTTACTTTTACTTTAACTAGTAATCAAGCACTGAAGTTACTTATATGGTAATTTGAATCTGATAGGATGTTAGATCCAAATACAGATACGATAAGCGAGTGAATACCACTCAGATAAGATAAATTGTAGATACGGTATTAGATACTAGACATAAGTCTGCACCCCAAGCCACTCAGCCACGAAGTCCTTTCCTAATCTCAATTTTGCGATGCTTTTCCTCTTAAAAAGGTGGGGTATGTCCCATCTCAAAAAAAAGTTGCGTTTCTCAAAAAGAACTGACCTATTTGCGTTTTTAGGTAAAGTAACGGTACATCATACAGATACCGAAATATGAAGTCCGAAGACCTAACGGTTGTTTTCAAAAGGGAAAGTTATTCAGCCAAAAGGTCTCCTTTGAAAAATAACTGAAACGGAAAGTAGCAGTTATAAAATATGGCAATAAACACATATAGTGGAGTACCTAACGGGATTTTAATAGTGAACTTCTTGGGAAGTTTCTATACTAAACAGATAACAACAACAAGATCTATATACAATAAGAGACTCGGCCTATTTTCAAAACATTGTGTTTAGGCAAAGCTGCGATAAAAGTGGTCCCATTATTATCCCGTGAACTAATTTCGAGTGCTATTCCAACAGAGAAATAACCACGGCAGTTAGGTCATGGGCGTAACATTGTTGCCTGTAAAGGTATTTCTAATTAATCTAAAAGGTATATTAATTATTTACTAATCTTATTATAAAAAAAAAATGTTACAACTTCAATCTTTGCTTCTCCACTATTGGACATAGATCTCCCTCATAATTTTTCGTCTGTTTAGATCTTGTGCCCAGTGGCGTAGTTAGTCGCACAGGGGCCCATATCAAAGTTTGTCGCGGGACCCTTTTCCACGACTGATATGGGATAGTGAAAAAGTGTTTAACAAAAGAAGCAAAAACTTGTACCGAATAGAATAGAATAGAATAGCAATATGCTTTATTATCACTGAAAATTTTACAATTTTATGGAAAACGCTTACAAAGAGTAGAAAAAAAAGACAATAACAAATACAGTTTACTGAAATTACATAAATCGTCAATATTATTACAAAATAAAAGATAATGAAATAAAACAAAACAATCTTTTGCAAAATATATATAAAATTCTGCGTATAACACCCAAATATAGATAATAATAATAAACATAATAAACTCTAATAAATTAAAGTTGGCAAATAGATTTGAATTGTTGAGACTCATTGTTTGAAAACAGATTCAGTTTTTTCAAACCAAGGGTGAGTGCACATTACTAATGAGCTTAAACAAAGAAGCTCTGTTCTTATGGTATAACGAGGAGCGACCAGCAAATAGATATACATAAATACAATTTATAGATAAAGAAGAGATTACAAGAAAATATGCCCAAACAATACACACTATTTCAAATATTTAACCTTTAACTACACGCGCTGGCGTCTTTTGTACGCCAGATATAAGAATTCTACTGCAAATATATTTAAAAATTTAATTTTTGACCTTGTTTATCTCTCTAACCTATCACTGGAATTTTCTTTACAATTTGGTTTTAGTTTCGTTATAATCGGAGTTCTGGGAAGATCGTAATTTATAGTTTATTATTTGTTGTTTCCGGTGGTGGACTATATACGCCACAATTATATTAATATAAGTCGTAATATAAGGACATATCTCAATTGTTTTTTAGTCATTATGGTACAAAATATATTTTTCTTTATAAACAATGCTTTTTCTCCTGTAAAAAATCACATTTCAAAAAATTTTTTATTAGCAATTTTATTTATCATGGAATCCAGTTATTCCATGATTCCAGTTATAAATCCCAATTGGCTTACTGAGAAGGAACTCCAAGTATTCACTGATGCCGAATAAGGTTTATAACAAACAACTAAGTGTATTTTTTCAAAAACAAATAAACAGATCCGCCGTTTTTAAGTGTATTATCTTGTGGCGTATAAAGTACGCCACGCGTGTAGTTATGTTATAACTTGATGTGCGGGTAGTTAAAGGTTAAAGGTAAAGCGATTACAAAAATTGTAATTTAGATTATAAAATGTCTTACTCACATCCAACGGTGAATGGACAATGAAAGGTAGCTTGAAAACAAAAAAGCTCTGTTGTTATGGAATATCGGCACGCGGTGGAGAATAGAAAATAGATAAATATAATTTATAGATAGATCAAGAATCCATTACACAATAATGTCGATATCCAAACAATATACACTATTTCAAAGCGTTTTAATAGTGAAACGTTTGTATCCTAGAACATATTGTTAATTTTTTTAAATGCAATTTTGTTTCGACATTTCGCGCTGGGGCTTGGGAATTTCGGGGGCCCCGTATAATTGATACGGCTGATACGGCGGTAGCTACGCCACTGCTTGTGCCTCTTGCATCCAATTCTTATGGCAACGTTTTAGACCATCAGTTCAACGTATTGATGGATGACTTGTACTTCGGTAGGCACCATCTCTTAATCTAAATTCCAGTATCCACTTTGTCCCTCTGTCATCTGCCATTCGAGCCCCTGATCTGCCCAGTACAATTTCAGTGTTGCTATTCTCTCTACTGCACCAGCTACTCCTGATCTTCATCATAGCTAGCGGTTTGGGATCTTGTCTTTCAGTGAAACGCCCATCACGTTCCACCATATTTTGGACAAGGTGGTAAGACATCTAAATTGTGTGCTATGGAACATATAAATTAGACAATATATGGAAAGTCATAGTCTAAAGCATTGCAATTTATGAAGGCAAGGTCTGGCAAATGACAAAATGTTTAAAAAATAAATTATTGTCAATGTAAATGGGGTTGTGGAGACGTTGTTGTAGACAATCACGTTACGATAAAATAAAATGACGAGATTTCTATGAATAAAAATGGGCATGGTTATTGAAAAAAGGAAAATATTTGACACCATGGAAGTTAAAAGTTTGAGATGGTACGGGCCTGTAAGACTTATGAATAGAGATGGATAGCGAACGAAAATTATGGAGTGGATTCAGTGCAGACAAACAGCAGAGATCACCCGAGAAAGTCATGGCAGGAGGGCATCAGATAAGAGATCACCGAAAAACGTACAGGATGATGACCGACAAGATAGCAGTAGAAACTAGGATTCCAGAAACGATAATGCTGTATTTTGAAAATGATTTCCGAAATGAAAATTAATCTAGGCAAACTAATGCCAGTAGGAAATAGAATAACGGGAAAATCTAAGCATCAGTATAATAAACAAAACAGAACAAGTGCAATTTTTCAGACAAAAAATTGAACAAACAAAGCGCGAAGCAGATAATAGAAAAATAATTCAACAATTGACTAAAGACATAATATTTTGTTTTTACTAATCCTAATCTATTCCCTTTTGTAATTTCTCGACAATCTCGTTAAGAATAAAACAAAGTTATAAAAGTTTTTATGAAATAGTCATTCAATCAATCAACAATAATAGCTACAAAGAATTTTAACTATCAATAACCTCCATTTAGGTGAATAATTTAAAAGTCTTACAATGTAACCAATCTGTGCTCGGCATTTAATTTATCAAGGAAATGATTCTTCAGATTGTAACGGTAATTTGTGGTTTAAGAGTAATTTTAAGGTTACAAATCATGCCAATTTCATGAATGCATTCTTCTTTTGCTGTAAAGGTTAAGTCTATTCTTGTCGGATAATCGTGGCTTGCACCTGTACTAAACGTAATTATATTATTAAGACGCACGTAATAATACCCTTATTATAAGTTTAACGATAAAGTGGTGATGTAAAATACTATTAACGGTATGAAGGATTAACCTAACAATGATTTATGGCTCCAATTTTCTTAACTAGATTAGTAGCCCAATAAATGACAGTTTTGGAGTGTAATTTCCAGGGGCAACTCCGAATTGCATGAAAATTTGGATTTAGGTTCTACTTACCCTCCACTTCAAAGTTGAATTTGTGCCGTTGGTTGCTTTTACTTGGGGGGTGACATTTACCCCTTTTCGGTGGGTGAAAAACGCGTGTTTAAAATAAGGCTGGAAATGGATAAATTTACTTATTTTAAGCACCTTTTGTTTTGTAAAGTTTTTTACGTTAGTCAATACTTTTCGAGTTATTCGCGATTTAAAATGTTGATTTTTCGACAAAAAAACTACGTTTTCAGACCGTTTTTCCAAATAACTCAAAAAGTAAATATTTTATCGAAAAAAATATTTTTAGCAAAAGTGTAGCCTATAAAAAAACGAAAAAAATGGAGTACCAGTAAAGTCTACAAATTGAGTAGAAGCAAAATTGTAGCTCATGAAAAATACGTTCTTATTCGTCTAATTCCAAATCGAATAATTCAACGCGAAATCACCGAAGAAATAAGCGTTTTTCGGGAAAACCTTATTAACATTTTTAAAGTATGGAAAAAGGGCCTATTATTTGTTTTTTACAAAAGTTTACAGCATCAAAAATAAACGAGTTACAGTGAAAAAAAAGTTGGCCCCTTTTTTTGGTAAAAAAAATCGTGAAAACCTCCCTCTATTTAGCACTCTTAGGGCCAATTTCTCATATCGAGTTCAACTCCAGTTTAACCTGAACTTCTAGTAAACGTCAGTTTAAAGTCAAAATCGTCTTTCTCAATTCACGTTCAACCGATTGCAGTTTAAACTTGAACGTTGCTTGAACGGTGGAATTCGGCCGTTCAAAGATTTCAGAACTCAGTTCAGATGATTCCATGGACTACGCATGCGTTGTATCAACACGAAACGCTGTCATATATAGTATTTTTACTACAAAAACGTTATTACGTAGGTCAAAATTTTTGACGTAAGAGAACTGTCAAAACATTAGAATGTGACTTTTCATTATTGCCGTGTTTATAATAAACATAGCAATAATGAAAAGTCACATTCTAATGTTTTGACAGTTCTCTTACGTCAAAAATTTTGACCTACGTAATAACGTTTTTGTAGTAAAAATACTATAATAAATATATCCTATTTTATTATATTAAGCCCAACGATAAATGATAACATTATTTTTGTTTTTATAATATTTATTTATAATTATTAAAATGACTATTTGACTATATATATTTAAATTTAACTTTATTCAAAAACAGCATAAAAATTGTAGTTCAAAATGGCGACAGTTTTTTACCTTTTGCCATCTATTGGCATTTCTCGAAAGCTGTAGAACGAGCGCTGACATGAACCCACAATGAGAAATGCATTTCAAACAAAACCACAGATCACGGGTGAACCTGGTTCAACTGAACCGTAGATTAACGCAGGTATGAGAAATCGACCCTAAATGAAATTAATAGTTTGGCTTTACCATCTATTTTAACTGTATGTGTACTGTTTATATGATCTGTAAGTTTGATTTGTTTGAAGTGCTTATTTTTGAAAACTTTTGATTTTATATTAAAAAAAATTTTCTAAAAATTTTTGAAAAATTTCATTTTTCAAAATAACTTAAAAAGTATTAGTGAAAAGAAAAATCTTAAAGAGTAAGAAAATGTAGGTTTTGCTATTATAAATATGCTAGTTTCATTTTGTTTCTCCGGAAGACAAAAATTGGTATAGATATGGCTGTTCAAAATTTGCATACACTCGTGATTAGTGACCCATTCAAGCTTTCTCAATTATAACCCTTTCAAAAATAAACACTTTAAACTGGTGAGACTGACATCATATAAAAAATAGATAGGTAAGTAAATTGTTTGTAAAGCGGTAGCGATTACTTTTATTTTGGGAGCTAAACACGGCGAGATTTTCATGATTTTTTACAAAAAAAAGAGGGCCAACTTTATTTTGAGCGTAACTCGCTTATTTTTAATGCTAAAACTTTTGTTAACAATTAAAACAAAGCTTTTTATAAACACTTTAAAAAAGTTTAAATGGGTTTTCCCCGAAAAGTGCTTAATTTTTGGGTGATTTCACCTTGAAATATTCGATTTGGAATTAGACGAATAAGAACGTATTTTTCATGAGCTACAACTTTGTTTTTATTTGATTGATAGGCTTTACTGATACAACATTTCTTTGGGTTTCTTATAAGCTACACTTTTGCTAAGGATATTTTTTTTGGATAAAATATTTACTTTTTGAGTTATTTGCGAAAAACCGTCTGAAAACGTAGTTTTATTGTCGAGAAATCAACCTTTTCAATGGCAAATAACTCGAAAAGTTTTGATTTACGTAAAAAACAAAACTCTATACAACAAAAGTTGCTTAGAATCAGTCAATTTATCCATTTCCAGTCTTATCTTGAACGTATGTTTTTTCACCCCCGAGAAGGGGTGACTGTCACCCCCCAAGTAAAAGCAACCAACGGCACAATTTCAACTTTGAAGTGGAGGGTAAGTAGAACCTAAATCCAAATTTTCATGCAATTCGGAGTTGCCCCTGAAAATTACACGGTATCGCCGAATTTCCCGTTCATTTACTGGGCTATAGTAATAGTTTCTGTACTTTTGGGGTTGTAATAAAACGCCACGCTTCGCTAGTGCTTGTTGGCAAATTGGTTGAGATATAGAGGGAGGGGAGAGTAGAGATTGGAATGCTTTGGGTTTGGACATGGTTTTCCAGAGATGGGAGGCTGGAGAAATCCATGAACTCTCGTAGACAGGTGTACTAATCCTGAAGTAGATGTCGCTCCTAGCAGAATGTCAGATAGGTCTCAATCCGCCACCTTTAGACTCAAGAAGATGCATGGGTGATGGAACAGTTGGAGAGAGCTGAGGGATAACTAGATTTAGCAGTGAACGCATACTTCTTTCTTGAGTACCGTACCCAAAGTTTAGGCGTGGGTAGTTTCCAAAACACTTTGCTGATATCGTTCCCGACCTTGCGCGGCATGTTACAATTGATCTACTAATATGCCAGTCCATTTACGAAGCTTTCGGATTCATGAATATTTCTTTCTACCAATTCCTCTTTTTCCGTCTATATTTTCGTTAAGTATTAACTGTACTATCCAACATCTGCTGCCTCTCATTATATGCCTCAGACATTTAAGTTGTCATCTTCATTGAGTCACCTTCACTTTGTCTTTGATATACACTCACCAGCACAAAAAACGGGCACCCTAAAAATGGGCCAATTTTAATGACTTGTATTTCCTAAACCTGATGTCCGATTTAAGTAATTTTCTTAATATATTACAGCCTTATTTTTTACCAATATCGCTGTAATAATATTGTTGCTAGACAGGTACAATGTCATTGTATACATGGTGTACGAATCAAACTGTGTGTTTTTCTCAAACTTTGGAACACCCTGTGGAATGTTCTAGCTTTTATAAAATACTGAAATTAAAACCCAACTATAGCCTCAGGTTTTGTTAACATTCTGTTTTTTGATTAATTTGCTTATGTTGGATAATAAAAAAGTTAGGCATTTTACCAACTACCCTTGTTTTTCGTCAATACAGGGTGTTTTTAAATAAGTACGGCAAACTTTAAGGGCTAATTCTGCATAATAAAACAATGACAGTTTGCTTTATAAACGTATGCCCGCAAATGATTCGTTTCCGAGATAGGGGGTTTTGAAATTGTTCTTACAAACTGACGATTTATTTATTGCTCAAAACGGTTTGTGATATGCAAATGAAATTTGGTAGATTTTAAGAGATAGTTATTGCGCATTTTTTAGCATACAATTAAGAATTTTCTATTCACCATTGGCGTGCATACGGGTATAAACATTTTATATATATCCCGTATGCACGCCAATGGTGAATATAAAATTCTTAATTGTATGCCAAAAAAATTCGCAATCACTACCTGTTAAAATCTACCAAGTTTTATTTGTATATCACAAACCGTTTTAGAGCGCTTTAAATAAATCGTCAGTTTGTAAGAAAAATTTCAACACCCCCTATATCGGAAACGAAGCATTTGCAGGCATACGTTTATAAAGCAAACTGTCATTATTTTATCATGCAGAATTATCCCTTAAAGTTTGCCGTACTTTTTTAAAAACACCCTGTATTGACGAAAAACAGGGGTAGTTGTTAAAGTGCCTAACTTTTTATCATCCAACATAAGCAACTGAATCAAAAAACAGAATGTTAAGAAAACCTGAGGCTATAGTTGGGTTTTAATTTCAGTATTTTATAAAGGCTAGAACATTCCACAGGGTGTTCCAAAATTAGAGAAAAGAACACAGTTTGATTCGTACACCCTGTATACAATGACAATGTACCTGTCTAGCAACCTGTCTGATATTGATAAAGAATAAGGTTTAAGAAATACAAGTCATTAAAAATGACCCATTTTTTTTGGATGCCCGTTTTTTGTGCCGGTGAGTGTATTTATGTCAAGTCCGTTATTGGAGCATTCTCTAATTAAGCCTATCAAACCTTTGTTGAAGCCTATCAAACCCCTTCTCAAAATTTATACAGCAGACGTAAATTGGTTTCTGTACTTCCCACGATCGTTGAAGTAATGTTAGCATTGAGAACAAAGCTTCCCTTGTTCCCTTGAACGTATACAGGTTGATAATAATGATGATGATAATGTTTTCAATAATCTTCCCTTTTTCTTCTTATTATTATTGTTCTCTATATCTATTATATCAAAATGTCTGATACCGGATGTGGTGAATGAAGCTCACCCCAACATTTTTCCCAATTTTCGCACTCAACATTTTCGTGGGAAGAAAATTCTGATCAAATTGAAGACCTTCCTCTCCATATTTTTCCCGGCGGGTCTCAGTCAAATAATCTTTTCAAGCATATGTGCTCTGGCTGTCTTTGTACATGCCCTTATAGACGGAGAGGCAGCGCTGAAAAATCTCTTTGAATATACTAAAGCTAAATTTTTCACAGTTGATTACTGTGATTGTCTAGAGTCTAGAGAAACATACTGCGGTCGGTTAAGCGAAACGTAGAACAAAAGTTACTGAGAGGTTATCAAAGTTGCTTTCCTACATAGGTAATTAAATCCATTTACTAAGGCTGAAAATCAGTACACACATTCTAAATTGCATATAAATAAAAGTTATTATAGCCAGTGCCGGATTCAGGGTATTTGCGGCCCTAGGCCAAATTACCCCGAGCGGCCCCCGATAACTTCACGATTATGTAATTAAAGCATAAAGACAGCATAAAGACAGCATAATTTAACTTTTTCAAATTCGTAATACAAAATATAACATAAATGAATATAAATGCCTCTAATGTTCTATTTGAATACGGACATAAATAGGTTGAAATGTATTTACTAATTAAATAATCTTGGTTTGCTTTGCAAGTTTTGCTTGGTTTGGCAAGAACCGCTTAAGATAGAGAATAATTTGCTGTAGTTATAGCCATCCTTCAGTAGTGGAGAAGGCACCTTAACAATAAGATAGGAAATATATAATTCAAAATGTTAGCAAACAGCAGTTATTTGTAAAATTATTAATGTTGCTAAAATTATTATAAATAATTAGTGTTGTAGTTAATTGTTAACATTAAATACCATTTGTTTCATTCGGAGGGGAAAGTACAGATGACAACAAAAAACTAAAAAAAGCCGAGTTGAAACGACATTATAAGTAAAAGAACAGGCAAAATAATATGAACTAGGTATATTAGTAATAGGCTAATTAGGGCAAATTTTTAAAGTCTAAGGCTTGAAAAAGCTGAGCATTTGAAACAAAACTGGCCGAAATAGACAATCTATAGAATCTTCGTCAGAAGTCGAGTTACTCAAGTAGTTTTTGATTCTTTTCAACATGCTCAATGATCTTTCTCTAGATGCATTAGATGTTATCATGCATAGTAGACTGCACAAAGCCGTGTCCATATTCGGAAATAATGTCGTTAACTGTTTTTCATGAATGATTTTCAAATACTCCAAAAGTGTATTTCTCGGAGGCATCAAATATACCTTCAACATAGCCTTTGAACTGTACACACTCTTCTCCAAAGTAGCCATCTATGTCGATTTGATACATTTTAGTCAAAATAGAAACGTTTACCCCGATTTCTTCATTGGAAATTGATGATAAGTTGTTTTAAATGCAAATTCTTCATTAAGACAGATAAACTTCAGACCTTTCATTCAATTCTGAATAAAGCATGTCAATTAAAACATTTAATCTTTAAGTTTTCTTTGCCATTAAAGTGGGGTTCAGTGGATTTATCTTCTTTGTCTTAGCCAGGGAGAGCTGATCTTTCGGGCGTCTTTTTATTTCAAGAATATAGGTTTCATTTTTAGACAACTCTTTTATTCTTTTTTCATAGGAATCAAAGTTGTCTCTCAGACTCCATGCATACTCATTTAGAGATTTGTATGTTGCAAGTCACATTCAAGTCTGTAGCAGTTAATGTTTTGCTACTCTTGTCAAAACGTTGTAAAATACCATACCACGTGTTTAGTAGAATAGCCATTCTCTTATTTGAAAAATTTTTTACTGATTTCAATTCAATTAGTAAAATTTTTTTACCAAAAAAGTTTTTTTTTGCAATACGCTGCGGCCCCCTTTTGCTTGCGGCCCTAGGCCGCGGTCTAGTCGGCCTAGTGGTAAATCCGGCACTGATTATAGCCGGTCAGCTGTATGACGGGACAGATCCGGTCGGTCGACCCCAATGAATGTACAGGGTTATTCACTATATTTTGACCCCCTTGTAAACTATTTTATTTACAGAATTAGAAAAAAATGTATAATGCAAAAGATATTCGATTTTTTAATTATGATTTTTTGACATAATATCGTACTAGTGCCGTCATCCATCTGGGCGTGATAAGTAATCGACTATTTTTTTAAATGAAAATAGGGGTCGTGTGCTAGCTCATTTGAAAATTTATTCAATTTTCTATACAGTACTATAAACATTAAGGTCATTATTTATACAGGGTGTCCAAAAAAAATTGAATTATTAATTAAACAATTAATTTAATTAAAAAAAAATTTTTGGACACCCTGTATAATTATTAATCATGTTAATGTTAATATTGCTAAACAGGGAATTGAATAACCTTTCAAATGAGCTAGCACTCGACCCCTATTCCCATTTAAAAGAATAGTCGATTACTTCATCACGCCCAAATGGATGACGTCACTAAATTATAACTTAAAAATCGAATAACTTTTGTATTTTACATTTTTTTCTAATTCTGTAAATAAAGCAGTTTACAAGGGGGTCAAAATATAGTGAATAACCCTGTACATTCACTGAGGCCGACCGACCGGCTGTCTCCCGTCATACAGCTGGCCGACTATAATAACTTTTATTTATATTTAATTTAGAATGTGTGTACTGATTTTCAGCCATAATAAATGGATTTAATTACTTTCGTAGCAAAGGAACTTTGATACCCCCTCAGTAATCCCTGTTCTACGTTTCGCTTGACCGACCGCAGTATGTTTCTCTACACAATCACGGTAATCAACTGTGAAAAATCTAGCTTTAGTAAATTCAAAGAGATTTTTCAGTGCTCCCTCTTGGACCATTACCACTCTGTTTTCAACTTTTTAATGGAGCATTCCATTTTCATTTTTCTCTGTTCTTATTCTATCATTTCTACTGATTTATAGACATTATGCCGCGTTCTCACTGGTAAATTTTTCGTGCGTATTGAACTAATGGTTCGTCGCAAGAGTTTGCGTCGCAAATCTTTACCAGGGAGGACACGGATAAAAACCGACAACCGATGAAGCGTGTGCGTTGGGTGCGTCGAAAATTCTTGCGTCCTATTTATGCAACCAACACGTCCACATTAGCACAATTTACCTCGAGCACGCAAATATTTCCGACGAACAGCTGGTTTAACGCAAATTTATACCAGTGAGGACAGAGCATTATAGGAGAAAATAGCACATTTTTTGAAAAGAAGGTTTATCAGCGACAAGTTTTTATTCCAGAATAAATTACCCAAAAAAACGAATTTACCCCACAGATACATAATGCATTTATAGATTATTTGTGTATTATTATTTGGTTTGTAATCTAATAGATACCCACACGTTTTTATGATCTTTAAGAGTAGTTTGCTTAACAGGAATGTGAACATTATTATAAAATTAAGTTATTACCCAATAGGTACCTGCAATGAGAATGCGATGCGAGTTACAGGGAATCAATTTAGCTGTCATGTCAAACAAGTAAAATATGAATCTTGCACGTAGTGAATAATTTTCCATTATAGTAATGTGTAATATATAATTAGGAGTACATTTCAACTCACAATTTTTTAATAATATTTAATAGCTGAAACAAATTTATAATAATCATGAATTTGCATAAAGTGTAAACGAATATTTTGAAATACAAGGTGATTCAGTGAAATAGTACGATTTGGCAACGCTGCCGACAATAAAATACAGGAGCCGCGGGCTTGCAACGTAAATTTTGTGAATGGGCGCGTTCATCAGATGCAAACGTTGGCAATCAGTTTGGGCTTTATGCTTCTGAACGACTTGCTAACGTTAAACATGTTTGGAAAGCGGTCGCCATTTTTGCAAACATAAAATAATTAAGTTGAACTTTGCAAACGTGTTGAATATTGAAAAAATATAGCATGAATTTAAATTGTATATATTGTAGAATATATTGATAAGGGTTTTATATATTAAATAAAGGCTACTGATGACATTCTGCTACGTTATTATCTATTAAATAAATTTTCTTTTTTCCTGTAATAAAAAAAAATAAATTCAAAGACGTATTTATTGAGAAAATTTATTTTAGGTTACGTTCAAACCAAGCAAAATGTCAAATTTTAACGTAAACAACCAACCGTTCAGCTCGCTGTCAACAAGTTTAGAATCAAAGCGCAAACATTTGTGAACGTGTTTGCATCAGAGAGGTGGAATTACGAACACTCGATACGAATCGTATCCGTCATGTTTTACCATAGCGCCTTACGGGAAAACATGGCGGATACGATTCGTATCGAGTGTTCGTAATCCCTATACTGGTGAACGCAGTCAATCTAGAGAGGGAAGCATAGAGAAATAAAAACAAGAGAGTGCTTGGTTGCATACATAAATGATTGTCACACTCGATGCTAGCGACTCGATCAGCTACTTACTCAACTAAGCGGCCAGAACAGGGAAAGCGGGCAATTTAAAATAATTATATATTTCCCTCAAAAATTTTCATAAATATATAGTCCATTCTTTCACGGTTTTTGATCTAAATTTTAAAGAACCGCTTGGATTGATATGAAATTTGGCATACGTATAGCTTACATGTCAAAGAAAAAAAGTGATATTGTGCCGATGTGTGCTTTTGCCCTAGGGGTGACTTTCACCCCCTATTGTGGGTGAAAAAATATATGTCCAAACTAAGTGTGGAAATGGGTAAACTGACTAATTTTAAGTAACTTTTGTTCTATAAAGCTTTTTCGCCAAGTCAACACTTTTCGAGTTATTTGAAAGTGAATATGTTCATCTTTCAACAAAATAACCACATTTTTAGACGGTTTTTCGCAAGTAACTCAAAAAGTGAGTATTTTGTCGAAAAAAACGTTCTCAGTAAAAATATAGCCTATAAAAAAGTAAAAAAATAGTGTACGCGTTAGGTCTCTAGATCTCGTAGAACCAGAGAGTTATATCCAATGAAAAATAGATTCATATTCACCAAATTTCAAATAGATTATTTCGACGTGAAATATCCAAAAAATTAAGGACTTTTTGGGGAAAGCCTATTATAACCTTTCTAAATTATTTTAAAAAAGCTTTATTTCTGTTTTTACAAAAAGTTTCTAGCATTAAATTTAAGCAAGTTACGCTCAAAATAAAGTTAATCCCTTTTGTTTTTGCAAAAAAAAATCTGGAAGACCACCCATTAATTAGCAACTTAAATTAAATTAATCGTTACCGCTCCACAAATTATTTTACTTATGTTGTGTTTATAATATGATCTGTAAGTTTCATCGATTCAAAGTGCTTATTTTTGAAAAAATTTGGTTTCAAAAAAATTTTTTTTAAATTTAAATTTTGAAAAATATGCTTTTTTTCAAAATAACTTAAAATTGTTAGAGATACCAAAAATCTCGATAAACAAAAAAAGTCAGATTTGCTTTTCTGAATATCATGTATTTTTTTGTTTTTCTGTTAGACAACAATTGATTAAGACTTGGTGTTTCTAAATTTGCATACATTCATGATCAGTGACTCGTTCAACTTTTTAACTACAACCCTTTCAATAATAAGGACTTTGAACCGATGAAACTTACAGATCATATAAACAATATATACACGAGTCAAGAAACTTGTGAAGTCGTAACGATTAAGTTCATTTAAGATACTAATTAGGGGGTGATTTTCTTGATTTTTTTACCAAAACCAAAAGGGACTAACTTAATTTTGAGCGTAGCTTGTTTAATTTTGATGCTAGAATTTTTCTTTATAAAACAAAAATGAAGATTTTTTTAAACACTTTAAATAATTTGTAATGAGTTTTCCCCGAAATGTGCTTCATTTTTGGTTATTTCACGTTAAATTATTCCATTTGGAATTTGACAAATATGAACCTATGTTTCATTAGCTATAACTCTGCTTCTGCTAGGTGTAGAGACGTGACATATACACATTTTTTTTAAATTTTTTACAGGCTATATTTTTGCTATGGATGTTTTTTCGATAAAGTACTTACTATTTGAGTTATTTGCGGGAAACCGTCTAAAAGCGTGGTTATTTTGTTGAAAAAATTAACATATTCACTGCCAAATAACTGGAAAAGTATTGACTTGGTGAAAAAACTCTATAGAACAAAAGTTACTTAAAATTAGCCAGTTTATCCATTTCCTGACTTTCTTTGGACAAATATTTTTTCACCCCCAAGAGGGGGTGAAAACCGCCCCCAGGGCAAAAGCACATATCGGCAAAATATCACTTTTTTCCTTTGACTTGTTAGCTATGTGTATGCCAAATTTCATGTCAATCCAAGCGGTTCTTTAAAATTTAGAGGTTTTGCACTATTTCACCGTTAAAGGACGGACTAATAGGATGGGAAAAAGCTATACATATTTTATTTTTATTAATCTTTATTTATATTTAGCCTACCTACTTGCAAAACACTGTATTTTGTGAAACTATCACTAGTTTTTTATTTGTATGTACACTATACACTATGCACACTATCCATTAGTCCAATATCACTTGTGTAATTCCAATTTGTACTGTATTATCAGCTTAACAGTTAACAGTACTAGTAAGTGCCTGAAACATAAAATAATATAAATCACTCAAAGACATGGAATTATAGTATATTATTCAACGAGCATGTAATGATGGCTATTACTCACAATGATGAAGTTTGCGACAAGAGCCGTAGGCGAGTGTCGTAATTCATCAGAGTTAGTAATAGCCATTACATGCGAGTAGAATACTATACTTTTTCTACGACCTTTTTTTATTTTAATTAGTAAAAAATTTAATTATCAACTACTCTAGATTTAAATTATAATAATTTACAAAAATACCTAAATGCTATTTACCCCTAGTACGTGGCTGAAAAATTGGTTGCCTACTATTACTAAATTCTTATTTATTTTAAAAATACAACTAGAAATAGTCAATATTAGTTCTATTCGTTTTCGAAAAATTATAAGCTTAAATTTGTACCTACAGTCAGTGAATCTAATAAATGGCTGTTGTCGGTGGACGTACTTCGTATATAGTTATAATGTATATTTACATTTAACTAGGTATATATTATAATATAATAATATAACTATACATAATATGTTATAACATATTTAACACAATATAACTTGAAAAACAAACACCATATTAGTTATAAATTCCAATTAACATAAACAAAATGCGCTAATGTCACTGTCACTAAATTAAATGATAAACGTCAAAATTTTTAGTAAACAAGATATAAAGATCAAAAATAGACTGACATTGTTAAAGTTAAAATTCATTTAAAAATTTTTCGAAGTTAATTATTGGTATAAATTACAATAATTATTGTATTAAATAACAAGTTTAAGTAATTTTATTTGCAGTTTATATACGATTAATATTAAAAGTGGCATGCGCTACTTGAATCTAACTTCAGCCCGTGAGTAATGACCCGTGAGTAACTTCAGCCCGTGAGTAATGAAAAAATAGCGAATAATGAGCATGTTATTAAACGGTCGTAGAAAAACATTATTTTTAGTAGAATCCAGTAATTAATCACTTCGTAGCTTTTGAAAGGATACCTCCTAAAATGAAAACAATTTCGCTTTGTTGTACACAGCATATGAATGTAATTTAAAAAACCAAAGGCTATTATATAATAATAAAATTGTTTTTCCACCTACCAATATTCAATTCCACCAATTCAATTTAAGTCAAATAATTCATCACAGCAACAAACTGAAGTCATAAAAACATGAGAAAAACACAACCTAAAACTGTAAAGTAAAAAGTCAATGTCAACAAGTAAATCTTCACGGTACAATAAATTCTTTATGTACCATGACACAGCATTACTTCAAAATATAATGCAAGGCAAAATAGAAGGAAAACGGAATCCAGGCCGTAGAAGAATGTCATGGTTGCGGAATTTGAGAGAGTGGTTTGGCTGCACCACTAATGAACTTTTTAGGTCAGCTGTAAACAAGGTCAGGGTAGCCTTGATGATTTCCAATCTCCGATAGAATTGGCACAAGAAGAAGAAAATAACACTGAGCAACATACAAAAATTGTACCGTACTTAATTTATGACACAAATTATGTCCTGTCATAAAGAGGCCAATGGTCTTAGTCTGTTTAGTGTTTTCTCTGTCTTCGTTTATTACCAAGACTCTTAGATTGATCACTTAATCTAAACTGCACCTTAGGTTCTCTTTCCATACAACTACAGGGCGTGGACTAAAGAATCCTCAAAACCTTGAGAGAAAATATTCTAATACAGTTGAATTTCTAGCAGTGCCCCATAATAATTGTACAAGTATGACCAAACAGACCTCAATCATCATCACAACCTTCTTACATAGAATTAGCATCGCATTATTTCAGAGTACGCTGATTTGATCGGTCCTAATCACATTACTCGATCCAAGTCGTAATCTGGCTTGTCATTGATGGTCTCCGAAAATGTATTCAAAGTATAGCGAGCCAGACTTTTAAGGTCGGCTTCCTTCAGAGGTTACCAATATCTCTGTCCTTGGTAGAATTTATTGCAGAATCCTTATTTTCATGACATCCACAGCTTGTTCCTTGTTCTTCTTTAGCTCTGGCTGGCCAACAGTCAGCCATTGGATGGATAGCAGTTCTGTATACTTTTACCTTTAGTAGATCGGTCATTCAAAGATCGCACAATGCTCCAGTCATTTGGCGCTATTTAAGTCATGTTGCGATAATAATAGATCGTGTGTGAGCGGTTATGCCTTCATTGCTACTAGTGTTGCCCAAATGCAAAACTAAGACGAGATTTAGACAGTCTTGGTCTTGGTCTTGTGCCAGTACACCTGGTCTTGGTCTTGGTCTTGCAGCAAGAGTCTTGCAAGTCTCGCAGTTACTTATTAGCCTATTGCATATCTTTGAACAACGTGCCAGAGATGTACATTTTAAGCTAGAATATCATAGCCATAGTAAAGACCAGCCAAATTATTAAATATCTAGATCAGCGGTTCTCAATCTGGGGTGCATGTACCACTGGTGGTACATATCATTATTTGCGGTGGTACACAAAACTCAAAACATAGGCGCACCCAGGGGGTGGTTTTGGGGGTTATAACTCTCCCATTTGGAACTACTTTGAGATCTATACGCTTAACACCATTATTATTCCATATCCCCCAGAAACCTTCAAGTAGATGTAACCCCCCCACGATCATCTTGGTTACACCTCTGACTCAAAAACAGCTAAAATCAGCACCACAATTATTATTATACTTAATTAGATTACCTAGCTAGATACCTATTTCAGTTAGGTGGTAACAAAAATAATAAAAAGTATTTTGTGGTTCATGACTCAAAACGATTGAGAATTACTGATCTAGACAACTGATACCGGGTGGAGTTTGACCCCATGATCTAAGTGATCCGTGCCTATGTTCTAACTAACTAAAGTTTATTAGAAACTTATGTATTTTATTATCCAATATAAGCGAATGAATAAAAAAACATAATGTTAAAAAAATATGAGGTTATCGTTGTGATTTCATTATTTCATAAATCCTAGAATATTCCACAGAGTGATGCTAGCTCTGTTAAAAAACACACTTTTATTGGTACACCCGATGTACAATGCAAATATTTGACCTGTCTAGCAACAATAATATTACAGCGATATTTATAAAAATAAGACAAATTTATTAAAAAAATCACTTAAGTCGGACAACAGGCTTAGGAAATTCAAGACATTAACAATGACCCGTTTTTAAGGAGGTAGTAAATTTTTTGGAGAAGTGTATATCGTTAATTTCGGTATTTTATTTACACTGTTCTTTTGTCTCGTTATCATACTATTACATATTAGCCGCACTCTTTCGACAAATTTTGTGTTACCCAGTAATCTTATAGCAAAGGGCATAGCCCATTCAGCAAAAACAATACATAATGGACTTACTATTCTATATACCGATAAGATTTAATTTGTGGTGTTTAAATGCCTACAAAACTAATAATGAAAAAAATTAATTACTTATTAGGTATATTTTTTATCAGCAAGGTGACAAATTTTTAAAAAGTTTGGATACGATATTTGATATTACTATCGGCGTCGTAAAGCAAGAATGTTATGTTATGATTAGAAGGCGTCTATTATCATAACCCGGACAACTAATTTCAGAGAAGTCGTCTGCTGAGAAGGAATGTACAAAATATTTTATTTTTACATTGTAATAATGACCTGAGTACGTGTCAAATGTGTCAAATGTTCTTTAAATGGATATTTTACTCGCTATGTATATTTATGGTATTGTTCGTAGTAAGCATAAGTCCAATTTTCAAAATTTTTTTACAATTTTTTTTTTGTTTCTTATAAAGTATCTAAGAATATAGCCGGACTAATATACTCCCTAAAACGACCCTCAGTTCTAACTGCAAGACGCAAGAGTCTCGCAGGCTAAGTCTTGTTCTTACTCAAGTCTTGCACGGTAAGTCTTGGTCTTGGTCTTTCTAAAATTAGACGGTCTTGGTCTTGGTCTTGGTCTAGCGAAAACGCAAGAACAATACCAAGACTGCAAGACCTAGACCGATTTTAGGCAACCCTAATTGCTACTGATGAAACAAACCCAGATACTTAAATACCTCGACCATTTTACGATCCTCACGTTTACGTTGATTGTGCCATTGGTTTGAGATCCATGTTTTATACGGTCTTCTTGATACTTAGCCGCAAGCCATAGGTGTCTAGTTGTGTCTCCCATTGTTGAGTTTTCTGCTGCAATTCGTGCTTGGTTACTGACGTCATCAACAGCAACTATGGATGTGGTTCTTAAAGATCTACCATAGGTGTATTAGTACGCAGGAAAAATAATAGCAGGAATAGAGCCGATCCTTGGTCGATACCTACAGTTGTATATGCAAAAAAAACTAAAGAATCGACTTCTTTTGGGATTTGCCTCTAAAGTCGCCTATACTCGAAAATACGAGTTAATTCCATCATTTTACATTACACTGTGTATTTCAACACTGTCGAAATGGTAGCTATATTATTGTAAACACATTATTAATATGTAAAGAAGCTTATCGTAATAAAAATCCAATAACCATCGAGATATTTATATGAAAGAAGACGATTTTTTATTGAATTTTAATCGAAATGTTGCAATATGGACTCAAAACAAAATTATCCGTTCTTTATGCAAAACGTAGGAGTCCACTGCGGCTTTTGTAAGGTCAGTTAGATAATTACTGCGTGTTCACGAATCCCATAAAATCAATGATATAAGGTAATTACAAAATCTTAAAAAAATTCAAATACATATATGTATAAACAAAGGAGCGACAATTATCAATGTTCCACTGTACAGCTTTTCTACAAATTAAGAAGTTCAGGTTTCTGGTTTCTTCGTCTTAAACAATACAAAGGAAACTAAGTAATGAATAAAACAAAAAATTGAACAAACTACTTTGGATAAAAGACAACACACCATCAAGTTCTAAATTTATCAAAATATTCAAAAAGGCAGATATCGAGCACTGTAATTTATTAAATCTTGTCTAAATACTTTCGCTCTCCGACCAACTTCGGGGGCATGTGAAATAAGCAGAAAAAACACCATTGTAGAGAGACGAAGGGGAAATAAATTACAGAGTTTTGTTTACAAACTGACCTATGGTGACTGTCCAAAAATTTACATCGGTCAAACTGGCTGAAATTTTGATTAAGGGATAGCAGAACAGAAAAGGGCTTTCAGCAATAGAAAAACAGATCCTAGATCGCTTTCACCTGCTAGATGATAATCATTATTTGAATAAATAGTTTCAAATTCTTCATATTCAAAATAAAAGACTTAAGGGGTTACATAGGTCTTGCGGGTAAAAGAAGTGACTTTTTAAAAAAATTATATCTCGAAAACTAAAAATTATCTTTATTTATAATTGGAACATGTAAAAGTATAGTGCTTAATACTCTCAAAAAAACTTTCAGCCAAAAATATTCATTTTTGTAGAGTTGTCTGCAATTTTTCGACAATAGCTCTTTTTTGCGGTGGGCAGCATAACTAAATCTAGTCTCATGTGAAATCAAAAAATCAAAAAGTTTCTTGTAGTTTATACCTCTGGCTAGTGAATGAACGAAGGAATTAAAAAAATAAATTTTGAAGATTTTACTTAAGCTTAAAAACATTTTCGATCCCAATTTTTCTCATTTTTTTTAAAATGACCATTTTAAAATTAGTTTTTGTTTTTATAAAACAAAAACGATTTCACCTAATAAACATTCCTTCGTTCATTCACTAGCCAGAGATATAAGCTACAAGAAACTTTTTTATTTTTTTATTTCAGATGGAACTGGACTTAGTTATGCTGCCCACCGCAAAAAAGGGCTGTTGTCGAAAAATTGCAGTCAACTCTACAAAAATTAATATACTTGGCTGAAAATTTTTTTGAAAGTATCTTAAGTACTATACTTTTACATTTTACATGTTCCGATTATAAATAAAAATAGTTTTTAGTTTTCGAGATATTATTCTTTTTAAAATGGTAATTAATCAACTGAAAATATCGGTATAATTCTGAATGACCAACTTATAGTCTAGGCGCCAATTCTGATGGACAAACTCAACGGTTTCTTATGGATTTTTGGCTGCTTATTACGAATTTCGAGGGGGATTTCGATCCGAGTGGTCAAAAAATTGTTATAAACAATTTAATTTTTTATAAATTGTTTATAAGGCTCTGGCTCATAAACTAAAAAAGATACAAAAAAATGTTTCAAATAAAATTTATTCCTTAATAAAAAACGAAGAAACAACCGTTTACTAAACTTAAATTCGACAATCAGAACTCAAGATATTGTAAAATTAGTGCACAATGCAAATTGCAAATTGCAAAATAAGTAATTTTCGAAGCTTTATCGATCGTAACTCGGCTTCTGCGCATGTAAATGAGCCTTATAGGGTGTCTTTTTAAAGCTTAATTAAGAGGATTTCAAACAAAGTTAGCTAAATTATTTGATCTTCATTTGTTTTAAAGTTATACCCGTTTGAAATTATAATTTTCTTAAAAATATTGTACATTCATTTGTTTATAAGGGTTTCAAGCAAATTTGAGCTATAAACATTTATACTTTAATTAACAATGATGATAGAAAAACTCAAAAGGAACAATTTGAGCTTATGAAACTGTTCGTAAGTTTATTTTTGGCTAAGATGTCGATATTTTAATGGCGCGCTATGAGGCGCAAGATTGGCTCACAGCGTAAAGGTTCACGCGCTAAGATCTCGATGCAAATTATAATTTCTATGTATATATACGTTATCTTCATTTTTCATTTTTGAAGATCCTAATAAAATTTTATCATATACTTCTTATAATTAAATCATCATACTCTATCTCGTATCACCTTTCATTCTATTTAATTTGTCTTCTATTTTTGTACTAAATGAGAAAAAAAAACACATTAAAAACTAATATTTCAGAAATATAACTAAAAGGTGAGTTGATATTATTTATTATGACTATTTTTACACACATTTTCTTTCATACATCTGCATCGAGATATACAGGGAATCTCAGCTTTTTTACATCTGCATAAATTCTTCGAGCAATTTTTACAGACACATGGTGGTACTAAATCTGATTTTGAAGGCATTAAAATTAAAACTTTTTGGGGCTTCAAAGTTTCATTATCTATAAGATATCCATATACAAGTGGATAAAGTTCTTTTGCAGAATCTTCGAGGCACGTTAATTGTGTGTACACCACATAAAATGCTCGTTTTATATGTAAGTGGATTGAGTTTGATGTTGGTGGCATATCTTTAAGAAGAGAAATGCCTCCTTCAACAAGAGAAGACAAGAGAAAAATCTTTAAGAATATCTGCTGTTTCAATTATACGTGCAAAACCGTTCTCAGTAGAAGACACTTTGATGTTGATATTTTTTTGACATATAATACATAATTTATTATGAACTAAATTATTCATCATTGCAACGAATCAATATCACATTACACTATTAAGAGACAATGACTTTGTTGTAACAAATAGACAGAATTGACAGTAGTATATTATATTATTGTAGACATTGATAGACATATTAAGAATAGTCAAGGCCTCCTGAGCAAAATAGTGTAACACGAGAGCAGTCGATCGGTATATTTACCATGATATTTATTACTTGACTGTGAGTTGATCTTGAGCCTCAGAACGTGCTATTTTATTATCAATATCTTGGCCAAAAATAAACCTACGAACACTTTCCTAAGCTCAAAATACACCTTCTTAGTTTTTCTATTATTAGTTTTAATTAAAGTATAAATGTTTATTGCTCAAATTTACTAAAAACCCTTATACAAAAATTAATGTACAAATTATTTAAGGAAATTATAACTTCAAACGAGTATAACTTTAGAATAAATGAAGATAAAATAATTTGGCAACTTTGTTTGGAAGTCTATTAATTAAGCTTTAAAATGAGACCATGAAAAGCTCATTTTACTGCGTAGAAGCCGAGTTACGATCGATAAAGCGTCGAAAAATACTTAATTGACTGTAAGCCGATCTTCCGCCTCATAGCGCGCCATTAAAATATCGACATCTTGGCCAAAAATAAACTTATGAGCATTTTCGTAACCTCAAATTGTTCCTTTTGAGTTTTTCTATCATTATTGTTCATTAAAGTATATATAAATGTGTATAGCTCATATTTGCTTGAAACCCTTATAAACAAATGAATGTACAATATTTTTAAGAAAATTGTAACTTCAAACGGGTATAACTTTAAAACAAATGAATGTCAAGTAATTTAACAAACTTTGTTTGAAAGCCTGTTAATTAAGCTTCAAAACGACACCTTCTAAGGCTCATTTGCATGCGTAGAAGCCGAGTTACGATCGATAAAGCTTCGAAAAATACTTATTTTGCAATTTGCAATGTGCATTATCCACTAATTTTACAATATCTTGAGTTCTAATTGTTAGATTTAAGTTTAGTAAACGGTTGTTTCTTCGTTTTTTATTAAGGAACAAATTTTATTTGAAACATTTCTTTTTGTCTCTTTTAGTTTATGAGCCGGAGCCTTATAAACAATTTATAAACAATTAAATTGTTTAGAACAATTTTTTAACCACTCGGATCGAAATCCCCCCTCGAAATTCGTAATGAGCAGCCAAAAATCCATAAGAAACCGTTGAGTTTGTCCATCAGAATTGAATATGACACGGTGACCCCTCTGGCAGTGATATAGTTTTAATAAATTTTGTGGAAATATTGACAGCAAAATTTTTCAGTGTTTTATTGTTAGATAAAATGAATTTCCATCAAATAACGGTCGAGTCAATAAAGCTTTAATATTTGTTTCCTTCAAAATTATCATGATTTTGTCGTAACTTATTTTGTCAAACGCCTTTTCATAGTCTATATACCAGACATACACATCTTTGCTCACATCCAAACAGCATTGCGTTATTGTGTTGCGTAATTCTTTGGCGTTGATTGTCTTAGGGATTGCTATGAATGTACGTCGAAGTCAGCCAATCATCCTGTATTTCTCCTGTTCAATAGATTGTATTAAAAAAATAATAAGCACATGTATGTATATTGTCTTCAATTAACAACCTTAATAGTTCAACAGACATCTCGTCCAGACCAGTGGCCATTCCATTTTTATATTCTTGGGCGCATATCGATGGCTAAGAAGATAGATATTGTATGTCCATTTTTGTTTAAATGAGATAGTCCATGGTCTATGCCAGTCGAGATGAAATCTTTATTGTACTTAAATATTGTATATCCTCTTAGAACGGTTTGTTAGCTACTAAAGTAGCATTACATACATGTCCATTAACAACACCATAAACTTAGAGCACAAATGTTGTATGTCCAATAATACAATACATGTCACACAAAATGCTGTTCACAAAATTCAAACCAAACGACTCTTTTATTGTATGTCCAAAGATGCAATATTTGTCCATATTATTGAAGGCTCGTCAACCTATAGTATGTGTTGCACGCGTCTGCGTATGTACTACTTGTACTACTACTACTATTTTAAGATATTTTCACAATTTCAGTATGAATATATGAAAATAATATATTGAATGTCCATGTTTTAGTTCACATTTATTGTATGTCCACACAGGGGATTACTTTTAGCTTGTTAAAGGTAATTAATATTTAACCCTAACAGACATAGAACTGAATAAGATATAAAAGAAAGATATAACACGAAGTTAACTGTAATTTAGTTACTTTTAAAGTATGTACGGTTTGTCACAGGTAACGCAAATTTATAAATTGATTTTACCGAAAACATCAATTTTGGACATACATACTATAGTTGTCCTCTTAGCCATCGATATAGTACCTGCTTATTTAATTATTACAATTGGTCCGCTGTTTGATTCTTCTGTAATTTTTGAACCAAGTCTTTCATCTTAAAAGTTGCCTTCTACATATTATTTCCATGTTAATATTTTTGTTTCATTGTCTGCTGCTATTTGCCGGTTGCCATCAATTGCTTTATTTTCGTGCCTGCATAATTTAACTTTCACTTATTTCTTTAATCTTCTTTTTCTATTTCACATTTCTCATTCAACAATTTTTCCTTTGAATCGCTTTGTCCCTTTTGTATTGCTCTTTATTTTAGTACATTTTGTTTTGTTTACAGGTTTAGTAATCCTTCTGTCCTTCATTTACTTAAGTATTTCGTCTGCCATCCAGTTTTTTTCTTCGCACTATTTATTGAGTTTATCTTTACTTATTTGTAATATAGTGTTCTAATAAATTTCTTCCATTGGATGTTTTCATCCCGACCTTTTATGTTATCAATTGTAGCTCATAGGTAAATAAACAATTACATAAAAGTTAAACACCATTTATTGCTATAATGAACCATAAACAACAAAATCCATTTACATGCTAACATAACATCAAAGAAACCAAAGACATCTTGTATATTTCTTTCTTTAACCTATGTTAATACCTAGCTAAAGGTTAAACCTGGAGGAGTAGTTGATTGGGTTACATCATACATGTCATTTTGGTCGTAATAACATATTTTGCAAAAGATTTACACGCATTGAAAAAGAGAATGACGTTTAATAATATTATTTGCCGTATAAGTAGTAGGTGTTTTACCGGAATGGAATGAAATCGGTGACACTTTGGAAAAATCATTAACAGGTTAATCTTTTAAATTAAGACACAAATAAGTGACATTTGAACGCCAATAACTGTTTTGATATAAAATTAACAAATTAATAAATCTTTAACATCATCATCATTCCCTTTGCCTTATTCCTATGCGGGGTCGGCTTCCCTAATTGATTTTTATTATTTAATATTATTTATGAGAAATTGACATTTCTCCACACAATTCTATCTTGGGTCATATCAATGTTAATCCCCTTTACCAACATGTCCTGACTTATCGTCTCCCCCCAGGTCTTCTTTGGTCTTCCTCTCCTACTCCTTCCAGGAATCTGCACTTCAGCTATTCTTCGTATTGGGTGACTAACGTCTCGACGATGAAAATGACCAAACCATCTTAAGATATGCTCTCTCATTTTGACATCAATTGGTGCCACACCTAGACTTCCCCTAATATACTCATTTCTAATTTTATCCTTCCTTGTCACTCCACTCATCCATCTAAACATTCTCATTACCGCCACATGCATTCGTTGTTCCTCTTTCTTTTTCATTGCCTAACATTCAGTTCCCTGCTTCATAGCCGGTGTTATTGCTGTTTTATAGAATTTTCCCTCCAGGTTCATACTTTTCTGTCACACAACACACCACTCGTTTCTTTCCACTTCATCCTTCCAGCCCTAATTCTACTGGATGCATCTCCATCTATTTCTCCATTACTCTGTAATAGCGATCCTAGGTACTTAAAACTATTGCTTTTACTATTTACTATTTACTAAAAGATACCATTATATGTGTAGTAACTCATCTTTAAATGAACATTCCAAATACTCTTTTTTTGTCCTACTAAGTTTTAAACCTTTTTCCCCCAGAGCTTGTCTCCACTGTTCCAGTTTTTGTTCTAAGTCTCTTTCACTATTTCCTATTAACACTACATCATCAGCATACATTTGGCACCATGGAATACTACCCTGTAGTTTCGCTGTTATCTGGTCGAAAACTAATGAGAACAAATAAGGACTAAGCACCGAGCCTTGGTCCAATCCTACTTTCACCTGAAATTTATCAGTCTCTCCCACACCTGTTTTAACACTAGTCATTACTCCTTCATACATATCTCTCACAATCTTTACATATTCGCCAGGGACTCCTTTCTATTTGAGTGCCCACCACAGAATCTCTCGAGGAACTCTATCATATGCTTTCTCAAGATCAATGAATACCATATGAGCGTTGGTCTCTTTATTCCTGTATTTTTCCATCAGTTGCCTTACAACGAAAATTGCATCTGTTGTTGATCTGCCCCGCATAAAGCCAAATTGATTATCGGATATATCGGTTTCTTCACGTATCCGTCTATCAATTACTCCCTCCCATATTTTCATGGTGTGGCTATGTAGTTTTATAGCCCTGTAGTTTGTGCATTGTTGTATGTCTCCCTTGTTTTTGTAGACAGGTACTAATATACTGCTTCTCCATTCGTCGGGCATTTGTCCAACTTCCATAATTCTATTAAATAGACCTGCTAGCCAACTTATTCCTGTCTCTCCCAATGCTCTCCATACTTCCCCAGGAATATCATCTGGTCCGACTGCTTTTCCTTTCTTTATTTTTTGAAGCGCTTGAGCCACTTCCTCGTTTGTTATTCTGGTAACCATTGCTGTTACTGTCTCCGTTAACTCCACAGGCTGTTTGTCAAATTGTTCATTTAATAAACTATCAAAATACTTTCTCCATCTCTTTTTGACATCCTCTTCGTGAATTAGTATTTTATTATTTTCATCTCGGATACATCTAATTTGATTAAAATCTCTTGCTTTCTTTGCTCTCTGTTTGGCTATTTTATATATCTTTGCTTCGCCTTCCCTGGTATCAAGTTGATCGTATAGGTTTAAATACGCTTCTGCTTCAGCTTTTGCTACTGCTACTTTCGCTTCCTTTTTGGCGACCATATAGTTTTGAAGATCTATGTCCGATCTGGTTTCTTGGCACTTTTTATATAATTTTCTCTTCTCTTTTATTTTTCCTTGCACTTCATTTGACCACCACCAAGTCTCTTTATCCTCAAACTTCTTTCCTGACGTTTTACCATGTATTTCAATAGCCGTCTCTCTAATATTATTGGCCATTTTTCTCCAAATTGTATTAGGGCTTCTTTTCATGTTCCAACATATTTTTTCTACTACTCTTTCCCTGAATAGACCTTCCTTCTCATCTTTTAACATCCACCACTTGATTTTTTGTGATCCTCTCCAATAATTTGGTTTAGTTTCGCTTTTTACTTCGATGTCCAGAACAAGCAGCTTATGTTGTTGGCTTACTGTCTCACTAACTATTACCTTGCAGTCCTTGCATTCACGTATGTCTTCTTTCCTTATCATGAAGTAGTCTATTTGGGATTGATGTTGTCCACTTTTGTAGGTAATAAGTTGAGTTTATCTCTTGTTAAAGAATGTGTTAACAATCGCCATATCCAATGCTGTTGCTAATTCTAGCATATCATCTCCAGCTTCATTTCTAGTTCCAAAGTCTAATCCCCCATGTATTGTTTCATATCCTGTCTTGGCTCGGCCCACATGTGCATTGAAATCACCTCCTATTATAACTTTCTCCTCTGTTGGAAGAGAAAGTTATAATAGGAGATGATTTCAATGCACATGTGGGCCAAGCCAAAACAGGATATGAAATTAATAAATCTTTAACAGATCCATAAAATGTAAAATTTTTATAAATATCAAAATCATGTGCTGGAACATGCTCTTCACCTATAGTTTTAATTCATTTTCATCGACTTCATGTAGTTTAATTCAATACATTTAAGTATTTGTGGTCTATAATATAAACTCAACCACTGTTTGGTTTTGCGGTTATAGTTATTAGGGCAAATACTTCTCTGAAGATAGATTGGTAAGTCCCAAAACGTTCATTCCTAACGAATATTGTAATCCATTTGGAATTCTAAATTATCTACTCATCTTTATGTAGGCGTATTTAGCCGGTTCCCGTTGTACGGGCTCGAAATTATTTTACGTACATATTATGTCCGGTTCCCGCAGTGAAAAAGGTGTGCCAGATGGGCTCCTCCTGATTGCCCTATGTTTTCTTGGTGCTCAAATTTTGTTGATACAAAATCATATTTAGTGTTGCTGAAAGTTGACAGATTCTGTGGACATGGTCATTTGTTTTTCATGTAGTGTTCCTTTCCCGTTTTCGACTAGGTCTTTTAAGGCTAAGCTAAGGCAAATATGGCTTTAGATGTGCTCTATGTCATTGTATATGTATGCAAAGTTTGATGACTGGCATCTTTTTTATTTCATAAATATTTAGTTGGTTCCGTACTCCAACGGCAATACTAAAAACGAAATAGATTACATCTTTACAACACAAAAAGCCATCATCAAAGATGTTAGAGTACTGAATCGTTTCTCAACCGGTAGTGATCATAGACTTGTCAGAGCCAAACTCAGCATTAATAGCGAATTCGAAACCAAACATAAAAAAAATGGAAAATAGATCGAAACTAGATATGGGAAAACTTAAGAAAGCAAAAGAGGAATATAAACAAAAAATAAGGGAAAGTATACCGGCCACTAGAGATTTGGAAAACAAAAATATCGATGAAATAAATCAGCTATTAACCGAGACATTAGCAAAGGCAAGAAAAGAGATAGCACAAATAAGAATAAAAAATGAAAACTATATATCCCAGGAAAAAAAACCTCATGAGCAAAACAAAAACATTAATAGAACAAGATAAGAGAAACACAGTAGATTATAAAGAGGTAAACAAAGCTATCAGAAGGAATATCAAGGAAAGTCAAAGGAGAGTACAGGAAGAAAAAATAGAAAAAACCATTGAGCAAAATGAGAATATGAAGTGCTTAAAACCACAGCTTGAAAGCATACAGATTAATAGTATAAAGAACAAAGAAGGCATAGAGACCAATGATATAGAAGAAATTATACAAATAACACAAAAATATTATAAAAACCTCTACAATACAAAACAGAGACCAACACAAGAAATCCTTAAGCAATTACAAATAAAAATAAAAAATGTCAATTCCGACTTACAACCAGAAATCAGTAAGAATTGGATAAAAAGAGCACCCAAGGAGATGAAGAATAATAAATGGCCAGGAAAAGGCGGGATAACTGTAGAAATGCTAAAAAATGGTGGGAAACAACTAGAGAAGTTTTGTACACACTTATGAATATAATATTAATGACAAAACAAATACCCAACACTTGGAACGAAGCAGTAACATTGTTACTATTTACGAAAGGAGATAAAAAGGATCTAAAGAATTACAAACCCATAACTTTACTAAATGTGATGTACAAACTATTATCCAAGATATTAACAAACAGATTAACAACTAAATTAGATGGATACCAGGCAAGAGAACAAGCCGGATTTAGAAAGAGCTTCAGTACAAATGACCATCTTTTAACGATGAAGATATTAATCGAAAAAGCTAACGAATATTCCCTACAAAACAGCAGAATAGACTACACTACAGATAATTACAAATATATATAATAAGGCAACAACAACTATTAAGGTGATACAGTAGCGATCAACAGGTAGCCAAAACGCGTTCCAAGATTGCGGCTGTAATTTTGAATATTTTTTCGAGATATTAGGCGCAGGTATTCATAATATAATAAAGAATGGCGGTACAGAGCCCAATTTGAAAAATATATTAATATGTGGAAATTACTCTGTAATTAAATATAATATTAAAAAAACGAGCCTGTACCGCCATTAAGAAGAACAAAAAAATACACTTTCTTCAAATAAACTTTTTTATCCGATGCCTAGATTTTGTGTCATTTTGGAACTATTAATGAAATAAAAAATTTTAGTAGTTCCAAAATGATACAAAATCTAGGCATTGGATAAAAAAGTTTATTTGAAGAAAGTGTATTTTTTTGTTCTTATTAATGACGGTACAGGCTCGTTTTTTTAATATTTTATTTAATTACAGAGTAATTTCCACATATTAATATATTTTTTAAATTGGGCTCTGTACCGCCATTCTTTATTATATTACGAATAAGTGTGCCAAATATCTCGAAAAAATATTCAAAATTACAGCCGCAATCTTGGAACGCGTTTTCGCTACTTGTTGATCGCTACTGTTTCCTCTTAAGCTAATGAAACAAACGGAGCCTATTAAAATAAACCGAGGAGTAAGACAAGGAGATACCATCTCGCCCAAGCTATTCAACCAAGCGCTAGAAGATGTGTTCAAACAACTGCACTGGGATGGTTTGGGTATAAACATAAACGGGCAATATCTGAATCACTTACGATATACTGATAATATTGTATTAATAGCAGAAAGAAGTGAAGAATTACAAAGAATGATGAAAGAACTAGATAGAGAACCGACAAAGATAGGACTGAAGATGAATTAAAGTAAAACAAAAACCATGACCAATCAACAAGAAGAACTAGTAATTACAGTGGCACAAACAAGAATAGAACAAGTAAAAGAGTATATATATATCTAGGACAAATGACTAGATTAGATAAAGAAAATCAGACCGAAGAAATAAAGAGAAGAATAAGATTGGCCTCGGCATCATTCGGAAAACTGTCTTATATTCTAAAGAACAGAGAATACCCGCAATACCTAAAAAAAAAGTCTTCAATCATGGACGTTTATAAAAGAGAATATGGAAAAAATAGCAAAGACAGAAAGAGCCATGGAAAGACAAATGCTGAACATTAAATTATCAGACAGGAAAATAAACGAATGCATCCGTAACAAAACAAAAGTGAAAGACGTCTCTACCCAAGTAGCAAAGCTTAAATGGAAGTTCGCCGGACACACCCTACGGCAGAAGGATGAAAGATGGACTAAGATGATTATACATTGGAGACCGTGGAACCACAAACGAAAAAGGGGAAGGCCACAGATGCGATGGTCAGATGACCTGAAGAAACACACTGGGTAAAAATGGATGCAAATTGCCCAAGATAGAGAGGCATGGAAGAGGAGGCCTATATCCAAGGATGGATGTTTAGGGCTGATTAGATCGATAGATAGATCCGTACTTTATTCCCATCCTGTAACAATTTAATCTCTTTCTCTCCTCTCTCTCTCTCTCTCTCTCTCTCTCTCTCTCTCTCTCTCTCTCCCTCTCTTTCTCTACTCTCTCTCATCCACCCTCAATATCTCTTAAGTTTCGGTCTTCTTATTGGCCAACGTACCACCAGAGTTCCACTTAGCGCCTACTATTTTTTCTGCCATTATTCTGTCTTATAATATGACCTGCCCAGCGCAACCTCTGTATTTTTGCATAACTCGCTACAGAGGATTCTTTGAAATATTGATACAACTCATAGTTGAATCTTATTCTTTACATGACGCTGTCGCGCATAGATCCCAATATCCTTTTCAGTATTTTATTTTTCAAAAGTATTTTTATAAAGTTTATTTTCTTTTCTGTCATGGTCATAATTCATTTTTCTGCTCTATATTTTGCTATGGATATTAATATGGTATAGTTAGACCCAAACCCAGACATCCAAAGTGAAAGTTATCTTCCAACACCAAATTGTTCTATATGGTCCACATAATGTTCAGAAAAAAGTCACACCATTTTGAGCGTCGGGTTTGGGGGGAGAGGGGGGAGAAATCTGCAAATTCGTAGTTTTTAAAGTTTTCCGTCAATATTTCTAAAACTAAGCGGTTTAGCATGAACAACCCTCTACCGAAAATTGTTTCACATTAAATTTGCAATAAAAAAGGTCCGATGGATAACCCTCCTAAAATGAACGGTTCCAAAGTTACGGAGGTAGTATAGTATAATTGGTCCAAAAAAAGGCCTAACCCAGACATCCAAAGTAAAAGTTTTTCTTCATCGCCAAATTGTTCTATAGGGTCCACATATTTTTCAGTAAAAAGTTACACCATTTTGAGCGTCCGGTTTGGGGGGGAGATGGGGGAGAAGTCGGTAAATTAGTAGTTTTTTTTTTAGTTTTTCGTCAATACTTCTAAAACTATGCTTTAGCGTAAGGAATGTTCTATAGAAAAATATTCTACATAAAATGTAAAACAAAAAAGGTTGTATACATAATTGTTATAAAATCAACGGTTCCAGAGTTACGGAGGGTGAAAATTGGAGGTTTTCGATAATATTAATATTCACCGATTTCTCCCCCCTCTCCCCCCCCCAAACCCGACGCTCAAAATGGTGCTACTTTTTTCTGAACATTATATGGACCATATAGAACAATTTGGTGTTGGAGGATAACTTTGACTTTGGATGTCTGGATTTTTGGTATAGTTATATCATAAATATTGCCCAAAAAATATAAAAAGTATCGAAAACCTCGACTTTTCACCCTCCGTAACTCTGGAACCGTTGATTTTATAACAATTATGTATAGAACATTTTTTGTTTTAAATTTCAATGTGGAACATTTTTGTATATAACATTGTTTACGCTAAAGCATAGTTTTAAAAATATTGAAGAAAAACGTAAAAAAACTACTAATTTACCGGCTTCTCTCCCATCTCCCTCCCAAACCGGACGCTCAAAATGGTGTAACTTTTTACTGAACAATATGTGGACAATATAGAACATTTTGGTGTTGGAGGAAAACTTTTACTTTGGTTGTTTGGGTTAGGTCTTTTTTTGGACCAGTTATACCATTCTACCTCCGTAACTTTGGAACCATTCATTTTAGAAAGATTATGCATAGGGCCTTTTTTATCTAAAATTTAATGTAGAACAATTTTGTATAGAAGGTTGTTCATGCTAAACCGCATAGTTTTAGAAATATTGGCGAAAAACTTAAAAAACTACGAATTTGCCGAATTCCCCCCCTCTCCCCCCCAAACCCGACGCTCGAAATGGTGTGACTTTTTTCTGGACATTGTGTGGACCATATAGAACAATTTGGTGTTGGAGGATAACTTTCACTTTGGATATCTGGATTATGCCATCTTTTGTATCAACTATACTATACTATATATAATAATTTAATCACGACAACTTACACCTTTCCGGCCTATACCGTAATATTAGTTTACAACCAAGATATTCTCTTTTATAAAACACAGTTTTCAACACACATCAAAACAAAAGAATAAACTCAAGAAAGTGGTACTTGAAAATAATAAAGATTAATGAATTTACTAAAACTTGCAATCTGCAGATTTATTATGATTTAACCTACAATTCATTTGATTGTTTCGCAAATATTCAAGACCTTTGTTTGATAGAGGATTATAATTAAACTTCATAACACTCATTGCGAAACAAAAAGGCATCTATCTATTTTAAAAGTACCCATATGAACAGCCTCGAAAAATGCCAACATAGTCCAGGCTATATCGTCGCCACCGTTAGGTAAATTATTCAGATTCGCTTTTTTGTAAAAAACTTACTCAAAAAGAGATCCTTATAACAAATCCATAGGCTGCCAGAAGGTACCGTGGTCGACAAATTGTCTAAACATTTTGTTTTAAACAAATGCACAACAATATTTTTTTCACTTAGCATTATTTTTTTTATCATTTGGGTCATGCTGGGCAAAAAATATCTCTTGTGATTTTTCTCTAAAATCGATTGTTGTCGAGTAATACGCGATCCAAAATTTAAAAAACACTAAAATAGCAATTTTCAAGCCTTCATAACTCGGTTAAAAATTATAATTTTGAAAATCAGGAAGGGACCAGATCAAAGTTTAAAGCCCCCTACAAGATCCTGAAGAAATTTTTGTCATTATTTTATTACTAAGCTCTGTTATTTATAATTATTAACAATGACTGCGTATAGAGGCGACGGTCAATGTGAGTGCGAGTGAGATTAACCATTTCGGCCGTCCAGTGGTGCATCTCACTTGCATCCACATTGACGGCCGCCTCAATACGCAGTCATTGATAATAATTATAAATAGCAGCTTAGTAATAAAATAATCACAAAATATTCTTGTAGGGGGCTTTAAACTTTGATTCAGTCACTTTCTTACTTTCATAATAATAATTTTTAAACGAGTTATTAAGAGGAAACAGTAGCGATCAACAGGTAGCCAAAACGCGTTCCAAGATTGCGGCTGTAATTTTGAATATTTTTTCGAGATATTTGGCACACGTATTCGTAATATAATAAAGAATGGCGGTACAGAGCCCAATTTGAAAAATATATTATTATGTGGAAATTACTCTGTAATTAAATACAATATTAAAAAAACGAGCCTTTACCGCCATTAAGAAGAACAAAAAAATACACTTTCTTCAAATAAATTTTTTTATCCGATGCCTAGATTTTGTGTCATTTTGGAACTACTAATGAAATAAAAAATTTTAGTAGTTCCAAAATGACACAAAATCTAGGCATCGGACAAAAAAGTTTATTTGAAGAAAGTGTATTTTTTTGTCCTTCTTAATGGCGGTAGAGGCTCGTTTTTTTAATATTGTATTTAATTACGGAGTAATTTCCACATATTAATATGTTTTTCGAATTGGTCTCTGTACCGCCATTCTTTATTATATTACGAATACGTGTGCCAAATATCTCGAAAAATATTCAAAATTACAGCCGCAATCTTGGAACGCGTTTTGGCTACCTGTTGATCGCTACTGTATCACCTTAAGCCTAGAAAATGGTCATTTTCGTATTTTTCAAATTTTAAATCGCATATAACTCGACAATAATAAATTTTAGAGAAAAATTACAAGAGACCTTTTTTGCTTCTAATGACCCAAATGATTTAAAAAAATTTATCCGAACTGAAAAAATTGTTTTTGTGAATTTGTTAAAAAAAATTGTTTAAACAATTGTTCGACCAAGGTAATACCGCCTTGCACCCTGTGGATTTTTTGTAAGGACCTCTTTTTAAGTAAGTTTGTGCAAAAAAATCAAATCCGAATAATTTACCTAACGGGAACGACGATACAAGTTGGACTAACATTTAAATTCGATATAATGGAATCAGCACATTCTTGCATAATTTTTATCATTAGGAATCGAGATTCACAACGTGATCATTTTTTTATCATCCATTATAATAGTCGGACACGATTTGAAATAACACAAGATTTAAACGTGCTCTCTCTGAGCTATGCTTGAACTATATTGAAGGCTAAAGCTAAACAGTCGCAGCTTAGTTTATACATTTAAATAATGGAATATAAGCAGCTTGTTATTTGATCAACAAAATAAATAATCTGAAAGAAAATTGCAGATTTTACGTTCTTTCTATAATTTCTTGAAAACAATATATTATGGAAGTTAATAAAAACTGCAACATAAAGGTTTAGTATTATTTTTCGACTTTTAGAATGAAAAAAAAATTGGACCAAATTATGAATCAGCAAAATCGGGATAGTAGCCGGGATGTATGGCATTTAATTCTTTCTCCTGTAGTGCCGACTCCACTAATGAAGGTCGGCTATAACAATTGCAAATGTGTCTCTTTCTTCTGCTTTTCTTAAAAGTGTCGGTGTGTTTAAACCGATTCAGTCGCGAATGGTTTTCAGCAAGGGTATTTGTCATCTACCAGGACCCCTTTTCCTTCGATTTTACTCTTCATAATCAGTGCTGCGCCAGCACGTGTTAGCGCCTGTGTGCAAAACATTTAATGGCGCCCAAAATTAACAATTATTTATTGTAACCAGTGACGCACTCAGGGTGGTTTTCTTGGGGGTTCCCTCTACGGCATATGTAAAATATATAAAGAATAGTAGGAAAATGTAACTTGTCTTTTACAAACAATACAAAAAAATGTCGGTGCCCAAGCCAACACCCCCCAGAAGAAAATACTAGGTGCGCTACTGATTATAACTAAAAAAAATAACTAGAAATTTTCACACATTCAAAAGGAAAATAAAGTAGGACAAAACAATTACATAAAAATAAATCTTTGGCATAACAACATAAAAAAACTAAAGATATGTATAATATCAACGCATGAAAGGCAATCCTTCCTAACCGACATCTATACAAATGTGCAGGAGAGCTGATCAAAAAATTTTTTTATTGAAAAATTCTTATAAAATATTTACTTTTCATCATAGATAAATACTTGTTACAGTTTATGCATTATAATATTGTGGGCTTTTATCCAAGAAGTAATATTTTTACTTAACACTTCAAGTTTACCATTTAGAGTTGGTTAGTAAAAGATTACCCCAAAAAAATAACAGGTACAACTATCTATGCGCCTGAGCCTACAAAAAAACTTTCAAGTATATTCAATTACATACTTAAGCTATTGTATATGCAAATAGGTAAAAATGTATTAATAACGAAAAAATATCTTTGAAAAATAGGAAAAAAAACTAAATAATTAAATTTTAGTCAGGTCTTTCAAGAAAAATAATCTAATTACTTATTATAAAGTAATATTTGCAACTCTATCCGACATTTTTGAAGGGAGTGAGTTTAACAAATAAAACGATTTTTGTTTTTAATCAATATTTTTATTGTATTGCAGTATTTTTTTGAATTAAAAATGAAGAACTTTAACAAATTTGGTTTTTATAATAAACACTGGGTACGAATAAAAAAAATCTTCTAAATAATTGTTAAATAACATAAGTAAGTAACATCAAGAATTTGCTTAAACAAGAAAGAGATCTCAACATATTATTATTAATTATTATTACTCCAAATAAGACACAGTGCACAGTTTAACATCACAAGACTCATCAGCGTTAAAAAAGTTTCTTTAAAAACTCATACATAATATTATGTTCGTGTGTACTGTTTCATTAACACTTAACTATGGTTAAGATCCAAAACTCTAACTATTGGAAAAATAGTTGGTAAAGAACACATTAAATGCAAAATTAACCAAGTGTACTTAGAGTAATATCCTATGTAAGACAATTTGTAAGGAATTCTATAATTCAATCTCAAACATATAACAAATGATAGCAAACAAACAAAACAAATAATAGTTAAAAAATCAACTTTAAATCGTATTTGGTCAAGACTGTAATACTGGAACCTCAAATAATTAAACTTATAAAAAAATATGCTACTTAGGGGGGCTTGCGTAACGCTTCCTAAATCAATTTATGCCTAAACGCATTGAATAATGTCATTGCATCTTTTTCTAATCCAAACAGATGACGGAGAAACAATAATTGCATTTTAATGCATTTACCCATAAATTTATTTAGGAAATGTTACTCAAGCCGACCGTATACTTGTTATTAACCAGCCTTATTAACACTTTGACTTCTTATACCTTATAACATCAAAATGAAAGCAACCACAAATTATAATATACTCGTAATACTAATATTAATAACATAATATCAAACCAAAACTGCAGCAAAAATAAATGAAAAATCGCAATCAGGATCTTCTACGTCTGATTCTGGTAACACATCTTTCATATTCGCATCCCGTGGAATGTTCAAATATTCATGATGAAAACAAGCTGGAATGACTTGGTGAGTACAAAGTTTCTGAAGATCGTGATATTTCTTTTTGGAAATGGGCAGTAGTGATCTATAGCAGGACATAAGTGGGACCCTAGTCTTAGGCTGCACTTCAACATCGAATAATTTGACAACAGAATTCATAGATGTTTTTATAGAAACAATAAGTGCGTTCGCGGGTGCCAATTAGCAGCAAAACGCATGCGCACTTTAAAATGATATAAATAAAATCGTTAATAGATAAATATACAAGGTATATTTACCTAGTATAATTTTATAATTAGTTATTAATATTAATTAAATGTAAGTATACCTTGTATATTTACCTATTAACGGTATTATTTATATTACGTGAGGTTTGTCACCTAATGTGTTTGTCTTTCTTAAAAGTTGCAATCCGAACTTTACTTATTTTGCCAGTAAGATTTCCTTTGAAATATTTGTCTCCAATGTTATCCCATTTTTTAAATTGATCATAAGATATTCGGTCAACATTAAATGGCGATGGATTCTTTCTAGCAGTTGAGAAAATGGTGAACCATTGGGAAGGTGCATAAACAGTTGTATGTTTAAGGTTATTTTCAATGATGGCGTGAGACGTATCTACTGGCATATAAGTGTGCCCAGTTAGTAGGAAATTCAACTGAATTGTTTCAAGATTATTACATTCCTGCAAAGTTTGGTGAATCATACCCATAACAGTGCGGTTCCGGTTTTGCCCTGGACAACAATCGCAGTGTAACAGCAATCGTT
This sequence comes from Diabrotica virgifera virgifera, assembly GCF_917563875.1. Classification (NCBI taxonomy): domain Eukaryota; kingdom Metazoa; phylum Arthropoda; class Insecta; order Coleoptera; family Chrysomelidae; genus Diabrotica; species Diabrotica virgifera. The sequence continues at coordinate 235,441,852 of NC_065449.1, forward strand.
TAACATTTCCTCTGGCATCAACAGATTTAATGTATTTATGCAAAATTGTTGCTACTTCATTTGCACCTCGTTTACCATTAGATTCGTCCCAATAATAACAGAATACTTTACGAGTGCCATTCTCGTAGAAACAGGTTATAAACAGCCAGTTTTCTACTATAGTATAATAGAATTAAAGGTGAATATGGCGTATTCAAGACCTTTTGAAGATCAAAGCTGACGCATAATGTAAAAGAATCATCTTTGTGGATCTTTTTGTGACTTTTGAAACGGGCGTAACTTTCTTCTTTTTCTTTCTCATGCTGTTCTTTTTCTTTCAGTTTGTCAGGATCAGTGGTTTTTTCAAACACAAGGCATTTCTTGCACTTATCTTTCTTTGGTACATGAAAGCCGACGTTAAACTGCTCATGAAATATTTTGCGAAAAATTCTCTCACTCATAATATCCATACCTTGATTAATGACATTATTTTTATAAATTCCGTAAAGAGTTGGTATGGTCTTGAATTCTTCTGGTAAATAAACTTTACTGGAATCTTGGCGGCCATAGTGCGATGGTAAAGCAGGCAAACTTTTTATAAAGTTTATAACGGCATCCAGAGTAGTTTGTTTGGTTTTATTTGACGGCTCCATCTTTCCTCTCATGTTTTCCTTAGCACATCCCCACTCTGCATTTTTAAAAATACTATAAATAGTTTTATCTGAAACATTCATAGTGGCTGCTAAGAACTGTAAGCATACATTTCTCTTACCTTCTCCTTCATTTATAAAATATTTTATAGTACAGTTGCGTTTTTCAGAGTCACTGCGCTTGCGCTTCACACCTACTCTTTGCGCCAATGATACCAACCAATTTCGTCGTCGAGTTGTATCCAGTTTCCAGAAATGGTTAAGTATGCTTTCTCTTCTTTCTTCTGGGATACATCCACAGTTATTGCCACATTTTTTTCCTTGACATGGATTCGGGAGAAATTTCTTGGCTGGTACTGTCACTCCCTTCTTAATTGTATATTCTTCCCCAGCTCTCTTCTTCTTAGATCTTTCTTTTCTTTCATTATTTTTTCTTTCCGTGAATCCAGCGTCACCTACAGTTTCTTCTTCTATGCCCGATCCATTCGTTGTTGGTTTTATTCTTCTGAAATTCTTTTTCTTTTTTCATGTTTTACCCGTTGACTCTGCATCATTTGTTTCCTCGTCGCTTGCATTTTGTACTGGCAACCAGTCGTATGAATCCTCATTATCGCCGTAAAAAGTTGAAAAATCTTCTTCATCAGACATGTAATCGATGTATTTCATGTCTCTTTTGCATTTACGAACAGTTTTTTTTTTCTTTTCAACAATATTTGTATTATTTGATTGTTCTTTATTCATCTCAGTTACTTTTAGGACTATATCAATGTGTGGTGTATTTAAATCCATGCTATTTGAGGGCTGTGCCAAATTTTCACCTTCATCAGGATTGTTTCTCGATATAAGTTTATGATTGTGAGTTAGTCCTCTTACTATGGTAGGGGAGCAAAGTATGCTAAATGTGCAGTCACTCGAGCGCTTTGGGGACCTATTGGGTTGTGAAGAGTAGGTCCTAAAACAAAAAAAAGTTAAGTAAACTTTTCCATTTTAGTGGGCGCTTGCCATTTTTTAATTTAATTTTCCATTTCCAACAATCGTTTTTTCCGATTATAACGCAATCTATCCATAATTCGAAAACATGTTTCGAATAAAAGTTACTTATTTTTACGTAAGCAATCCAAATCTGCAATAAAAAATGAGGGTTCCTATTTAAGATTTTAAAGTAACCCCCCATCCCACATCCATGGGGGGTCGTGTTTGGTGCCATTCGGTAGATTTTTCAAAAATATTGAATAAGTGTATTTTACAGTTTTTCGATCTGATGTTCATTTCGCGAAATATCGCTGGATTCGTATTTAAAATATTAAATTTACCCCCCACCCCTCACCGTGGGAAGTCGTATTTGGTATCATTCGATAGATTTTTAAAAAATATTGAGTATATATTTTTTAGTTTTTCGATCTGTCATTCATTTCGCGAAATATTCGCTTTTTTCTTGTGAAACTTTGGGATTCACCCATTTCCTTACGCCCGACTCAAATCGTCAGATTTTTGAAATATACACTCTTTTGCATGTACTTAACTTACCTTATCTTAATCTGACAATTTCGAGTTTTTTTAAGGATAGATTTTTATTTTCGGGCCCCCCTTAACGAACTCCCCTGTGTTAAGAGCCAATATATGGTAGAGGTACATCTGCATGGTACCAGGTTTCTCCCCATATGCTAATCTGACGCGCTCGAGTGACTGCAAAAATCCCCGCTTGGGCTCCCCTACCATAGTATAATACGAAAGCAGTATGCAGTATGTTATGCATAACCGACATTCAAAACATGGTTGCGCCTCCTAAGCGCCTATTATTCGTTTTGAAATTCAAATAAAATTATCTAAGCGACACGTTTGGCACAACATTAAGGCAAGTAAAACTATTTAAGCGACATTCGGTTCCAAACTAATTAGTCAGGTAAAATTATCTAAGCGACATCAAGTCGGTATCGTTTTTTTATGTAAAATTATCTAAGCTCTTTTTTATACCTATTTCGCAACAAGCAAAAATGTCTAAGCACAAATGATGTCAAATACATTTTTAGGAACAAATGTATAAGGACACGTTTGAATGATATTTCTGTTTGTATAAAAATCGGTAAGCGACTATGATAGCAAAATCTAGAACAGGAAAAAATACCGTACTGCTTGGTGCATATGATTTTACTTTCAGTAAATTTATCTAAGTTAACGGTTAATATAATTTTAAGACAGGAACAAATTACTATTCGTTTTTTTTTATAACTCAAACTGACCAACCAACCGATATATAGAAAATTAGGACTTTTTTGTTGATTAGTCAGTTGAAAACGTGAGAATACTTAAGATTCACGTACTTCCTACGTACTTCCTAGATTCCTACTTTGGGTCTCGTAGCGATGCGTTGAGATTTGTTGTCGCTTAAGGTTGATCTGAACCCCCCCAAAAAAAAATTTGAAGTTCAAAAATTTTGAAAAAATTTGAGAAGGTGTATGTGATTATTAGAAGTATTTTGACAAATTTTGAGCGAACTTCATGTTTTCGTTTTCGAAAAAACTCAAAAATACTCTTTTTTTCCAAGTATAAAGCGGGAAAACCAAACATACAATTTTGTTAATTTTCTTACAGCATAAAGATATAATCCTAAGAAATACTTATGAATTTTTTGAAAATTTTTGATCTTACAGTTTTGCCACAATAGGAAAAAATAATATGTTTTGGCTTATAATAAAGCTACCGGTAAGAAATCGGACAAAATTTTAATAACATATATAAAACTGTAAGAGTGGAAAATATTTGCAATAAAATGTTGAATATTTTTTCCTAAACATATGAAAAATCTCGTTAAACAAGAATTATATCTTGAATTGCCGCTGTGAATTTGTGCCGTCATGAAGTGACTCCATCTACAACATCGGTAATATTTATGTTCGATAGATAGCAGTACCTTCTGCTAGAATCGCGTCAAACAGAACTTTATCCTAGCAGCGTTGCCATATCAATTACTTTGTACAACAAAACGTGTTATTGTATTATAGTTAGTAGGTAATATAATACAGATATAAGCCTACTATAACGTCTATTTATAACGCATCAACGTGACCTTCTGAAATTAATTTAACTACTTTTCTTGAAATATTGTCAGTCCCCTTGGCCGTATTAGATTTTGATATATTTAGGGCCGGTACTTTTTGTCTCGATTAAACCCGAGTTGGCTTTTTAATGTTTTTAAGTAACATAAAGTTGTCTTTTTTATTTGTATTTTTTCATGTATCTCTGAAGCTTTGTATTTGACTATATTTTGAATTGGAGCATAAATAGTCTACTTTTGTCAAATAGTTTTTCTAATAACTACCATCCATGGTGTTTCTATTTTGTCGCACTTATGTTTATTAAAGATTTTAATTGAAATCATTATTTTATCTTTAAAATTTTCATTGTTCATTACTTTTTGCATTTGTGGTGAGCTAAATTTAAAGGAAACCAATTGGACGATATTTAAATAGATATGGAGTAAGAGTACCTAAATAAATAACCACTTTTGAAATTAATTCAGGATAGGTTAAAAAATATTTTCACCTTCATATTAAAAATAAAAACAGGATCAATATAAAAGAAATAATAACAATCAATTTTAAAAATCTTACATCTATATTGATTTCTTCTATGTACAAAAACAACAGAAATAAATAAATATTAGCGAAGACAAAAGAAAAAATGTGTTGACACTTAATAATATGTTAAATAAACGTATTGATTAGTCTGATGCAAGTAGAACTAGAACTGTTATATGGAGCTAATCTGGATCGGTATAAATTAGATGAGAAAGAAAAAAATCTAATAAACAGTTTCTTTGAGAGCAGAAAGAGAAAGAGTATGGAATATTAGAAAATGAAAACGGCGCGGCAGAATAATCATCGATAAAGAAGTAAAAAAGGAAACGCGATAACGATATCTGGAACAATTGTTTTATCTGATAAGACACGAAGAAAAGCCAGAAATTGCTATCAAAACTGTTTCTTTTAGCTGTAACCTTTCTGATGTTTTTGTGTCCAGCATGCCTACTACGATACGGTCTCGGATCAATTCGTCCTTCAGTTGCCCATAATTACAATGTTCTGCTAAGGTATGTAGGCTAGTACTATGTGGACTTACTATACCTTGAGTATTTGCATCAGGAGTAGTATTAGTAGACATTTTCAGTGTTACTTTATGTCGGGTATGATTTCAACCACAATTGACCACAATGCAGAATATTTTTTTGCCCCTTAACCTTGCTTTGCTACTCTTGGCATGTGCTAGTGGTTAATGGGTAATATAGTTTTATACTTAAAATATACGTGCTGCACTCAACACCGCTGCCACCATGTTTAGTTGGGTTCTTTAATAATGACTATTAAGTACTCTTGATTAAGATATCTTTATTTAGTTTGATCATCTTACATCGCTTGTCCCGGTACCGGTTCCCCGGATCAGACCTAACCTAACTTCATCCTAATCCTTGTTCACCTATATGACATCTATATAGGCAACCAAAGATACACTAACAAAACAAAAACAAAAAATATAGTAAAGCAATGTGGATTGTTTGTGTGCTTGGAAAAAGGTTATCGGTATTCAGCCCGAGAATATACACCTCTAGAGTAGGGATGGCGGTTTTTGACAAAACACCGGTTTTCGGTTATACCGGTTTTTTGCTTACGGTTTAACCTGGCGGTTATAACCGACCAAAAAAACCGGTTTTCGGAAAAACCGGTTTTCGGTTTTTTTAATCCAATAGGTTACAAAATTACATTTACAATACACTCTAGTTTGCGATACTCCATTCGACTCGATATCAATATGATCAAAATTAGTACTATCGAAAGAACATGATTATTACTTTTAACACGTTTGTATATTTGTAGAGTAGGTACATTTTAACTCATTTAATACTTCCTGTATGAGTGTATCGTTTTGAAAACGTAGCGAAATTCTTGGAGATTCGTATTCGTAATCAGTAATTCGATATTCATAGTCAGAGCATTATTTTTGGTAATCAGAAAAAGTCATTCACCCACTTTCAATGTCAAGAGTTAAGTGTAAAAAGTAGATGATGTTTGCGTCTAATTCATCCAGATCACTTCTTATGTAAATATTATGATTACAAATACCTTTTCAAGGAAATATTATAATAAAACTTAATAATTGTTTCTGGCTGATGTGAGATTGCACTTTCAGTTTGCTTCTGTATTTTATAAAATAAAATAAAATTTGAATTATGGTTTTGTTTGGAATTACTTGAGAATAATAATTATTATGATTGGGATCCAAAATAATACCTAACCTAATCCTAATCACCGTAAAAACCTAATAACCGGTTTTTACTTTAAAAAGAAAAAACCGGTTATAACCGGGACAAAAAAATAACCGGTGAAGCCGGTTATTGCGAAGTAAAAAAACCGGTTTTAGGTTTAAACCGGTAGGTTTTTCCCATCCCTACTCTAGAGACAGCCAAATCCATAAAAACATGTAGCTTGTTAAGTGAATGTCCCTAAAGAAAACAATAACTTCTTCTTTAGCCTGTTTGCATCCACTCCTGGACAAAGGCCTCCCATGAGTTTTCCACTCTTCTCTGTTTTGTGCTCTTTGGTACCAGTTTCTCCCCACTTTTGCTTTGAAGTCATCTAACCATCGTTTTTGTGGTCTTCCTCTGCTACTACTATGCTCGCGTGGTCTCCAATGTACAATGTTCTCGTCCACCTTTCGTTGTTTTGCCGTGCCACGTGTCCTATCCAGTTCCATTTCATTTGCGCAATTCTTCCAGTTACATATTCCACCTTCGTCCTGTTTCGTACGTCCCATTTCAAATATGTTCTCTCAGAGATACTCCTAACATAGCTAGTTCGATGGCCCTCTGTGTTCTTAATCTATTGGCTGATAACCCTGTAAGTGTCACGGTATCCACTCCATCAGTCATAACTGGTAGAATACAACTGTTGAATACCCTTTTTTCTAGGTTTATTGGTATCTTTTTGTTTTTCAACACATCACTGAGTCTTGCAACTGCTGCCCAAGTAATTCGGATTCTTCTAGTTATCTCTGCCGTTTGATTCTGTTTGCCTAGCTTGATCGTGTGACTCTTCGACACTTTCGATCTGACTTCCATCTAAGTCGATTCTGATATTTTGATTTGTCATCACTTTTGTTTTATTTAAATTTATTTTTAAACCGCTTTTCTTCTCAGATTCCTGTTTAAGCATCTTTAGTATGTAGATTAGTTCTTCTGTATTGTTGCTTATGAGCACTATGTCATCGGCAAATCGTAGATGACTTAAAAATTTAAGTGACAATTTAACTTTTTCTTCTAAGACATAAGGCATCTTCTAATTCAATAGTAAATAATTCTATATTCTATATCTGGAATCAATCCTTGCGTTATTCATTCCGTCTAATACGGCCCAGAGTTCTATGGAATCGAATGCCCTATTGTAATCAACAAATGCTGAATGAAGAGGGTTATTGTATTCGGTACACTTTTCGAGAAATGTCCTTATTGTCTGTAGGAGTAGGTGTTCTACGGTACTATAACCTTTGCGATATCCCGCTTGTTCAACAGGCTGGTAACTATCGAATTTATCTGATAGTCATTATTAGTGTTGGTCATTATTGTGGTAAGCAGTTTGTACGGATGTGGTAACAGACTTATTGGTCTGTAATTTTCGAGTTTGTGTTTGCCTCCTTTATTTTGTAGTAGAAGTAGCTGCGCATTTTGCCAAGTGGTTGGAATAGCAATATCAAAGAGGCACTTCTTCATTAGGATTTTAACTGCTTCCAAGGTAGTTTGACCTCCATCTCTAATCATCTCTTTTGTTATTCCGTCGTCTCTATATTTTCCATTTTTCATTTGATTTAAGGCATTTATAACTTCCTCGTTAGTAATAAACCATACCATAATAATAACTTTAGTAATAAACTATACCATTTATACTACAGCCAACGATCAAATGTGTAATTTGGAGAAGTGTCAGAACAAATGGAGATAAGGAGAGGGGCCAGGCAAGGTTACATACTGTCGCCGTTATTGTTTAGTTCTTATTCTAAAGAAATCACACAAGAAGCTTTGGTAAACGAGACAGTCGGCATAAAAGTGAATGGAAATTTAATTAATAACATTAGGTATACCGACGATACAGTCATAATATCAGACAACTTGGAAGACTTAGAAAGAATAATGAACAAAATATTAAGATATATGTAATGGAGAATACGGACTCTCCCTTAACCTCAAAAAACCAAAATTTATGAAAAATAGCAAGAACAACAATATAAATGAAATATTAACGGTAGGCGGCCAGCAGTCTGAGAGAGTAAAAAAATATACTTACTTGGGAACGATAATCACAGAAAATATCGATTAGACTGCAGAAATAAGAGAGAGAATTGAAAAAGCACGTGCCAACTTCGTGAAAATGAAAAAGATTTTATGCAGCAAAGATCTGATATTGGCCCTCAAAATAAGGCTAATTAAATGTTATGTACACAGTGTGCTTTACTATGGAACTAAATCATGGACATTAAATCGAAATGCAATAAATCGACGGTTCTCTTAGCAAGACAGAGACGAACTAGTTTTGGTGTTAGTGAAATAGTTTTCAGTATTTTTTTCTGTTAAGTCATTTTTAATATCTTTATTATAACCTTTTTTGTCTTATTCTGAGGTATATCATGAAACTGATTACGCAAAAAGATCTCATGGGAATATTTTTCCCAAGAAACGCGAGGTTTTCGCCTTGCTTAAACATATTTTGCGGAATTTAAAATCAAAATCCTATTATTACATCTACATATGCATATAAAATATGATACATCCATGGCCGTCGTCCACATGTTTACAAAAAACATATTGTTTCCATAATCTATAAGCGCTAAAACAAATTTAGCAATTTCCCTATTCTACTTTGCAAAATTCATATAGTATCACAACACTTGATTATACATTTGAGGCATTATTCGCACTGTCCGTCAACGTGTTAAAAGGTTTATGTGTATAAACAAAATTTGTGCAATGTAATACACTTTTAAGTACATGATTTGTCGATAGTGAATGGAAGAGGTCGTAAAATTTTATTACCATCTTTCAGTGTCAGTGTGAGATAAGATGAATTCCTTACTAACTGGAATATTTAGTTACGGAGAAACATAATATGTAATTAGTCTATGTTGTGAGGCCGCTCCCGTCTACAAAAAAATTCTGATTTGGTTTCTTTGCGGATTCCTATTCAAAAATGTCCCCTTTAAATAAATCAGAAGAGTGCCAGCGAAATTTTTGGGCAAAAATTGTTAAAAAAAATGTTTCTAAACAAATTCACAAGATTACCATTTTTTGTCCAGGAAAATATTTTTTCTTGTTTTTTTGGTCATTCTAAGCAAGAAAAATATCTTGTCATTTTTTTCAAAAGTTGATAGTTTTCGAGTTAGAGGTGAACTAAAATCTGAAAAATGCGAAGATAGACATTTTCGAGGCGTAAAAACTCATATTTAAATTATTACATTTAAGGTTGGCAAGTCCTTAAAGTGAAGTTTAAACATTCATTTTTGAAATTCTGAGTAGTAATCGGGTCTAACTTCAATTTAGACCGTTGTTTTTTAATTGTTAATTATGCGCGTCGATCCGATTTTAATGCCAATGCAGCAGGGTCTATTTCAACAATCTCCTATTTTGCCCTGTAATTCTTTAGGTTTTTTGGCTTCTTCTAAACAAAAAAGATAATATGTTCTCATTTTTCTGAGAAGTTAACAGTTTTAGAGTTACAAGGGATTTAAATTCTGAAAATTGCGAGAATACACGTCGCTTGCTGAGAAGATTAGTGACGTAACTTCAAAAACGTAGTTTGTAGCGCGTAACTGTATCATGATGGATATTGCACGTAGAATATAATATGTTTTAATGTAATACCGCCACATGTTGCGAGTGCTAGGGGTATTTTACAGAAACGTTTGCACAATATTCCGAAGTATGGGAGAGTTGTAGAAGGAAGTAATAGGACAAACAATTTATGTTTTTATTTAACTATAAACAAATTAAGGAGAAGAGCATGCAAAATTATTTTATGAATACCCTTAATATTGGAGATCGATTTATTCGAACAAGTTGGGCTAAGTCAAAAGAGTATAACATCGTTCAGAAAGATAATAGAGGAAATCATCAAAACGCACAACTATAAACGAGAAACTTAAGGAAAGCGTAAGAAAACACATAAATAGCTTTGAGCGCGTAGAGTCTCACTATTTAAGAGCTCAAACTCGTAGAGAATTCCTTGATGGATCATTAACCTTAGCTTAGATGTATAGATACTACAAAGAGTAACGAGAAGAAAAGCAGTTGCCATCTGTCAAAAGATGTACATATGAAACATTTTTTAACACAGAATGTAATATTTCTTTTTTTAAACCGACGAAAGATCACTGCGCAACTTATGAGGTGTATAAACAATGCAATCAAGAAGAAAAATAAAAAGGACAAGAACAATACACACGTCACATTCGTAGTAAAGAAAGAAGCCGAGAAGAAAAAGCAAAAAATATTACAAATCCTACATAAAAAATAATAAACTCATAGTAGCTTGCTTCGATTTGCAAGCAGTATTACCTACACATTGCGGAGATATTTCTACATTTTTTTATAAGTCCTGTCTCAATTGCTTTAATTTTACGATTTTCGAAGTAGCATCGCAAACAGTTCCTGCTGTTTTTGGCACGAGGCCATTGCTATGCGAGGAGCAAATTAAATTGCAACATGCCTCTCTAGCTATCTATCTACTTTACCTGCAGGAAAAGATATTATTTTTTATTCCGAATAAGAATAAGGCGGTTTTGGTGGTACTTATGTACTTATATGCAGTTACGCATGCTGAAATAAATAACATTACTCACAAATTTTTTACTGTTTGTCATACCCAAAATGAGGGTGATTCGATGCATGCAGTAATCGAGAAAGCAAAAACACAGTTTAACTCAATTCATGTCAGTGGCCACCTCTAATAAGTGCTGCAAAAAGAAAAACGGTAGGCCCTATAAAGGGAATGAAATGGACGCTGAAGACTTTTTTGACTTCAAGTACCTTTCAAAAATTTTTGGGCAAAAATTCACCAAAAATTCGGATAACGAGAAAGTAATATGGAATAATATACAAATTCTTAAAGTAGAAAAGTGTTTTCCTACAAAATTTTTTTACAAAGTTAACTTTGACTATACAACCTATAAAACTATTGACCTTTCTACTCGTCGTTTTTCTGATAATAATAATATTTTAGAGCAATATAACTCAAAACCAGCCTACGAAAAGCCTCCTACTGTAGGAGAGAATACAAAAGAGCATTTACTGGAATTATGCAAAAAAAAATCTTATTGCAAATGTACATCAATCATTTTATTTCAATTTGTTGAGTTAATTTCACTTTGTTGTGATTTATAATATACAATAATTATAATTATTAGATAAATTTATCTAGTAAACTACCATTTACAACTTTGTCTGGTTTTTCATTGTTAATCTGTATAATCGTAGCAGTTATGGTTGATGAGTTATTTAAAAATATAATGCAATACCGCCATATCTTACAAATATTTATAATGGTTAAATATTGCTTGTTTTTCAAAAAAGATATCCATTCGTGTGCTATTGAATTACTAATATTCTAATATTCAATTACTTGTCTTAAAATATCTATTTTGTAGAAGAAGAAAACCGCAGTTGTATCGGTATTGAATGGGATGTGCGATATATTAAGATAAATGAGTTTTTAAGCTTCGAAAATGCGTATTATCGCATTTTTCAGATTTTAAATCGCCCCCAACTCGAAAACTATCAACTTTTGAGAAAAATGACAAGATACCTTTCTTTCCAATTTCTGGCCAAAAATTTCGCCCTCAGATTTCCTTCCGCAAAGAAACCGAAACATAATTTTCTTTCAGACGGGAGCGGCCTCACAACATGGACTAAATGTTTCTTGCTATTAACATTGTTATTAGGCGTTGATAAAATTACTGTTTAAACAATTTGGCATCATAGCCAATTGAGCCGATGGGTGTAACGATAAAAAAGTGTTCAGGTTTCTACATATTACTGAGTCATCATGTAGAAATCTACAATTAAGTTGAAAATGTTACCAAAATGGCATGCTACAGTAGAGCCATCTCTAGGATCAGAAACAAATTAATTGAGGGTTCATATCAACCTTAAGGTAGACTTCCGCACCAAGCGACCGAGACAGGAGACCGCGACAGGCGACAGATAGGTCGCGATTAGACGATAGTTGGTCGCTGGTCTCGGTCGCGGGCTGCAGAACTACCCTGATATAATTGCATTGAGAGCAGTCGTGGGGAGACCTCGCCTATCTGTCGCCTGTCGCGGTCTCCTGTCTCGGTCGCTTGGTGCGGAAGTCTACCTTTTAGGGATATTTACAGCGACATCTACTAACAAATTGAAGAATCTCAGATGCAGAATCCACCAATTTAATAAGAATTAAAAATGGTAAATAGTATTTTAAAACTGAGATTTTTCGTGTTGAAAGTTCTTACTGGTACATCCTTAATCTGCGACTTTTTCAATTAATAAGACAGCAGACGACGAATATAGAAAAATTTATTAATTGAAAAAGTCGCAGATTAAGGATGTACCAGTAAGAACTTTCAACACGAAAAATCTCAGTTTTAAAATACTATTTACCATTTTTAATTCTTATTAAATTGGTGGATTCTGCATCTGAGATTCTTCAATTTGTTAGTAGATGTCGCTGTATCGCGTCTGATGGGAAATTTGAATTAATTTTCAGATTCCCTTTAAAATGATGGTAGAGCTGTTTTTCGGTCCAGAGGTAGGCACACTAACGAAAGCTACTGAGGACGCCTGAAATGGTAGAAACAGCCTGTCTAGCTGGTGTGCAACCCTCTGAATCGAAAACAAGCAAAACCATCATTTATTATTTTTATTTCCTTTACTCGGATTTGAGTACTGAAAGTTCCTCTGCTGTCCGTTTTTCCTAGACGAATGAAAGCGAAATGTGATCGTTTCCCTTTCGTTTTCTATATTCGACGTCTGCTGTCTTATTAATTGAAAAAGTCGCAGATTAAGGATGTACCAGTAAGAACTTTCAACACGAAAAATCTCAGTTTTAAAATACTATTTACCATTTTTAATTCTTATTAAATTGGTGGATTCTGCATCTGAGATTCTTCAATTTAAAATAATTAATGTTTATCAATGAAAGTAATCAAATCCGATAGAATTTGACTTGAACTTTCAGATGCGTTAAGCAGAATTGCTATTTTATTTTTTAATCAAGAATTATTTGGGTTCAAAAATTGCAATTTTTCGATTTTTTGAAATTTCAACCGCGTTTATGTCGAAAACTATGCATCCTACGAAAAATGAGACCCAAAAATATAAAAAAATGTTTTATATAACGATTTTCACTTATATTGCAGTTTGCAAAGCAACAAATTAACTTTTTAACTTTCAAAAATTGGCATTTTGAAAGTTTTTTAATATGTTTTAAAAAATTAAATTTTTGTAATTTTATGTCAACTATTTAATGGGGTGCAAAATATAAAAAAAAAATTACGATTTTTACACTAAATTGTTAATAATTAAAATTGGACTCGAACTCTAGGCAGTAAACAGGTACGTTTTGTTCGTATAGGTCTACAATAACTAAAAAATAAACTTACGTGCATAGAAATCGGCCCACCTAAAAATTTGGTCATATTTGAAGTCTCGTATTTCCTAAACTTGTTGGCCGATTTAAGTGATTTTTTTAATATGTTATAATATATAGCCTTATTCTTCAACAATAGCGCTGTAATAATATTATTGCTAAACAAGTAAGTGTTATTTTTTACCGGGTGTAAAAATGATAGTGTGTTTTTTCCTCAAAGTTCGGAATACCTTGTGGAATATTCTAGCGTATATAAAATATTGAAATTAAAACTGAACTGTAGCTTTAGGCTTTCTTAACTTTTGGCTTTTTGATTCATTCGCTTTGGATAATAAAAAGTTAGGTATTTTAACAACTAGCAACGTTCTTCATCAATACAGGGTGTTTCAAAATAAGTGCAACAAACTTTAAGGGGAAATTCTGCATGAAAAATAATGGCCGTTTCATTTATAAACATATGTCCTCAAATGCTCAAATTTTCAGATTCCCTTTAAAATGATGGTAGAGCTGTTTTTCGGTCCAGAGGTAGGCACACTAACGAAAGCTACTGAGGACGCCTGAAATGGTAGAAACAGCCTGTCTAGCTGGTGTGCAACCCTCTGAATCGAAAACAAGCAAAACCATCATTTATTATTTTTATTTCCTTTACTCGGATTTGAGTACTGAAAGTTCCTCTTCTGTCCGTTTTTCCTAGACGAATGAAAGCGAAATGTGATCGTTTCCCTTTCGTTTTCTATATTCGACGTCTGCTGTCTTATTAATTGAAAAAGTCGCAGATTAAGGATGTACCAGTAAGAACTTTCAACACGAAAAATCTCAGTTTTAAAATACTATCTTTAGTATTCATTTGGCTTTCGACAAATAAACATCACATCGTATCGTTAGCAAATGAATTAAGCCATAATTACAGTAATTAAGGTGATAATTAAAAACCGATTGTTATTAAAGTTAGAAAGTTTTTATTTGCAAAATTAAAATTCGACTGTGATAAGATACAAAAGTTTTATCTGCACAAATAAATAGTTACACTGTTAAATATTTCATGGAATATATGGCCTGGAATAGTCCAGGCAATCTCGGGCCATAGTGTGAGATGGGTGTACTGAAAAATGGAAAAAGACAATATGGTTTCCCTACCGACAACATCAAGTGAAACATTACTTTTTCAACAAAATCAAGTGCTCTTTACTGAGAATCAAGCCAGAAGTCAAAATGAGCAGATGTTCTACAACGCCTGGTTACAGGAAAAACAAGAAAGAGAAAATCTACATATCGTCATACAACAAATGAAAATCCAAATAGATACCCTACAAAAGAAGATAGGCGAAGAAAAACAACAGCACAATGAAGATATAGAATATCGCACAGACGACGAAGAACTGAGTAAAGAAACGGAATGGATTCGAGTCCAAAATTCAAAAAAAAGGAAGATAAGCAACTCCCCAAAGGAAGTACAGCCCCACTCCCACCAACAGAGAAGTAAACCAGATGAGACACAAACGGCACGTAAACCACCACCAGTCATTATAAACAAATTGGAAAAATACGACACCCTAGTCAGCCACTTATCAGGTAAGCAAATATCTTATCAAACTAGCATGCTTGCAGGTGGAAATATAAAAATTAATGTCAAAGACGAAAATAGCTACAGAAACCTAACCAAGACTCTAAATGACACAAATCTCGAATGGTATTCGTTTGAAGATAAACAAAATAGACCTCTAAAAGTGGTTGCAAGAAAACTGCATCAAACTTGCCAAGTTAAGAACATAACGGAAGACCTAAAAAATAAGGGATATAAAATAGAAAACGTAACCCAATTACTAAGAGGAAAGGACAAATCGCCACTGCCACTTTTTGCACTTACTTTTAGTAAAGAGGAAAATACAAAAAAAGTGTATGAAATTACGGAAATTTTAAAAATGAAAGTGACGATAGAAGCTTTCAGAAAACCGAATTTGATTCCACAATGTAAACGGTGTCAAGAGTACGGACATACACAAAATTATTGCAGAAGAGAACCGAGATGCGTAAAATGCATCGGAAAACATTTAACAAAAGATTGTAAGAAGCCACAAGATAAAGAACCCAAATGCATACACTGTGGTGGTGCCCACCCAGCTAGTTATAGAGGTTGCACCACTGCTATATCTCTTCAAAAATTACGGAACAAACAGAGACCTACAACCAAACTACAAAACAAGGCAGCAGACATGGAGAATCCTACGCAAATCCATCCAAGAGAGGTTAACCAAAACCAAACATATGCCCAAATAGCCTCTAACCAGCCAAAACAACCAGTAGATGTCAATCTCAATTCGATATCAAACATGCTACACATACTAATAGAACGCATGAACAATCAAGAAGAATTCAATAAAAAAATCCTAGAAAGATTAAATAGCATAGAAACTAGTAGACGATAAAATGGCGGAAGAGTTAAGAATTTTACATTGGAACGCAAACGGCCTCTTGCAACATCAGCAGGAGATGCTGTTTACCTTAAATAACCAAAAAATCGATATATGTTTAATATCAGAGACACACTTCACTAAACAAACATATATTAAACTGAGAGGATATCAAATATATCAAGCTCTTCACCCTAGAAACACAGCTAGTGGAGGAGCAGCAATAATCGTTAAGAGTAATCTAATTCACCTCGAAAGAGAAAATATAGAGACTGAAGCCATCCAGGCAGCTAGTATAAGTGTCAAAACAAAAAAATATGAAGTAACAATAGCAGCTGCATATTTTCCACCCAAACACAATCTAAAAAAAGAAAATTATGTCCATTTGCTTAACACGCTTGGAGAAAAATTTATTATTGGTGCAGACTTTAATGCTAAAAACACTGTATGGGGTTCAAAGTTAACCAATACAAAGGGTAGAGAACTACATGCAGCAATAGAAAAGATAAACGGTAAATGGCACTCAACTGGAAAACCAACATATTGGCCCACTGATCAAAATAAAATACCAGACTTAATTGACTTTTTCATTTCAAGAAAAGTTGCAACAAATTTTATGAAAATAGAAGAAGTTGATGGTCCCAGTTCTGATCACTCTCTAATACTACTCACAATCAGTGAGCATATACTACTAAGAGAAAATAATCCAACATTAACCAATAAGAGAACGGACTGGTCTAGCTTTAGACAGGAGTTAAGTGACAGAATTGAGCTTAATGTACCAATCAAAACTAATGAACAACTTGATGAAGAAACAGAGACACTAACCATAAATATACAACAAGCAGCTTGGAATAATACCAAACAAATTATAAGAACAACCAAAGGACAAAATTATCCCAAAGAAATTCGAGAACTGGTGCAAAGAAAAAGAAAAGCCAGGAAGACATGGCAAAAAAGCAGAACTGCAGAAAATAAAAATATATTAAACAACCTCACCCAACAGTTAAGAAGGGAAATAGATTTAATTAAAAATGAATCAGTAAACCAATACCTAAATGATCTGACAGATGACCAAACCACTGACTACCCGTTGTGGAAATGTACAAAAAGAATAAATAGACCAACGCAACAGATTCCGCCGATTAGAAAAGAAAATGGAACATGGGCAAGAGATGGAAAACAAAAAGCAAATCTTTTCGCTTTATACTTGGAAAATGTATTCCAAAATAACGAAATGGGAAATAATCATCAAGCCGAAAACGAAGATGATCAAAGCACTGAAATTGATTTGAACAATACTGATCAAGACATAATAAAGCCTACTACTCCTAAAGAGGTTACCAACGTAATCAAAAACAATATCAATCCCAAAAAGGCTCCAGGATTTGACTTAATAACAGGAGAAATACTACAACAATTACCTAGAAAGGCCATCGTAAAAGTCACAAACCTTATAAATGCAGTATTCAGGTTGCAATATGTACCAATAACGTGGAAAACATCTGAATTAATCATGATTCCCAAACCAGGGAAACCAACCAACAAGGTAGAATCATACAGACCAATATCTCTGCTACCAATTTTATCCAAACTATTTGAGAGGATATTGCTAGCACGAATGCAACCTATACTCGACCACAGGGAAATTGTTCCTTCCCACCAATTTGGATTTCGCAATAAACATTCAACAATAGACCAAATTCATCGAATAACAGATATTATAGAGAGATCTCTGGAGGAGAATAAAATATGCTCAGCTATTTTTCTAGACATAGCAAAAGCATTTGACAAAGTGTGGCACAAAGGCTTGTTACTAAAATTAAAAAGATATCTTCCCATCCAATTTGTACATCTAATACAATCATATTTGGAAGATAGAACTTTTAGAGTTAAACAGGAAGGCGAATATTCAGAATTACGGCCAATTAAAGCAGGAATCCCACAGGGCAGTGTTCTGGGACCCATACTATATTTATTATATACTTGTGACATACCTGTTACAGAAAATATTAAACTGGCAACATTTGCAGACGACACTGCAATACTAGCAGTCGGTGAAACATTCGAAGAAACAACTAGACACCTGCAAAATGCAGTAAACAAAATAAACACCTGGAATAATAAATGGCGCATAAAAATCAATGAAGAGAAATCTGCCCATATCGATTTCACCTACAAAAGAATAAATAGTCACCCAGTTAGAATAAACAATAAAATCGTTCCGTACAAGAAAACAGTTAAATATCTAGGGCTACATTTGGATAGCAAATTAAAGTGGCAGGCACATATCAGAAAGAAAACCGAAGAACTAAAACTGAAGTACAAGAAGTTATATTGGTTATTAGGTAGAAGCTCACAACTTACAATCAAAAACAAAGTATTAGTTTACAAACAAATGCTCCAACCAGTATGGTCCTATGGTCTACAGTTATGGGGCTGTACTAGTGAGAGTAACTATGCTTGCCTTCAAAGAGTCCAAAACCGAATACTAAGAAACATAGTCAACGCTCCATGGTATATCCGCAACAAAGACCTACATCGGGAACTTCGTATAGCAACAATCAAAGAAGAAATAAAGAAGATTGCCAAGGGTCACGAAAAACGACTCCACAACCATACAAACAGGGAAGTGTTAGAACTTTTAGATAATCAAAACCTAGTCCGCAGGCTCAAACGCACCAAACCTTTTGAACTTGTGTGATAGTGATAAAACTATAAAAATGTCAGTGTCAGTTTAAATTCGGACAGTGAACCTAGCCACAACAGTGATGTGTGCAACAATAATTATTAATTTCTAAGGTGAACCGTTGGGAATACCTAGGACAGTACAGTAGTAGATTAAGTTAAATGTAAAATGCTGGTTAGTCTTAAGATTAGGTGCATTGTTAATTTAATAAATAATAAAAAAAAAATACTATTTACCATTTTTATTCTTATTAAATTGGTGGATTCTGCATCTGAGATTCTTCAATTTGTTAGTAGATGTCGCTGTATCGCGTCTGATGGGAAATTTGAATTAATTTTCAGATTCCCTTTAAAATGATGGTAGAGCTGTTTTTCGGTCCAGAGGTAGGCACACTAACGAAAGCTACTGAGGACGCCTGAAATGGTAGAAACAGCCTGTCTAGCTGGTGTGCAACCCTCTGAATCGAAAACAAGCAAAACCATCATTTATTATTTTTATTTCCTTTACTCGGATTTGAGTACTGAAAGTTCCTCTGCTGTCCGTTTTTCCTAGACGAATGAAAGCGAAATGTGATCGTTTCCCTTTCGTTTTCTATATTCGACGTCTGCTGTCTTATTAATTGAAAAAGTCGCAGATTAAGGATGTACCAGTAAGAACTTTCAACACGAAAAATCTCAGTTTTAAAATACTATTTACCATTTTTAATTCTTATTAAATTGGTGGATTCTGCATCTGAGATTCTTCAATTTAAAATAATTAATGTTTATCAATGAAAGTAATCAAATCCGATAGAATTTGACTTGAACTTTCAGATGCGTTAAGCAGAATTGCTATTTTATTTTTTAATCAAGAATTATTTGGGTTCAAAAATTGCAATTTTTCGATTTTTTGAAATTTCAACCGCGTTTATGTCGAAAACTATGCATCCTACGAAAAATGAGACCCAAAAATATAAAAAAATGTTTTATATAACGATTTTCACTTATATTGCAGTTTGCAAAGCAACAAATTAACTTTTTAACTTTCAAAAATTGGCATTTTGAAAGTTTTTTAATATGTTTTAAAAAATTAAATTTTTGTAATTTTATGTCAACTATTTAATGGGGTGCAAAATATAAAAAAAAAATTACGATTTTTACACTAAATTGTTAATAATTAAAATTGGACTCGAACTCTAGGCAGTAAACAGGTACGTTTTGTTCGTATAGGTCTACAATAACTAAAAAATAAACTTACGTGCATAGAAATCGGCCCACCTAAAAATTTGGTCATATTTGAAGTCTCGTATTTCCTAAACTTGTTGGCCGATTTAAGTGATTTTTTTAATATGTTATATATAGCCTTATTCTTCAACAATAGCGCTGTAATAATATTATTGCTAAACAAGTAAGTGTTATTTTTTACCGGGTGTAAAAATGATAGTGTGTTTTTTCCTCAAAGTTCGGAATACCTTGTGGAATATTCTAGCGTATATAAAATATTGAAATTAAAACTGAACTGTAGCTTTAGGCTTTCTTAACTTTTGGCTTTTTGATTCATTCGCTTTGGATAATAAAAAGTTAGGTATTTTAACAACTAGCAACGTTCTTCATCAATACAGGGTGTTTCAAAATAAGTGCAACAAACTTTAAGGGGAAATTCTGCATGAAAAATAATGGCCGTTTCATTTATAAACATATGTCCTCAAATGCTTCGTTTTCGAGATACGGAGTGTTGAATTTTTTTTTACAAACTGACGATTTATTTACTGCTCTAAAACCGGTTGAAATTTGATGCAAATGAAATTTGGTGGGTTTTAAGAGGTAGTTATTGCGCATATTTGACATACAATTAGGTTAGCATACAATTAAATTAAATTTACCGTCAGCTATAAATAAAAAATGTACACAGCAGTCCAAAAATCCAGAATACACATTAATTCCATCTTGGAATGAAAACTACGCATTAGCATTTTATCATACTTTAAAAAACTCACTAAACTGTATGCTTGAGCCAGACTTGGAAAACTCATACCAAAAGCTTGTTGAAACAATTACTAACACCTCTTTGCTTCTTGGCTTATCGAAAAAATTATTTAATACTCCAAAAAACTCCAGAAAAAATAATAAACCTTGGTTTGATCAGGAATGTTACAACTCAAAAGAGTTTGTTCAGCAAAATTTGAAAATAGCAAAAATCAACAACTTTCTACCAAATTATAAAAATGCTTATTTGGTTAGTAAAAAGCAGTATAAGACAATGATTGATAACAAGAAAAAATCTTATACAAACAATTTTACGCAGGCTTTAAGTAACGTTCGCGATCAAGAAAACTTTTGGAAAACGATCCAGTATTTTAAGGGAAATACAGTTAAAACTAATCTAGATATTCACACGTGGGAATTATTTTTAAATAATATTTCGCAAGAGAAAATTGTCGATAATACTCTTTTTTTTGACGTTCGTTGTCCTATTTTGGACGCCCCTATATCTCTTGAAGAAATTAGCAATACTCTAAAACAATGCAAAAATGGCAAAGCCCCCGGACTAGATAATATTACATTTGAGTTCTTGAAACACCTCCCAAATAATTGGCTATTATATTTAAATTGCTTGTACAATCGTATTCTAGATACCGAAACTATGCCTTCAGCCTGGTCTAATATTATATTAACAATGTTGCACAAGAAAGGTTCCCGTGAAGATCCAGAGAATTACAGAAGAATTGCTCTAGTAAACTGTTTAACTAAACTATTCACGCAGATATTATCTAATCGATTAACGATATGGCTGGACAATACTTCCGTTATTCCAGAATGTCAAAATGGGTTTCGTCAAGGCAGGGGATGTCTAGATAATATATTTACCCTCACTTCAGCTGTTCAGCTACAACTGCGACTTAAGAAAAGAAAAGTCTTCGCTGCTTTTATAGACCTCCAAAGAGCATTTGACTCAGTCGAACATATCTTGTTATGGAACAAACTTTTTCAGTGTGGCATTAGCGCTAAATTTATTTGATTAATTAGATTCCTGTACGCATCGGCTACCTTCCAGGTTCGCTCAAATTCACAATTGTCACGACAATATAAAATAACGGAAGGTGTTCTTCAAGGAGAATGCTTAAGCCCGACTTTGTTCTCAATTTTTCTTTCAGATGTGGAGGCCTTTTTTAGGGAGGCAGGGGCAAAGGGAATTAATATTGATGGTAATACTGATATTCTTCTATTACTCTATGCCGACGATTTGATACACAAATTAGAGACTCTTTCCCACATTTTGTTGGAATGTCCATTATACTCGTGTTTTAGATCACCCCTTATTCGATCATTTGTAGAGAATACCGAGAGCTTTTTTCTGTTTTTAAATACAACCCATTCTCCCACTGAGATTAAGGAACTGTGTACATTTTTTATTAATGCACTCAGATTGCGTTCATTTATATTAAATGAATAATTGTAACTAAATCTCCATTAAGCGTCGACTATTTATGTGTAATAATTTGTACTCAACCTCTTGTTATATGATTTTTCATTAGAAACAATAAACATATCTATCTATCTATCTATCATACAATTAAGAATTTTATATTCGCTATTGGCGTGCATACCGGTCATATTACCCGGTAATATTACCCGTATGCACGCCAATGGTGACTATAAAATTCTTAACTGTATGCCAAAAAATGCGCAATAATTACCTCTTAAAACCTACCCAATTTCATTTGTATATATCATGCGGTTTTAGAGCAATAAATAAATCGTCAGATTGTACGAACAAATTCAACATCCCGTATTTCTGAAACAAAGCATTTGCGAACATATGATTATAAACCTAACGGTCATTATTTTTTCATGCAGAATTACTCCTTAAAGTTTGTCGCGCTTATTTAGAAACACCCTGTATTGATGAAGAACGTTGCTAGTTGTTAAAATACCTAACTTTTTTATTATCCAACATAAGAGCGAATGAATCGAAAAGCAAAATGTTAAGAAAGCCTAAGGCTACAGTTAAGTTTTAATTTCAATATTTTATATACTTATGCTAGAATATTCCGCAGTCTGTTCCGAACTTTGAGGAAAAAACACACTATCACTGTTACATCAGGTATAAAATGAGACTTACCTGTTTAACAATAATATTATTACAGTGATATTGCTGAAGAATAAGGGTATAACATATTAAAAAAATCACTTAAATCGGCCAACAGGTTTAGGAAATACGAGACTTCAAAAATGACCAAATTTTTAGGTGGGCCGATTTCTATGCACGTAAGTTTTAGCTACCTGGATAATATTTGAGTGTCCCGAACATGGTCTATTTCTAGCTTATTTCCCTGGAGTAATATAATACCCAAAAAACCCAATTACAACCTGGCTGCTCAAGTGTCCGGAACTTGGTATATTTTTTCCTTATTTCCCTGCAGTATTTTAGGTCTGTTAATCTTTACTTTAATTAATTCGTAGAACACCCCATACTTCCTCTCAGTTACAAAAAAATGTGACCTACTAGATACCTATGTAAAAACTAATTTATTTAAGAGGATCGGTACGTTTTTTCGGCTGCAATGCTATTCAAATGGGGATTCATTTGTTTCGAATCCTGAAAAAACTAATAAGTATTTTTAAAAAATTTAAACGCAGAATTAAAGATTACGTTATTAACGTTTATAATGTTTATTTTGATAAGTTACAGGGGTGAAAAACTAAGAGAAAATTTAGTGTTATTTTTAATTTCAAATATCTCATTCAAAATAAACTTTTATTTATTCTAAGGGACTTTCGGCCCTCGGTAATAATTTAGTCTTTCATTCTGCGTTTAGATTTTTCAAAAATATTTATTGGTTTTTTCAGGATTCGAAAAAAATGAACACAATGTCCGTGGTAATATTTTCCAAATCTATCTTTGTCATACAACGCACTCAGTCGAATAGAATATTGTCAGTCAGACAATGACAATCAGTGACAATTTTAAATAATTATTTGACATGAATCGGGAATATTTTTAGTTGTTGATTAAATAATATTGATATTATTTTTGATAATGTGTAATTTGATAAATAATTGATTTAAGAGGTGAACTTTATAAAAAGTTATTTATTGAGTATTATTTATGGAAGATAGAAGCAGAGAATACATTAAGATATATTCTGTGATCCAAGTATTTTGTTTTTAAAGATGTTCAAAATTGTAAGCGTTCCATAGTAACAATATATTATTAAAAAATCACTTCAACACTTTTGCTTTTTTCTCGATTGAGTATTAGTTTTTGTTGTAGGTACATATTATTACAATCACTGAATACATAGCTAGTGAAAAAATTATCACATTTATTAAGTGAATTATTAATTTGCAATTATACAAAAAATAACAGTTATCCAAGAACATTCAAAAGCCATCTCTTTAAGCTAGCCATCTCATTGTCAAGTACATATCCATACCAGTGTGAATTTTACTACACGTAATTTGCTATGTAAAGACAGAAAAGGTAAGGATAGCCGTAAAATATTTGCGAATTATGTACCCATAGCCTTAAGTGATTATAATATGTAGATTTAAAGCGGTATTAAATAAAAATTAACATACATTTTATTAGTACCTGCCTAATAATTATTCAATATACCTTGTACATTTGTATATTAGGTTGCCTAACTCCTAGTAGCTTCGAGACCAAACTCCGATGGCTTGAATAAATAAATTGGCGATTAATATTTTAAAGGGGAAAAGTGAAATCATAACAAAAAGTTAATACCTACTTAGTATATAAAAAATAGAACCCCATATGCATTAATGTTATCACGAATTTGTTAAAATTTTAATAACAACTTCAAATTGCTTTGGTTGACTGCTTTTTTGCTTATTTTACCACTTTTCTACTTTCTACAATTTTCCTGATAGCACTTAACTTCTTATATTCCAGAAGGTTTTCTTTTGTTTTTGTCTTTCTTATATCTACTGAAAACCCTCTGAGTTTTCTGTATAGCACCATAACATTGATTTTCCCACCTCGGTAGGTACTCATATATGATTTCTTACTACTTTTTTTTTCAGATGATATAAATATGATGCTCTGGAGAAAGTATGACAAAGTAAAATTGATTTATGTACTAAGTAGATTATATTTTAATTGAAAGATGGATCTAAAAAAGAATTCAACCTACTATTCTCCACAAACTGTGTATATGGTGACCAATAATCTTTTTCTATTTTCCACTATTTTACATGTATTGTACGTCCAATTGAATTTGTTATTTGTCTTCGAAATGTATAACTATGGCAAAATATTCGCTCCCATACAATTATTGTGTTACGGTTTTTACTAAAGGAAGGTCTGCAAGAGATAAATAAATACAACTAATACAAGTACCTAGTCTTTCCAGTAGAACTATCCATGGAGGATGGAAATCCATCGCAGAGTAATATTGATACTACTAATGACAATATTATGACAGTTTCAATTATATGAGCTGTTTTGCTTTTATCTGTTACTTAGATCCCTAAAGATGTTTGTGTCCATTTATATCCCCCAAAATAATCTTGATGAAAAGCCGGAATTAGAAATAATTTGACTTTGTCAAAGTTTGAGGAACACTAAATTGTTCAGGTGAAATCTAATATGCGTCTTCTGAAAAGTGTATCGTTTCCTGATTAAGAACACTTTAATTTGTGTCGTTGTGAAAAAATGCTTTAGTTGGTTGGATCAATTTCTGTATATCAATAGGATATGTTTTAGGTATAATTTTGTATTTGTTCTTTGAATGCATATTATCTTCAGTAGGCTGTATAAAGCATTCAGTGGTTTCAGGTGGTATTACTATTTCGAATAGACCTCCTTTGCTCTGTATTTGCAGTGTTGGTTCTGCGCTAATTCGTGAAGTGAACAATGATTCATTGGTTTCTGTTCCTGGTTAATTAACGTTTATAACTTTATTTATGAGTATCTCTTAAGATTGATACAAAATTAATTGACTTATAATGAATTTTTGCTGAATGTAGTGTTACATCAGGTATAATTAGTGTGCTGTATTACTGCTGTTATTACTGTGCTCTAACTGCTGCACTATTTATTATTGAACTGGAGTTATTATTACGTTAAGGACAGTTTAGGGCTGTATGGTCATTATTTATACAAATTTAATATTAATGTTAGTCAAGAAAGTCATAAAAATTATTCAGGAAATATTAAGTTGACTAAATGTGAAATATATAAGCTGTCTGCGGTAACGAAATACTTACATAATACGTAATTCTAGTTTTTAGAGTTCTGTTTCACTTCTTCTTCTTAACGTGCACTATCATGTCCCCTTGACGTTGACGATTAACATGGCGAAACTGTCTCTGTCTCGAGCTATTCTATATAGTTTTTCTGCTTTCTCTATGACTGTCCACTCCCTGATATTCTTCAACCAAGAGGCCTGTTTTCTACCAATTCCTCTGCGTTCTTCGAGTTTACCAATCATAATAAGTTGAAGAATATTATATCAGTCTCCCCTTACTACGTGTCCAAAATAGGCCATCTTTCTACATTTGATGTTATCAAGCAGCTCGCGAACATTATTTGCTTTTATAAGGACTGCCGCATTTGTCAGCATAGCCGTCCATGGTATTTTTAGTGTACGTCTGTGCAGCCACATTTCAAAGGACTCCAAACAATTAAGGGTGGATATTTTTAATGTCCATACTTTCATATAAGAGGACTGACCAAATGTAAAATTTAATCACGCGCCTTCGAAGTTTAAGTTGCAAGTTATCATTACAGAAGATTGGCCTCATTTTTAAAAATGTGAGGGCTATCTCAATTCTACATTTTATCTCTTTATCTGGATCTAGTTGTTCAGTAATATGGCAACCAAGATATTTAAAACTAGGTACTCTTTGAATTATTTGTTTCGCTAGAAGTAATTATTAATGTATCTTCTTCATTGTAGTACTTATCTGATTGTTTTGCATTTTCATTGATAAATATTGATAAATTTGTCAACTAATTATTTTGTAGATAAATAAATACGAATTCTATTACCTATTAGCCATACGCATGAAGATCATTATACATTTGGAAGACATAATTGATCTAAGTGATAAGGTAATTTTTGAAACTAAATCGGAACGCAGTCATGAAAGATAAGCTATTTTTTTTGTGATTGACATATTACTTGCTGGTTCTTCGTTTGTTTCCAAATGGTAATTTTCATTTATTATTGATAAATTATATAATTTAATCCGATTTACAGATCCTCTGCTCTAACTCCTATTCAGAAGCTTCACCATCTCACTCTTGTAATTTTTTAGCGGAAATATTAACTTTATTAACGCTATTAAGCGTTAACTTCTAGACCAGAAATTCTTCTTCTTAAGGTGCCCTATCAAGTCCTTTTGAAGTTGGCGATTAACACGACGAAACTGTCTCTGTCTCGAACTATTCTAAATAGTTGTTGTGCTTTCTTTATTCCTGTCCATTCCCTGCTATTTTTCAACCCACATGCCTGCTTTCTACCAATTCCTGTGCGTTCTTCGGAATCCTACAAAACTAAAATGGTAACCACCTTTTTTAAAAGTTGTGAGAACGAACTTTCTTTGTGTATACTTTGTTCCATTGCATTTCATAGTAATTAAATAAGATAATATGCTTGTTCGATTTTTTTGCTTAGATTTAGTAATATAGATTATGTTATTTATACAAACATATAAAGGTCATTTTGAAGCCATATTCCTCATTGTTTTATGTTGTCGTAGACATCATTTTCTGTTTCTCGTTATATAAAAATCTAAGAAATTGTATGTGCGGCATATCATAGCTCATAGGCCACGTCACAACAGCCTAGCAGGTATCCGAAAATGTGTTGACTATGAGACCAACATAGCCTGCTAAGGCAAAATATATGTTAGACCCACAGGACCAATATGACCTGCTAAGAAAGCATCAGTATTGGTCCTATCACACCAACGCAATGTGGCAAATAATAATCAGAATTAGCACATTATTTTAACAAAATTGATATTAAATTAACCAAAATACGTTCAGTCACATTTTAGAAATTAGTATTACCAGAGAACGGCAGTTCTCGCCAGTGGCGCACACCCACACCCTCCTACACGCGACACTATAATACACGAAATTTTCGATTTTATAAATTTGACTGAATTGAAAATTGGGCCAACTTCCGTCTTAAAGTTCAGGGAAAGACTTACGCATTCATATGTCAACCATACATTTTGGTCCAGGGGTGTGGATTTTACGGCCCTTCCCATTTGGGGTCTGTTTTTCATTCTCGTCCCCAAAACTCTCAAAAACTTCAAAAATTTAAGTCAGACCTTTCCGGCCTCTAATAGTACTGATTATTACCTTTCCAACGCATGTCTAATTTTGAAAATCCGTTATACCGTTCAAAAGTTACCGAGCTCAGAAATATGACTTTTCTAATTAAAAAAGGGAAAATGTGGATATGTATGTATGTATGTATGAATATGTATGTGTGTGGAAAAGTTAAACTGATCTGAATTTTTTGTATTTGAAGAGGGGGTCAGGGTTCAGAAGCAGTGTAGTTTGTGACTTTTGACCATCCATAAGCCAGCTATAGGACTTGATAGGTACAAAACGGCATATTTTTTTGGGGGTATATATCTTCGGTTCAAGAAGAGACAGGAGAACCGCAAATACACCAAATCAGTAGTGTTGAGTTAAGCTTTCAACTAGTGTGTAAGCCGTCAAGATCAGACATACACACGGCTCAGTATTCGCGGTGTGCAAGTACGTGGAAGAGAAACGAGAAACGACCGTGCGCGAGTCGCGGAGAAATATTGCAACTATCTTAAATAATTCATATTGTCAATTGAAATTGTCAAATGACGTATATTTCATACCTTTTATCATTGAAGCAGAAAAATTATATATTGCTCCACAATATTGATATGATATGCAATTATTATATAAAGGTAAATTTAATTAATTGTATTTTGCTTGCAGTACTGCATTTTAATAACTAATTTTATTTACTACATACAATTGTTTACGTTTGCATAACATAACCTGCATCTTATTTTTTCTTCTTATTATTTTTTTGGACTATGGCCTTGACAATTATCCAGTAACCAGGACTAATATAATTGGCCAATATAATTAAAAGTGCGAATAACAGTACAGAGCGTAGAAATAGGGGTCGCTTTGCCGAACTTGCACGGTCCCAATAGCCGAAAAATTGAAAAACAAAACTTTAATTAAATTCAATTTTGATTTTTCGACAATTACTCAAAATTTCAACCTATGAATTGTGCCAATAACTCTGAGCGTTTGTAGAAGGACTCTAGACGAATCTAACGTCATGGTGTCGTGTAATCTAACGTCATGGAATCTAACGAGGTGTGTACCTCATATCCAGGAATATTCGAATTTTTAGGTTATAAGCTTCAAAAGTATAATCCAATTAACGACTATTCCCGAAATGGTTTATGTGTTGTAGAGGTTACGACGCTAAATTTGATCTGGCAACGGGCAATCCGAGTTTATTTGCCGGCCATCCCAATATTTTTTTTTCAATCTATTTCGAATAGAAAAAAAAAATAGTGTACATTTGATGGACACTAGATCATTTGGGAGGTAATGCGACAAAGGCGACCATTTATAAAGCTTAACGTGTAATCGAAAAACACTGCATTCAACTTCATACATTTAATTTATAAATAACTTTGAAGAACTCGTCATACAAGTATAATAAACAACTAAACGCAGTAAAAATGAGTGGCGCATACAATATTTCAGCTACAAAAGATCTGATATGAATATTACGTGGCGCGAAAATATATTTTCATTTTGATGCAAAACAAAATTCTAATTTTATTTTAAAAGCTTTTTCCATAATATTTGCTAAATTTTGTTTTTTTTTCTTTTATTTAACTAATGCCTCGACAACTAATGGCCATTGGCATGATAGGTACGGTAATTTTGAACAGTTAGGTACCTAGTGTCATGTGTAGTGTGTGTGTTGAGTAAGTGTCTTGTTACTTTGCAAAGTCGACGTCATTGTCTTTGCAAAGAGACGCTAATTGTATCCGAACGTCTGCGGTCCCTCCGGTGAGTACCGATCCCACAAGGACAGAAACTATATTCATTTATTAATTTATAATAAATGAAAAATTTCTAACCCTGATGAGATTCGAACCCACAACCTTTCGGATTTTTTCGATCCAAAGGCAGGCGCTCTTACCACTGAGCCACGGAGGGGGTATTTGCTAAATTTGAAGTACTTATAAATTAAATATTATGGAAAAATCTTTTAAAATAAAACTAGAATTTTGTTTTGCATCAAAATGAAAATACATTTTCGCCCCAGGTAATATTCATATCAGATCTTTTATAATAGGCTATTGATTATGTACTATAGAAAGGAACTACAACGTTAACGGGGTTTTATTATTTCATACGGTCAATGAATCTCTATATATGAAAAAACCGCGGAGTGCTACCATTTAAAGGGGTGCGTTTTTGAGAAACGAGTGAATTAGTCCCTGGGAACAGGTTACATTAGGGTGAGTTCTATGCACTTTTGCTACAAATACGTCTATATAAAAATTGTTCCTGGTTAAATTTCCTATCTAATTATAACTTTTTAAAGTCAAAGATACTTTTTTTTACAAAAATATATTCAAAAGAAAAAGCACAAAGAAACCGAAAAGAAAGAAATTTTGTTTTTTGTCCCATAACTTTTGTCCAAGGAGATATATGTATAGACATTGCTTCAGAGATAAAAAACTTACATATTTTATCTTTAAAATGATGTTCGGTAGAGGTCATTACGATTTACAGTTTTTGAAATATGATTTTTCAAAGTTCGCCACTCACAGCAATTTTGGGCAATTTTCCTTGTTATTTCGCAAATATTGTTCTGTAACTTTTTTCTACGTAACTTTAGGTATATACAATGGTACAGGTAGGAGGAATAGAAATCAATTACATTTAAAATGGTGTACTGTATAATGTTGTACGACTTCTTTTAAAGAGGTTATCTTTTTCAAGACTTTATACTTTTAACGAGTTTTTATATTTTTTACGATTATTTTTTAAATTTCCCAATATAACTTTTTTTCTATATAATATATATTATATAATAAAAAAGAAAGCTTATTCTGTTTACTTTAAAATGGTGTATTATAAAAAATTCTAGGGTTATTTTTGAATAAGATATGCTTCTTCAAATTGTAATAAGTACTTGCAACGATTTTTGATTTGAGGATTATTTTTTAAATTCCTCATTATAACTTTTTTATGTGATTGTGTGTTATGATTGAATCTTATATTTTATAGGTAATACTTTGAATTCACTTGACTCGGCGGGGCAAACTTCAAAATATGGATTAATTCCAATATTTACTGTCAAAGCTCCTGCACCACTGACAAGCTTTGCTTGAAAAAATAGCATGTAAATGTACCAAAGGATGTACAAAAAACTGCGGTTATAGGAAGATAGGAATAAGTTGTTCAATATTCTGCAAAGGGTGCATGTGCATGGGTACTAATTGTGGGAACTCTAAGATAACTGAGGTGTCAGAGAAAGATATTGAAGCTAATGCTGACGAAGAGATGGACTTTGATTTTGAAAATTTTTTAAATGTCAACGTTTAAGTAATTTTAACCAAAGTGATGTTTTTTAAGACTAATGTTTATGAAATTTTTGAAAAAGAAATAATTTTAAATAATACAGGTAAAAAACTATTAAAGAATCACTCGGATTCCATTATGTATTTAAATATAGATGATACACCATTTTAAAGAACAGAAAGTAAGCCCTCTTTGTTACGCAATATAGAGATAGTATATTCATGTACAAGAAAAAAAAGTTATAATGAGAAATTTTAAAAATAATCGTAAAAAAATGTAAAAAATAATATATTTTTTATATTAGGTATTATATAATAATATAATTTATTATATAATAATTTTATTTTATTTTTATGTTATATTATAAAAAAAATCGTTAAAAGTATAAAACCTTGAAAAACCATAATCTCTTTAAAAAAAGTCGTACGACGTTATACAGTAAACCATTTTAAAGGTAATTGATTTTTATTCCTATTACGTGTACCATTGCATATACCTATAGTTGCGTAGAAAAAAGTTACAGAACAATATTTGCGAAATAACAAGGAAAATTGCCCAAAAATGCTGTGAGTGGCGAACTTTAAAAAATCATATTTCGAAAACTGTAAATCCTAATGACTTCTACCGAACATAATTTTAAAGACAAAATATGCAAGTTCTTTTTCTGTGAAGCAATGTCAATACCTATATCTCCGTGGACAAAAGTTATGAGACAAAAAACAAAATTTCTTTCTTTTGGGCTTCTTTGTGCTTTTTCTTTTGAATATATTTTTGTAAAAAAAAGTATCTTTGACTTTAAAAAGTTATATTTAGATAGAAAATTTAACCAGGAACAATTTTTATGTAGACGTATTTGTACCAAAAGTGCATACAACTCACCCTAATGTAACCTGTGCCCAGGGACTAATTCACCCGTTTCTCAAAAACGCACCCCTTTAAATGGTAGCACTCCACGGTTTTTTCGTATATAGATGTCCATGTCCATTAACCATATCAAATAATCAAACCCCGTTAACGTTGTAGTTCCTTTTAGCTATCTTATTTTGAATATAATCAATAGCCTATAGCTAGAATATTGTATGCGCCACTCATTTTTACGGCATTTAGCGGTTTTTATTCTTGTATGCTAATAAATTATTTATATTTTTTTATATAGCTCATTTCTCACTTGAGATATTTGTCTATCATATAAAATACTTCTTACACAGATTTTATTGATTTTATTAAAAATATCACATTCTAAATACTTTACATTACTCTACTGTTTGTAGAAAAAATACTAATATAATACTCAAAGCCTCCTAGGTTTACCAGATCCATCATCGTCTTCTTCTGGATGCGCCGCATTCCATTCCAGCGATCTAAGGATTTCTATAGGAATTGGAGGAGCTACGGGAAGATGGGCGCCACTAGGTTGGAATCCATTTTCATTTGCAATGTACGAAATTTGAATGGGGGAGCCATCTGGAGCAGTGTACTGGAAGTTTCCTTGGGCTTCTTCTATGGGCTCTTGCGAGTTTGCGTTTTTGGTTTGGCCTATTTCTTGCGCCGAAATGCCGTTGTCTGATTGGAAACTACAAAAAGTATTCATATTATTATGGAAGCCTTAATATTGTTAATAAAGATGCTCGTTAGTCTAATCTCTTGTGACTATATGTCACTATTATATAGAAAGGATTGATTCTCAAACTGCTTTCTTGCACCATGTCTAAGTTAAATATTATGTTCATATTATAGGAATATGCCACAATTGATTGTAATGAAAATTACAATCATTATAATCATTACAATCATTACATACAAAATACATTTTTAACTAACTAATGTTTAGCTTTTAGATTTATATTCCCGTAAGCGTTTGCAAAAAAGTATATTTGAAAAGTTCCGACTAAAGTATAACTAAAAGTTGTTACGTTGGTTATATTTTTCAAAATTGCCAGCTGACTGACTTGGTCTAGATCTTGTAGGCAGTAGCCACGCGTTAAGTTAAAAAACATCTGAGGGTGTTGTTTGGAATATCAAATTCTGAATATCTTATGAGTTTTTGTATTTTTTAGGTTTGCTATACTGTTTTCTTAATTATTAACACGTTGAAGAAGAGTGCGTCCAATATATAAGCAAGTGTTGTGACACGATATAATGAATTTTACAAAGTAGGATAGGGAAAACAATGAGTTTTATGATTTTTGTAAACCTGTAGACGATGACCAAGGACATTGTGTAACATTTAATATGCATCTGTAGATATAATGTGACATTTTTTGTCACAGCTCGCTATTTTAAAACAGTCGTCTATAGACGTAGTGTCACATTACACCACTAGAAATTAGACGTCTATAGACGTTCTGTCCGCCAACGTGTTAAGTGGGACGAGAGCTGCTTCTTTGATTTTTCTCTTATTCGTATCTGTTTCATTTAGGGCCGGTTGTTTGAAAGATAATTAAGAAGTTGAATATAATTAAGTCCCCTTAACAACCATCAAATAACAACACCCCTCATTCGTACGTCAATCAGCTGATTGTAATCAATTATGTTAATTACCTTTATGATAATTAACATAATTGATTGAGTAATTAATTATTAAATAACATAACACTTATTAACAAAATTGATTAATAAATCTCATAATTGTAATCAATTATGTTTTCAGCAATCCAAACAAAGTTGACATTGACAGTTGGTGACATTAATTAAATATTTGATAATGATCAGTTAATTCCATTTTTGATTAGCGTTCGAACAACCGGCCCTTAGATTATTGATGCATATTTCCATTGAACTCTGTACTCATGGTTCCATTCATGTTTGAATATCTGTGATTTGTCGAATGACTGTCAAATTTTTCTGATTTTGATGTGTTTCATGCACGTTTATCTTCATACTTGGAGATCTTGCAGTTTCTCCCACATAGGAGGTATTACATTCACAGCATATTTCATAGATGTATTTCTTTGATCTCTTTTTATATTGTTAGGTTTGGTTTTAGGAAAAATAGATCACAGTATATTGGTTGCTTTGAATATTCTTGTGATGTTTCACTTATTTTCGAACTTTTTTAATTTTGTTCTGAAGCTATTTCCTTGTGGCATTTTTATGATTAACTATTTAGATGGGAAATAAGCCACAATTAAATTAAAAAAATTATTTTTAAATAGATATAGGTACACATAAATTATTAGAGGAATTTTTTTACTTATCAACAACATTTTTGTTTAATCTAGTAATATTTTGTATTTTGACAACGACACCCGATTTGGGCGTCGAAACGTTTAATAAAATTATTTTTTAATTTTTTTAGTGAGCGCTTTTCATATTACGGATTTGTGGTGTTATGTCATTTTAATTCTACAATATTGTGAAATTTCTTGTTTATAAATCACAATACGATATTCCATGTTTGGTAAAACCTTTGCTAGAAATGTATTTTCACAAGAGTTCAGAACACCTAAGGCATCAGGATTAAATTATTCCATTTTTAGCAGCGTTGCGAAGCATTGTATTATTATTGTCAATTCCTATTCATTGGTGAATATTACGAAGCCATGGTATCTTTTTATGACCTACACCCCTCTTACCCCTCCTCTTTTTTTCTAGCACTAGTTGCTAAAAGTACTTATATAGTTTCTCTAATGCCCGGTTGCACCAACAGATCTTATGCTTAAGTCGAGAATATCATAAGAATTAAAATAATATAATTATAGTATATTACAATAAGAATACCATAATATAATAATAGATATAATTGATGATAAAGTAAGAACCTAAAATTATGGTGCAACGTAAGTGATACTCAAGGAGGCCCTATCTATAAGTAGAGCTTAGCTAAGCTGGAGCTTAAGATCTGTTGGTGCAACCAGGCATTAGTATCTTTATGTGTTCTAGAACTTTTTGTAAATGGGACATTATTAAATATATCGAAACTTCACTTAATGAGGTGGTAAAATGAAATATTTAATGTAACGTTTTTATTCAAGACAAAAAGGTATTATATGCGAAAGTGAATAGAAAAATATATTATAATTTAAATTATCGAAACTTCACTTAATGAGGTGGTAAAGTGAAATATTTAATGTAACGTTTTTATTCAAGACAAAAAGGTATTATATGCGAAAGTGAATAGAAAAATATGTTATAATTTAAATTATCGAAACTTCACTTAATGAGGTGATAAAATGAAATATTTAATGTAACGTTTTTATTCAAGACAAAAAGGTATTATATGCGAAAGTGAATAGAAAAATATATTATAATTTAAATTATTTTACCTCCACTTATATGATCCGTCAGTATTAACGTCAGCGTCTCCACTAATGATTCTAGCATTTCCATCGGGACTGCTACCAGATGATAGAGGAATTGGTGGTCTACCTCTTCCTTGGCTTAGCACGAATGGAGTGAGAACAGTTAGTAAAATCTAAAAAATAGAAATAATTTATTAAAAATCGTATATGTACACATTTTTACTTCTGTAAATGTTATTTATGTGTCCCTAACTGTAAAACAAGTGTTTAGTGTGTGGCTGCATTACTTAGTCGTGTATATAAGATGAATAAGAGATACTGTTGTATAATTTTTTTTGGGAAAAATTTAGAAAATCAATTTATATCAGAGACCACGAAATTATCGATTTTCATCGCCCTGTATATGACCAAAAAAATTGTAATAGGATAATTTTAGTTAGTAATCAGTGTTTTCGCGGTGAAATCATTAAGAAGGTGGTTTTCTTAATGGGTTTTTAAACGGATTTAAACAATGATGCGGTCAGATTAGACAATACAGTTTATTTCGATTTGCAATGGACAATAAGACATTTTATAGAAAACTCGAAGAAGGTTAAGCGGTAAACAAATTTATTGAGTTTAGAATGTAAGGCTTTTTGTTTAGCATTTTGAAACAACGAAAATAATTTGATGTCTCCGAGAATTTAACAAAATGGAAAGTTGTATACAAACTAAATTGGTTCTTAAGAAATGATAATATGGGGTAATGGGTAGAAAGGATGTTTTGTGATTGGTGGAAAATGATGGATGGAAGGGATGAGAGTGCTGAGTCTGATTTGACGAGAGAAGAAATAGGCACTGTGAAATTAATATCTGAAGACACCAATCCAGTTTTTGAAAAGTGAGAAGTCAGTGTAAAGTGGTGAAGTTGGCCTTTGCGAGCAGAATCAAGTTGAAACGAAATCGTTGACCGAGTTGAGAAGTTAATTTTCCTGGGACCGAGGAAGATTCCTGTTTCTGTCTAGAACGAGTAGCCGATTGGTATTTATTTGCACAAGATATCGAGCAGAAAGAAAATTGAGTCGAGAATTCGAGCGAGTTCTGTTTGTTTGTGTGTGAAGC
The DNA here is from genome assembly GCF_917563875.1 of Diabrotica virgifera virgifera. NCBI lineage: Eukaryota > Metazoa > Arthropoda > Insecta > Coleoptera > Chrysomelidae > Diabrotica > Diabrotica virgifera. The sequence goes on from NC_065449.1 coordinate 235,478,152, forward strand.
AGTTTGGACGAGAGGGACCTTTCGCAACATCCTAAGAGTACGTGTGGGAGAATCGAGGACGACGCAATCAGGGAAAAGAAGTAGAGAAGAAACAAAAAGTTAGTCAAATCATTTGTGAAACGGAGAAAGTTTGTTTATATCCACACCTTATTTGCTTAATTTTTGTATTGAACAGTTCTATAACATAATTAGTCATTCCAAATTTCAAAGAAAAAATAAGTAATCAAATCAAAATGAGAAAAGTAAAATTTATTAAATTTTGTAAGAATAAATAACGAATTATTTAAAAAATTTTTTTTGTTAAAACACAGGAGATTTTTTTTAAAGCTTAATTTATTAGATGAGAAATAGTTGCAACAAATCTAAATTTTTAGCATATTTTAAAATCTTATGTTTATGGTATATTGGATAAATAAATAATATTTTGTAACATTTATATGGCATTGAGTGTGTTTAATTTTCCTGTTTTGTCCTGAATGGAGTAAGCAACTAGAGATACCAGAAGCCACAAACCAAAGGTAAAGCATCAAAAATAAAATTTAATTTAAATTAGGTTTTGTTTTACATCAGCAGTAATTAAAATAATTGAGCAATTAATTAAATTAAGAATTTGCTCATCAATCTCATAAAAGAGAGAAATGCAGAGCATAACAATACATACAACAATTTAACCATTAACTACTGACGTGGATATTTCAGGACGTAGGCTCTGACATGCGGTATGTCATACCGTTGCCTATTCTCCTTTGTTTTCGATATGAATTGAGCCCATGGCAACCAGAGTGGCCTAACTGATAAGAAAATTACTTTACATAATCAAGGAAAATGATCAGAAGCTTACAATGTTTGATTGTTTTAGTAATTGTATGGTGACCGAGATGATCCTTGGAGGAGATTATGATATGAACTACAATATGTAAACAGTTTTTCATAAAAATTAAGATTACTAGGAAAAAAATACAAAACAACAGTTATAACAACCAACATATTCTTTCCAAATCCAAACCCTACAAGATGTAAGAAAGATCAAAGAAATGCATTCATATAATATGGTGCGAATTCAACAGTTTTTAGCTGGAGAAAAGTCTAAGACTATTAAGTGTTAGAATAAGAGCATGAATCATATGTATAAAAACTCAAAAAGAGAAAAATCAAACAAGCATTCCTCATTTTATCAAATCAAGAAAAATGTGTAGCAAACACGTCGATGAAATATTAAAATATTTGGTTACCAAGACTAAAAGAATAAGTTAGAAATAGTTATCTAATATTAACATTAACGAGATGATAGAAGCTCATAGACAATATAGTTTGAACTTTGTATTAATCTGAAAATACATCTCCCAGAATTTAACTTCAAACATGAATAATACGACTAATATTGAGGCTTGGTAAGTCAACTGTCAAATTGGTATTACCAACCTCAATTATAACTACAACCATTTACAAGAAAGGTCAGTCATCATTTTTATTTAAGAATTTTTTTTTAAAGTAGTTCCGGATTGAAAATAGAAACGTCAAGCCACATTAGAGTAATTTACCTCTTACTAGTACACTAAGACCAAAAATATTAATTTTTTTCAAGAATTTTTTTCTCAGAATCTTTATTAAAAATGAACATAAAGCATTTTACATATTAATATCTAACTCTTAGGCAATACAAGAAATATATCTTTTTTCATTTATGCACGTACACTAATATTGTAGAGGGCGCCAAAATCGAGGCCTCAAAAATGATGGCGGGCAGTTAATCTCAGGATTGGAATATCTGAAACAAAAAAATCAGACTACATTTGAAAAAGGAAGGTTTCTTACGTGGCAATTTACCGCAATTTGACCAAAAAATAAATATTTTTTAACCGTGGAAAACTGAAGAAAAACGGGCGATTTTTTCACAATTTTTTTTTAAATTTCCGTAAAATCTTTTTTTTTGCGGAATTTTTCACCAACGGTGGTGAACTGTCACGTACAAATCTTTCCTTTTTCAAATGCCGTACGATTTTTTTGTTTCAGAGTTCCCAATTATGAGATTAATTGTCCTCCATCGGAACTACTTTTTTTCGAGGCCTCGATTTTAACGCCCTGTAAAATATTAGTGTACGTGCATAAATGAAAAAAGATATATTTTTTGTATTCTCTAAGAGTTAGATATTAATATGTAAAAAGTTGTATGTTCATTTTTAATAAAGTTTCTGAGAAAAAAAAATCTTGAAAAAACGCTTAATTTTGGTCTTCTAAAGTATACTATTACCTTAATTTATTCTCATATAATAATACCTAAGTTAAACATATTACTTACCTATATTCTTATTAAAAATTATTTCTTGGATGTGACTGTCACGGCATCTTTACCACATAATGGTAAAAAGTTGCATAACAATTCACATTTTTAATGTAAATATGTAGAATTTGTGTTATATATGACAAAAATAAAACCTAAACATGTTCTGAACTGCTCTCTTGGGGCATGTCTAATGTAAATATTATATACATGGAACTACGCCAAAAAACATGTAGAAAATAAACAGCACGATACTGCAATCTGCAAGCAATCCAGAAATATTCATAAGTAGTAATTCAAAGGTGACAAAAATACAATGTAAAGAGTTATCAGAAAAATTGAAGATTAATTACCAATAATTACAACATCACAACATTCAAAAAACCAATAAACTGAGATCAATCCTGTCCAAAACCGAATCCAACAATACACAAACAAAAACCAAAAAAGCCTTTAAGTGTCAGGATAAACGAGTATGAAACATACATCAAAACAGAGACTAACGAAAGTTTCACTTTTAATATTAACAATATTAAAAATAAAGCTTTATCAGAACTAATCGTCTGGTTACATAATTCGTGGCTTCCAAAATTTGAGAAGGCTTCTAAAAGAAACTCTAACAAGAGTTAAAACTAGTTAGAGCACTTTTGGCGCTCTCTAAACTAACTAAAATAAGATTGCTCTTGTTTCGATTCACAGCAAAATGATTATTTATTATTTTTATTAGTTTTACTCCTATTCTGAGTATTGGGAACTAATATTTGTTGGAATTTTACCGTGCTAGACAGCTGAGTTGTGAGATGCAACTTAATAGATCTCCCTCGGCCTTCTTTGCTCCGGCGATTCGTTGGCTTGCAAATTTTAGAAGCCACGAATGGTGGAAGCAGAATATTAGTTCTGATAAAGTTTTATTTTTAATATTGTCAATATTAAAAGTAAAACTTTCGTTAGTTTTTAGCAGATGCCGCCCCGGTATCCATGTCATGATAATCTTACCTATGAGTAAAAAAACAACAATAGGGTCATATTGTTTTCATTTACTGAGTTATTTTTTACATTTGATGTCTATCAAACATTCTTTTAGTGCTTCTACTTCATGGGGTCATATGGCCAAAACATTATCTACATATTTTCCTCAATTTATTTCATGAATATATCTGACAATAATGAAGAAAATTACGGATGAAATGAAAAAGAGGAAAGTCAAAGACGCAGCTCTGATCCTAGCTAACGAAGTGAAAAATGTGTAAAATACCCTTCAGTATACTGTTGCAAGATTGTGTTGCCAATACTAGAAGAATATATACCAACAATAGCGGAGTAAGAGGAAGTCAAAGACACATCACCTATAATCTCTACACAATACATACGCAACACACAATACACAAACACATAATCTACATTACACAAACTACGTTAAACGACCACAGCTGAGATACACATGACACAAACATACAATATCAAAAAAGACACACACAATTAGAAATTGATATTCCGGGGATAAATTCCATCCTCAGATTTTTCTAACCATAATTTTGCTGTTGCCTTCAAGATTAAGGCCAAATAAGTCAATCATAACTTTTGAAAACAGATAACCCATAATATCTTGTTGGTTATACATTATAATTATAACTCTGTTATACATTTTCGCAGAATTTTAAAATAGTCTTTTTGAGAACGATTTGTAGAGGGAAATCGAAACATCAACCATTAGTTATTCCCATATAAACATAACATTTCAAACATTAATATTTAACCTTTTTGCCAGAACAAAACAATATGGGTCGAAATAGAGGCTGGTTAAGGAAATTTTAGGTGAATGAATGAGGACAAAGAGATTCTATTTACGATATCCAAAGAATGTATCACTAAGGGCCGGTTGTTCGAACGCTAATCAAGAATGATCATTATCAAATAATTAATTACTGTCAATGTCAACTTTGTTTGGGTTGTTAAAAAGTCTGTGGAGTCTATAATCAATTAATATAACAATCATTATTAACATAATTAATAATAAATCTCATAATTGTAATTAATTATGTTTTCAGCAACCCAAACAAAGTTGACATTGACAGTTTTGGTGACAGTAATTAAATATTTGATAATGATCATTGTTGATTAGCGTTCGAACAACCGGCCCTTAGATTTGCAGACATTTTATTACCACAAGAATAGTTAGCTGAGTATAACTTATAATTTATATAAATTTAAATCTCTTAAACATTAACACATTGGTTAAGATTAAAGCTCAAAGGGTTCAAGTACCAAAGAACATCTATCGTTCAGAAACATAAGAAACTATTGCAGCACATTTACCTAATTTCACTAGAATAATAACAAGAAGAATTCCTGTGCGTCACTAAACAAGAATGAATACCTACACGCGAGAGCGTACAATGCCATGAAAAGAAGAACAATGTATCATAAAATTTAAATATAAATGAACTTCTTCTGTGATTGTGAAAATCTTCTCAAAACTCTTCTAATTTACGTTATTATGGCAGTTTTATTGTCAGAATGAACAATAAGTAAGAAATGATAAAATGCTCTTTAAACATAAATAAATTATTAATTTTAATTATAGGTACCTAATAATTAGTAACATTAACTATTTTTTACTCTACAATATTTTAACTTTCACGTAGCAAAAGAAATTGTTGACGTAAACCTTGTTACACTGTAAAAATCCAAATTATTTGAATAATCCTAAAATCTCTCGACTTACCAAAAGTTTCATCTTATTGTTGAACTGTACACGAACGACTCTTGTGTCTGAGAAAAGTACAATGGCATTTATAGGACTTGCACAACGAGAAAGAGGAATTACCATCCTTAAAGTTCTTTCGAGATGTAAATCTCTTGAGATGTGTAATTAACGGTCAGCTATACTGATGATCATTATGTCTTGTAAAACGAGAGATCAGTAATAAATATGAGAAAAAAATAATATAGAGGATATTGATGTAATCAGTGATATTATATCAATATAATGTTGTTATCAATTAGCCTCAATCGTTTAATATAGTCTTCTTAAACTCAACTGAATATTTTAGTTTAAATAATTGGCATTTGTGAATTATGTGAATTAAATACAGTAACAAAACAAAATTTATCTACTCTATCTCATATTATTATGTATAAGTTTTTAATTTGTGAAAACTGTCATTATAGATAGCAGTACGTGAAGGATTTAAAGTGTGCGTGAAGTAACAATGTATTTTAAATGGGATTTCCTTTTTCGCACTGTTTTGTGGCACACCTTCATATAATCAAATATCCTTAACTTTCGCGTTGTCATGGTGATGACATGTGAGCAATAAATTACAACTAAAATTTTGACAGTTTTGTGGTTTGAAAGAAGTTTGAATTTTTAAATGTCAAATTTCTAAAAAATGTAGAATAGAAATTTATTCCAGTCACGTAGAGTTGCAGTTTTTTTATTTGTTTATCGTAGATAAAATATTGTATGAAACTGTGCGTGAAGTACTTTTTGCGAACTTACGCGATGTATCTCTACACATGAGTGCTTTAAAATGTACTTTTTAACACGCATATCATACATTATTTTTTCTACAAACGTAATTACAGGACAATATCTACAAAAACTTTTACTTGAACTTAACTGACGTTCCATTTTTATATTTTTTTGACATTACATCAAAATTGCCTATACGGTCAATACGAACTGCAGTGACTTAAAAATTTTAAAGCACTAGTGCCTTAAAGTAGAATTTTTAACGCTGGTATGGAGTGCTAAAAATTGCATTTTTAACACGGTTGTAGAAAATAGTTATTTATGAAACAGTTCGTGAAGTATGCTTTTTGCGAACGCACGCGATATTTAGAGCACGAGCGACAACGAAGTGAGTGCTATACATCGCGTAAGTTCGCAAAAAGTACTTCACGCATAGTTTCATACAATATTTTATCTACGATAAACAAATAAAAAATCTGTAACTCTTCGTCACTGAAATTCATTTGTATTCTACAATTTTTAGAACTTTAGCATTTAAAAATCCTAACTACTTTCAAACCACAAAACTGTCAAAAATTTTGTTGTAAGTCATTGCTCATATTGTCATCACCATGACAACGTGAAAGTTAAGGATATTTGATTATATGAAAGTTTGTCCAAAAACCCATTGAAAGTGTGCAAAAAAGGAAATTCCATTTAAAATACATTGTTACTTCACGCACACTTTAAACCCTTCACGCACTGCTATCTATAATGACAGTTTTCACAAACTAAAAACTTATACATAATATGACATAGAGTAGATAAATAACTATTTTATCACCACAAGGTGCAATAATAAAAAAATAATTAAAAAAAATAAACATCATATGTTTATGTTTTATTTTCGCATATTTCTTCTTCTTCAAGTTCCATATCCGCCACGGAGGTCGGCAATCATCATAGCTATTCGTACTTTGGATACGGCTGCTCTGAAAAGTTCATTTGATGTACATTCGTACCATTCTCTCAGGTTGCGCAGCCACGATATTCTGCGTCTTCCTATGCTTCTCTTTCCTTGAATCTTTCCTTGCATAATCAATTGGAGCAAGTTGTATCCTACGTGTAATATGTCCGAGATATTCGCATATTTAGCTTTATTTAAATATAAAAGTCTAGAGGGCAGATAAGTCTATTGATCAGAAGAGAGAAAGAATTTATTCGAGTGTCCAAACAACTAGAACACTCAACAAAATCTATGGAATTAAAAACCATAAAAGTAAGTAGTTATATACAGCATGAAAATAGACATTATGGGGTATATATAGTCCTCCTTCACATTCCTTAAGCTCTTGTCAGAATGTGTTTATACTCTAAATAGTTAGCTTGATGCTTCCATTAGCTGAGATCCTACACCAGAGGACGGCTTCATATAGGGATTTTCCTACCAGAGCCTTCATTTGGTCTGCCTATCGTGTTGAAAATCTTCCTCTTGTTCTTTTGCCTTCTAACTTTTCTTGTACTACCAGTAATTCCATAATCTCAGTTCTTTTGGCTATATGGCCAAAGTAATCTTGGTATGCTATGTTTTCCTTCTTTCATTAGCCTGTCTTATATAATATGAAGTTCTCCCAGAATTTACAGGTTTCTGTAGACGCACATTCTGACGACTTTCATCTTACTTTTATCGGTTTTTTTGAGAGCCCATGTTTCAGCTGCCTGTGCAGCAATGGGGAAAATAAAAATATTGAACAACCTGTTTTGAGAAGGTGTTTCTTGATATTGGTCGGCCTTTCCTTCTTCTTCTTCTTTTTCTTCTTCTTCTTCTTTTTCTTCTTCTTCTTCTTTTTCTTCTTCTTCTTCTTCTTCTTTTTCTAGTAACGAATCTACTAATGAAGGATGGTTCTAACCATTGCAAATTTGGCTCTATTTTTGGCTTTTCTTAAAAGCCCCTGTGTGTTTAACCAGGTCCAGTCGCGAATGTGTCTCAGCTAGGATATTTGTTGTCTATTAGGACCTACTTTTCCTTCGATTTTACCCTTCATAATAATAGCCTTTCCATACTTAACTAATTTAGCTATTGCTAGCTACTGCTAGTTTACTCTTGGTTTCTGAGAATCTATTGCAATTTTCTCTTATCAGAGAGCGGGGTCTAACTATACAAAACTGTCTACTACTTCAAAATTCGCCACTTGGTAAATCTTGGTTGTATAATAATAGTGATAGAACCTACATAATATGTAGTAGCCCTATCTAGTTCCTTTCTTTGTTTTGAACGTATTTGAATAAATTATATAAACATGTACAGCTCATCTCCATTTTTGCTTTGCAATAATATGTTCAACAATGTCTTCCACTCCAGTTGTTCTATGAACTTCTTCGTTTCTGAGTCCAATTTCAAGCTTATTTCAAGCATTGATCTTTCCATTTTACGTTTTATCTCTCAGTTTTTTCGCTAATATTTTTATCCGAATTTTTCCGCTAATATTCCGCTCCATAATATAACGATTGGTAGAACGCAGTAGTTAAAAGCTTTTCTTTTTAAATGATGAGGATATATTGGTTAGGTCTGTGTCCATTGAACTGGCAAGAACCACGATTTTTTATCCAGCAGGGAACCATGTTGCCCTTTGACCACTCCTAAAACATAAATTAATCCTTTAACATCGACTTGGAGTCGCTATAAATATTATAGAATTATCATGTAAACCATATTTCTCGATGTTACCATTTTCATAAGGTTGCTAGTTCCATGTACTAGGCAGAACGCACTGAAGATGATCTGATCTAGATCGAAAACGTTTTGCAGATCCTTTTGGATGACTTTTAATAGTTTTTAATAAACTTTTTATACCATTGTACAAATGAAGTTTTTTACTTCTGTATGAGGATATATTTGTTTTAAATCCGTCTCTTACTTTTGCGTATGTAGGTAAACCTTAATATATTCTGCTGAGTAGCTCATATGTTTGGTTGTTTCGCGTTAATCTTATTTCGTGACCCAAATACACCTATTTTCTTACTACAACTTCCATGGGATATTTCCTGGTTCCTATTAGCTCATTCATCACCATTCGTCATAATTTTTTCCCACATCTTTAAACCGACTCTCTGTGTTACTTGCTGTAGTTGTGTAATAACTTAAATCGTTGATGATAGAATGACTTCTCGTAAATCGTTTATTAGGAGAACAATGCCATCGAGATATTGGAGATAATAATTGTATATAAAGTATTCTTTGCATATTTTGTATAAGAAACTGACTTTTTCTTATAAAAAAACTAAACGTTTTAATTTTCATGTTTCAAATGTTAAACTTCTCCTTCACTTCCATCCTTTTGAGCTGCATATTTGTATAAGGTAAATCTTTTTGGATTTTCTTTATGGATACATGCTCATTTATAGTATATTAAGTATGGAGAACGGTAAGGGTTTTATACCGATCGAAGACAATTGTTTGGAGGAGGAGCGGAGCGACGACTCCAATTATTGTCTGAGACCGGTTACCCTTAACGTTCGACATGCTTATAACGTTTTTTGCGCGATTGATACCATTATAAATTATAAAATTAAACATTTTCGTCATATTGACTAGTTTCATTCATTTTATCAAGATAGATACTTTGGTTGTTTATTGGTAGTAGTAGGTAGTATAGATAGGTAGTAGTCTAGGCGCCAAATAGAGGTCACCGTGTCATTTTCAATTCTGATAAACAAACTCAACGGTTTCTTATGGATTTTTGGCTACTGATTACGAATTTCGAGGGGGGATTTCGAGCCGAGTGGTCAAAGAATTGTTATGAACAATTTAATTGTTTATAAATTGTTTATAATACTCTGGCTCATAAACTAAAAGAAATAGAAAAAAATGTGTCAAATAAAATTTGTTCCTTAATAAAAAACGAAGAAAAAACCGTTTACTAAACTTAAATCCGACAATCAGAACTCAAGATATAGTAAAATTAGTGCACAATGCAAATTGCAAATTGCAAAATAAGTATTTGTCGAAGCTTTATCGATCGTACCTCGGCTTCTGCGCATGCAAATGAGCCCTATAAGGTGTCCTTTTAAAGTTTAATTAAGAAGCTTCCAAACAAAGCTTGTTAAATTATCTGATCTTCATTTGTTTTAAAGTTATACCCGTTTGAAATTATAATTTTCTCAAAAAAATTGTACATTAATTTGTTTATAAAGGTTTCAAGCAAACTTGAGCTATAAACATTTATACTTTAATTCTCAATAATGATAAAACAACTCAAATGGAATAATTTGAGCTTACGAGAATGTTCGTAAGTTTATTTTTGGCTAAGATGTCGATATTTTAATGGCGCGCTATGAGGCGCAAGATTGGCTCACAGTCAAGTAAGTATGTATTCTTCGACGCTTTATCGATCGTAACTCGCCTTCTACGCAAGCAAATGAGCCAATATGTGATATCCATATAAAAATGGATCGAGTTCTTTTGCAGCATCATCATTGCATATAAAACGAGAATTTATGATGTGGCGGCATACACACAATTGACGGGGCTTGATGATGCTGCAAAAGAACTAGATCCACTTTATATGGATATCATATAGATAATTAGACTCTGAAGCCTCAAAAAGTTTTAGTTTCACTGCCTACAAGAACAGACTTGTACCACCATGTAACTGTTAAAATTTGGCTAAGAACTTATGCAGATGTAAAAAAGCTGATATTCCTTGTATCCCCTATGCAGATTTGCAGATGCATGAAAAAATGTTTGTAAAAATAGTACTAATAAATAATATCAACTTACTTTTGAGTTATACTTCTGAAATATTAGTTTTTAATGTTTTTTTCTCATTTAGTGCAAAAAATAGAAGACAAAGTAAATAGAATGAAAGGTGTTACGAGGTACAGTATGATGATTTCATTATAAGAATTATATGATAAAATTTTATTAGGATCTTCAAAAATGAAAAATGAAGATAACGTATGTATACATAGAAATTATAATTTGCATCGAGAAGTTAGCGCGTGAACCTTTACGCGGTGAGCCGATCTTGCGCCTCATAGCGCGCGCCATTAAAATATCGATATCTTGGCCAAAAATAAACTTATGAACATTTTCGTAACCTCAAATTGTTCCTTTTGAGTTTTTCTATCATTATTGTTCATTAAATTATAAATGTTTGTAGCTCAAATTTGCTTGAAACCCTTATAAACAAATGAATGTACAATTTTTTTAAGAAAATTGTACTTTCAAACGGGTATAACTTTAAAACAAATGAAGATCAAGTAATTTAACATACTTTGTTTGGAAGCCTGTTAATTAAGCTTTAAAGCGACACCTTCTAAGACTCATTTGCATGCGCAGAAGCCGAGTTACGATCGATAAAGCTTCGAAAAATACTTATTTTGCAATTTGCAATTTGCATTGTGCACTAATTTTACAATATCTTGAGTTATAATTGTTAGATTTAAGTTTAGTAAACGGTTTTTTCTTGGTTTTCTATTAAGGAACAAATTTTATTTGAAACATTTTTTTGAAGTTATACTTCTTTACCGGCGATAGAGGGTGATTTTTTTTATATGTTAAAACCTATCAGCCCGGCGCATGCGCATTATAACTTTGTTCTGATTGGATGTTCAAATGACATGTCAAAAATTATCCGATATGGCAGCTGTGGTTTGGAGGTAAAGGTAAAGGTAAACAAATGTATAATATATTAGTTTTATTGTTGTGAGGACAGAAACAAAAAAGTTTATAATATTGTAGTGACTTTTAAATAGTTTTTAAAAGCAACAGGTACGTAATAATTGTTAATGTATCATGGGTATAAACCTACCTATTTGATCTGCCAAAATACATAGTATGTAATACTTTTATTTATATAATTTGATTACCATCAAAATTTCTATCAATATTCACCTAATATATTGTTTTTTTACTCTATGTTTTGTTGTATTTTTTCAATTCTAAATCATTTCAATTCAAAATTAAAATAATTTGATCAATTTTCAAAATATCAAAATATCACAAGTTTAATCCGTTTAGTTAGTCGATCTTCGTAAATAATGACACATAGTGTCTGTGGCTAAGCGGAGAAGGCGAATGAATTCCAATACCAACCGCTCTTATCAGCGATGGTTCGAGTCCCAATAGAAACTTTCTCTTTTGTTTTTTTTAATACATTTTATGATTGTAAGTATATTTATTATATAATTGTATTTTCAGAAAATACGTATTTAGTTAAAAAAATTTTCGATAAATTAATGTTCAGACATCATTTGTGGCTTGTTTAATGTGTTTGTGTGTGTTTTATTCTTTTATTATTTTAATTTTTGGCACTGTTCTAATAAAAATGTTTGAGAAGTAGTAAGTATAAATTAGTTTAATATTTAAACAAAATATAAATAAAAGGTATATTAATTTCGTTTAAATCATATAATAGAAGTATAAATTCTTACGTGCGTACAAAGTACACACACATTCTTTTTTTTTTCATCTCTTTTAGTTTATGAGCCAGAGCCTTATAAACAATTTATAAACAATTAAATTGTTTATAACAATTTTTTGACCACTCGGATCGAAATCCCCCCTCGAAATTCGTAATCAGCAGCCAAAAATCCATAAGAAAACGTTAAGTTTGTCCATCAGAATTGAATATGACACGGTGACCCCTCTGGCGCCTAGACTATAGTAACTAGGGTGCATAACAACAATGGAGAATTGAGTTTTTATTTAGTTGTCAATAATTTTAAGTACAATTTTGATTATTATAAATTAAAATATGAGCGAAAGTAAATTTGAAGAAATTGAACGGGCTTGGGAAGAAGGGTGTTCCGCAATTATTCCCGAAAAATCCAAAATCCGTTATCAAAATACCTACCAAAGTTTTTAAAAATGGTGCAAAGGCAAGAATTTAAGAATCGAAGGAAATACTCTCTTGGCATATTTCGTTCAAAGACATATGCAGTTGAAATCTCCTGGAAGCCTCTGGGCAGAATATTCAATGATTAAATCCACCGTTTTTCTTTATGATGGCATTGATATTTCCAAGTTTTCAACTTTGTTCGCGTATTTGAAGAGAAAAATGTTGGCTATAGTCCTAAGAAAGCGAGAATTTTTACACGGGAGCAATTTGAAAAATTTCTGATGGAAGCACTGGATGAAGAATTTCTAGTTCACAAGGTAATATAAGCTAGTTTAGGTAAAAGAAATACTCTAATGAAGATTTTTTCATAATTTGTAGGTCGCAATGATATTGGGAATACCTGGTGCCTGTAGAAGAGAAGAATTATATAATATTACTATGAATGACATCCAACAAACCGATGGTTTAATGATTGTAAAAGTACCCAATACAAAAACGAACATCCAGCGTACTTTTACAGTCGTTAATAAACCAGACGATAAAAGTCCATATTTAGAAATTCTGCAAAAGTATATAAAACTTCGTCCATTACAAGTAAAATCAAATCATTTGTTCTTAAGATACACCAAAGGAAAATGTTGTGCTCAAGTAATAGGGAAAGGGACAATCGGGGGCTGGCCTTCTCAAATTGTCAAATTCTTAAACTTGCCTAATCCCGAGAACTATACTGGCCATTCGTTCAGGAGGACATCAGCAACGCTTTTGGCTAATAAAGGTGTTGATGTCCTCGGATTAAAGCGTCATGGAGGTTGGCGTTCACCGACAGTGGCAGAAAGCTATGTAGAAGATTCTCTTCAAAATAAAATAGATTTTGCCGAAAAAATATTGTGCAATACTAGTAATACTACTAATGTATGCGATACTGCAGGACTTTCTGTTAGAAGTGAAACCACAGCCCAAACAAGTGGGATTTCATTAAATAATTTAACAAATTGTAACATAAGTTTCAATATTAATAAATAATTCGTTAGTTTTCTTTATTCTTTCAAAAAATAAATTAAAATTAAGAGATTTTTTAACTCAACGGTAAGTGAATTACTTACCGTCGAGTTGGAGTACTTACCGTCGAGTTGGATTACTTACCGTCGAGTTGCTAGTAAATGTCACCTACTGACGTAAAATCTCTCACGGTAAACAGTCAAAAATGATCAATCGTGCAAAAAATAATTTTAGATGGAACTGATGAAGTGTATTCATGTGTGTATGTGAGTCATACAGTCCATCTAATTTACTTACTGTTGCACGTCATTATTTACGTTAGAGATCTGAGTTGACAGTGTTGGCTAATCACAAAAAATTCTTGAACTCATTTTAAATCAAATACATCAAAACAAATTAATATTCAATGTAAATAAATAAAAATTTCAGAAATAGAAAACAAGAATTAGGTTTTAATTTTACGTTAAAGTACATAATAAAAACAGTAAATATAATGAAACAAATACTTATAGATAGTAAAGAATATAAACAAATATGAAGTGTCATCTCCGCAACTGTCAAATAAATGTTACCAATGGATGCCAAAATATCACCTTCGTTCGATTATAATTATAGTGTATTCCGTACAAATGTGGTTCATAAAAACGCTTTATAATCCATTTATACAAATTAAATGAAACATATTATTGTTTATTTCTTTAAGTTAACATTAATAGAAATCTTTAAATATTATTTCTACGCGTATATAATAAAATATGACTAGTGGCTGTAACGCCAGTGTACTCGGCAAAATGATTCTAAAAAGAACACACCTACCGCCTAAATATTTCGTGTTGGTATCATGTGACGTCTCGGGCTATGACGCGGATGACGTGCAACGGTAAGTAAATTAGATGGAGTATATATACGAAACCTCTTCAATAAAGAGTGAAGTAGAAAAGATCCGGTCTTTCTTCCATTCTCCCAAATTTGACCGACTACTCTCCACTATCTTAGTGAACTTCATATTCATAATTTTTTGAATACTACCAAAATCTAAATTTCCTAACCAATTTATTACAACTTTAATTACATGGCCAATTGGTTCAAACCAACACTACTCGAACTGTCCATTTCCTGTTTATGTACATTTTCTGACGTACCAAACTTTCTAGTCCTGTCGCCAGGAGGGGGGGGGGGTAAAAAAGGCCTCCTTAATTCAGATGGACTAACTTAAGTTTTTTTTATGTAGTTTGACCCGTAGATTACGAATTTTTTGGGTAACAGTTGATTCGGATGTCGATAAGTTTGTTATAAACAAAGTACTTGAGGAATTACATAACAGCGATTTATCGCAAAACAAATCATTTTTGTATTTTTTGGGCGATTCTCAGCAAAAAATGGTCTTACAAATTTGTTCGTAGGATGCATAGTATTCGAGATAAACCCGGTTGAACTTTCAAAAAATCGAAAAAGTACAATTTTTGAACCCGAATAACTTTTAATTCAAAAACAAAATAGCAACTCTGCTTACTGCATTTGAAAGCTCAAATCAAATTCTATCGGTTTTGATTATTTTCATTCCTAAAAATTAAGTTTTTATTTGTTAAACAAAGCCATAAACACATAGTGTTTCCCGACCAATGCATGCGTTTTAATGTACGTAATCTACGTAGAAATTGTCTTTATGCGCGCTACTCGTTCGATTTCAAATGGGAAATGCATTGAAAACATCATTCATGTGTTTATATATATAATAGCTTTGTTTGACAATGAAAAAATTAATTTTTAGCAATGAAGGTAATCAAAACCGATAGAATTTGATTTGAACTTTCAAATGCGGTAAGCAGAATTGCTATTTTATTTTTCAATCAAAAGTTATTCAGGTTCAAAAATTGCAATTTTTCGATTTTTTGAAAGTTCAACCGCGTTTATGTCGAAAACTATGCATCCTACGAAAAAACTTGTGAAAACATTATTTGCTTAGAATGACCAAAAAAAAAATACAAAACAATTGTATTGTTTTGCGAAAAATCGCTGTTATGTGATTCCTCAAGTTCTTTGTTTATAACAATCTTATCGACATCCGGATCGACTGTTACCCAAAAAAATCGTGGTCTACGGGTCAAAATACATAAAAAAACTTGGGTAAGTCCATCTGAATTAAGAAGGCCATTGTACCCCCCACTGGCGACAGGGCTATTACGAGGCACTTCAGGATTTTTAGATGACATCTAGAATATTCTAGATTTTTAATATTCCTTGTTTTGTTCAAGGGACTTTTTCTATATGGAATAAATCCTACGTATAGTTTGAAGCAGCCCTAGCAGATAGTAAAATTTCCAATATTTTTTCTAAATGCTACAATAATCAGTGCTAATCCTACCCAGTCTATTTTATTAATTAAATATTAAAAACCTATTGGTACTGATCAAGAAATTATTGCGATAATTTGATACTGGATCTTAACAATTACCTCCCGGTAATAGATACTTTCATTGTACTAATTTATACAAAAGTACTCCATGGTACTTGCGAAGAACATATAAATATGGGTGTATAAAATGTCAAAGTCAGTAAGTCTAAGTGATTGAAGCAAGATGAGGACTGCCGTAAGTTATTTGCAATTATTATTAGCTTTAGGCGGGAAGAGAAGTGGGTTAGAATTGTGAGAAATTTTCGAAAGGGTTGGGCATCACGACGCGACAAAAGGTGAATTCTGATTTAAATAAAAATGCGCAGGATAAGTCCATTTAAATATTATTAAAATATTATTCCGTATTATTATATATTGTATTTATTTTGGATACACCCCAAATGGGAAACAAATTTTGACATTTCTGTTGCTATTGCGCTAAAAGATGGAACCTCTTTACAAAATATGTATTTTATAAACGGCTAAATATCAGAATAACGATTTCTGTTACTAATAATTATTGGCATCTGTTTAATATTAATATAATCCATAAGACATTATATTTTCCGAAAATTTTGGAAATTAGTATAATAGTGGTTTGAAATATCAGATACTTTTCTTTTTAAACGTTTATAGCCCCCTAAATTTTTATGTACACACTGTATTTGGCAATTGATTAGTAGCAATTCTGTTAGATTCCAAAATTTCCAGCAAATTATGTGTTTTGGCGTAATGTTGTATATATAATTTAGAAATTGGTACCTACTGGGATTCATGGGATTTTGCAGGCAAAAGAGCATTTACATTTGATTTTTTGATTGAGAATATGTTTTTTTTTGATAACTGTGTTTCAGACTTCTATCTGTCTTGATTTTTAATAATGCTGTATAACATAAGTTACTATTTTTGCTGGGAATTAACCACATTTTTGGTTTATAATAGGTTTATTTTGACGTTTCGATTTCGACTTTGGAAATTGTGCCCAAAATGCAAATTAAACAAATTCTATTCCTGTTACTCGTACCTAAATACAAAAGATTATTTTAATAATTTAACTTTCTGTGACTTATTTTGTATTGAAAATTACTCAGACAAATTATGTTATATCGATATTTAAAGCAGATGGCTTTAAAAATTATTCTGTCAGTATTTTGGGTTGCGTTCCTTTTACGACTTTATTCGAATGTAGTATTTTAGATTGCGTAAAATTAATTTGTAACTTAATACTACTCGTCAGAGAAATCACAGCACAAAATTTGTGTTTAAAAAGACAACCCTATACAAGGATGACAGGAAAATTCTTCTCTTGGTGGTCCCATAATACATCAGGAGAAAAAAAAGAGAAAAAACTTATGATACTATCTTACATTTAGAGTACTCTTAATATGTCTTGCTATATATTAAAATAATCGTAAGGATATAAAATTTTTGATTAGATATTTTCACGGGTTGTCCCCTCCGTGGATCAGTGGTAAGGGTGCCTATCTTTTAGGCACAAAGGTCGTAAGTTCGAATCCCGGCTTGGTGAGAAATTTTTTTTTATTAAAAAATTTAATTACTGGAAATAATTTATATCCTTTTGGGATCGGTACTCACCTGACGAACCTCAGATGTTCGGTTACAATAAGCGTCTCTTTGTAAAGAAAATGAAGTCGACTTTACTAAGTAATAATAGTTGTAATAGTAATTACAAGTATTGTTTTTACTTACTGACAGTAATTACGTGCCTAACGGTGCCAAACCAAGGCCATAAAATAAAACAAAACAAACAAACAAAATTCACGGTTTACCTAATAAAAGTTCACCTAATTTTTGTTACTATTAATATTTTACTCAAATAATTAGAATCAACTCTATTACTAATAACTACATGTTCCAGTTAATAAAACTCAGACAATACTCATTCCAAGTTTCGACCAATCCTGTATACCAAAATTAAATATACGGGTATGTTAAGTTTGTACAATTCTAGAGGGTGTTAATAATTTATTATACTACAATTCTAGAGGAAGTTGATATTGCTACGAAATTATTTAAAAAAGCGTAGTTATACAGGGTGTCCCGAAAAGATTGGTCATAGATAATACCCCATATTCTGGGGTCAAAAATAGTTCGATTGAACCTAACTTACCTTAGTACAAATGTGCTCATAAAAAAAGTTACAGCCCTTTGAAATTACAAAATGAAAATAGATTTATTTCAATATATTGAAAACTAATAGAGATTTTTTTATTGAAAATGGACATGGGGCAATATTATGGCAGGAACATCTTAAAACAAAATTATAGTGAAATTTGTCCACCCCATAAAAATTTCATGGGGGTTTTGTTCCCTTAAACCCCCCAAAACTTTTGTGTACGTTCCAATTAATTCATTATTGTGGTACCATTAGTTAAACACAACGTATCTAAAACTTTTTTGCCTCTTGATATTTTTTAGATAAGCCAGTTTTTATCGGGATGCGGCTTCTTTTTTAATATGTTTACATAAAAATTTTATGGGAGTTTGGTTCCTTTAAACCCCCCAATTATTTGTGCACGTTCCAATTAAACTATTATTGTGGTATCACTAACACAGTGTTTTTAAAACTTTTTTGCCTCTTAGTCTTTTTTTGATAAGTCACCTTTTATCGAGATGTGGCTTTTTTTTCAAAATATACCTAATAATGTAAATTATAATAGTTATTTTCCTAACAAGTGCAGAAAGTCATACTTTTCCGCACGCGACTGCAGTTTGCCGAACGACGCGAAGCGAGAGTTCGGCAAACAGTCGAGTGCGGAAAAGAGAATTTCTGCAAGAGTTAGGAACAATAATTTTTCTACCAGTTTTTAAAAAATGACCAAATCTTAATCAATTAATTTAATTAATATGAAAATACATACACAAATTAATTCTTTGACAAGGTTGTCAAAACCAAAGTTTCAGCATAATTGGTAAGCATGACGACGATCTTGGTTTCCATGACGACGATTCAAAACCACTGTTATTGTCTACTGATTTGACTTTCGAATATTATGTCAAAATTTAATTTAATGTTAATTGTTAATTTCATTAATGTTAATTTCATTAAAACTTGAAAACAATAAGATATATTTGAAATAAATTAGTAAATAATATCTAAATATTAGTTATTGCATGTAATATAATTATTTTAAGGCCATATTAACATATCTAAATTAACACGCGTGCGGAAATGAAAACGCGTGCGGCAAAGTAAAACGCGTGCGGAAAAGTAACACGCGTGCGGAAAAGTAAAATTTTCTAAACAAAAATGCGTGCGAGAAAATATACATTTTTGCACGCTCGTAGAAAAATAAATGTTCAGCTTATTAACAGCTTTCTATAATCGTACTTAACCATATACAAATATGTGGTGGATTCGACAAATATTCAAAAAATCTCGATAAACACTGACTTATCGAAAAAGTACTAAGAGACAAAAAACTTTTAAAAATATTGTGTTTACCTAATAGTGCATATATGCAATAATTTTTATAGGGTGCACAAATTTCACTTAATTTTTTTTAAGATGTTGCTACTATAAAAATGCCACATGTCCATTTTCAATAAAAAATCTCTAAGAGTTTTCGATATATGAAAAAAAAAATCGATTTTCAGTTTGTAATTTCAAAGGGCTATAACTTTTTTTGTGTGCACTATTGTATATAGGTAAGTGAGGTTCAATCAACCTATCTTTGACCACAGAATCTGTGGTATAATTTATGACCAATCTTTTAGGGACACCCTGTATATACTACCCTGGAAAATATACAGGGTTTTCCATAAAAAAAAGTTTTTTCTACCGTGTCAGCCATACCGCCACTTTTACTGAAATATAGTATATTTTTAAATCAAGAGGAGTAATTCAAATTCCCCGCGACGCAAAGCTTGTTTAAAATTGGTCCAACCTCAGGCAAGTTTACTCCACTATTATCAAATTTTGACACTAGTGACATTTATAAAATTTTGACACTTCTGTCATTTTATAGGTTAATTAAAATTATATCAGAGGTTTTTGTATTTTCTACGTTATTACTTTAATTTTTAGTATATTTTTATATAAAAAAACAGTCGTTTTTAGAACTCTTTAGCGATGTAGGTACAGTAGAATACCGATTATCCGTGTGCGGATTATCCGTGCTGCGTCAAATTGCATTTTTGAGGTTTTATAAAGATAGCGTCACCGTAAATCACTTGACCAACACTCTATGCGACGAGAGGGAGACTCATAATGAATGATTTATTTTTTCTGTTATCATTTTATGGTACGTACCTATGTATGTATACACGTACATTATGTATTGTATATAAGAAATCGATGCTCGGATTATCCGTGCTTTTTAACTATCCGTGCCAACCTCCGGTCCCGAGCAGAACGGATAATCGGGGTTCTACTATATTAGTATAATATAATATTTATGGATTATCTTCAAATGTCGATATGATCAACCAAAAAAGAAGATGTATTTAATGATTTTTCTAGTGACTTTCTTGGGTGTGAATCTGTCTTTTTAAGTTTACACCTCTTGGTTTAAAAATAAAGCTTATTTCTTTTCGTGCATCTTTGAACACATGAATAATTTGGCTTCCTGGCACTAATGCCGCACCCGGTATATTGGTCATGTTGATATGGCAACTGTTCATTTTTTTTAACATTGATTTTCATTACTTTTTGTCCATTTTTATATCATGTCTTTAATTCTATATTCTGTACGTTTATGTATGTCAGCATTTGGTCTAATAATTTTCTTAGAAAATAAATTTTGTGTGATAATGCCAGAGGCTTGCTTTATGTTTTTAATGCGTTCATATTTATTTTGTTATTCTTTTTCTTAACTTATACCTAATTCTTTATACATATAGGAATATTACATAAAACAGATAATATATATTTATATAATATGTAATATACATAATATATGTAATTAAATGAAACATAATATGGAAATTTGATTTAATTTGTTCACATTATATCTTACTATTTTTAGTATATCCTCATTAGATCTTTCGATATCTGCTATCAATATATTTTTATATTTTAACTATAGACCAGTAAGGATATGTTTTTAGGTGGATGTGAGAGGTGGCATTCAGATTTTTGCGGATAAAGTTGATAAAGGTGATAACTTCGTTAATAATAATTGATTTATGCTCCTTCTCAAATATGCCCGGAACATTAATAAAAAAATTCAAATATTTAAAAATTTCGAATAACATCGATTTTTTTCTATTTTTTTGTTTTTAACTTTAAAACGATTTATTTTGGAACAAACTGGTATAGGAGTAAAACAAAGATAATTAAATTTTATATCAGATGCGATTGGTTAAAAATGTCTTAATTGATTACCCTTGCTGCAAAATAGCAATAAATATAAAATAAGGGGGCAAAACAAGCCTGTCTTTATTCAATGATTTTCCATCACTTAGGTTACACTTGGAATCTTCCTAATTCGCTTAGAAAATTTTTGTAATGTGATAAAACCGTACACCAAATTTAATTCAAATTGACCTACTAGATTTTGAATAATAATTTTGCAATCTAAACTTTTTTAAAAAATAAAATTTTTTTAAAATCTTGCACAACAAAAACTAGAACATACAAAGATTTGTCAATTTTTTTACATAATATAAAGAAACTCTCCACCTATCTAATGCACTTTACAGAATTGAAATTGGATTATTTAAGCAGCCTCAGCAATGTTTTAAAATTATAAACAATTTTTTGGCTTATTAACAAATTAGTGCTGTGGCCAGGAGGGGGTGCTACGCGCTCCTTTATTTAGATGGACTTACCCAAGATTTTTATGTATTTTTTGACCCGTAGAACACGATTTTTTTGGGTAACAGTAGTTGATCCGGATGTCGATAAGATTGTTATAAACAAAGAACTTGAGGAATTACATAACATCGATTTTTCGCAAAATAAAACATTTTTTTGTATTTCTTGGGTAATTCTAAGCAAAAAGTGATCTTATAAGTTTTTTCGTAGGATAATGCATAGTTTTCGAGATAAACGCAGTGGAACTTTCAAAAAATCGAAAAAATTAAATTTTTGAACGCGAATAACTTTTGATTAAAAAATAAAACAGCAATTCTGCTGACAGCATTTGAAAGTTTACGTCAAATTATACCGGCTTCAATTACTTGCATTGCTAAAAATTATTTTTTTTATTATTTAACAAAGGTATTTGTTTTTAAGCCAAAAAATTGTTTATAAGTTTAAAACATGGCCGAGGTCCCTTAAGTAATCCGATTTTAATTCTGTAAAGTGTATTAGATAGGTAGAGCACCCCTTTATATGTAAAAAAATTAGCCAACTTCTAAATGGTCTACTTTTTGTTGAGAAAGATTTTAAAAAATTTGAATTTTTTTAAAAACATTTATATTGCAAATTTATTATGCAAGATCTATCAGGTCGATATTAATGAAATTTGGTACACGGTTTAATTATATTACAGAGAATTTCTTAAGTGAATTACTAAGGTTCTAAGTGCCACCAAAGTGGTTAAAAGCGTTGCATAACAACAGGCGTATTTTGCCCCATTATTTTGTATTTATTGCTATATTGCAGAAAAGATAATACGTTAAGACATTTTTGACCAGCCGTGTATCATACAAAATTCAATTATCTTTATTTTATTTCTTTACGACTTTGTTCCAAAATGAATCGTTTTAAAGTTATAAGCAAAGAAAGGAGAAAAAATCGACGTTTTTTGAAATTTTTAAATATTTTAATTTTTTTATTAATGTTCCGGGCATATTTGAGAAGGAGCATAAGTCAATCATTATTACTAAAGGTGTCACCTAACTTTATCTGCAAAAATCCGAATGCCACCTGTCACATCCAAAAATAGACTTTTTTTCACAAATCCTTACTGGTCTACTAGGCGAATAAATAATTTTAAACTGCCGCGCCGTTCCCTGATTGTATTCCAAGCGAAAATATATACCTACATATTATTAACTTGAGTAATTTACTTAGAAACCTTAACTATCATCAATTTTCAGGTAATAATATTAATAATATTTGTATCCTCTGCATTAGCTGCCCAAGGACCACTTCGGGAAAAAGATATTATTCCAATAATAAGTCAGGACAGGCAATTTAATTTTGATGGAACGTTTCGCTCATCATATAAAACCGGGAATGGTATAACTGTAGAAGAGGAAGGTTTCTTAAAAAATGCTGGTAAGCGAATCTGCAACATTTTTAATAATATTCTGAACAATATATCTGGCAACATGTCTAGTAGTACTACTAACTTAAGTATATTGCATTATTTTTCTTTGCTGTTTCGCTTGCACAATATTTCCTAGCATTTTCAAGGTTGAAAGACTTTTGAAAATCTTGAATGGGTTTTGAAAATGTTCTTCTCTTGAAAATAGCATAAAGTGGGTACTCCGCAAAATATTTGGAGTTATAAACGACCGAAGGCAAAACTTGAACCTTTGAATTACACCAACTCTTTGATGAACGAGACGTAACGTTCATTAAAGCACAAATATATAGATGGGCTGGATATATAATACGAATGCCACACAACACTATTGTTAAAAAGGTAACCACAGGACAAATAAGGAGATATAGTAACTCAACAGAGTGAAATACTGCAAACATGGACTGAATTCTTCAAAGAGAAGTTTGAACAAAACGGAGATTTACTATACTATGAAATTATACTGGATCAAACGGATACCAGAGAAACAACCCCCCTTCAGTAGCTGAAATGCAAGAAGCAGTTACCAGACTGAAAAAAAAACAAGTCACCTGGATTGGACAACATTAGCGCAGAATTAATAAAAGAAGGCGGAGACTCCCTATTGAATGCGATACACGCACTTATAGTGAACATATGGAATAATAAACCACTGACACAAAACTGGAATACCGGAGTAATCATTCCACTATATAAAAAGGGAGATCAGCTTCAATGTAACAACTGCCGGGCAATAACGCTACTGACTGTGGCATTAAAAATACTGTCAAATATTGTGTATGAGCGATTGAGACCATATGCAAAACAAATAGTTGGGGGATACTCATCTCATTGATATAGTAAAAGAAACACTTAAGGTACAAAGCAGGGTTTGAATTCAAAACGCACTAACAAGTACAATCCATGTTAGAACGGGCCTACGACAGGGAGATGCCCTGTCCTGTATTCAATTTAATAACACATTAGAGAAAATAATTAGAGAGTCATAAGTCAACACCAGAGGAACAATAATAACAAAAAGTGTATAAATATCGGTATTTGCAGATGATGTTGATATCATAGCTAGAAGCAAAAGAGAAATGATAGAAGCATTTAATGCTATAGAAAGAACGCACAAAACAGTGGCCTAAATATTAATGAAATAAAAACCAAATACATGAAGGCCAGCAGATCGACAGGCCAAAGAAACCTACAGAATCTGACAATAGGAGACTATAACATCGAAAGCGTAAAATTTTTTTACATATCTAAGTTCACTAGTTACCGCAGATAACAATGTTAGCGAAGAAGTTAAGAGAAGAATACATATTGCTAATAACAACATATATAATGGACTCATTAAACATCTAAGATTTAACAAAATCACGAGAAAAACCAAATGCAAAATATACAAAACCCTGATAAAACCGGTCCTTATATATGGATCAGAGACAAGGACACTGACGAAAAACGATGAGAACTTATTAGGTACGTTTGAACGAAAAATCCTTATACACATATATAAGGGGGTGAAAGAAAATGACGTATGGCGCAGAAGATATAATTTTGAACTATACGCAGCATACAACCAACCCGACGTCATAACATCCATAAAGATCGGACGTCTGCGCTGGATAGGCCATGTTGAACAAATGTTGGAGACCGAAACACCAAAACACATAATGAAGCAAACACCAGTAGGGAGAAGGTCAAAGAGAAGACCCAAACTTAGATACATGGAACAAGTGGAACAAGATCTGAAAACACTCCAGATTACCCAATGGAAGAACAAAGCAAGGAACAGAACAGAATGGCGGAAAATACTAGAACAAACCAGGACCCAAAAATGGTTGTCGAGCTACTGATGATGATGACAGGAACACCTGTATGAATAAGAAGCAGGAACTGATCTCGAATTTGGTGGTTAGTTTAAGTTGAAACTGATTTAGGGATATTAAAAATCAGAAGATGGTAAGACATCTCCATAAACCGAAGAGAATATGGCGACAAATCTTAGAGCAGGCCCATATCCACAAAGGATTGTCAACTCAAAGAGGATGATAATGAATGTCTACTACACTACTACTCTACTCTACTTTATTTTACTACTCTTTTTTTTATTTACTTGAAGCTTGAAGCCCATATAAAGGGAAATGCTATGGTGTACTACCAATCATTATATATCATCTATATATCTTGGAGTAACTCTGGACCGGTCCCTCACCTACAGACAACACTGCATAAAAACGAGAGGGAAGTAACAACTAGGAACAGCATACTCAGAAAGCTAACGGGAATGAAATGGGGTGCACGTCCTGGCGTCTTAAGAACAACGGCACAGGCACTGTGTTTCACAACTGCTGAATATGCGTGCCCAGTTTGGGGCAGATCTGTCCACGCTAAACAAGTTAATACTGCGCTAAATGAAACATGCAGGATAGTAATGGGGTTCATGAAACCAACTCTACTCTCAAACCTATATAAAGCAGCGGATTTTTCAGAACTCTCAACACGCATAGGCGTTGCAGAGCACATAGAGAAAATTAAACGGATTGAGGACGAGCGGCATGTTCTATACCAGGGGTGGCCAAACTGTGGCTCGCGAGCCACATGTGGCACTTTGAAAAAGTATTTGTGGCTCTTAATAAATGTCCCTGAATTACTTTTAATTTTTGTGTTTCAAAATGTGGCAAAAAATATAAAAGAATAAGCGTAACATCAGGACTTAGACAAGGAGACCCATTATCACTGTTGCTATTCAGTTTGGCCTTAGAATATCTAACAAGTAAAATATCATCTGAGCTGACAGGAGGATTTGCGAATCGAGGATAAAAACTATTGTTGGCCTTTGCTAATGATATAGGTGCAGTCGATCATTCTACAAGAGACGTGAGAGAGGTGTTTTTATAACTCGAGGAAGAAAGAGGTAGTCTGGGCCTTCGAATAAATGAAGAGAACACGAAATACATGCTAGTAACCCAAAATCTAAGACCAGGAGTAAGGCAGAAAATAGCTATTAATGACCACAACTTCGAAGTAGTAAGAATTTAAATATCTAGGAAGGGTAATCACAGATGACAATCACATTGTAAAAAGAGGTCTTAGCAAGGATAGCTGCGTGGAATAGAGCATTATACTCCCTATCATCATCACTAAGATTTAAGCTGCTAAAAAAACAATCTAAATTAAGACTATATAGCCAATTATTCGCCCAATTGTTAAATATGGAAGTGAAACTTGGACTTTACATCAGTGGGAAATAACTCTTCTTCAGATGCAAATCCACTAATGGATGTTAGCGATCACATTTTCCATTAGCTCTCTGTTCTTTGCAATATGTATCAGATATTAATTGTCGTTAATCCCTGTCCATTGCCTTATTATGTTTCGGAGCCAGGACATTTACTTGCGTCCCATTCCTTTCTTGCCTTTAATTTAACCCTCGATTATAAGTTGGAGGAACTGGTATTTTTATTTCGCATGATGTGACCTAGATACACAGTTTTCTTTTCCGTGATGGTTTCGAATAGTTGGCGTTCTTTGTTGATTCTTTTAAGGACATCTACATTTGTGACTTTCGCTGTCCATGGTGTCTTTAGGATATGGCGATAAAGCCACATTTCGAAAGCTTATAATCTGTTTATATCCCTCGTTTTGAGTGTCCAGCCCTTTACGCCATATAGCAGCACTGACCATACGAAGCACTTAGTAAATCTTAGTCTCAGTTGAAGATCGAACTCTGAACAGGTCAGTACCTTCCTGAATTTTACGAAAGCTTGTTGAGCTTGCTCAATTCGACCTTTTACTTCCATGTCCGATGCCCAGTCTTCAAAAAGCCACGATCCCAGGTTTTTAAATTTGCTCAGTTTTTCAATGGACTTGGTATTCAGTGTTATGGTGAAGTTTTAAAGTGAATCCATGTTTCTGGAGATGATCATCAATTTGGTCTTTTTGGTATTAATCTCTAATTCCAGTCTCTTAATGTATTCTCTGATTATAGTGACGAAGTTGTTAAAGATCCGCTACGTTGTCACAAATTAAATAAATAAGCTACTGGTAAATAAATAAGCTGCTGGTATTTGAAAGCAAAGTCCTCAGAATGATATTTGGTCCTCAAAGAGATGAATTGACAGAAGAGTGGTACTGAAAACATCATCAGACATACAAAAGCTAAGATAAGATGGGCAGGTCATGTGGTAGATCAAAGGAAGACAGAGTGTTAACGGTTTTTTTGAGAGGCGATAGAAGACTAATAGGCCATGCCAGAAAAAGATGGAAGGATGATAAAGAATCCACGTATCCTGAGTTAGTAAAGGCTGCTTGTAGAATTATTTGCATATTTGAAACAACGATGTGAACCACTTTATTTCACTTTAAAATTCGTGAAATCCAAACAGTTAGAGAAAAATTTAATACCTTTTTTACACTTTTTTAATAATTGTTTAATTGCGGCTCGCGAAAAATTTCAAATTTTGAAAAATGGCTCGGACTATCAAGGAGGTTGACCACCCCTGTTCTATACAAAGCTCGAATATCACGAAAGCGACTAAAATCCAGGGAAACAGTGCAGGATGAACCGCCTAAATATTTTCCTCTTCCTCAGGTTCAATAGACCGGCCAGTCTCTAGACTTTAAAACTTGGGAAACTATGAATAAGATAAGAACGGGGGCCACTCCGGTGAAATCAAACATGGTAAAATGGGGAAAATAGACCAAGATGGTGTGAACTGTGACTGTGGAAAAACACAGAATAGGGAACATCTTCTTACATGTCGAAACTGTCCTTATCGGTGTACCCTCGAAGATTTGTGGCTCGCCAACGAACATGGAAGACGATCTTCTTCTTAAGGTGCCGAGACCGTTTGTCGATCGTTGGCTCTCATGTTGCCCAGCATATTAACAATCATTGTCTTATTTACAGCCGCACAAAATAGTTCAGTGCTAGTTTTCCCAAACCATTGGCTTAGGTTTTTAAACCAAGAAGTTATACGGCGGCCCACACTTCTTTTTCCCATTATTTTACCTTGCATGACAAGGTGAAATATGTCAAATTTTTCTGGGTGGCGCATTATATGACCAAAGTATTCCAATTTGCGCCTTCTAACCGTGTTCACTACTTCGCAACTTTTATTCAAACGTTGCAAAACCCTTTCGTTTGTGACTCTTTCTACCCAACTGATCTTCTGAATACGGCGGTAGACCCACATCTCAAATGCTTCTAGGTTTTTTAAAAGCGAGTCTGTCAGGGTCCACGCTTCAATCCCGACGACGATACTGGACCGAAATTTTATGAATGACTTGTCCGGACACGATAAAGTAAGTAAAGTAAAGTAACCAATCATCATGCGATGATTGTTTAAAAGGTAATGTAATGTTACATTTAAAATAATTCTAACATCTAAGCTAATACAAAATGTCTGGTTTAATTATCATCATCATCATCGTCATGGGTTCGATTAGTTTTTATGGATCTTAGCCGGCTCTATTTCGACAGTTTATGCCATTATGCCTTTGGTTTTTCCATTTATATGATTCGTGACTCGCGTATTTCCCTATAATACTGATGTATTTCACATTTCACTCGCGTAGTATTAACAGAGTATTGCTTTGTTTCATGCACACTTTTTTATAAAGGGTTGTGATTTCTTTAATGTTGTTATCTGAGCCTGCTGATTTTTAATTTTTTACGTCAACTGCACACTAATTTTTCTGTTGCCTGTTTGATACTATATGTTATTTTCGGTTGATTTACATACGGGCTATAGAAACTTTTTGATCCATGTTTTAAATGTATCTCCTTGTTCCTTGATTATGTATGCATTTGCATTTTCTTATTATAGGTTTAAATCCATTTCCACTTTCATTTATGATTTGGTCGAATTCTCTAGTATCTGGTGGCTTACTTTTTGTTATACATTCTATTTAATAAGTTATTGTATATTATTTTTTTATTTTAGGAAACAAAGACACTGAGTCAGAGCAAGTACAGGGCGCATTTCAATACACAGCACCAGATGGCTCTCCAATCCAGGTAACCTACATAGCAGACGAAAATGGTTTCCGAGCTACAGGACCTCATCTTCCAGTACCTCCAGTTGACGATAAAACACCACCACCCATTCCATTGGCCATCTTAAAATCACTTGAATATAATGCGGCACATCCAGAAGAAAATGATGATGGAGAAGGAAAGATTAGACCACCAAGACGATTCTAGTTTTTGTATTTAAAGAAAAAATGATGATGGACAAGGAAAGAATCTTCATTGACGAAGATTCTAGTTGTTGTATTTAAACGATTTTTATGCAATTTTCTGCATAAATTAATAAATGATATTTAAATGTTTTTAAATAAATATTTCTTAACAAGAATGCATTTATTTGATTTTAAAATTTATTTAATTTTACATTTATTTAATTTACCTATTTATACATAGAAGATGTTTATGTAGAGTCTGCTTACTGAAAAGATTTTTGCAGAAAAATTAATGATAAATAAAAAAAATAGAAATAATTAAATAATTATGAATATCATCGAGTTACTACCGTTTAAAAAAAGGTGTAAGTTTCTCGTTTTCTAGACCCAGAGATATTGCAAATTTTTCATGGCGCCCCTTTTATATAATTTAATAAAAAGTGAAAAATGTAGGTTCTGCTTTTCTAAATATTTTGAATTTTTTGTTTTTCTCTAAGGTAAAAATTTGTTAAGATATGGCTTTTTAAAATTTTCATAGAATCTTAATTATTGACAAGTTCAAAAAATAAGTACTTTGAACCGATGAAACTTACAGATCATATAAACAATACACACATGAGTAAGGATACTTGTGAAGTGGTAACGATTAATTTCATTTGAGAAGCTAATTTTACGATGATTTTCACGATTTTTTTACCAAGAAAAGGGACAAACTTTATTTTGAGCGTAACGTCCCTAATTTTAATGCTAGATACTTTTTAAAAAACAAAAATGAAACTTTTTTATCACAATTAAAAAAAGTTGTAATGAGTTTTCCCCAGAAAGTGCTTAATTTTTTGGTTATTTCACGTTGAAATAGTCTATTTGGAATTTGGCGAGTATGAACCTCTATTTCATTAGTTACAACTCTTCTTTTACTGGGTTTAGAGATCTCATACCTACACATTTTTTTGCACTTTTGGGCTATATGTTTGTTAAAAATATTTTTTTTTAAATACTTCGCTACTACTTTATAACTACTTTATAAAATACTACTTTACAAATACTAGTTATTTGCAAAAAAACCGTCTAAAAATGTGTTTTCTTTTTGAAAAATAAACATTATATTTACTCCCAAATAACTCAAAAAGTATTAACCTGTTGTATTAAAGTTGCTTAGAATCAGTCAGTGAGCCAAATTTCATGTCAACCTAAGCGGTTCTTTAAAATTTATAGGTTTTGCAAGATTTTACCGTCAGTGAACGTACTATGATTTTATTATCTTTTCTCTAAATATAACAACAACTGTTTCTTAAATTCTTTTGAATATCTTATAATTTGATTCCATCACATAAAAAAACAGATTTACGTGACAGGTGACTTTGGAAGCATTTTAAAATGTTGTAAAATCTCAAAAATATTTACTAATTTTACATGCTCATCATCCTCATTATTATTTTGTCCTACATATTGGAAGACTACTAAAAACTCTACAATGTTGGTAATTTAATCACTAAAATCGCTAAATTTATTAATAAACACATTTTAGATTTTGCAATTCGACATAAAGTTATAAGATAAACATGTACTTTTAATAATTTCGATTTATTTGCCCTTGAATGTGACATATATTTTACACCTAACGACATATACACATCATAAGTCCATATTGGAACAGTTCATTCCAATATACAGGGTGGTTCATCTTATTCGCCTCGGTCTCTGTACGGAAAACCACTTGATATTTTAAAAAAATTTCTTCACAGAAATATACAGGGCCTTTAATATTACAACCTAAAAATAATGTGAATTATACAGGGTGTTCCAAAAAAGAGTGGTATATCAAAGTTTTATTTTTTCTTATGGAATGCCCTATATCTGATGACATTATTGAATTAACCTTAAAAAATAAGCTATACTTTCATAAGGGTTCCCTATACCTAAATACAGGGTGTTTTGATTTATTTCGATTTTTATAAAAATGTAAGGTTTTAGAAAAAAATAAATATCTACCAATCTAAGAAGCAGTAACAAATTATTTCTTGGATCTTAATAAAAGACTATTTAGTATACTTAAACAGATGCTTATTGTAACAAAATTTCTTACAGGGTGGTCAAAATATGAGATTGTCCTATTAACAAATTGAAGCTGTAATAACTTACTTATTTTAAATAGAACACCCTGTATCTTACTAGTCTATTGCGTAGAAAATGTATTTAGCTTTCAATTTTTACTAGGGTTTCCTATACCCATCTTTTTACAGGGCGGTCAAAATATTATATTTTTCTATTAACAAATTCAAGCTGTAATAACTTACTTATTTAAAATGGAACACCCTGTATCTTACTAGTCTATCGAGTAGAAAATTTACTTAGCTTTCAATTCTTATTGGGGTTTCCTATATCTATCTCCCTTCATTTTTTAAATATTTAAAGATTTCCTAATTTGTAAGCTTTAAAAATTAGAATTACATAAGTACCTATGTCGTGTTTATGTACAACACATCACCAACACCGGTACCTAATATACTTAGACAAGATACTGTCATTAATGAAATTTTCAGTGTTATCATGTAGTCACACAGAGTGTTGTATTATTTTAGTTGATTTTGGCCTACATGTGAAATTGAATAATACGTTTATTTTAAACTGCATACCCTATATTAGATGCCGTATTCTGGAAGATATTTAAATTATATTTCATTCCGTATAAGTATTTTCCATATCTTAACCGAACGGTTATTAAGTAAATTCAAGAACGCCACTTTTTGTTTCAATCTTTAAATCGCAATTACGAACAATTAAATGTAATGGCTACTATGACGAAAACGAGCCTATTGTACAAAAATATGTAAAAACGGGTATTTACAGAATAACATGGGAATTTATATCTACAGAATAACATGTGTATTTGTGTATTGAGAATGTTAACATGGAATTGAAGAGATTTTAAATATCTTCCATTGTAAAGAATAGAATATCGAGTATGTCATTTAAAATAAGAACACTCTGTGTGATTAAATGATAAAAATGTGAATTTTATTAATGAAACTATCTTGACTAAGATATTTAAGTATATTGCCGGTGTTGGTGATGTGTTGTACATAACCACGACATAGGTACTTAGTTCTAATTTTTAAAGCTTACAAATTAGGAAATCTTTAAATATTTAAAAAATTAAGGGAGATAGGTATAGGAAACTCTAATAAGAATTGAAAGCTAAGTAAATTTTCTACTCGATAGACTAGCAAGATACAGGGTGTTCCGTTTAAAATAAGTAAGTTATTACAGCTTGAATTTGTTAATAGAAAAATCTAATATTTTGACCACCCTGTAAAAAGATAGGTATAGGGAACCCTAGTACAAATTGAAAGCTAAGTAAATTTTCTACGCGATAGACTAGTAAGATACAGGGTGTTCTATTTAAAATAAGTAAGTTATTACAGCTTGAATTTGTTAATAGAACAATTTCATATTTTACCACCCTGTAAGAAATTTTGTTGCAATAAGCCTCTGTTTAAGTATGCTAAATAGTCTATTATTAAGATCCAAGAAAGAATTTGTTACCGCTTCTTAGATTCGTAGATATTTATTTTTTTCTAAAACCTTACACTTTTATAAAAATCGAAATAAATCAAAACACCCTGTATTTAGGTATAGGGAACCCTTATGAAAGTATAGCTTATTTTTTAAGGTTAATTCAATAATGTCATCAGATATACGGCATTCCATAAGAAAAAATATATCTTTGATATACCACTCTTTTTTGGAACAACCTGTATAATTCACATTATTTTTAGGTTGTAGTATTAAAGGCCCTGTATATTTCTGTGAAGAAATTTTTTTAAAATATCAAGTGGTTTTCTGTACAGAGACCGAGGCGAATAAGATGAACCACCCTGTATAAATTTTAATGTTATGTAAAAATCACCAAAACTATTGCGTTGCATTTTGTTACACAACAGTTTTATGGATTTTTTGTTGTTTTCAGTTTCTAGCATATAGTTTATAGACCGTATTTGTTTAATGAAACATCGATCAGTCCAAAATCCATTATCAGTTTATTATTTCTGTACAACTCAATAATTATTTTTTTAATGTTATAAAAATATACACGATATCGTACAAAAGTACAGAGAATAAATATATTTAAATGCATTCAAAACAAAGAGAGGAACGAGACAGGGCTGGATACTATACCCATTATTATACAACTTATATTCTCTCACAATAAAACACTGAAAAACGTTTGTTTTCTATACTTCCACAAAATTTATTACAACTATGTTATTACTACAGCTGTTTCGGCAAAGTGCCTTTCTCAAGTGATATATTTTACAATGTGTTTGCCTTTTTAAGTCTTCAACTGAAGAGGTTGAGGAGTGGGGAGCTGTTTGTCTCGAGTTGGTCATTCAGAGTTATATCTGTATTTTTCAATTTATTAATTTCCATTGATTCTAAAAGTGATAGCTTAAGGCCTTTATTTTGAATATGTAGAATTTGAAAATATACAGAATGTAGACAAATAGCAGTAAACAATGGCTATAACGAACAAACAGTTAACAACATTTTAAACCAAAAACTCCATAAGAAAGCCTTGAAATTAGTATATCGACCACCACAGAAATAACCCAGTACCTTCTGCTCTCTCACATATACTGGCAAAATAACAACAAAAATAGCAAGATACATAAAAAAGAAAGGAATAACACCAGCTTTCAGAACTAACAACAACTTAAGCAAATATATTAAAAACAATAAAAGCCGAAAGAGAAAGCAACTACAGAGTGGTGTGTACAAACTAACTTGTGGTGACTGTCTGAAAACTTACATCGGTAAAACTGCCAGAACTTTTGACAAACGGATAGCAGAACACAAAAGGGCTTTCAACAATAGAAAAACAGACACTTCTACATACGCACTTCACATTCTTTATCATAATCATTCTTTCAATGAAGAGTTTCAAATTCTACATATTCAAAATAAAGGCCTTAAGCTATCACTTTTAGAATCAATGGAAATTAATAAATTGAAAAATACAGATATAATTCTGAATGACCAACTCGAGACAAACAGCTCCCCACTCCTCAACCTCTTCAGTTAAAGGCTTAAAAAGGCAAACACATTGTAAAATATATCACTTGAGAAAGGCACTTTGCCGAAACAGCTGTAGTAATAACATAGTTGTAATAAATTTTGTGGAAGTATAGAAAACAAACGTTTTTCAGTGTTTTATTGTGAGATAAAATGAACTTCCATCAAGTAACGGTCGAATCCATCAACTTATATTCTGATTATATAGTAAGAAAAGTACTAGATGAATGAGATGGAGGAGTTACTATAGACGGCAGGAAAATCATTAACCTGCGATACGCACTACGCAGATGGCACACTTACAATATCCGACCTCCGAAGCACCTGATGCCCAGGGTTACTGCCAAGGCACTTCATCTGGAGTTTCGAGGGTTTTCCTCACTAAAGTGATACAAACAGATTACTCGGGTCTTTTTGGGGTAGTCGGTTACCAAAAAACGCCGAGGAATTCTACTTGTATCAATGTAGTGTCGGAAAGCCTCGCAACTCAAGATGACATATCTTAGCAGTAACCCCGACCACCAGGTGCTTCGGAGGTTGGTTCTGATTTCATATTCATGTTTAGTAGGGTGGTTCAAAAAAACTTTTTTTCATTTCAGATCGCTATAGTGCACAAAAGTTGCCATTAGTATAGAGGTGAAAAACGCACTAATTATTATTTTTTTATTAATTTGTTTTAAAACCTTAATTTTTCATATTTTTTTTAAACAGGCCAGATGGTTTTAATTGCGTTCCTATACCATGAATTAAGTACTGAAAGTATGTTAAATTAATATAAATACACTTTTTATACATTTGTTTCATATCTTCCGGTCGCGCAACATAATACAAAATGAGTAAAATTAGTAGCTTCTGCAAAATTTAAAAGTTTAGTACAATTTAATTATACGACTTTTAGAGATGCTATAGTTTAATTCAATAACAATAATATATTTAAAATTCAAGCAGATAAGATAAATTTTGATATCCAAGTGGAATTCGGTCGCGCAGCTTTCGTCAAAAACAGCAGACTACCGAGAGGCGAGGTGAAAGTGGCGAATGCCAGCGAAGCGCGCAGGCACAAATAGAGCTACATGTGGGAATATCTCTACAATGGAGTATTTGTTTTCTTCATTACAACGAACTGCCATTCCGCCACCTTTTTCAACACTTAGATGAAAATACAACAGGCCCAATAGGATATTCCGAACCAATTGGAAAGGCCCTATCTGATTGTGAAAGACTACCAGTTATTGATTTTAAGCCTATTGATTGTGAGATTCAAAAAGTTGACAAGCGTATTCTTAGCAAGGACCAATTTTACTTGCTTGAGATATCAGAAGTCATCAAGTCAAAACGTTGTTCAGAAAACTTTGTAGTACGTGATCCTGGCCCAATGTCACGTTCACGATGGCTTACTACTGCAAACCGAGTTTTGCGTTTCTACATCAGTGTGTCCACCTTTCTGAAAGTCTGAGAGAGATTGTCACATTCATTCTCAAATGTTATATGCCTATGTGGTTTGCCATAAAAATAAACCACAAATTCACAAATGGGCCTAGACATTATTAAAAAATCATTGAATCTACAAGGTACTTACCTGAAGAACTTCTTCAAGTTGTTGATCCCGTTTTACAAGGAAATGCTTATCTAGAACTAATTTGCCTGTTCCGAAAATTTACTTTTGCCTATGGTAACTGATAAAAGAAACCATATCCGAGAGCTGGGCTTCAGGCGTATCATAAAGGCAAAGCAAGCAATATCTGTAAGTGACTTTATCAGAATCTTTAAACCACAACACTTAAACTTTGAAGCTAAATAGTATTACGAAATTATTAAATGGAACACCAGTAGAATGACTCCACTCCGCTGTTAAGAACATTGACTAATGAAGAGATAAAACAGTATGTGAGTAGTACTTTCCTAAGCCATACACAGGCAGTTGAAAGATGCGTTAAGCTATGCGTTATAGTGACCGAAGCTTCAAGTAAAGTGTGTGGACACAGTTCCAGAGACGACTATATTAGAACCACATTATTACACCGCTCCGCGATGCCAACTTTGACATTGGGCCAGGATCACGTACTAAATAGTCTTCTGAACAATGTTCTAACTTGACGACTTCTGATATCTCAAGCAAGTACAATCGGTCCTTGCTCAGAATACGCTTGTCAACTTTTTCAATCTCACAATCGATAGGAATAAAATCAACAACTGGTAGTGTTTCACAATCAGGTAGGGCCTTTCCAATTGGACCGGATATCCTATCCTATTGTGCCTGTTATATTGGGATACGCCTGTTATATTCTTTGTAATTGGGAAGAAAAATACTCCATTGTAGAGGTCTTCCCACATGGATCTCTATTTGAGGCTGCGCGTGCTTCGCAGGCATTCGTCACTTTCGCCTCGCCTCTCGGTAGTCTGCTGTTTTTGACGAAGCTGCGCGACCGAATTCCCCTTTAATATCAAAATTTATCTTATATGCTTGGATTTTAAATATATTATTGTAATAGAATTAAACTATAGCATCTCTAAAAGTCGTATGATTGTACTAAACAGTCAAACTTTGGAATTTTGCAAAAACTACTAATTTTACTAATTTTCAGGGATGGCGGTTTTTGACAAAACACCGGTTTTCGGTTATACCGTTTTTTTTTGCTTACGGTTTAACCTGGCGGTTATAACCGGCTAAAAAACGGTTTTTGGAAAAACCGGTTTTCGGTTTTTTTAATCCAATAGGTTACAAAGTTACATTTACAATACACTTTAGTTTGCGATACTCCATTCGACTCGATATCAATATGATCAAAATTATTACTATCGAAAGAACATATAAAACTAAAAGTTTTATTACTTTTAACACGTTTGTATATTTGTAGAATAGGTACATTTTAACTCATTTAATACTTCGTGCATGAGCGTATCGTTTTGAAAACGTAGCGAAATTCTTGGAGATTCGTAATTTTAATCAGTAATTCGATATTCATAGTCAAAGCATTATTTTTGGTAATCAGAAAAAGTCATTCACCCACTTTCAATGTCAAGAGTTAAGTGTGAAAAATAGATGATATTTGCGTCTAATTCAACCAGATCACTTCTTATGTAAATATTATGAGTACAAATACCATTTCAAGGAAATATTATAATAAAACTTAATAATTGTTTCTGGCCGATGTGAGATTGCACTGTCAGTTTGCTTCTGTATTTTATAAAATAAAATAAAATTTGAATTATGGTTTTGTTTGGAATAATTACTTGAGAATAATAATTATGTTTGGGATCCAAAATAATACCTAACCTAATCCTAATCACGGTAAAAACCTAATAACCGGTTTTTACTTTAAAAAGAAAAAACCGGTTATAACCGGGACAAAAAAACCGGTAAAACCGGTTATTGCGAAGTAAAAAAACCGGTTTTAGGTTTAAACCGGTAGGTTTTTCCCATCCCTACTTATTTTGTATTATGTTGCGCCACCAGAAGATATGAAACAAATGTATAATAAGTGCATTTATGTTAATTTTACATACTTTAATAGTTAATTCATAGTATAGGAACGAAATTAAAACCATCTGGCCTGCTTTACAATAATATAAAAAATTAAGGTTTTTGGACACTGACGCAAGCCACTGAAAAGCGGATTGAAGCCTTCGAGATGTGGATCTACAGGAGGATACTAAAAATATCTTATGTGGACTATGTCACCAACATTGAGGTCCTACAGCGCATGACAAAAGAAAAAGAAGTGCTTAATTTAGTAAAACAACGTAAGCTTGAGTACCTTGGCCACATGATGCGGAACGAAGAAAAATATCGAATTCTTCAACTCGTCATGCAGGGCAAAGTATTTGGCAGGAGAGGACCGGGACGCCGTTGTATCTCGTGGTTGAAAAACCTTCGACAATGGTTTGGGATAACCTCCGCGGAGCTGTTTCGCAGAGCAGTCAACAAAACAATAATAGCCTTGATGATCGCCAACATCCGGACCGGATAAGGCACTGAAGAAGAAGAAGGTTTTTCACAATTTTTGCTAACTTCGATGGCATTGCGCGATCGGAAGAAAAATTAATAAAAAAAAAAACAATTAATTCATTTTTCACGTCTATACCAATGGTAAACTGTTGTGCACTATAGCGATCTGAAATAAAAGTTTTTTTCGAACCACCCTAATGTTTAGTGGCCCCAAAAACCCTTATAAACACAGAATAACAAAATCTGGCGCTTGCGCTTAGTATAGTAATTTTGATGTGTTTATGTACTTTTATATGCCACTTTAAAATGAAATTATGCATTTCAACCCATTTGTCTGTTGTAGACTGCTTTCTGACATCATCCTAAACACAATTCAAAAAGTTGCAAGTATCTAGGTGCTGTATCTAAAAATCGATTTATTTTTTCCTAAATGTCCTGATCCATTTAGTTTAGCCTTTGTAAACTATTTATAAAAAAGAGTTCGATAGTGTCGATATGAGGGCGATAGAAAAAGCTCTACATAACAGCAGAATAGACTCCAGGTATAGGCAACTCTTACGTATTTATAAAACAAAATCCACAAAGAAAAAAAAATTTTTTCCCTGTAGTTGGCTCAGTTGGCTATACACCATCAATCACAAAAATTGGAAAAATTCTTTGTAAAAGGTATACAATTTTATTAAAATCCCTTTAAAGGGCTACATCACAACAAAACGTTTTCGATTTTATAAAAAAAAATTGCTTGGATGCTAGCTGAGCCACCAAAGCAAAATATTAGGGTAAAGCCCTTTAAATATAACATGGATGCATTTATAAAACAGCAACTATGACAGTCGAATGGAAAAACCAAACAAACAAAACTATACCCATAGCAATTCGTAGAGGCGTAAGGCAAGGAGATGTAATATCCCCAAAACTCTTCAGCTTAGCTCTGGAAGACGTCTTTAAAGAACTGGAATGGGAAAACATGGGTATTAACATAAACGAAAAAAAACTCAATCGTCTCAGATATTGCGATGATGTTGTTGTTATTACAACTAACCAAGAAGAACTAACCACAATGCTGACTCAGCTATCACAAGCATCAGAGAAGATAGGATTAAAAATGAACATGAATAAAAAAAAGAATGTGTGTGTAATTTGTACACACGTAAGAAGTTATACTTCTATTATAATATAATTTCAACGAAATAAATATACCTACTTAACAGTTACAATACAAAAAATTAACAATAATTACCAAAAGTGAACCAAAGTTTAACAATGCCAAATATTAAAAAAAAAAGAAAAAGATATGAATCGTCCGGGATTTGAACCCGCAATCTTGCGATTTTTTGATCTCTGGTCCAATGCTCTACCAACAAGACCACCAAGCCGCATGCTACTTACCTTTCAGATATACATAATTATACATCACGGCGACAAGTGAAATATAAAAATAGATGTTTTAATATTTTACGCAGAAGGAAGACA
This sequence comes from Diabrotica virgifera virgifera, assembly GCF_917563875.1. Lineage (NCBI taxonomy): Eukaryota > Metazoa > Arthropoda > Insecta > Coleoptera > Chrysomelidae > Diabrotica > Diabrotica virgifera. The sequence continues at coordinate 235,518,009 of NC_065449.1, forward strand.
AATCCAAAGACACAAAATTATAATAAAAAACCTTTTAAACCACCTTTTTCTAATTGCGCAAGTTGTGTTATTAATATTAATGTTAATAAATGAAATATAAATATTTTGACGTTTCACAATTTGACAATTCACTTTTAACTGCAGTGCCTTAAAAATTTTAAAGCACTAGTGCCTTAAAGTAGCATTTTTAACGCTTCTATGGAGTCCTAAAAATTGCATTTTTAACACGTTCGTAGAAAAATATATTTAAAAACACTAATATAGTCGACTCGCGTTAATTCAAACCTGCGATAATTCGAAACTCTCTATAATTCAAAGTTATCACGAGTTCCTGACAAAACCTCTTTATAGTTCGAACTAAATCAATACATTTTTATGCACTTGGTAATTCGAACGAAAAAAATCATTGCTATATGTCAAAAACGACGCGTTAATTTGAACTCATCGGCGTCCAACACCCGACAATTCAAAGTTGCAGAGAGAAAGAGACGGAAAGATTGTAGTAAGTACAGTTTTCAAACTTGTTTCAACGCGCCTTTATTTCAGTTAAGGAAGCAAGATCCTCATTCGATACCTTACAAACCTTTTGTCTACAGAACCAAAGTGATGAAAAAGCATTTCAGGCACTTTTCTCTTAAAAAAATTATTGAGCAGTCTGAGCAGCAATGTGCTTTGAAGCAAAGCAGTATAATAGACTTCTTTCGAAAGATTGATTAATTCACATTATGAATACATACATGTATGCACACGAATGTACTTCTAAACTTTTGTCATCGTTATAGAATAGCACTTAATAAATAATAATTGATCAACACTTAATAATTCGAAGTTTTACTTATTTTCTCTCACAAATTTCGAACCATTTGATATAATCAAACACTCAATAATTCGTAATATTTTAAGAGTACCTTGAGTTTCGAATTAACGAGAGTCGACTGTATATTCTTTCCACACCTTTTCTGGACTGATACATACATAAATTAAAACATTTTGAAGTATAACTTCAAAAATATAATATGAAAACTATTTAAAAAGGCAGTATAACTATTAACTAACCTTTGTTGTTTCTCTTCCCACAAATTTTAAAACGCAACAACCATACATAACCAAACCGTCAACCGTCCAAACCACAGCTGCGCTACAGCTGCCATATTGGATAATTTTTGACATGTCATTTGAACATCCAATCAGAACAAACTTATAATGCGCATGCGCCGGGATCGTAGGTTTTAACATATAAAAATTCACCCTCATATCGCGCGTAAAGAAGTATAACTTCAACAAAAATCATGACAAATATAAATGACAGAATAAATATAAATATAAATAATGTAAATATTGAGGAAATATAGAAAGAGCCAGAAGTGCATTCATGAAATTCAGAAACGTCTTTACGAACTCTGACTTTGACCTAAACCTAAGACTAAGATTCACAAAATGTTATATATGGTCGGTGCTCCTATATGGCATGGAAGGATGGACTTTAAAAATAAACACAATGAATAAGCTAGAGGCATTTGAGATGTGGATCTATCGACGAATCCTTAAAGTTCCCTGGACCGCACGAATAACAAATGAAGAAATCCTGAGAAGAATTGGTACAGAACGACAACTGATGTGCACAATTAAACACAGAAAAACGGCATACCTGGGGCACCTAATTAGAAATGAAGGATACCAGTTTCTGCAAACCTTAATTGAAGGAAAGATCGAAGGAAGAAGCGGAGTGGGCAGGAAGAAAATGTCATGGCTCCGTAATGTCAAACAATGGACAGGACTAAAAAACATAGGAGACCTAATACATACTGCAAGGGATAGAGAAAAATGGTCAAACGTGATCGCGAACATCCATTAGTGGATTGCATAAGAAGAAGGAGAAATATTGAGGTTGTTGACGAATATACATATATACCTGGGTCAAATAATCAAAGCTAATAAAGAGAGCCAAACAATTGAAGTACAAAGAAGAATCAAATTGGCGTTGGCAAAGTTTGAAAAGTTAAGATGGATACTAAAAAGCACAAAGATACAACAGTACCTAAAAACCCGTGTATTTGGCCTTCTGTATCCTTCCTGTTCTGACTTATGGCTCAGAAACATGGACATTAACAAAGGCCAACATAAACAAAATAGAAATAACTCAGAGAAAAAGTCCATGTTGGGAATAAAACCGCAAGAAAATCAAACAAAAGGATAAAAGAGGAAACAAAAGTAAAAAATGTAACTGAACATATATGTATAACAGGGTTAAAGTGGAGATTTTCAGACCACAAATGCGAGACAGGAAGATAAAAGATGGGATGCTGAAATACAAAACGGGAGACCGTGGATAGGAAAAAGAGGAAGAGGAAGACCTCAGATGTAATGTAAGGACGATATTGTAAAAGCTGCAGGAACTCACTGGAAAAACGCAGCTAAAAGGACAGACAGTTATGGAAATATTTTTAGGGAAGGCCTACGTCCAAAGTTCGATAGAAATGGTCTAAAGAAGAAGAAGAAGAAGAAGAAGAAGAAGAAGAAGAAGAAGAAAAGAAGAAGAAGAAGAAGAAGAAGAAGCCCTGATCTATAACAAAACTATTCAAAAACTATAAAAATACTAAATAAATAAGAAAAAACACATGCAAGTAAACTTGCTCGTAGTTATTAGTATAGGGTTTATTATCAGTCTTCTTCCTGAATTTTGATGCAGTTAATACCACATAAAATTTATATCTACTGTTTTAATCCATAAAACAATAAAATTACTAAACAACTGTTATTGAAATATAATTCTTTATATCCTTTCTATTATCTGATTTATCTTCTTGCTACATAATAGAAAAAAATCATATTAAGGTATTATTAACATTTAAAAGATAGACTATACCACATTAAGCATGTACATCGTACTTGATTAATTTAATAACAGAAGAATATCATTTGCAACAGTGAGGCAGATCTTTGCTGGCCTTGAACTCTTCTTCGTAAATTACTGTTACTTTCATTTGAATCAGGTTCATTGTTGCCAGTTCGCACAATATAATTCGTTGTTTTAATAATTGTGATTCCGAATGAAAAAATCATATATGGACGCTTTGGATTTTCTAGAATTTATATTTTGTTTCTTGTTATTCTAGTGCAGATTCCACTAATAAAAGTTGGCTGTAACCGTTGCAAATTCGTCCCTATCTTCTTTTTCTTCTTCTTCTTAAGGTGCCTATCCGTTCCGGATGTTGGCGATCAGCATGGCTATCCTAACTTTGCTTGCTGCTATTCTGAATTGTCCGGTTGTCGATGTATTAAACCACTTTCTCAGGTTTTGAAGCCAAGATATTATTCGTCTCCCTGGTCCTCTCTTTCCAAATACTTTGCCTTGAAGAATGAGTTGCAACAAGCCATCTCTGTTCATTTCCCATAACATGGCCAATATATTCTAGTTTGCGCTCTTTGATTGTGTTAATAATCTCGCATTCCTTGCCTATTCTACGTAGAACCTCAACATTAGTCACATGATCCATCCACGAAATTCTCAAAATGCGTCTGTAACACCAGATCTCGAATGCCTTGAGTTTTCTCAAAGAAGCCTCGGAAAGTATCCAGACCTCTACTCCGTATAATAATGTAGAAAATACATAGCATCTGATGATAGAGATTTTGGTAGCAAGAGGTAAATCGTGGCTTCTGAAAAGAGACTTCATCATTATGAACGCTGATCTCGCTTTTCCTATGCGTTGTTTTATTTCACTTGAGTGGTCCCACTGGCTGTTTATGTTGGTACCAAGGTATGTGTAGCTGTCGACCCTGTTAATTAGTTGTTGGTTAACCAAAAGCTGTGTATTTAATACTTCGCGCTTACGGACTACCATGTACTTTGATTTTTTTTAGAATTGAGATCAAGTCCGTATATTTTGCTTATATCTGATATGCGTGACATTATTCTTTGCAAACCATCTAGACTGTCTGCAAAAACTACAGCTTCGTCGGCATATCTATTGTTGTTCAGACGCACTCCATTGACCAATACGCCTTCCTGTAGCTCTCCCAGCTCTTGCTCGAAGATCATCATCATCATCCAGCCTTCTGCATCCAAAGTTGAACATAGGCCTCCCCTAATTCCTTCTAATTTTGTCGGTCTTGGGCTTTCTGCAACCAATTCCCAGCAATCCTTTTGACGTCGTCTGTCCATCATGTAGGTGGTCTACCTCTACTTCTTCTGCCTTCTCTTGGTCTCCACACTGTAATTTTTTGGGTCCACCTCCTGTCCTTTATTCTGGCTACATGGCCCGCCCAATTCCACTTCAGCCATGCTACTCGCTCTATGACATCTGTGACGCCTGTCCTTCTTACGCCAAATTTTCAGCTTGCTATTAATCAACTTTTTTCATACGCGAGATCCAGACCTACTGCCCTTGATTGCTCTATTCTTGATCGAATTTCTGATTTCGGATTTAGATCTACCGTAATCCAAACTCCTAAGTATTTCATTTTGTCAACTGGTTCTATATCTTCATTTTTTATACTTACCCTTATTATGAAGTTACACCTCTTCTCTTACTAATAATCATAGTTTTTGCTTACTTTGTGTTTATTGTTACACCAAACTGTGGCTAAGTATCCCAAATTGTGTTTAGTAGCGTCTGCAGGTCTTTCTCTCTTTCAGCGATAATGACTGGATCGTCGACATAACGACCAAAGAAAGTGCCTGAACCTAATACGAGGATATGGATGGGAAATAGGAAAAAAGGAGAGTCGATGAAGGTATTAGCAAAGAATCCCTCCTCGTTTCTCGAGCCCTTGTCATCGCGCCGTGACACTCTAAATATTATAAGCTTGCTGTCTCCATTGGCTGCGAGCTTGTGTCTGATGGATAGCTTCATGTAACGATTTTCACACCAGAGTTTTTATTTGGTCTATCCATCGTGTTGGTATCTTCCTCTTCGGGCTTCTGTCTTTCCTTCTATGACCAATAATGCCGTAATCTGCGTTCATCTAGCTTTGTGGTCGAAGTAATAATTGAGGTATTCTCGGTTTACATTTTTTATTAGCCCGTTTTTATACGAAACTTAGGAACCTTCTGCAGATCCATATTTATTTAGAAGACTTAGATCTTACTTCTATCGATTTTTGTCCATATTTGAGCTCCATATGTAGCAATGGGAAAAATAAGGGCAATTACTAATCTGAGTTATTTTTCCCTTTATTCCTTGTTATTTTTCGTTCTTTTCACATTTGAATTAATGTAGTTCAGGATAATAAGGATTTTCTCGGGACACTCAAAGATCCAGGTAGCTGACTACTTTTTTAGTTATTGTAGACCTATAGGAAGAAAACCTACCTGTTTCCTGCCTAGAGTTCGCGACCGTTTTTTACTTATTAACAATTTAGTGCAAAAATCGTGATTTTTTCGATTTTTTGCACCCCATTCAAAAGGTAAATAGTTGACATAAAATTTAGTTTTTTAGAACATTGAGAAACCTTCAAAATTCCGGTTCTTTAAAGCTAAAAAGCTAATTTGTTGCTACGCAAACTGCAAAATAAGTGAAAATCATTATTTGTTAATAACTTTTACTAAAACTACCTTAGAACTTTAGTGTTTCACCCAAAGTTGGGTATTGAGGTACTTAACAAACCGTCAAAATTTGAGACCGATCCATTAGTTAGTTTAAAAGTTATTCTATTTGTTTTTCTCAGAGACTTTTATTTTGCAATAACATAAGACAGAAAATAATGAACGAAGAACAATTCTGAGTATGCCAAATAAAAGTAGAAGACTATTAGTGTCACAGTGTATTACAAAAAAGTAAAAAATTAATTATTATAATCAATAATTATACAGTGGAACCTCGTTAACTCGGATTAATCGGGACAGCGGCAGATCCGGGTTATCGAAAATCCGGGTTATCCGGAGAAAATGGTAAAAATTAATAAAATACGGTATACTTACAGATAAACTCCGTTATATTTGAAATAACATGAAATATATTATATACACAGTACCTACACATCTAAATTACGTATCAATTACAGCTTTATCAATTAGTTTCTTTGCTATTGTCACTACAACATTTTTACGTTTTGTTGCCATTACGTAGACAAAAAAACACGTAAACACGAAATATGAATAGATTTACGAACGATTACAGAACGGAAGCGAACAATACGATTGTACTACATACAATACGGTCTCAATCGCAACGATGTTCTGTTATTTAATAACAGTGAAGACTAAGACCATTGTTTAAAAAAGAATTTTTAATAGGCTTTTAGTCTTTTTTAAACAATGCTAAGACAGTTTGAAATAAATAAAGTATACTACAGGTGCCTGTTGTTTCCGATAACACGACAATGAACGTCGTGTGCCATGAGTCATTTTTTACTATCGTTAACCGGACTTCCGGGTTATCGGGGGCCTACTTATCGGGGTTCCACTGTATTGCCAAATTTTTGAAATTTTGTAGTTTATAAATATTTAGAATAATTTTAAAAATGTTATCCGTAGAAACAATATTTTTATATATTCGAAAAGAAAATATTTTAACACGAATTTTCAAATAAAAAAATTTAGCCTGGGTTCATTTGGGACAAAGTTAACCATGTGTTTTTTTTTTTAATTCATAGCTAATTTGTTTATATTAATTAAGGACTCTCATTGATGCCATTTTAAAAAATAGGATTTGTAGTTTTTGTTAAAAAATTTGCACAAACATGGTACCTTCACAGCACCCACTACGATGTTTTAAACATGTACTTCAAACGGTTACTAAGGGGAACCTACAAATCCACCGAGTTAGAACACCTAAAAAGCAATTTCAAACTAATACAAATTTCTGTATCTCCGGATAAACTCAATGGATTTTGATCTTTCTTCTTTTAACTTGTATGTAATTTCTACGAACATTACAAATATAAAATTTGTTTATAAATTTATTAATAAATAAACAGTCTAATTTGTTTAAACAATTCTTGAAAAATATAGTTTTTTAAAAAACCTATTTTCCTAATCATAGCATTATTAATGATCATAGAAAAAGTTAAAGTACACTTTAATAAATAAATTATTTTTATTAGATAATTATTTATTGAAGATAATTTATTTATTGAAGTATACCTTAACTTTTTCTATGAAAAAGGGAAAAAAATTATCTTAAGAAAAAAATTATTTTTTCAAAAATTGTTTAAACAAATTAGACTGTTTATTTACAAATTACAAACAAATTAAGTAATAAATGTCTGGAAAAATTGCATATTTATAATGTACAGAAAAATTAGATACAAATTAAATAAAGAAAGATCAAAATATATTCAGTAGACCCCGAAATATACAAAATGATAGTAGTTTTAAGTTGCCTTTTTTAGTTTTTGAACTAATGCATTTGTCGGCTCCCAGCTCCCCCTTCACTTACCACGAGCAGTCACCAATTAAACTGCATTTTTAAAAATTCGTGTAAAATACTAGCTTTTCGAATATGTAAAATGATTTTTTCTACGTACAATTTTTTTAAAGTTATTCTAAATGTTTTTAAACTACAAAATTTCAAAAATTTGGTGTTAGAATTTTTGACTATATTAGATATTTTTTTTATTTTTTTTAGTACATTTTGGAAGTATAATTTTTCTACTTTAATTTGGTATACGCAGAATTGCCCTATCTTCATTATTTTCTGTCTCATGTTATTGCAAAATAAAGGTCTCTGATATAAACAAATTAACTTGCGTAGCAACAAATTAACTTTTAGTTTTTTAAAAATCGGCGTTTTGAAGGTTTTTTAATGTAATAAAAAATTAAATCTTTTAATTTTATGTTAACTATTTAGTTTTTGAATGGGGTGCAAAAAATCGAAAAAATCGCGATTTTTGTACTAAATTGTTAATAATAAAAAACGGACGCGAACTCTAGGCAGGAAACACGTAGGTTTTCTTCCTATATGTCTGTAACTCTTGCTTGGGCAGCCTACGGAGCTCTGAGAGACATATTTAGGAGCAGTATACCGATCGGTTTAAAAAGACAAGTGTTTGACCAATGTGTGCTACCGGTAATGACATATGGAGCAGAGACACTGACTCTAACCAAGGCAACAGCGTCGAAAATGCGGGTTGCTCAAAGGCGCATGGAAAGATCCATGCTGGGCGTAACTCTACGGGATAAAATAAGAAATGAAGATCTCAGACAAACAACCGGTATCGCAGATGTTGTAGAACGTATCACCAGGCTCAAATGGAACTGGGCAGGACACGTCGCCAGGCTGAAAGATTTAAGATGGGCACGAAGGCTGATGGAGTGGAGACCAAGAGAAGATAAATGAAGTAGAGGAAGGCCGCCTACACGATGGACAGATGATATCAGGCGAATTAGTAAAAACTGGCAAAAATCAGCACAAAACCGTGAAGTGTGGAAACAATTGGGGGAGACCTATGTCCAGCAGTGGACGTAAATTGGTTGGATGATGATGATGATATCTACAATAACTGAAAAAGCAGTCAGCTACCTGGATCTTTAAGTGTCTCGAACATGGTCTATTTCTAGCTTATTGCCCTGGAATAATGTAGCTCTTGCGGTTCGGGGCTATTGCTAGTCTACGCTTGATGGTTGTTAGGAGAAAAAGTGTTGTGTGTGAGGTAGGTCATTATTTGCCCTGCTTTTCAGAATTATCTGACTTTGGGGATCAACATTGCGAAAGCTTCTCAATCTTCTGCAATAGGGAATAATTGTCCAGCATTTCATATCTGGGTCCATTCACAAATAAGGTTTTTTAAATAAGAAACTTGTTTTCTTCCTACAGTTGTATTATTTTATATCGATTTATCCTCACTATATGTCAAAGATTTACGGTGTCATTTTCCGGTGTTTACGGTGCCCTCTTTTACGATCATTATTTTTGTTTTTCCGGTGTTGATCTGAAGTTCGAATTCTTTGCATATCCGAATTAGGCGTTAGGTGATGGTAATTATTTGATTTCACTCGCTACTAGTATGAGTGTGTCATCTGCGTATCGCAGGTTACTCAGGTTTCTACTTCCAATAGTGACTCCTTCATTCCATTAGTTTAGTAATTGCCTCATTATATATATTCAGATAATATTATGTTGTTCCTATCATAATGGTAATGGTATGCAGCCCTATCTAGTACTTATTTGTCTTAGGGTATGTGTATGTATGTATTCCTGTGAAAGGGATAAAAGGTGATCTACAACACTCATCAGACCATTCACCTATGGTCTACATTATGTTGCACACATCCAGAATTACATCTACGCCAAACTTGCCCATTGCTTTTACAGTCTTCGTTAGTATGCCATAGATCACTGGTTTTTTTTTTTGTTTCTTAGTTGGTCTCTTTGATTGTATATTTCTTGTGTTTTCGTCTGTTCTATCAAAGAATAGAAGAAAGTAAAAAAAAAATGGAAAAAAGATATACCTGGGTCACATTCCTGGGATGTGGAAGGGTATGATGGAGACCATGAGAAGAAGTATTTTATTACTAACTATATATTTAAAAACAATCTCATAGGAACTCTGGCAACGTTGATATTTACCTATTCATCCGATTCATTCTCTAATAATGCAAAGTAGGTGTATTGTATAATTTAACATTGTGTAAAACGGTACAGACATTCTTTTCTATAGGCTATCTATAGATACGGACGCCCTCGATTATTTGAGACTGTGATGGTATTTGACTCTCGCTTTTGTTAGGAGATGAAATTTAAGGCACCACCTCACCTATGAAAGCGAATTTTTGTTTGGGTGCTACCTTTGTAGCACTGTTTCGGTCACGAGTGGGCGACTATGGGGTCAAAGACGTGAAAATTGCAATCATTATGTTCTAGAAGTAGAATTAGAACATTTTGATCACGAACAATCTTTATTTTTTACACAAGTTTGTATCGGATACTAATTTGAATGTTATTCTTGTTCAATTTATTAACTTTTTTTAATTACTACACAATTAGGATATTATTTTTTCCAAATTAAAAAAACGGTTTGTTGTTATCAATATCAATCGCCCCTTAAGAATGACTGTCTGTTTTTTGAGAGTAATTTTTTTGAGATATGACTCTGTATGTTTTTTAATGTACCGCCAGTAAGCTATTGTTCCATTATTTTTGTGGTCTTCCCATTAATCGTCTTCCTATTGTGGAACTGTGTCTAGCTTTTTTCACTATATTTGTTGTCATTCGTTCGTACTGATTGTTCCATTTTGTTTATCACCCAGTCCTTGATTGCTCTTCATTTTATCTCCGTGGTATATAATGTATTTCTATCAGCTGTATCCCATAGTGCCTTACCTCAGATATTTCTAAGGATTTTCGTCTCTGTTTCCAACATTATTTGTGTTCTCTGTACCAGATCGTGTTACTTTCCGTATGTCTATTTTTTTTTAGGCGCCAGAGGGGCCACCGTGTCCTTTTTAATTGTGATGGACAAACTCAACGGTTTCTTATGGATTTTTGGCTGATGATTACGAATTTCGAGAGTGGATTTCGATCCGAATGGTCAAAAAATTGTTATAAACAATTTAATTGTTTATAAAGCTCTGGCTCATAAACTAAAAAAATAAAAAAAAGTTTTAAATAAAATTTGTTTCTTAATAAAAAACGAATAAAAAAAGGTTACTAAACTTAAATCCATTAATTTATTAGAATAGAATAGAATAGAATAGAATAGAATAGAATAGAATAGAATAGAATAGAATAGAATAGAATAGAATAGAATAGAATAGAAATATGCTTTATTGCCCTGAAAAATTTTACAATTTTATGGCCAAAGCTTATAAATAGTCAAAAGAACAAAACAGTAACAATCCAATTTACTAAAATTACATAAATCGTCAATATATTTAAATAATAAAAATAATAATGAAGAACAGAAATAATCAATTGCAAAAATTTAAATAAATTGCATAATATGCATAGTCTACCTAATAATTTATTGGGGACAACTTCAGCACAGACTATCTCCAATACTTAAAATACTTTGGAAATGTTATGAAAGGAGTTACAAAAAATGTGGAAAGACTTATCCAAGGAAAGGTAGAAGGTTGACGATCTCTAACAGGATGGATTGGCCAAATTACAGGAATATACAATAGACACTTAAAAAAAAATCACCACAGATAAAGATCTTTGGAGACCGACAAGGAAATTAGAACTGGAGAAAGAGAGAGACATAGACAGATAGATATAAAGATATAGGGGGAACGATAGAGATAGAGAGAGAATTAGTTCGTATCAAATAGAAAAGTTTAATAAAATATATTGATTGAATTTCGCAAGACACCATGGTAGTAAGATAATATATCAAGATAAAATACCAATATCGAGAAAAAGAATAGGCCTAATAAGGAAAGAGATTCTTGAAGGTGGATACTAGGGAGGCCAGAGGTCAATATGGGTTGTAGCGCCATTGGGCAGAGAAAATAAATGAAGCTGATCTGATATGATAATTCGAATTCTAACCTTTGGACTAAAGTTTGATGACGAAAGATGTCTTTATGCTCATGAATGTTTTCCTCGATTGTTTGATTGTTATTATTTTTTTTTTGATAATAACTAAAGGTTGATAGTGGCTCCCAGATATTTGCTTTATTTTTGATCCCTTGAAATGTATAAGTGTGTGTTTTGGCATCTTTGAGTAGACTAATATTTTTATTTTGGATATATTTACACATAAGCCAAATATTTAGCTAGAATGGACTACGAAATATGTAGAAATTACTACTCTTTCAACACAACTTAACATCCTAGAATAACTAATCTGAAAAATAAATATCTTGTGAGTGATTTTTCACTGCTCTAAATTTTGGCTAATACCTACTCCAAAGTTTTAGGTATTTGGTTAAACGTTTGAACTAATTAAAGCAGTGGAATCTTTGTAGATCTTTTACAATGACAAAACACAATATATTTTCTTGTATTTTACATGGACTGTATTTTCCTAAATTGTAAATTCAAACTCAATTCAAGGTAAAGTTACATCATCGTAGATGCGCACCTTAAAAATACCGTTAGACTAGCTAATATCATAAATTTCATTAATCTTGATCATGCAGACCTGTTAAAAGTGGTATATTTGCTATAAAATATAGATAAAAAATGATATTTGCATACTAAGTCTTCCCGGTTACTGGCCCATTTCTCAGTGTCAATTATATAAACATTTCTTTTTCCCAAATCTGAATTGTAGATTTGGTGAATTAAATATCACACCTCGAGATTTATAGATCAACTTTTAAATAACCAATTATCAATCTATGTTTAGTCCTCTACTATACAGTATTTGTAAAGGAGAGATAAAACTAAGTATGACCTTTTCTATATAACTTTTTCTATGTACTTCTACTACTTAATCGAAATATGTGAATTTATTTGTAAATTCCCCAGTACTCTTGGATATTTCAAAGCCAAAAATGTTGTTTTCTTCCAGATTAATGTTCTCTTCCTATGGATCCTATCCACTTGCAATTTTAGCAATCGTCATGGAGATTTTGGTTTCATTTCTTCTTCTTTATCTTCCTTCTCCTCATCAGAGGTTGGCAACCATCTACTTGTACTTTTCTCTGCCTTGTGCTAATCGTATAATTGTGCTGGCCTCCATGATATAGAGGTATTGGCGTAAGCTTCGCAGGCAGTGCCGTTTTATCCATTGGGCGCTTGAGACGGGCGCCCAGGGGCCCGGGCCCCGTAGGGATTCTTCCTTTTATTAATAACAAATTAAAGTCCGCTAAATAATCGAGGATCATATTTTTTTAAATAGAGAAAAATACAACGAAATACCTGCGATTTCGACATGGTGTGATTTTAAGACTAATAAAAACTGTGACAACTTTTAAACCAAAGAGCGATTCCTTAGAAAATAAAAAAAATGTATGAAACTGGAGACAAAGCTTATTATAGAAGATTAAATGAAAGCAACTCTTATAGAGTAATACCCAATGGAGGCAAAGAGAAGTGTTAAAGCTGTTTATTGTTACCCGTGCAAATTATTTTCAATTGAAAAAATAGTTTAACTGATTTTGGATATATTTTACCCACTAGAAATATTTGAATAGTTTACTCAAATCTCACGAAGAAAGTAAATTTCATCTGAACTCTATGGTTACATTAATAACAAGATCATCAATTGGAGTTAGATGGATCATCAGTTAAATTGGAGTTATAGACGCTGGCTTGAAAGAGCAAGTAGAACGCGATGCTGACTATTGAGTAAAGGTCCTAAGAAGAGTTGTTGTCACCATTAAATTACTTGCCTCTCAAGGACTAGCTTTTCGTTGATCCCATGAGAATTTAACGAGTCGTCATAACGAAAATTACTTAAGTTGTCTTTTATAATTTGCTTTTGACAACTTCTTAGCTCAGCATTTACAGCGGAATGCGAATAAAGAAAAAGGTTAAGTTAGCTATCTGTCTGACCAAACTTGCAATGAATTCCTGGAAGCGATGAAAACAAAACATGTAGAAACTTTTGACGCTGTAATTGCTTTACTTAAAAACTACGGATCCATCAAACATATTTTTCCAGTTAAGCAATAATAGAGACAAAAATCAGCAGTTAGAAGTGAAGCCAAGGCACTGCATAATAAAGTGGATACCTTTGAGACAGGTTAACTTGGATACTTTATTGACACTGATTTGGGCAAGGATTTTAAAACGAGTGAATGCAACAAGCAAAACGTTAGTAACTGTGGACTTGAACGTGTCAATTGGAGTAGAAATAATGACATTTGGGCTTTGTTGGAGACGTAAGAAATAAATTTAGCGAAATTGAACTAGAAGCCAAAGAGTTAATCTAGACTTAAATGACGCTTAACATTACCAATAATGGTTGAGCAATCAAAATACCTACGTAGTTAGTATTGTTGGTGCGATTAACCATTAAGCACAAATTAAAGCAGTTGCGTATAGAGAATGCTTAAGAAATAAAGAAGTGCCATAAAATATCATTTCATTACAATACTAAAATACAGTGTATACTCTCAAATTAAAAACTTAGCTATATTAATAATTTTTAACAATAGCAGAATATATTAAAAATCATTTGAACGTAAATAGAGTTTTTGATGTCAAATTACTACAATTCTACAGGGTGTGAAATTTGCTACGAAATTAATAAAAAACGTAATTATTTTATGAACTACCCTATATAATATTCCGAAACCTGATATTTTAAGAAAAAAAGAAATCAGGGAGAATCCAAAAATGTACAAATATACAGGGTGTGCCATTAAAAAAAATACGTTATAAGCAACTTCCGGTATAACCGGAGGCAGCAAATAGATGAAAATATTTTCATTAAATAGATCAGTCTTCAAAACCCATTCATTCCAATTTTCATGATTCAGTTGCCTTTTGTTCCCGAGATATTTCCAATAGGCCCTTTATCTGCCTCACCCTACATATCCTTATTGAAGTAAACGGTTCATTTATTCTTCCTTTATATTTGTTTATTAAGTAATTTGCAAATAAAAATAAAATATGCCAATAATTAAGGGATACAGATACCTACTACCGTAATTTCTTCAAATATTAAAAAAATGCATCAGGTAGATAATCTTTTTTGTATAGTTTTGGTACATTTTTTTTTCAGTTTTAGTACACATAAATAGTAGGAACACGAAAACGAACGGGACGTCTCTGAGACGGTCTGATAGTGTAAACGTAATTTAATGTGTTAAAGGGTGTTAAAGGGTTGAAGAACTATAAATACTGGGATTAGACAAATAATAGACAATATCTTAAATGCAATGGTAAAAAAATATATAGAGCTCTGGGTAAATATTTTTTTTGCGTGTAAAACAGTCAAAGTTAAAAAGATAAGATACAATCATTACCAAGTCTAAAAATGGCCAAAGAAGAATTTCTTGGAATAATTAAACAAGGTTTTTTAACCACTTTCGCGGCTTGTCTCAAAAAAGTCTATTTTAGTGCGACCAAGTTCGATATTAGTTTTCTTAAATATCAATATATTATCTCATATCAACGAACGACAGACAAAATACCATAATTTATTACCCTTCTGCCATATTATCTAACGACGCTGCCCATTCCTTATGCGACCCTGAAATAAAAAGCCATTCAGCCTTGAGAAAAAAATCGGCAAAGTCTAAATCTGATTATTTGTGTCATCACTATCTGTATAAATTTGGGGGCAAATTAAAAATCAACCATATCACGTTGAGAAGTGCATCTGATACCATGAAGACCATTGTGAGTAAAATTTTATTAAAATTCATATATTTTTTACATCATCACTACAATAATTTGCATTTTAATACCATTAGAAAATTAGGCAATAATCACAATAAAATACTGATATTGCTGAAATTTGTAAAATGATCATCAAACTTTTAGTCACTTTTGAATATATCTGTAAATATATGATTTTTTCAAAGATAATTAAAATTGTTGTTTAATTTACTAAAATGTCTTATAGTATATATCTTATCAGCTTTGAGTTCTTTTCTCGTTTAAAAGTTTCATTATCCACTTATTAGAATCGGATTCATGGTCATCATCAACCAGCTTTCTGCATTCATACTTGAATATAGGCCTCTCCCTAAGTTCTTCCAGTTCTGTCGGTTTTAAGGTTCCAGCAGCAAATACTCAACTTCGTTTAATGTCGTTGACAATGATAAAACTGTTCTAAATGGTTACCTACGTTCTGTTTTTTGCCCCCTTGAACATTTTTTGTCATAGATTCAATATTTTTTTCTAGTTGGTTTCCGTTTCAGCTGTCTTCGTTTTTTGCAAGTATTATTTAGCAATGTCTGTTAAATCTATATTTTTCTATAAATAATATTGATTTATTCTATGTTTTCGTGGTAGTTTCCCTTTTCAAAATTTTAGTGTATATTACTGTTTTGATTTTAAATCAGGTGCTCTATATTTAAATGTTAACGGCCTCCTCTATCTTAAATTTTTGATATTATAACTGCCGCTCATCTGTGTTATTTCCTATGGCATTCCTTTCTTTATTGACTTATGTTATTGTTCCGTTATATTTCGTTTATAGACGTCCTATTACATATTCATCAAGTATCTTTATTTCTGTATCATCTATAGTACATCCTTTCACGGTTTTTGCTGTAAATTTTAAAGAACCGCTTGGATTGATATGAAATTTGGCATACGCTTAGCTAACATGTCAACGAAAAAAAGTGATATGGTGCTGATGTTTACTTTTGCCCTGGGGGTGAGTTTCACTCCATCTCGGGGGTGAAAAAATATATGTCCAAGATAAGTCCCGAAATGTATAAACTGACAAATTTTAAGCAACTTTTGTTTTTTTCATCAGATCAACACTTTTCGAGTTATTTGCAAGTGAAGATGTTCATTTTTCAACATAATAACCACGTTTTTAGACGGGTTTTCGCAAATAACTCAAAACGTAAGCATTTTGTCGAAAAAAATATTCTTCGTAAAACTATAGCCTATAAAATAGTGAAAAAACGGTCTCTATACCTAGCAAAAGCAGAGTTATAGCTAATGAAAAATAGGTTCATATTCGTAAAATTCCAAATAGAATAATTCAATGGGAACTATCAAAATAATGAAGCATTCTTGGGGAAACACATTACAACTTTTTTAAATTGTTTAAAAAAGCTTTATTTCTGTTTTTATAAAAAAAAATTCTAGCATCAAATGTAAGCAAGTTACGCTCAAAATAAAGTTGGCCCCTTTTGTTTTGGCAAAAAAAATCAGGAAGATTACCCCCTATTAGCAACTTAAATGAAATTAATCGTTACCGCTTCACAAGTTACTTTACTTATGTTGTGTTTATATGATCTGTAAGTTTCATCCATTCAAAGTGCTTATTTTTGAAAAAATTTGGCTTTAAAATAAAATATTTAAAAATTTTTATTTTGCAAAAAAAATGATTTTTTTCAGAATAACTTAAAAATTGTTAGAGATACCAAAAATCTTATACAATAAAAAAGTCGGCTTTACTTTTCTGAATATTTTGTATTTTTTTGTTTTTTTTTTGTAAGACAAAAATTGGTTAAGATTCGGTGTTTCTAAATTTGCATACACTCGTGATAAGTGACTCGTTCAAGCCCTTTTAACTACAGCTCTTTCAAAAATAAGGACTTTGAACCGATGAAACTTACAAATACAGAAAATTTTCCAGATTTCTTACCAAAAAAAAAGGGACCAACTTTGTTTTGAGCGTAACTTGTTTACCTTTGATACTAAATTTTTTTTTAAAACAAAAATAAACATTTTTTAAACACTTTAAAAAAGATAAAATGAGTTTTCCCTAAAAAAGTGCTTCGTTTTTTTGGTTATGGCACGTTTAAATATTCGATTTGGAATTTGACGAATATTTTTATATACTATTTTTCAGTAGCTGTAACTCTGCTTCTACTAGGTATAGCGACCTAATATATACACAATGTTTTTCACTTTTTTACGTGCTATATTTTTGCTTGGAATTTTTTTTTCGACCAAATACTTATTTTTTGAGTTATTTGCGAAAGGCCGTCTGAAAACATGGTTATTTTGTAGAAATATTCACTCGCAAATAACTCGAAAAGTATTAGCTTGGTGAAAAAACTTTATAGAAAAAAAGTTGCTTAGAATTAGTCGTTTTATCTATTTCCAGACTTATTTCTAACATATAATTTTCACCCCCAAAATGAGGTGAAACTGACCCCTAGGGCAAAAGCACACAATGGCAAAATATCATTTTTTTTCTTTGACTTGTTAGCTATGTGTATGCCAAATTTCATGTCAATCCAAGCGTTTTTTTTTTAAATTTAGAGGTTTTGCAATATTTTACCTTTAAAGCACGTACTACTAGGATATCAAGTACTTTGTATTAAATTTAACTTAATGTAAATAAGATGTAGTCGCTAAACGTGATGATTGTATATTTTTTCTAAATTTATCCAGTGCTTATTCTATTAATTCAAAACAATATAGCTGATAAGTAGGCTTCCCTAATTATCTAAGCTTAACTAACTTTCTATCTTGGGTCATTTCAATATCAATGCCCTTTATACCGACGTGTCCTGCCCAAGCGTCTCTGCTTAGGTCTTCTTTAAACTTCCTCTCTTACACCTCTCAGGAAGGATCAGCGATTCTTCCTATAAGGAGACGCGGGGCTTTTCCCACACCTGTTACACTAGCTATTACTTCCTCATATATGTGTCTCTAATTATCTTTACATATTCATCGAGGACTCATTTCGTATTGAGTTTCCACCACAGACACCCTCGAAGAATTTAATCATAATGATTTTTCAAGATCAATAAATACCATAAGTGTAACAGTTTGTTTCTTTATTTTTTTAATTATCCTTAAAGTGTTTCTATACACACTTCCATAATTATATCTTCATAAACCCTTTAGGTACCTTGTTCTTGTTTCATTTAACCCCATCTGTAGGTCCCCAGGAATATCATGTGTTTAATATTTTACGTGCCTTTATTTTTTTAGTGCCTGAGTCTCTTACTTTCTGGTTAGTTATTTTGGTGACCATTTCTCTATAATCTCAATAATCTAATCAAATTATTTTGCTTCCTTTGCTCTATTTTGGTTTATTCTATACATCTTTGTTTCTCCTTTCTTGGTATCAAGTTTATAGTATACATTCGTATACGCTTCTGATTTAGCTTTTGCTACTGCTACTTTTGCTTCTTTTTGTCCACCGTATAGCTGTGAAGTTCTGCGTCCTGACCTTTTTTCTTTTGGTTAACCACTTTTGAACTTGTTTAGAGATAGCATAATCGTTAATGCTCTCTTTAATCTATTATACATAATATAATATCTTAGTTTGCTATCCATATTATTTAGTATTTCCGGATATTAAGATATTATTGAAAAATAAAAAAGTGATTTTGTTTTGTAAAATAAAATAATTTCTTTTAGTCAGGTTAGTCTAAAACTTATTTAAATATTTTTTTTTGTTTATAGATTGCTTTTTCCGCTTTGGTAGCCGTAGCCTTTGCTGCTAGTCTCGAACATGCTGCTCCCAGGCAACACATTCCCATAATCAGACAAGAAAATGAAGTCAGCATCGATGGTAACTACCGTTCTTCCTTCGAAACCGGAAACGGAATCGTAGTCCAAGAGCAGGGTACCCTTAAAAATGCCGGAGGCCAAGAACCAGTTGCTGAAGTTTCTGGGTCAGCAGAATACCAAAGCCCGGAAGGTGTTCCAGTAGTACTTAGGTATGTAGCTAACGAATTTGGATTCCAACCTGAAGGAAGCCATCTCCCAACCCCACCAACAGACACCAACACACCTCCACCAATACCAGAAGCAATCCTTAGATCTTTGGAATGGAACGCTGCTCATCCAGAAGAAAATGAAGAAAGACCACAAAGACCCCTACAACATCATTAAATTGTAACCATAAGTTGTAAATAAATTGTTATTTTTATGCAACGTCAGCGTTTTATTAATACTCTTGAGCCATATTTTTGTGCTTGTTTAAATCACAGCTAACTTCTTAAATGTGATGCGAAGAACATCTCAAGTAATGTGTAAAATACTACTAAATTAAACAAAACGTTGTTGCTTAGTAAGAAATTCTTCTAATAATTTATTTAATCTGACTCATTTATATCGACAATTCAGACATAATATATTATACATTCTAAAGTGGAAGACTTTAAAATGATATTGCCAATATTTATGAGTTGCGTTTCTGAGACGACTTTACTGAAAGATAGTTCATTCTATTATATGAAATCAACCATAACTCAAGAATATACGCCACAAAAAAATCATAGCGTGACTTTAAAAAGAGTACCAAATGCAGCGGTGACAGTAAAACTCTCGCGTTAGAGATTCCATAGTAAATCACGAGGGAAAACCAAAGAAAAACCTCGTGATACTATCCCGACATCGTAAGTATTTGGTCTTACATTTAGTTTACTCTCAAAACTAGTACCAAATTCTGACTTTAATATATTATAATATATGTATATGTTGTTAAAATTATAAATAATATTAATAATGAAGCCATTTTTGGGGAACACATTTAAAGCTTTTATAAAAGCTTTACGTTTACTTTTTATAAAAGTCTCTAGCATTAAAATTAGTTGCGCTCAAAATAAAGTTGGTCTCTTTATTTGGTAAAAAAAAATCTTGAAAATCTCCCCCTAATTAGCAACCCAAATGAAATTAATCGTTACCACCTTACAATTTACTTTACTTGACCTATTCAAAGTGCTTATAGCTATTGGTAGGGGAGCCCAAGCGGGGATTTTTGCAGTTACTCGAGCGCGTCAGATTATCATATGGGGAGAAACCTGGTACACTGAAGATGTACCTCTACCATATATTGGCTCTTAACACAGGGGAGTTCGTTAAGGGGGGCCCGAAAGAAAAATCTATCCTTAAAAAAACTCGAAATTGTCAGATTAAGATAAGGTAAGTTAAGTACATGCAAAAGAGTGTATATTTCAAAAATCTGACGATTTGAGCCGGGCGTAAAGAAATGGGTGAGCCCCAAAATTTCACAAGAAAAAAGCGAATATTTCGCGAAATTAATGACAGATCGAAAAACTAAAAGATATGTGCTCAATATTTTTTAAAAATCTATCGAATGATACCAAACACGACTTCCCACGGAGAGGGGTGGGGTGTAAATTTAATATTTTAAATACGAATCCCGCGATTATTCGCGAAATATACATCAGATGGAAAAACTGTAAAATACACTTATTCAATATTTTTGAAAAATCTATCGGATGGCATCAAACACAACCCTCCACGGTAGTGGGGTGGGGGGTTACTTTAAAATCTTAAGTAGGAACCCCATTTTTTTATTGAAGATTTGCATTCCTTACGTAAAATAAGTAACTTTCATTAGAAACATTTTTTCGAATTATGGATAGATGGCGTTATAATAGGAAAAAACGATTATTTGAAATGAAAAATTAAATTAAAAAATGGCAAGCGCCCACTAAAATGGAAAACTTTAATTAACTTTTTTTGGTTTTAGGACCTACTCTTCACAATCCAATAGGTCCCCAAAGCGCTCGAGTGACTGCACATTTAGCATACTTTGCTCCCCTACCATATTTGAAAAAATCTAGTTTCGTAGTAAAAAAATATTAAAATTTGGAAAAAAGCCCTTTTTTTCATAATAACTTAAAAAGTATTAGTGATTCGAACAATGTCAAAGAGTAATAAAATGTAGCATTTGCTCTTTTGAGAATTTGAGATATTTTTGTTTTTCTGTAAAAGAAAAAATGGTTAAAATACGATTTGCATACACTTGTGATTAGTGACATTTTCAAGTCCTTCAGTTATAACCCTTTCAAAAATAAGGGGCTTGAAAAAATTACTCAAATGGTTTTATTTCTCTCAAAAAAGCATACAATAATTATTTATGAAACAGTTTGTGAAGTATGCTTTTTGCGAACGCACGCGATGTTTAGAGCACGAGCGACAGCGGGGCGAGTTCGCAAAAATACTTCACGCACAGTTTCATACAATATTTTATCTACGATAAACAAATAAAAAAACTGTAACTCTTCGTGACTGGAACTAATTTCTATTCTACAATTTTTAGAACTTTGACATTTAAAAATTCTTACTTCTTTCAAACAACAAAACTGTCAAAACTTTTGTCGTAATTTATTTCTGACAATGTCATCACCATGACAACGCGAAAGTTAAGGATATTTGATTATATGAAAGTGTGCCAAAAACAGTGCGAAAAAGTAAATCCCATTTAAAATACATTGTTACTTCACGCACACTTTAAATACTTCACGCACTGCTATCTATAATGACAGTTTTCACAAACTAAAAAGTTATACATAATATGAGATAGAGTGGATAAACTGGATTTTTAAACATTTCTTAGTTTAAAAACTGGCAGAGCTATGAGGAAATACCAATAACATATTATTTTAAAAGATATTAAAACGAGTATACTGGAGCCTTGTAAGATATACATAACGTGCTATAGAAGCTACTTTTCATGTGCTGCAACTCTGCTTCTACTAAGTCTACAGGCGTCATAAATACGTATTTTCTTGAAGTTATATTTCTTTAGGCACGAGGGTGAATTTTTACATTCACTGGCGCATCCGCATACCGACAGTGTGTTATTAGTTGCTAAATCGTCCAATTTTATGTATGTATCAGCGCAACTAAGGTTTGAAAATAATATCTTACTGTTTTTAGTAAATATATTTATTATAATTTTTGTGTCTTTGGATTTTTCTTCGTTGAGAGTAAGATAATAAGTATTTTAAACATTTTTATATTTAATACTTCACTTGATCCATTTGTCACCGTCGTTTGTAATTACGTCCCAGAAGCCGTAAAAACAAAACCCTGATGGGGTATTGGTAGAGCATTAGAGTACATAATAGTCTAAGAGCTAGTGAACCCTTCGACTAACGGTCGTCCTGTAAGGCTAGAAATTTTTCTAGTGATAATTCATAGCACACCAAGGCTAAAAACCATGACCTGGCAGGCCTCAGCGGTGCACGTGTATCTACCAGGTGAATCGAAAAGTGCAAATTTAGGGGGTAAAATAAACTTTCTCCTGTAAGGTTTAAATTTAAGTATGTGTTTGAGTAAGTCATTTAAAAGAAATGTGTACAATGACAGGCGATTCTGAAGAGCATAAGACCTTGCCAGGCGAGGGGAAAGATTAGGGGTTTTTCCTAAATTTATTTTTTTTGCATCGAAAATTTTTTTTTTAAGTTTTTTGAATCATTCCAAACCGAAAAGGTCTTTAGTGATTTTTCTCTTAAGTTAATAGTTTTTGTTATACAGTGCGTCCATAAAGTAACGCATAAATTCATTATTTCGTAAACCGGCGATATTAAGGAAAAATCCCGAAACAGGTCGATTTTTATTTTTAAATTCCGATTCTTTGGCATATATATCATACTAGTGACGTCATCCATCTGGGCATGATGACGTAATCGATGATTTTTTTTAAATGAGAATAGGTGTCATATGATAGCTCATTTGAAAGGGTATTCAATTCTCTATTCACTAATATAAACATTAACATATTTATTTATACAAGGTGTTCAAAAAAACATTTTTTTAATTAAAATAATTGAGAAAAAAAGAAGAATATATGTAATTTATTTAATTCAAAATGCGTTTTACTATTGTCAGAAAACAGGAAAAAATGTTTATTTGACAAATAAATATTGTTTTTCGCTTAAATTCAATGTTAAAGCTGCCACCCACCTGTCTCTTGGCAGTTTGAACATTTCTTTTAAACGAAAATCAATGTTTATTTGTCAAAAAAAAATTTTCTCTTTACTGACAGTAGTAAAATGCATTTTGACTTAAAATAAATTACATATATTCTTCTTTTTGTCTCACTTATTTTAATTTAAAAAATGTGTTTTGTACACCCTGTATAAATAATTATGTTACTGTTTATATTATTGGATAGAGAATTAAGTACCCTTTCAAATGAGCTATCACATGACCCCTGTTCCCATTTAAAAAAATCCTCGATTACGTCATCACGCCCAGATGGATGAGGCCACGAGGATGATATATATGCCAAAAAATCGTAATTTCAAAATAAAAATCGACCTGTTTCGGGATTTTTTCTTAAAGTCGCCGGTTTACGAAATAACAAATTTATGCTTTACTTTATGGACGCACTGTATAAGCGATTGAATATTTTGAAAATTGCGAAATCGACCATTTTTAACCCTAAATCGGATATTTATCTAAAAATTTCAAAGTTGCCAAGGTAGGTAGATATTCTTTAAACATTGATTAATGAAATCCCAAAAAGTTTTTTGCAATACAATATCGGAAACCCCTTTGTTTTTTAATTGCTAATCAAGCGGACGCGACACTGTAGTATAAATGAGGACGTTTGAGTTGGCATAAATTCATTATCTCGAGAATGGGCAACTTTCAAGAGCAATCCTCAGACAGGTCGATTTTTATTTTTAAATTAGGACTTTTTGGCATATATATAATAATAGTGACGTCATCCATCTGAGCGTGATGACGTAACCGATGATTTTTTTAAATGAGAGTAGGGGTTGTGTGGTAGCTCATTTGAAAGGATATTTAATTCTCTACTCACTAATATAAACATTAACGTAATTATTTATACAGGGTGTACAAAAAATTTTTTTTTATTAAATTAACTTTGATTAAAGGGCCTAGCCGGGTAAGATGATGAAAAGTGCCCCCAACTCGATTCGAATTCGATATAGGTCACCGTTTAGCATTTTTAGCCCCCTAGGTGACCCACCTAGCGAAAAACTTTAAATAAAAAAGTTGTAAGATTTAAAAAGTTATGGCCGAAAAAATATTTCTTTTAATTTTTTGGCGGGAAATTTAAATTTTCGAACGATTTTAAAATTTTAAATGAGTATAAAAAAATAACTAAGACATTCGTGTTTTTCACAAAAAAAATATGTAACGTGTATTTTTGCATAATATTTCACCCTAAATTTTTTCATATTTTTAAAATTGGTGAAACGTACCTTTAAAAATAAAACCCGCATTTTTTCGGTTTTTTTTTCGTTTTTTGATATAATTTTATACATATTTTCCAAAATAGGTAATACCGTCACTAGAATAGGTAAAAAACTGAAAAATAATTGGGATTTGTTTAATAAAAATTTTTTGTAATGCCATCCATTTTAAAGATACAGGGGGTTGGAGAAAACAAAATTTTACACATTTTTTACGATTTTGCCGAAAATACTGGCAACATTGTAATAAAATTTGGCGAGTATTAAGAGGTAGTTGTTGTTCAATTTTTGACATACAATTAAGAATTTTATATTTTTTGTCATTGGCGCGCATAGGGATAATGGTCTGAACTTTTTAAAGAAAAAAGATAGTACGCCACTGACATATTATATCAAATTAACAATCGCTTTTGAATTCATCGTTCAATTCGTGACAAGAAATCTATCTTCCTATTTTTTCATACGACGCGCCATTTTTATTCAAAAAAGAAAATATCTTAACCCTTATAAAGTATTCGAACTTCTAGCAGTTTCTACATCTACATAAACTACTCATACATCCATAATATGTATATAAAAACTAATTCGAATACTTTGGAAGCGTTAAGCTTTTTAATTTTTACAGCAAAACGGCGCGTCCTATGAAAAAATGAGAAAAAAGTTTTTTTTATCGCAAATTGAAAGAGGAATTCAAAAATGATTGTTAATTTGAAATATGTCAGTGGCGTACTATCTTTTTTTCTTTGAAAATTTCAGACCATTACCCCTATGCAAGCCAATGATAAATATCAAATCCTTAATTGTATGTCAAAACATGCACAATAACCACCTCTTAAAACCCGCCAAGTTATATTACAATGTTGCCAGTAGTTTCGGCAAAATCGTAAAAAATGTGTAAAATTTTGTTTTCTTCAACGCCCTGTATCTTGAAAATGGATGGCGTTACAAAAAATTTTTATTAAGCAAACCCCAATTATTTTTCAGTTTTTTATCTATTCTAGTGAGGGTGTTACCTTCTTTGAAAAATATGTATAAAATTATATCAAAAAACGAAAAAAAAAACGAAAAAATGCGGTTTTTTATTTTTAAAGGTACGTTTCACCAATTTAAGAATATGAAAAAATTTAGGCTGAAATATTATGCAAAAATACACGTTATATATATTTTTAGTGAAAACGAATGTCTTAGTTATTTTTTTATACTCATTTAAAGTTTTAAAATCTTTCTAAAATTTAAATTTCCCGCCAAAAATTTAAAAGAAAAATTTTTTCGGGCATAACTTTTTAAATCTTACAACTTTTTTATTTAAAGTTTTTCGCTAGTTCTCGATGCGGCTGAGATAAAAAATAAAAACATAAATACCCTAATTAGGCTCTAGGTGGGTCACATGACCACCTAGGGGGCTAAAAATTTCAGAAAGGGAATTTAACTACATATGCTAAAGGGTGACCTATATGAATTCGAATTGAGTTGGGGGCACTTTTCATCATCTTACCCGGCCAGGCCCTTTGACAAATAGAAGAAAATTTTTTTTTGTACACCCTGAATAAATAATTATGTTAATGTTTATATTACTGAATAGAGAATTAAATAACCTTTCAAACGAGCTATCACACAACCCCTAATCTTATTTAAAAAAGCATCGATTACGTCATCACGTCCAGATGGATGACGCCACTACTACTATATATATACCAAAAAGTCCTAATTCAAAAATAAAAATCGACCTTTCTGAGGATTTCTCTTGAAATTTGCCCATTCTCGAGATAATGAATTTATGCAAGCTCAAACGTCCTCACTTAGACTACAGTGTAGCGCCCGCTTGATTAGCAATTAAAAAACAAAGGGGTTTTCGATATTTTATTGCAAAAAACTCTTCGGGATTTCATCAATCAATGTTTAAGGAATATCTACGTACCTTGCCAATATTGAAATTTTTAGATAAATGTCCGATTTAGGGTTAAAAATGGCTGATTTCGCAATTTTCAAAATTTTCAATCGCTTATATAACAAAAACTATTAACTTAAGAGAAAAATCACTAAGAACCTTTTTTGTTTGGAATGATTCAAAAAACCTAAAAAAAATTTGTTCGATGCAAAAAGAATAATTTTAGGAAAAACCCCTAATCTTTCCCCTCGCCTGGCAAGGTCTTATGCTCTTCAGAATCGCCTGTCATTGTACACATTTCTTCTAAATGACTTACTCAAACACTTACTTAAATTTAAACTTTACAGGAGAAAGTTTATTTTACCCCTAAATTTGCACTTTTCGATTCACCTGGTAGATACACGTGCACCGCTGAGGCCTGCCAGGTCATGGTTTTTAGCCTTGGTGTGCTATGAATTATCACTAGACAAATTTCTAGCCTTAGAGGACGACCGTTAGTCGGAGGGTTCACTAGCTCTTAGACTATAACGCGAAGGTCCCGGGTTCAAATCCTGATACGGACGATTGTTATCCTTTTTTTAATTTTTGGTGTTGTTTTAATAAAAAATTTTGGAAAGTGGTAATATCAAAATTTGTTTATTAATTAAATAAAATACAAATAAACTTTTAAGTATCCTTATTTCGTTGAAATCATATAATATAAATATACCTTCTTACGTGCATACAAAGTACACACACATTCTTTTTTTTTTGTTTATTAGTCCATTTATCCATTTCCGCACTTAACTTGTAGGTCCGTTTTTCACCCCCGAAAAGGGGAGGCTCTAACCCCCACGTAAAAGCAACCCTCGGCTCAAGTTCAATAATGAATTAGAGGGTAAGAGGAACTTGAATCTAAATTTTGTTGCAATTCGTGGGTGATACTGTAAATCACACGGTATCGCCGTATTTAATGTTTATTCACTGGCTTATATTGTGTGATATACTGTGTGATAGTCTAAAAAAAGGTTATTTAGCTCTATGTTGCGCTATATCTATAGCCTGTTCAATCAGGCTAGGTATCAATACTAATCAAGATTTCTCTTTTAAAACCAAATCTAGCTTTTTTCAAGAAAAGCTCTAAAGTTTAAAGGAGAAAATTCCCTAGGTTCTCCTAATTGATCAATTTCAATTTTTCAAACTGCATTTGAAAGTTTCAGCCTTTCTGTAAATGTAGAAAATTGAGTAGTTCAAGTGCTTGTTGGGCCTAGTATAATTTTTCAAATTTGTATTTTTTTGCGGACTTTGGATTGTAAAATGATTATAAAAAAACTATTAGACCAACCCTAATGAAATTCATCACACCATCCATCCAATGGCACTACAGCTTAAACTGGGCCTTGGCGTCCTTATCCAACAAGCTTCTCGAATCATTTCCATTTACCGCTGTTTTTTTCCATGAACGCGTTTTTAGGACGTTTTTGGTATCCTCATCTACTTCGTCTTCCCATCTCTTTTTTGGTCTTCGAACAGGTCTTTTTCCTAGCATTCTTGCATTTAGCAATTTTTTGGTAATCTATTCTCATGCATGCGGACCACGTGCCCTGTCCACCGCAATCTCTGAAGTTTAGTGTATTGTGCCAGCGTTGATTGGCAATATTGTTCGTATCTTTCTTTATTGTACGTAATTCACCCGTTGTTATTTTCACTTATAATTGGGCCCAGTATCCTACGTAATATTTTTCTTTCAAATAAGTCTAATTAGACCGGACTCTCAAAGGAGTTTCGTTTGAAACAATTGCAGACAGGATTCTGACTTCTGAAATGTGTTGTTGTAACCCTGGAATTTGATTTCACAGATGTTGCCAGTCTGTACTGTGGTTCTCCCTCCCCCACCCCACCCTCTCCAATACTTCATAATATTTGTTTTTCAAAAAATTCTACAGACTGTACAATAGCACCAGTAAAGTTAATTTTAAATTTGGATCGATCTCTTAAATATGACCTACATAACAAAAAATGAATCATAAAAATCGGTTCATAATTGATGGAGTAATCGCGTAACAGACATAAAAAAAGTCATACAAATAAAGGCTTGTATTTGAGATGAACAAAATAAAAATGCGATGAGATAAAAGCTTCTTTTATTGAAGTCGATTAAAAAGACTATTGCTTTTAGGCATGAAATTTTATAGGTACCTACTTGAGGCTATGTTTTGCCTATTCATATGTGGCGAAAGTAAAACTACAATAAGGATTTAAAAACTTTTAATAGAAATGAAAAATACGCATTTCGTTTCCAAAAGTTGCACTTTTCCGCACAGCGTGCGCGAAAGTAAATTTTTACGCACGGCGTGCGGGAAAGTAGAATACCTTGTAATGTGGCATTATAATATATGATAATACATGCAATAAACTAATATTTAGATATAAAAATTTATACTATTTTTATTCAGTTGCAATGCGAAGGCAAAACAATCTTATTTTTCATTTAGAATACGGAGCGCAGTCATGCACTCTGAATCGATGATTTTCGACTCCTATTGGAGTCTCATCAGAGAGACCTAGGCCTGCTGATCCATACTCTAAGTGACCAACATCGAGAGTTTATCCCCCACACCGCAACTGACGTGAATGGATTAGATGACTAGAGTCATCTGCCAATTGAAAGGAAAAGTTTTTCAATCCTAATAGCGACATTAATAATATTTAAAAATATTAAAATGCTACTAAAAGATTTTTAAATTGAAAACCTATTGGTCTATTTCCCTGGTAACACCTCCAAGGCTTCTAAAATATGCAAGCCAGATGGATGCTGCAGTGAAAACAAAGAGAAGGAATTCTACACTTTGCAATTCACAACCCCGTCTGCAGCTTGGTAAAGTTCCAACGGAAAATGGACCTAGTTACTCTATAGGAGTAACTGGGTCCATTTGGGTGACGATTATTTGGGTCACTTGATGAGAGCTCATAAATACGCATTACTTCAAAATATAATTCAAGGGAAAATAGAAGAAAAACGGAATACAGGCCGTAGAAGAATGTCATGGTTGCGGAATTTGAGAGAGTGGTTTGGCTGCACCACTAATGAACTTTTTAGGTCAGCTGTAAACAAGGTCAGGGTAGCCTTGATGATTTACAATCTCCAATATGAATGGCACAAGAAGAAGAAGACTCTATAGAAGTAATAATAATATAAAAATAAAAATGTATGCCATTTTTATTCAGTTGCAATGCGAAGGCAAAACAATCTTATTTTTCACTTAGAATGTGGGGGATAAACTCTCGATGTTGGTCACTTAGAGTATAGAGCAGCAGGCCTACGTCTCTCCGATGAGACTCCAGTAAGAGTCGAAAATCTTCAATTCAGAGTGCCGGACTGAGCTCCGTATTCTAAGTGAAAAATAAGATTGCTTTGCCTTCGCATTGCAACTGAATAAAAATGGTATACATTTTGATTTTTATATTAGTATTACTCCTATAAAGTAACTAGGTCCATTTTCCGATGGAACTTTACCAAGCTTCAGACAGGGGTTGTGAATTGTATAGTGTAGAATTCCTCACCTTTCGTTTTCACTGCATCATCCATCTGGTTTGCATATCATAGAAGCCTTGGAGGTATCACCAGGGAAATATACCAATAAGTTTTCAATTTAAAAATCTTTTAGTAACATTTTTAATATTTTTCATTATTTTTAATGTCGTTATTAGGATTGAAAATCTTTGCCTTTTAATGTTTAGATATTGTTTACTAAATTGTTTCAAATGTATCTTATTGTGTTAATGTTTTATTGAATTAACGCAATAATTCGATGAAATAAAATTATTTTGACATACTATTTCAAAATCAAATCAGTAGACAATACAATTGTTTTGAATCGTCGTCATGGAAACCAATATCGCCGTCGTGGTATCCCATTATATTGAAAGTTTGGTTTTGTCCACCTTGTCAAAGAATTAATTTGTGTATTTTCACTCCTAAATAAAAATTGATATTATGACTATTTTTTGAGGCTTCTTTCCAAACGTACGGCCCTAGAAAAAATATTGTTCTTAACGCATGCGGAAAGTGTCTTCCCCGCACTCGACTGCTTGCCCGAACTCCGCTATCGCGTCGTTCGGGTCAACGGCAGTCTCGTGCGTAAAAGTATCACTTTCCGCACTAGTTAGGAAAATAACTATTTCCTCCTATATTTTCCCCCTTTTAGGAGTAATATCTCCCGTCTTATGGGCGAAAAATGGAGACAAAAAGTAAAGGTTTTGATTCTTTTCAGATTTTGTTAAATAAAAAATTCAGCACAAAAGTTTCACAGCACAGTTTTCTACGACCTTTTTTTATTTTAATTAGTAAAAAATTTAATTATCAACTACTCGAGATTTAAATTATAATAATTTAAAAAAATACCTAAATGCTATTTACCCCTAGTACGTCACTGAATAATTGGTTGCCTACTATTACTAAATTCTTATTATTAATTGTAAAAATACAACTAAAAATGGTCAATATAAGTTCTATTCGTTTCCGAAAAATTATAAGCTTAAATTTGTACCTACATACTATCAGTGAATCTAATTAATGGGAAATGGCTGTTGTCGGTGGACGTATTTCATATATATAGTTATAATGTTTATTTACATTTAACTATATATAATATAACAATATATAACTATACATAATATGTCATAACATATTTAACACAATATAACTTGAAAAACAAACACAATATTAGTTATAAATTCCAATTAACATAAACAAAATGCGCTAATGTCACTGTCACTAAATTAAATGATAGACGTCAAAATTTTTAGTAAACAAGATATAAACGTAAAAAAATATACTGACATTGTTACAGTTAAAATTCATTTAAAAATGTTTCGAAGTTAATTGTTGGTATAAATTACAATAATTATTGTATTAAATAAATATGTTTATAGTATATTATTCAACGAGCATGTAATGATGGCTATTACTCACGATGAAGAAGTTTGCGACACGAGCCGTAGGCGAGTGTCGTAATTCATCAGAGTGAGTAATAGCCATTACATGCGAGTAGAATACTATACTTTTTCTACGACCTTTTTTTATTTAATTAGTAAAAAATATAATTATCAATTTCTCGAGATTTAAATTATAATAATTTACAAAAATACCTAAATGCTATTTACCCCTATTACGTGGCTGAATAATTGGTTGCCTACTGTTACCAAATTCTTATTTATTGTAACAATACAACTAGAAATAGTCAATACAAGTTCTATTCGTTTCCGAAAAATTATAAGCTTAAATTTGTACCTACTGTCAGTGAATCTAATAAATAGGAAATGGCTGATGTCGGTGGACATATTTCATATAAAATATAGTTATATTGTATATTTACATTTAACTATAATATATAATATAATAATATAACTATACTAATATGTTATAACATATTTAACACAATATAACTTGAAAAATAAACACAATATTAGTTATAAATTCCAATTAACATAAACAAAATGCGCTAATGTCACTCTCACTAAAATAAATGATAAACGTCAAAATTTGTAGTAAGCAAGATATAAACGTAAAAAATATACTGACATTGTTACAGTTAAAATTACTTTAAAAATTTTTCGAAGTTAATTATTGATATAAATTACAATATTTATTGTATTAAATAAACAAGTTTAAGTAATTTTATATGCAGTTTATATACGATTAATATTAAAAGTGCCATGCGCCCTTGAATCTAACTTCAGCCCGTGAGTAATGACACGTGAGTAACTTCAGCCCGTGAGTAATGAATTATTACTGACGGGTACAGTAATGGGTACTATTATCTATGAAAAAATAGCGAATAATGAGCATGTGATTAAACGGTCGTAGAAAAAGTAATTTTATTTGAAGTTTATATACGATTAATATTAAAAGAGGCATGCGCCACTTGAATCTAACTTCAGCCCGTGAGTAATGACCCGTGAGTAACTTCAGCCCGTGAGTAATGAATTATTACTCACGGGTACAGTAATGGGTGCTATTATCTATGGAAAAATAGTGAATAATGAGCATCTTATTAAACGGTCGTAGAAAAATGATATTATTAACTTTTCGACGTCCACATCGGATGTCGGTGTTAAAATACAAAACATTAATCATGTAATAATGACAGTAAAATTCTCCCGTTAATGATAAGATGCCACAAGAACAATATTAATTCATTTATTGATACCTACACGTTTCAATCCTTGTGCGTCCTTGAAAAATAAAATGGACCAACTTTGCCTCAACAAGTATCTGCAACTCTAAATATGAATAATTTGTGTCATGAAGGTGTGTATAAATTTGGTGCCAAAATAATAAGTGGTCATAACAGACTGAGAAGTGCATCCAACAAGATGAAAACCATAGTGAGTATACTTTCGGTTTATTACACAGATATATTTCGTGTTGTCATTACAACACACACACGCAGTTAGCAAAAAAAAACAAAGGTCGTTGATTCTTGTACCGAACCGCCAAGTAAAAAATTTACATTTGATCATATTTTTGTTGAAAGTTCTTCAAACAAATCTATTTTGATTTAAAAAACGTCATAAATTATTTTCCTGATCTACCTATTCATATCTTTTTTTATTTTTTATTCAAAGCAAAGATTAAAATATATTGTTGTACTATTTAAAATACACAGTTCAAATCTTTCTACTTTCAAGCACTCAAAAAGCTTGCACGAGCTTTCCTGGTTTTTGGCTTATATTTCTTTGCTTTTTTCTTGGATTCTTTTTTAATTATTCGTCTTATTTTCTGTTTTTCCCTTGCCACTACTGCATTTGGCATTACGGCGAATGATTATGCAAGTTTTAGGTGACGATTTCTTTTAAATTTTTTTCGAATTATATTTTTCGTTTTTTTGCGTTTTTTTAGCCTACACTTTTTTTACAGACCTTATTGGCTGGGTTTCTAGGTTTGGTGACAGTTTTTAGGACTCTTTTTTCTCTTGAACTAAGTTTAGCGTGTCTAGGTAACGAAGAATATGTTCAATCCAGGTTTAATTAAATTTTGGCATATTTTTTTATTCACTTGTGCATCCAATGCAATATTAAATATTCCACAATCAACAAATATTCTGCTTTCCCAATGCTAAGGTCTACCGCTTCTATCACAGATGCTTGTATTAGTTCCCATTCCTCTTCTGTTCCCCGTCGTCATTCTTTCCAATCTCTGGTTTATCTCATCCTTTCAACCATTACCCAAGTTTATTAACTTCGGAAGAAGAATTTTATAAATTTTTTCAATAAAAACTTCTGTCACCAATAGGATCCCTCTTTAGTAGTAGTACTTTTTGAGTTTTGACCATAGCTCTGAAGATGGCTTTGTAAACCGAAAGCACTTCGGTTTACGAAGCAATTTTTACACACTTTTAAAATGGTACCCCGTCAAAATAGCCCCGTCGAAAAAGCTCCGACAAAATAGCCCCGACATAATATCCCGCACACAAAATAGCTCCGACAAAATAGCCTGCAGACAAAATAGCCGCGGAATAATAGACCGCCGACAAAATAGCCCCGACAAAATAGCCCCGACAAAAAGCTCCCTTTAGAATTCATCATGAAATAATCCCTTAAAAATACATTTTTTCGGAAATGGTAATTATCCTCTATTCAGATGTTTATCTTAACCACATTAAATAAAAATGGTCTTTTCAGAGAACTCGAGTCCTGTCTTCCCTGCCTCTTGGAAGTCTGAACCTTTAATTTAAGCGAAAATCAACGTTTAT
Organism: Diabrotica virgifera virgifera; assembly: GCF_917563875.1. Taxonomy (NCBI): domain Eukaryota; kingdom Metazoa; phylum Arthropoda; class Insecta; order Coleoptera; family Chrysomelidae; genus Diabrotica; species Diabrotica virgifera. Next base: position 235,552,045 of record NC_065449.1, read on the forward strand.
TTTTTTCTGTTTTCGGGCAACAGTAAAATGCATTTTAAATTAAATAAATTACATACATTCTTCTTTTTTGTCAAATAATTTAAATTAAAAAAAATTCTTAGACACCTTGTACAAATAATTACGTAATTGTTTATATTACTAAATAGAGAGTTAAATAACCTTTCAAATGAGCTAGAACACGACCCCTATTCTCATTTAAAAAAACATCTATTACGTCATTACGCCCAGATGGATGACGTCACTAGTGTGACATATATAACAGAATATCGTAATTTAAAAATAAAAATGATCTATTTCAGGATTTTTCCTTAAAGTCGCGGGTTTACGAAATAACGAATTTATTCCTTCCATTTGCATACTGTACGTCTGAATTGCCGATATGAATTAAATTAAATTATTAGAAGAATTTTTTTACTGATTAACAACATTTTTGTTTAATTTATTAATATTTTGTATTATGACAACGACGTCCGAAGTGGAAGTCGAAATGTTAATAAAATAATTTTTTTAAAAACATTGTGGGTTATTTCCCAGTAATTTAAAATATGTAAATGGTACTCCGTTAAAAGGTAAAACATTTTATTGGAGATGTTTCCTAAGAGCCTCTTTTAGCCGGGGCTATTTTAGCCGGGGCTGTTTTGACCGGGGCTATTTTGTGTGCGATCTATTTTGTCGGGGCTATTTTGTTTGCGGGCTATTTTGTCGAGGCTATTTTGTGTCCGGGCTATTTTGACGGGGCTTTTTTGACGGGGCGGCTGTTTTGACCGGGCTATTTTGACGGGTCACGTTTTAAAATACTTTTTTCTTTTTCCGTTGAATAATTTGTTATATGTACTTACTTATCCCTGTTCACTCCATGCGAAGCATAGGGCGTCAACTGTCTGCCTCCATTCTGTCCTATCCTTTGCACTAATCTTTATTTCTGCCCAGGTTTTCCCAATAGCATTAATTTCTTTCTCCACACTTCTTTTCCACGTTTCTACCGGTCTACCTGGTCTTCTCTTGCCATGTGGTGTGTATTCTAGGGCTTGCCTCGCTATGTCTGTAGTAGGTATTCTTAGTGTGTGCCCCATCCAACTCCATTTCTTTTTGCATATTGTCTTGGCTGGTTTGGCCAGTAAATGTTAAGGATCTTCCTTAGGCATTAATTTATAAACACTTGCATCTGTCCGATACATTGTCTTGACACTTTCCAAGTTTCTGCTCCGTATAATAACACAGTCTTCACGTTGCTGTTGAATAATCTTATCTTGGTTTTACTTGTCATCTGACGTGAAGTCCACATTTTCCTTAGCATATTGAATGCGTTTTGAGCTATTTCTATTCTCCGTTTTACGTCCTCCTCCATCCCTCCTTTGTTGTTCAAAATACTGCCCAAGTAGTTAAATGTCTCTACCGTTTCTAATTCAGTGCCTCCCAGTGATATTCCCATTTCTCTTGGTGTATTTATTTACATTATCTTAGTTTTTCTGACGTTTATGTTAAGTCCGATCTTCTTCCCTGCCTCTGCTACGTTTTCAGTTTTGCGTTGCATATGTTGTCTTTTTTCTGTTAAAAGGCATATGTCATCTGCAAATTCCAAGTCCTCAGGTTAGTTAAAAACATTCCATCTTATTCCAGTCTTATTACTAGTAGCCTTAGACATGATTCAGTCGATTACTATCAGGAATAAGGTTGGAGAGACCACACAGCCTTTTCTTACTCCTGTACCAATATCTATTTGTTCTGTTAACTTGCCTTCGTGGACTATGTGTGCTGTGGAGCCTTCGTAGAACAGCTTTATAATTCTGATATACTTGGGAGGCATTCCGTATTTCTCTAAAAATTTCCATAAGGCTTTGCGATCTACACGATCAAACGCTATCTCGAAGTCTATAAAGTTCACATATAGCTTATTCTACCACTCTAATGATTGCTCTATAATCGTTCTCATCGTACAAATGTGGTCAATGCAGGATCTTCGTGCCTGGAATCCAGCTTGGTTTTCTCTTATAACTTTATCAAATTCCTTCTTCATTCTTTCAAGCATAATTCGGGTCATTATTTTGCTTGTTGTGCATAGCAGGGTGATCGGCCTCCAATTCTCACATTTGGATGTGAAACTTTTCTTTTTCCCTTCATTAATTTGTCCTATGTAAGTGTGTACAAAAAAATATATCAGCCTTTATAAATTTTCAATTTTTTCTTTACAGATCGCTTTCTTGGCAATTTTAGCAGTATCATTAGCAGCTAGTCTCGATCATCTCGAGCCTAAACACATTCCCATAATTCGTCAAGAAAACGAAGTCAGCGTCGATGGAAACTACCGTTCTTCTTTCGAAACTGGAAACGGAATCGTCATCCAAGAACAAGGTGTTCAAAAAAACGCTGGTAGCCAAGATGCAGCATCCGAAGTACATGGATCAGCTGAATGGCAAAGCCCCGAAGGTATTCCAGTAGTCCTCAAGTATGTAGCCAATGAATTCGGATACCAACCCGAAGGTAACCTTCTCCCAACTCCACCAACAGACACCAACACACCCCCACCAATACCAGAAGCAATCCTTAGGTCTCTCGAATGGAACGCTGCTCATCCAGAAGAAAATGAAGAATACCAAAGACCAAAACATCAGTAAATTTTAATTAAAAAATTGTAAATAAATTTTATTTTTCTATGATTTTTTGTTATTTTAATTTTTATGTCTATTCTTTTAATTTTTTTTAACATCCAATGTTTTTTGATACTTTAGCTTCTAGACCTGGATCCCGCGTACCAAAAAAAGTTGATTAATAGCAAGCTGAAAATTTGTTAATAGCTTAACGGTATATAGTCGGACAAACTTTGATGTATAAAATGATGTATGTTAGGAAAACTGGAACAGGGGAAGTTTTAATTGTGGAACAGGTTAAAAATCTGGAACGTCAGACTACGAAAACGTTCCATGTATTTTGTCGGACAAAACTTCCAATTGATTTGTTACCATGTCATTAAACTCTCATGCAAAAATCAGACTGACGTTTATCATCAACTGGGCATTTTAATGAGTGGAACGCGAAGAGCATGTCAAATGACAGGAATCATGTTGGTTAGTAGGAGCAGTCTGATTTTTGCATGGGAGTTTAATAAAAGGGTAAAAAATCAATTGCAGTTTCTGTCCGTCAAAATACATGGGATATTTTCGTAATCTGACGGTCCAAATTTTTAAACTGTTATACAAAAAACTTCCCCTGTTCCAGTGTTCCCGTACGTCAAAGTTTGTCCGACTAGATACCGTTAAGCTATTAACAAATTTTCAGCTTACTATTAATAAACTTTTTTTGCTACGTGGAATCCAGGTCTATTCCATGTCAGAAGCTATTTTCATAAAAAGCATGTTTTTAAAAGTTTCCTATTTGAACAAAAAAAAAATGATGGCTAAAATGTAACGAAATTTGGTAAAAATTTATAAACTAAAACCTCATAAGAAAAGTTTACAACAAGAACAAACTTAAGAGTTAATTCGTTCAGCTGACTCATTAATCTTATCTAGTTTGTATAGGTGTTTTCTTAAACGATAATGTTCTGGGTCATCAAATTTTTCGAGAGTTTTCAATATCAATATCAATAATATTCTTAATTACTTTCTTAGCCGTAATTTGCCCTTGAGTGGATATCCATTTCTATTGATGATTTCTTATCATTCACTTTGGAACATAATTTTATATAGGTTTCTCCATAGTTTTTTATAGGTTTTAATATCAAATGTTCACGGTCATCCTCATGCACTCCTTTATGACCCTGCACCAACATTGAAAACACTTTATTATTTCTTCGTCGCCATGTTTTGATTTTGTGAGTGTATTCTTTACTGCCAAAATAGCTACTTGGCTAACTACAAAATGTTGATTGTCTTTGGTTTGAGATTTCTATCTACGATTCTATCAATTAAGGCCACCAAAGCAAAAACTTCTTGCTTGAACACAATTTTTGTATATTGACCAACGCTGTAATATTTATTTTAATTACATGTCTGCCCAAAGACTCCTGATCCAGGAACATGGCCAGATTTAGACCATCAGATCCATAGTGACCATAATAAGTCCCCATTAATATTTTGGCGGAAGTAAAACTAAAGATTTAAATCAATTACTTTTAATGGGAAGTAAGCCACAATTTTACCAAAAAAATAATTTTATTAACGCTTCGAAGTATTTTGTATTATTTTGTATTTTGTATTTTGACAACGAAACCCGATTTGGGCTTCTAAACGTTAATAAAATCATTTTTTTGGTAAAATTGTGGCTTATTTCCCATTAGAAGTAATTGATTATAAAAATGCCACAAGAAAATAGTATAGTACAGCACTAAATTTACAATCAAGATGCAGTAGGAATAAACAAACCAAGACACTTTAAATGCTACTAGGAGCACTCCCAAATCATAATTTATAATGTATATACATTATAAATCTCAAATCATGATTTCCAAAGTTTATACATTGTAAATTATGATTCGGGAGTGCTCCTAGTGGCATTTAACGTGTCTTGGTTTGTTTATTTCTACTGCATCTTGTGAATGTAGTATAATTCTATTATGTGAATGTCACTGTAACTTGAAATGTAAACACAAAGTCGAGAAAATTGATGCATATGTAGATGAAGTAACTATATGTAAAAAGAACAAGCAACTCCTTTAGGAAGTCTTAGGGCAGACTAATTATTAGGAGCACAAAAAGGCACTTAAAATCAATGAAACAAAAGCTAAAATTATGATAGTCAGTAGAACATGTAAAATAACCTTACTTTTAATCTTGAGGATACCTTCGCCTGTTAATTAAAAATTGAGAATGTATTTAGTATGAAATCCAAATAATAATTTATAAGACAGTAATCAGTAACAACCTACAGAACTGGATAAGGATAAGCTCAGAACACTTACGAGGAATAAATTCAGAACGGTAAATGATCCAGACCTAAATGATGCATAATGAATAAGAAAACAAAAACGATATTACTGTATTCAATAAAGGATATGGTATGGTTCGATTAGTAAACAATCAAAGTAAAGCTGGCATTAGAAAAGTCCAGAAGTTACAAGACCCAGTAGACCATAGGATGAAAGAAAGGAAGGTTGATTTGAAAATAATGGTGGCAAGAACAATAGCCAGACAGGGAAAGAACCACTTACGATTATAAAACCAGAAGGAGAAGAAGAGGAAGATCTGTTTGTGATACTCAGAAAACTAAATAAATGAGAAACAACTTCAAATCACAAAAGGTTTGGTTTCGCTACTAATATAAAATGGAGTAATAATTCAAATCAGAATTCAGTATAACTTCCGCTGAAATTGAAGTGTTCTCAATCGCGTATCTATAAATATTGATAAGCGCCTGGTATTCCTTTATTTCCAAAACACTATTTTTAAATTAATAATCATTTATTAATTTAAATTTTTATTTACATATCACCTACAAACCATGTACCGAAGTAGTAAAATTCTGTCTATCTCAAAAACAGTAATCTTTTAATCGTAGACACACAACTTGAATAGTACGCTCAGTTTCCACTAGATGTCTGCAGTAAATTCTGAAAAATACAAAATACGAATAATTTTTTTCTTTAAATACAATTTAGTAATAGCCAATTATTATTAACTAATAACAATTATTCGCGTATGATGTTACTTTATTCAGTGAGCTTAATTAGCTTTATAGATTGTTGATTTCATCTCTCAGTTAATGTGTGGTGTGTGGGTTACAACAATAGGTATTTAGGCACCCTGCTATTCTATTTTTGGTCTTTGTACTTATTCTTTCCTTCTTTTTTAACGTCTTCAAACTTGGACAATGATGTAATAACTAGGTATTTATTTCCTTAACCATATCCCTTTATTTCCTTAACTTGTTTCATGGTAACTCCATCGACTCCCAATGTATATCTTTGTACTTAATTGGTTCCTTACTGGTAACTGGTGTTCTAGTTTTCTGAGTTTAAATCGTCATGTTTTGCTCTTACTATATTAAATCTGTAGACTAGTTTTTGATGAATATCTTCATTTTGGGCTATCATTAGTGCATCTTCTGCGTAACAGATTATGTTAATTTCATTAGGTATTTCTCATTCTGTATCCTCATCCTCTGTCGTTTACTGACGCTCTTTTTGTCTTCATCAACGACTAGATTAAATAGTATAGGGCTCAGTGAATGCTCATGTCTTATTACATTGCTTGCATGTAGGTTCCGTAAAGACTTTCCACAGAAATCAAATGTAGGCTAGAGAAAGAAAGATCTGCATTTCAAAAAATGGCTAAACTGTTAAAATATCATGATTTATCAATGCTCATAAATATCAGGTTACTATTATATTATATATTTCCTATACCTACTGTTGTCGGAGTTAGGGGTCGGCAAGACAATAATTCTTGTCTTGACAACAACTTCTTGTCTTGTCTTGAGAAAAAATCAAGAAATTTAAAAAAATCTGGTCTTGACGTTTTCTTGACATTTTATATTTTGTCTTGACTCAAGAAATTTCAAGATCTTGAAGAGAGATCTTGAAGAGCTTGAAATTTCTTGATTACCCAGTCGGGTGATTCCACGGCGACCTTTTTATTGAGTTGCGTGCTAACACGGCGTTCACTGCCATTGGGGGGAGTCCTTGACCTGCATTTGTTTCCTGACGAACCCAAAATTGATGTGTAGTTGCATGCTTACAATAAGCATTTTATATGTTTCGCACATATTCTAAGCTTAGCTGTCCAGGATTTCATAAAAATTGCTGAGCCAAATCGAAACAGTTTAGAAATCGAAAAGAATTTTGATTATTTGGAGAATAAGATCGAAGTAGAAAATGCTATTAATGCTACTACTTTAGATTTTAACTTTTCTGTAAGTAAAATTAAATACCGTGTAAAAAAAATCAAAAATCAGGGCAAATGCAACTTAAACTTAACAGTGCTTGCGAGAGCATAAATTGTAAGATGACTTTGCCAGAACTAGATGTGCCTACAAGATTGCATTCAACTTTCGAGATGCTAACATGGGGCTTAAGTGTAAAAAATGCTTAAAACTATATTTTGGGACAACAACCAAAATCTAAATAATTGAAAAATGTTACATAAAGAATGGTTCTGATCAGTAAATTTTGTCAGTATCTGAGAAGGTTTAAAACACATTCTTCAATTCTCGAAGGGGAAAAATATTGCACACTCCCATTGGTGGTAATTGGAGTAAATTTACTTTTAGACAAACTGGAAATATGGGCTCATGAACTTAATAATTAAATTGATAGAGATGCATAAGGACAAATTTCCTGTAGCTGGCTGTAAACCACTAATTTCAAAAATTTAAGAAAAAAATTTTCTGTGTGAAAGGTATATTTATTTAAAACCCCAATAAAGGGCTACATTAAAAGACAGGGCGTTTTCGCTCTAAAGAGAGCATCATCAGTGTTCTAAGCAAGCTCTACATGCTACACCGAGAGAACAATTTCTTTTCTCCTAAAACACCGATTTCTTTGAGCAATATTTCTTAAAAGTTAACATATCCTATTAACTTAAACATACCGGTTCACATATAAAGAAACGAGTTTTTTAAACACAACTCAATAATTTCTTACAGATAATTTCGTCAATACTAAGAAATGCATTAATGGTTACATTTAATTTTCTTATCCTAAAGTTTTTATTTCTTAAATTGAAAACTACAAATATTTTGCAGTATAAGAAATATAATGTTAAGTTAATCCATATTTATATTTGCGAACAAGAAATTTTCTTGCAATCAAATAAATATTTTAAACCAAGAGAAATAATTCTTCAGAAATACCCTCTGTAGTAACTGTGGTTATAAAATAAAAACTTTGTCATTAATGCCGAAATGTCACTTGCAAACAGATTTTCTTCCACAAAAGAATTGTGCAGATTAACTATTTATGATTTAGTCGTCAGTGTTTGTCAAGATGGCGTGATATGTTCATGTTCATATAGATGGATTTTGGATTCATTGGTGTTCTTTAAAAATTACCGGATAATTTGAAGGTACGTACATATATAGGTATTAAATAAAAGTAAATTGAGTAATTTAAGATGTAATAATAATATTGTTGCGTATCCGAATGGTTAAAAGAGACACATAATAGTATCTTTATATGCTTTTAGGTATAATGATGGACGACTCTAAAATAAAGGAGCTTATTATTCTAACTGGGAAATATGCCACAATTTAAAGCTGCGACAGAATGATATAATATATAGCTTCAGAACAATATTAAGAAAGGAGTTATTAACCAACTGCGGGGCCTTCCAGAAATGGTAGAACTTCATACATGTAAGTACCTTTTTAAAAATGTGTATACTTATGTATCAACTATAATAGGTTTCTTGAATGTATCGTCTTCTATAAAAATATACAATACAACGCTATATCAAACATGGCGGGTGCAACGCTGAGGATGTGTTCTGTTAATTTATTTGAGATAAAGAAATCAGTTAGTCTAAAAGAAATATATGTTTATGGTTAAGAAATGTTATTGCCGAAAACCGTTAATTAGTTAATATGTATTAAATGACTAAGATGTAAACTAATAATACTTTCCCGTAATAAAATTTCTTAATAATTAGGTATGCTGTCTCTTTTACATTATAAAAATTAAGAAAATTACATATTATTATGTCTGCAGACATAAAACATTGAAGCATGCTTCAATGTTTTATATTGGTTGTATTTTCCCTCTTGTTTTAGCTAAACAATGTTTATTGTGTGACTTAATATTATACAGATAAATATTTAATATTTTATTAACAAAAAGAAAAAAATAAACAAAGATGTGTAGGTTAAATAATGCCATGTTTGAACTAAATATGATTGATTATTATTATAAGTATTAATAGTTCTTATGTGGGGCCGTGTATTTGTTTTTTTTTGTATTTCCTAAATTTGACAAAATAAATATCTATATCTTTATAAAAAAAATTTATTAAAGTAAGTTTACTCTTTCTACATAACGATTTTGTTTTAGTGAATTGCTGATATACAAAGTGCTATTAACAAAAGAAGGAAAATTTGAGAAAGTTGGATTTGCCTCTCCATCCATTTATTGTTGTGTAGAAGCCAGTGGTTTAAGAGTGGAGAAAATATTTGTATGTAATAATAACGCTTTATATCTTGTTTTATTAATAAATAATGATTTTACCTTAACACAATGATTTATTTCGCCGTATGTAATATCACTTTATTTTCAAAAAATATTAACTTAACTCTAAATACACGTTTATCTCTGCGAAATATATTTCTTAACATTAAATACATTAATTATTAATAGTAAAATAATAATTTTCCTTACTAACAAATATTATTGCTCAGAAAGAATAGTTTTGTAATGTGTGTAAAATATATTTTTATGACTAATAAAATTAATTAACATCAAGTGTAATTTCTTTCTGATAAATGGGTTTGAAGTTTGCCAGAAAGTGATAGTTCAATCATGTTTAAGATATATTTCTTTGGCTGTAGTAGAATTTATTTGAAATATTTTAGAAAATTATATCTTACATACAAAGATATATTTCTTAGGCAATATGCCAAGTCGATCTTTCTTAAATATTAATAAAGTTTCTTTATGTCAAGAATTTTTTTTTCTCGGTGTAAGCCACCAAAAATACATGGGTTAAAACCCTTAAAATGCCGACCAAAAGTCTTACATTGGCATATTATATATCAAACCCTGGCGATGGGTGAAACTTAAACAAGATATACCTCAAAGCATCATATGACTATACCACGTGTATGTGGGTGGTTGAGTTGATTTCTCTGTTGGTAACAATTTTGGTGATTTTTTCATCAATTTTTGATAGAGATGCTACCGATGAGCAATTGATTTACTGCATTCAAGCTGCGAGGGATAAAATACTGAAACACTTATAACAAAACTAATTGGATATACTATATTATTGTTATTTTGAATCCTCGCCATAAAGACTAGCAGCATTTTCCTCTTCATCTTGGGAAAAGCTTCTATAATCAGCGGCGGTACAAAAATTTTAACAAATATTTAAAGCTAAATACTTTAATAAATCCCAGAATGATCTATAGAATCCAATACCAGAGTCAGTCTGAAAAAAGAAGATAACGAATTTGATTTAGATATTACTTACCTATTTAAGAAAGCTGATAAAGATAACTTACAATCTTGGAACTGTGAAATTGAAAAATACTTAAATGAGCCCAGGTCAAAAGATTCTGAGAATATACTGATGTGATCTTGATTATTGATATGAGATAATATTCTTATATGTCATTTAATTTAATCAATGCATTAATAATAATCTAATTAATTTACCAGATCACATATCAATGTTTTCAATCTCAGGGCTTTTTATAAAATTAATTACTTACTTACGTGGCTTCTAAGTATTTCTCAATGGTTCCTAATCGGGATAGGAAAGAAAAGAGTAAAATAATACACACATATGGGTTACAATTGTAATCAAAATATTGTTTATTTTATTTAAATGGCAATCACTGCTTAATATTTGCTATATCTTATTATTCTTAAACATAACATTTACACATGGGAATCTTATTTCCTTTTGGTTTCCAATTGAAAGTTTTTATTAACATTTAACTATTATGATTTATTAGCAACAATTCTATTTAAGTTTGATGAAGCTTTTCTGATATTATTGATTATGTTTCTTCAATTTTAAATGTGGTATTTAATACGAAAAACCCATACATTCATGTCCAAACAAGTGAGACTGACCTTTTTCTGGTGAACTGAGAATGTCTTCACACAAGACCCGTTTCCTGCTATCCTTGGCTGCGATCAAAACCTCGTCCTGGCTTCCAGTAATGTTCTCCTTTGAAACTAGCTCGTATAGCTCTCGTTTCCTGCTTCTGTCGTGATGCTGTGTTCTACCTTTTTCGAAACTGCAATCAGCTACCGGGAATTCTTGGCTCAAGGAGGTTGGCACACTCACGGAACTACACCGGCTTTCTCACTCTCCGTACACTACCGTCTACTACTGGACTTCACTTCTCGACAGCTCAAAACATTCTGATCTCTATTTGTCATTCATTCCCCTACTTTCTAAATATCCCTTCCAGATTCACAAATCAAACTTCCACCACCAACTCTCATTCGCAGTATTCCTCAAAACCAATTTTTAATCTTTCTAAATATGCTTAATGGATTTCAAAAGAAAAATAGTTAATTCCCATTCTAAAATTACTTTCTACTATTTACAAAATTGAATGATCTATTATCTACTTCAACTGAGTCTTATTTAGCATAAGCTAATGATCGAACCTTCCGCGAACAACGATAATGACCTATTATCGATTTCACTTGAGTTTTATTTAGCATAGGCTAATGATCGAACCTTCCGCGAACAACGATAATGGTACGCGCCATTCACTTTGTTTGTTCTAAGCGCATTGTCCCGAGTTTCGTTTAATCACTTCTTAAAATTAAATATAACAATTTGTTGTATACAGGTTGTTCTAAATTTATATGCCCGTGGTTGAGAAAATTGAAAATATTTTATATTAAATTGAATTTTGTTTATAATTATCAAAATTTATTTTTCATATCAAATAGAAATATAACAATACATACTTGATTGGTGGAATAGACACGAAAATATCTACCCGTCATTATCGAAAATAGCCAAGGATTTTCTCGGAACGCCAGCAACATCTGTACTTTCGGAAATACTATTTTCAACAGCAACTTTAACGATAACAAAGCCAAGAAATCAGATAGGCGTTGACTCCATAAGAAGTGTTATCTGCCTTAATTCATGGCTTATCAATTCCGATTTAAAAATGTGCTAAATTTGTTATTTAAAATAAAATCTAGTTTTTATTATTACGTAGTCAAGATATTTCAAGATTTCTTGATTTCTTGACAAGAAATCTTGGTATTGACATAAAATTCCTTGTCTTGTCTTGCAGTCTAAAATTACTTCTTGTTTTGATCTTATCTTGCAAGCAAGACAAGATCTTGAAGTTTTCAAGAAGTTGGCGACCCCTAGTCGGAGTTGAGTCGTGGACTCTAGCAGATGCCACCTGCCAGAAAAAGAGGCTTTCGAAATGTGGCTTTATCGTTGAACCCTGAAGATATCTTATACTGACCACTTTACTAATGAGGGTGTCTTGCTAAGAATATAAAAAGAAGAAGAGCTGTTAACCACAAGAAAAAGAGCCAAAATCGAATACCTCGGTCACACATCATGAGAAACAGCGAAAGATGTGGACTACTGCAACTAATCTTGCAAGAAAAAGTAGAGAGAAAGCAGGGACCAGGAAGGCGAAGGATTTCCTGGCCGAAACATCTACGTACGTGGTTTAACACAACAACCAACAAGTCCTTTTAGAGCAGCAGTGTGCAAGGTACAAATTGCCGTAATGGTCGCCAACATCCGAAACGGATAGGCACCACAAGAAGAACGAGAATAGGTTCCGTAAGTTGTACATATATTCTGACTTCCACCTTAATATTCTGATTCCGTCTTATTATTTGGATAGGTACTTTCAATTGTTTTTATAATATCCAATGGGTCTTCTTATTTAAGTCTTATTCTGTCAAATGCCTTCTTTAAGTTAATCAAACACAGAGATTTGGGTGTATTGTATTCTAATGCTCATGATGTAATCGTTTTTTGAGGGATATTGTATACATGCATGGCCCTACCGTACGGAAACCTTGCGGGAATCCTTATTTCGTGTATCAAATAAAGTCATGATTTACAATGAGATCACCAACATCACCAACAGTCATTGCATATGGTTGTCTTTTTAAAGTCAACGCACATGCTATGATTTTGACTAAATGATATAATTGAATGAACTATCTTCCAATAAAGTCTTTCCAGGAACGCAACTCAGAATATTGACAATATCATTAAAGTCGTCTATTTGGAGTAAATAATAAATATGCCCGAATTGTTAATATGTATGATTAAATAAAATTAAATTATTAGAATTTTTTCTAAGCAACAAAAACAAAATTTGTTTAGTTTTGTTAAAATTTTTAATAGTTCCTATACAATAAAGTTTTATAATCTATTTGTTTGTTGTTTACATACAAATATGTATTTTTAATTTATCATTCTTTCTGATTATGATTATCACGTCGTAGCATTTACATTATTCTTATAAATTTTCTTACGCTGCGAAGTACAATTTTATTAAATAAAATTTCAATTTTGTACTCTGGATACCTACTTTTTGATATGTATAAAAAATACAGATTATTTTTTAAAACAAACTAATTATTTAAGGCCAATTGCTAAACGAAAAAGATGCTGGAGGAAGAGGGGGGGCAGTTGGTAAATGCGCACCTTGGGGATGAAAGCCATCTTCGTCAGCTGTGTATATCGTCCTTATGATCTCCCCATTTGGTCCAGTATATTGGTACTGTCCTAAAAAAGTAATATGGACAAATAAAAAACGAAACATATCAAGTGCTTATATTATACATAAAACAATACACATAAAATAAATAAATGTAAATCGTTACAGTGTAACTAGTCACTGTCACTGCTTCGGCTATACTAAATTAACAATCAAGATGCAGTAGAAATAAACAAACAAAGACACGTTAAATGCTATTAAGAGCACTCCCGAATCATAGTTTACAATGTATACGCATTGTAAATCCCAAATCATGATTTCTAAAGTTTATACATTATAAATTATGATTCGGGAGTGCTCCTAGTAGCATTTAACGTGTCTTCGTTTGTTTAGTTCTAGTGCATCTTGATTGTAAATTTAGTATAGGATGTTATTTGTTTTGAGAGACCAAAATAGAATCAGTTAGCAAGAATGGTTCATGTCTTGACTTCGTTGTTCATGTCATTTTTTGTATCTACAAGAGAGCCAACGTATACAAATTCTTGAACAGCTTAGATGATCAGACCATTTATAATGTCTTTGAAAAGTTGCTGGTTTAGTATAATATATTTAAAAATGTATAAACATTTTCAATTTCTTTGCAACACGAAAATGCAGCCGCTGCATAATATTCTGGTTAAATAGGAGAGTGCAGGAAGAGTCTATACCGGTTTCGGAGATCTTTTCCCCCGCATCAGTAGTCCCATATCCTGTTCTCTCCGATTTCTCCACGCATCATAATTTGGGCCTTTCCGAATTGTAAAGAAAGAAATGTCACGGATGAACTAGAGCCATCTACCGAAAAACAAAGTAAGTTATCAATCGAAGTAGCACAGAAAACAACAATAAATATCGCTCCCGTACCACGAGATTGACAACAGGTGGAATACTTTCTTTGGTTACACCTCCCGAGATTTTCAAAATTTATAAATCAAACAGGATGCCGAGGAGATTAAGATGAGAGAATTTTAAATAACTCACAACTAATCTGCTTAGCGTGGTAAAAGCTCCAACAAGAAAGATTCCTTAATACTCCTACAAGGGAGTAAATGAATTAAAAATTTGTAAACATTTTCTATGGGACTACTGATGAGGGGAAAAGACCTCCTAAACCGGTATAGACTCTTCCTGCACTCTCCGATTTAACCAGAGTATTATGCAGCTGCTGCAACAATCTTTCTTGTTGGAGCTTTTACCACGCTGAGGAAATGAGTTGTGAATTATTTAAAATTGTCTCATCTTAATTTCCTCGATATCCTGTAAGATTTATAAATTTTGAAAATCTCGGGAGGTTGTAATCAAAGAAAGTATTCCACCTGTTGTCAATCTGGTGATATGGGAACGATATTTATTGTCGTTTTCTGTGCTACTTCGATTGATAACTTACTTTATAATATATTATTTCGTCGCCTTAATACTACAACTTGATAACTCGAAATTAGTAGTTTTGAGATAAACGAGCTTAAAGATTTTAAAGATATTTGTGCTGCTACCATGATGTTGGTAAATACGGAATTCACTCTGCGGCTCTAAAATACTGTTCCTTAACTTTTTGGCTACTGATCTATTTAGGAATATGGTCTAAATTTGTTTTCTAATATGGAAAAAAACATGAAAAATTAAAGTTATCAACTTTTAGCACTACCATAATGTTAACATTTGGTAATGTCGCATGTTGTGCTAAGTCGCATATAAGTGAACTTTTTAACACAACTAATATTTTAAACATTATTTTGTTGAAAATTAGCCCTCTGTCATGGGGGTTGCCAGATCTGCTTACAATTCTCGAATTATTGCATTAAAATGAACCGAATAAACAGACAGCAATTATGTGGTAAGTTCAATGGTTTCAGAGAAACACGTGCTAAAACTAGATAACTCGAGTTATCTAGTTATAGCATTCAGTGTATGTCGTATTCACGATTATTTCGATTAAATAATAGCTTGATAACTTATCTTGTCAAGTTTTAGCACTGAATATTAGTGGCATTTGAGTTTTATCAACTTTCGTCAATCATAAATAAATACATAACCCGTTTGAAGTGAGATATCAAGTTTTTACACAATATGGAGGCAAATAAAATACATCTTGTGAACTAGTGATCCCAATAACGTCAATTTTGGAGTTATCAAGTTATAGTACTAAGGCGACGATTTGTTTTCGTGTAAGGGAACATTGTTTAAGCTGTAATTGTATGGCGTTTAAGCAAATGAATTTATGGTAAGTTCTATATTCCTTGGGATTTATTGCTAGCGAACTTTTCTATAATTTGCTAAGCATCATCAAATCAAGTTCGATGACTTTCGTCATATCATTCAGTCTTTGTTTTCTAGAGTATGGAATTTGAGAGGTATTTTAAAATAACTAAAAATATCCTATGCAGTGGTGCATTATATTTAGCTTTTGTTAATTAAGTTCCATCGGTATCTTTACAATACGTAGTTTTTGGTTTATAAGATATTTTTGTGAAGTTTAGTGTTTATTATTCTTCTTCTTTTAGCCTTCTATCATCCATGTTTGGACATATTGGATATTATGCCCTTCACAACTCATTTCATCGATCTCTATCCTGAAAAACTTCAAATTTGTTCCCGCTATTGTTTTAGTGTCTTCTATCCTTTTCTTTTTCTTGGATTTTTACCATTGTAACGTCTTCAATGTCGTATTGCTTTCAGAATGCTTCAATGCTTTCAAAACTACACACAAAATCTTGTAAAATAGGACTGAAAATGAATTTAAACAAAACAAAAGTCATGCACTCCGAAGAAACCGTGACAATAATAAATGAGAAAGTTATAGAAAAAGTTGAAAAATATAAAATATATACTCAGGACAAAAAATAATACTAAATAGGGAAATTCAAACGCAAGAAATAAAAAGAAGAAGAAAGTTAGCTTGGGCAGCATTCGGCAAACTGAATTATATACTCAGAAATCAGCAAATTCAACTACAGTGGAACCTCGATTATCCGTCTCTCTATTAACCGTCACCTCTGTTAACCGTCAGGGTCCATACATACATAAGTTATATTGACTACATAAGTAAAAATTTAGTCATCAATTCATTTTGTTTGAGCATTTCGATAAGCCAAACGAAATTCGTTGAAATGTACACGTGCAGTTATGACGCCACCGCAATTTTTATGTAAATATTTTTTGTTCTTATTAAGGGCTCTGGATTAAATTTCAATTTAAATATGTGATAAATGATACCGTGCTTTTAGAGTTCTATTTTTAGAATCGCAAGCCGAAAATAAAAATGTACAGCACGATCATTATTACAGTCAATATCTGTGTGTCACCATAATTAAATTTGATTCAAATTCGAACATTGATTGTGTCACTTAGTCGTTTGATCAATTAAGTTTTGTTAATGTTCTGTTAACCGTCTTTTCGATTATCCGTCATACCCTTGGTCCGGTGCCCTGACGGATAATCGAGGTTCCATTGTACTTACATCTCAGATCTAAAGTTTTTGATGCATGCATTATTCCGATATTAACATATGGGGCACAAACATGGACAATAAAAAAAAAGAATATGAACATACTCAGAGTCACTCAACACGCGATGGAAAGAGCAATGCTTGGCATATCACTTAAGAACAGGAAAACAAACACATGGATAAGACAGAAAACCAAAGTCATTGATGTGGTACAAAAATCATTAAAATTGTAATGGGATTACGCTGGACATGTAGCTAGGAGCGATCTAAACAAATGGCACAGAACAATTTTAACCTGGAGACCATACCAACACAAAAGACTCAGAGGCAGATCTCCTATGAAATGGACAGATGATCTGAAACGAACTGCCGGGAAAAATTGGCAACACCTAGCGTACAACAAAAAATAATGGAAAAGAAGACTTGAAGAGGCTTATGTTCAGATGTGGACGTAAATGGCTAGACGAAGAAGAAAAAGAAGAGGAATGTCGTACAGTAGCGTAGTACCTTTGGTATTTTTATCTGGCAGTGTAGCCAGCCAAGCTCCAGTTTAGTTTCGCAATTTCTATTGTGATATCCTCGGTTTTTGTTTTTGATGTTACCCAGTCACTCCTATTGCTATCTGACATTCGTATACCTAATATTGACCTTTCCATTGTTTTTTCTGCTATGGCTAGTTTGTTTATATTTGGCTTCGTTAGGGTCCAGATTTGAGATCCATATGTCAGGATGCACTGGTTGAACACTTTGCTCCTGAAATATTGAGGTATTTTGAGAATTTTACTTATCGAACTGAGATTTCCTATAATTGGCAGTCTTACTCGTCCAGTAGATTCTTCACTTTGGTTCTCTTTGACAAGTTTTATAATTTGGGCTAGGTAGAATATTCTTGGACTTATTCTCTCCCATTGCCATTTATAGATATACGGTGGGGTTTTCTGTGTTTGTCGTTCTTTTTTGTCATATTCATTTTTAGCCGGATGTATTGGGAGTTATCTGAGAGTTCCATTATCATAGTTTGCAGTCCCTTGAATGTGCTCGCTACAATCACGATGTGATCAGAGAATTTGAGGTGGTATATCTTGCCATAACTTTAATGCCACATCTTGACCAATTTGTAGTTTTGTCTTCTAGGGCTAGATTAAACAGCTTTGGCGATATTCTGATGCTTTGTCTAACGCCTCTGTTAATGTGGAGATGAGTTGAGATAGTTGTATTATTATAGTTAAGTTTCGTATACAGTGATGTCGCGCTAATAACCGGCAAAATAGTACAAAAGATTGAAAACATAATACATTGTAAAATAAAAAGAAGTAAATCTAGTAGAGATGTAAAATTATCAGCAGGAACCTATAAACTTACATTGCACTACATAGTTTCCCACCATTAGACGTATCAGGGGATTATGAGAACTGTCACTGTGACAGGAGAATTTTATAAAATTTTGTAAAATTCTCCTCTCACAGATGTATAAAGGTGGGAAACTATGTAATGTAATGTAAATTTATGGGCTCCTACTGATAATTTTACACCTCTACTAGTATTATTTGTTTTATTAAGTGTGAGTGTCATGTGTGTGTTAAAACATAGAATATATAAAATATTTATGAATAAAAACTCACCTTGTTTTGTTAATGTTCCGTCATTATTATGATGTCCTTCCTCTTCTAAATAAATTTCGTTTTCAGTTTCAAAAGCATAATTATATGTTCCTTCAGGAGTAATATCAAAGGTTTGTCGTACTATAGCTGGAACTGTATTCGACTTGGTACCAGTTTGAGTATTAATGGTCGAAATAAGGTTAAACAAAACTAAGGACACCTAAAACAAAAATAGGATGTAGATCAAATACATATATTATAAAAAGATCTTTTTCCATTTATTAAAGTATTGGAAAAAGTAAGGTCAAAAAATAAAATCAATTGATAAAGATCTATCATATTTTCTTTTAAATAGAGAGCTAGCTTTGATTAAGATCTAAGCGAAAAGCATCATAAGTTACTTCTGTTCAAATTCTGTTCAAATAAAGTTGAAAATCTGCAGGACGATGATACAAACTACCAAAAAAGAATGGCAGAAAAATGCAGAAACATATAATCATACAATGCGACGGAGTCGAAGAAAGCTGGGCAAAAATGAAATCAGACATCGTAGACTGAGCTAAAAAGCTTACAATGAAAGAATGATAAATAAAAGCAAGTCTCTTCCAAAGCGAAAAACTCTTTCTTTATATACACAGATGAAGAAAAAATGGAAAAAATGCAAGGCAACTAAGATCCGATAATGTCGCAAGAAGAATAAAATTCCAAATACACAAAACCTTAATAACCAGTACTTACACTGAAAACGTGAAATCTGAACAATCTCTAAAATTGGGGAAAAATTAATAGCCACATTTGAAAGAAAATTCCACACCTGTAATTTTGAACCAATCAAAATACGTTATTTTGACAGATCACCATGGCAACGGAGGTATTTTATCGGAAATTTTTTGCTCGTGGGGTACCCAACAGCGAATTATAGTGGAAATTTTTTGACGTTTACAATAACAGAACATTTTTGACAGACTGGTTTTTATTTGTTTACATAATTTAGTTTTGATTCATTTTCTATCACTTGTAGTTACTCAAAACTTATGTAAAATTGAAGAATATACTATTTTCTATCTTGAAATGGTATTCCCATGCAACTACAATGAGTAGAAATTACGAATTTGAAAGCCTAAATAATTGCTGACAAAGCTATGGCGCGCTATTAATCTGTTCATGCAGCTTTGGATTTTCAAATGCAAATTTGGTGTGGAATTTTCTTACCGAATACCACGCGAAGTCAAATTAATATCCGGAAATTTTTTTTTGATCATGAATATTTTTAGAAAATTTCCCTCGTCTGCGACTCGGGAAATTTTCAAAATATTCATGATCTCAAAAAAATTTCCGGAAATAATTTGACCTCTAGTGGTATTACTAGTGAAAATTTTTGTGACACATACAGGGTAGCGAGAAAGTATGGAAACACGGTAATTTCTCGGAAACCGCTCGAACGATTTTTATAAATTTTGGTGGGTAAGGGTGTCCGGCCGATAATATAGTGGTAATTACATTGTTGTCAAATATTCCGTTTTTCTGGAAATCTAATGAAATTTCTTATTTTAAATGGAACACCCTGTGTATTGTTTGCGTCTTGAAGTCCTTTATAAATACTGATTATTTTTCATGATATGTTCCCTATACCTAAATGCCATAATTTCGAAGTTATTGCTACATTTATTAAAGAAAAACATTTTAACAATTTATAAAAATCAATTATTTCGGACCAAGTAGACATTATTTTAGGTTCTTTGGATCATTGGGAACAAAAAAGGTGCTTTGTAATTTTTCTCAAAAGTTAATCGTTTCCGAGTTATAAACAATTTAAAACTGAAAAAATCGAAAAATGACGATTTTCAAGGTTCAAAAATACAAGTAAAAAAATCCATTTTAAAATTATGAAATACCTAAATTCAAGCCCAAACCTTTTTCTATCAGATCCCTATAAGAACTTTTTGCATATTTTATTCGAAAACATTGTTTTTTTTATTGTTAATAAAGCTCATGTGAGGGGACGGGCTATCGCGCATCATTAACAACTAAAAAATAATGTTTTAGAATAAAATAAGACCAAATCACTTATCGGCATCTGATAAAATAAGGTTTGAACTTGAATTTAGGCAATTCATAGTTTTAAAAATAATATTGTTTACTTATGTTTTTGAACCCAGAAAACCGTCATGTTTCTTTTTTTTTTCAGTTTTAAATTGTTTATAACTCGGAAAGGATTCACTTTTGAGGAAAATTACAAAAGACCATTTTTGTTCCCAATAACTCAAAGAACCTAAAATAATATCTACTCTGTTCAAAAAAATAAATTTATATAATTTGTTAAGATTTTTTTTTAAATAAATGTAGCAATAACTCCGAAATTATGGCATTTAGGTATAGGGAACATAACATGGAAAATAATCAGTATTTCTTAAGGACTTCAAAACGCAAAAAATATAGAGGGTGTTCCATTTAAAATAAGAAAGTTCATTAGATTTCCAGAAAAACGGAAGGTTTGACAACAATGTAATTACCACTATAATATCGGCCGTATTAGAGTACCCTTACCTACTAAAATTTATAACAATCGTTCAAGCGGTTTCCGAGAAATTACCTTGTTTCCATACTTTCTCGCTACCCTGTATATACCCTATTCCACGAACATACGCCTGTTTTGGATTACTTCGACAACGAATATTTTACTGTGCAAAATAAGAAGAACGAAAGTAAATTGCAAATTACATTGTTGTTTACTGGAATAATTATTATCGCCATTTACTTTCGTATTTCTTATGTTGCACAGTAAAATATTCGTTGTCGAAGTAATCCAAAACAGGCGTATGTTCGTGGAATGGCCCATACAAAGGCACAAAAGGAAGCGGAATTTGGCTAAGAAAGTAGAACGTTGAACTATACAAAATATACCAAGTTCTGGACATCGTAAAATTAAAATAGAACGGCTGTGTTCGATATAATATGTAAAAATGGAAGTGGAATGGAAATGGAATGAAATGTAAAAATGCAAAATACCTAACAAAACTTAAGTAAACAAGTGCCAGTAGAAAAAGGAAAAGGGGAATACCGAATAGTCTAGGCGCCAAATAGAGGTCACCGTGTCATTTTCAATTCTGATGGACAAACTCAAGGGTTTCTTATGGATTTTTGGCTGATGATTACGAATTTCGAGGGGGGATTTCGATCCGAGTAGTCAAAAAATTGTTATAAACAATTTAATTGTTTATAAATTGTTTATAATGCTCTGGCTCATAAACTAAAAGAAATAGAAAAAAATGTTTCAAATAAAATTTGTTCCATGATAAAAAACGAAGAAAGAACCCTTTACTAAACTTAAATCCGATAATCAGAACTCAAGATATTGTAAAATTAGTGCACAATGCAAATTGCAAATTGCAAAATAAGTATTTTTCGAAGCTTTATCGATCGTAACTCGGCTTCTGCGCATGCAAATGAGCCCTATAAGGTGTCCTTTTAAAGCTTAATTAAGAATCTTCCAAACAAAGTCTGTTAAATTATCTGATCTTCATTTGTTTTAAAGTTATACCCGTTTGAAGTTATAATTTTCTCAAAAAAATTGTACATTAATTTGTTTATGGAGGTTTCAAGCAAACTTGAGCTATAAACATTTATACTTTAATTAACAATAATCATAAAACAACTTAAATGGAACAATTTGAGCTTACGAAAATGTTCGTAAGTTTATTTTTGGCTAAGATGTCGATATTTTAATGGCGCGCTATGAGGCGCAAGATTGGCTCACAGTCAAGTAAGTATGTATTCTTCGACGCTTTATCGATCGTAACTGGGCTTCTACGCAAGCAAATGAGCCAATTTGTGATATCCATATAAAAATGGATCAAGTTATTTTGCAGCATCATCATTGCATATAAAACGAGAATTTATGATGTGGCGGCATACACACAATTGACGGGACTTGATGATGCTGCAAAAGAACTAGATCCACTTTATATGGATATCATATAGATAATTAGACTCTGAAGCCTCAAAAAGTTTTAGTTTCACTGCCTACAAGAACAGACTTGTACCACCATGTAACTGTTTAATGTAAATTTGGCTAAGAACTTATGCAGATGTAAAAAAGCTGATATTCCCTCTATATCTATATGCAGATTTGCAGATGCATGAAAAAAATGTTTGTAAAAATAGTACTAATAAATAATATCAACTTACTTTTTAGTTATACTTCTGAAATATTAGTTTTTAATGTTTTTTTCTCATTTAGTGCAAAAAATAGAAGACAAAGTAAATAGAATGAAAGGTGTTACGAGATACAGTATGATGATTTAATTATAAGAATTATATGACAAAATTTTATTAGATTCTTTAAAAATGAAAAATGAAGATAACGTATGTACACATAGAAATTATAATTTGCATCGAGAAGTTAGCGCGTGAACCTTTACGCGGTGAGCCGATCTTGCGCCTCATAGCGCGCGTCATTAAAATATCGACATCTTGGCCAAAAATAAACTTATGAACATTTTCATAACCTCAAATTCTTCCTTTTGAGTTTTTCTATCATTATTGTTCATTAAAGTATAAATGTTTATAGCTCAAATTTGCTTGAAACCCTTATAAACAAATGAATGTACAATTTTTTTAAGAAAATTGTAATTTCAAACGGGTATAACTTTAAAACAAATGAAGATCAAATAATTTAACAAACTTTGTTTGGAAGCCTGTTAATTAAGCTTTAAAGCGACATCTCCTAAGACTCATTTGCATGCGCAGAAGCCGAGTTACGATCGATAAAGCTTCGAAAAATACTTATTTTGCAATTTGCAATTTGCATTGTGCACTAATTTTACAATATCTTGAGTTATAATTGTTAGATTTAAGTTTAGTAAACGGTTTTTTCTTGGTTTTTATTAAGGAACAAATTTTATTTGAAACATTTTTTTTTCGTCTCTTTTAGTTTATGAGCCAGAGCCTTATAAACAATTTATAAACAATTAAATTGTTTATAACAATTTTTTGACCACTCGGATCGAAATCCTCCCTCGAAATTCGTAATCAGCAGCCAAAAATCCATAAGAAACCGTTGAGTTTGTCCATCAGAATTGAATATGACACGGTGACCCCTCTGGCGCCTAGACTAGAAGATGAGGCATACAGAACAAATAAAAATAAAAAAAAATCAAAATAAAACTTAGAAAAAAGCACAGAACATATCAGAATGGAGAAAACTCGTGGAACAGCCCAATACTCAAAAAGGGTTATTGAGCCAGTAATGATGAATGATATTGATTGACGTTAGTTTGAGTTGCTACTCATAAATAAAATTTTCTGGAATAGCAGAGTAAATTTTACTTAGCGTATTATTTCTAAGGAATTAACCCTCGTAAAGCGGTGTTTAGATTCTTACGTAAACGACGGTGCGGGGTGTATTTGCACCCCATCCGTATATCCATTGTGTTTCATATGTGAACGTCTGGGAAATTGATTTGAAAGATAAATAGGACTTGCATATTGAACTATGAAACATAATTTTACAAACAAAGTACTCATTTCTTAAAAAAAATTATTATCGTTGCATTACAAACACATGAAATTTTTCACAGAGTGAGCAACACAAAGTTTTTACACACAATACAGTTATGTCGGGACTTTCTGTCTTTTTCTGTGACATAAGTAACACCGACCTTGTCCCGTAGCTCTGTTAGCTCCAGGTGGAACATCAGAAACGTCCAATTCAAGATATGAAATTTTCATCATATTATGCACCCTATAGTCATTTTTCCAAAAAAACACTTAAATGCAAAGAGTTTTAAATGCTGTAATGGGTGGAGTGAGTTTTGAATCGAATTTAATGCGAATAAAAAAATGGACAAAAATAAAAAAAATCTAAAAAAAAAAAAGAATGTGTGTGTACTTTGTACGCACGTAAGAAGTTATACTTCTATTATATGATTTAAACGAAATTAATATACTTTTTATTTATATTTTATTTAAATATTAAACTAATTTATACTTACTACTTCTCAAACATTTTTATTAAAACAGTGCCAAAAATTAAAATAATAAAAGAATAAAACACACACAAACACATTAAAAATGCTACAAATGATTTCTGAACATTAATTGTCGGAAAATTTTTTAACCCTTAACTTGGCAAAACAAGAGATACGCAAAATAAAAATTATTTCTGACATTATTTGTTGAAGTGGGTCATCAATTAATACATTTTCACTAATAAACTTTTTTTTTGAACAAATTTTGACTTTAATTTTTACGTGTGTATCTGAATGCACAACGCCAAGAAACCATAAAAAATATGTGTGTATTACAATACACATTACCAATTTGAGTATTTGTTTTCTAAATTAAAATTAGGCGGAAAAATGAAAGAACACCCAGGGTTGTACTGATTTATTTTACTAACAAAAATATTACAATGATTACTTGCTCATATGGAAATCGAAAAAACAATTTCGTTTTGACACAAAACAAAGACGTACGTCACATTTCGTACATTTTATATGTGTTTAGATATTTACACAATTGCGACATCGGCCCTCTGTGGAAAATTGTGGAAGGTGTCCGAAATTATCAAATCTTATATCACTTTCTGGCCAGGGTTTAAATATGGTTCTTATTCTTTTTTTGGAACAGCGATGTCCTCATTTGAAGGTCTTCCAAGTTTTTTATTTTCACGGAGCAAGCTGTCGATTATGGAAAAACGAAACTGTTTTAAAGTTTTTGTTCTTTTATATCATCAAAAATTTATATCATCGAAAAACATTTTAAAGTAATCAATTGGAGATAAAATCTCGTCTGGAACTTGAAAATTATCCTCTTCAATATCTACCGGGTAGCTAAAAGGTTCCTTTGTCCAGCTATATATTTTCACTTTCTTGGTTTTGTTTTTCTTTTGAACTCTTTGTTGTTGTTTGTTCTTTTTTAGCACATTTAGCTCGTTGTTTTTAGCACCTTCTGCATTTTCTACCTTTTCATTGTTTGCTTCGTTTTCCAAGATCTCCTCGTTTTCGAGCAATATATTCGATAAAATAGTAAACTTAGATGAATTTTCTAATTCATCGTCATCAATACCCTCTATTACAGGATATGCTAAAGGGGCAGACGGTAACATAATATATTCTTCATTATCACTTTCAATATCGGAGTCAATATTTCTATTGGGATCTAAAATATTATACTCACAATCCTCCTCATAATTTATTTGTTGAGTTGCTAATTGTATATTCTTTTGTTCTGTTGGAAGTCATAATCTGAAACAAAGACGAACTTGAAACTAATACCCAGCGCCCATTACTAAAACTTATTGGAATACATTTAAATAAAATCACAAAATATATTAATTTTATACAGTTAACAATTCAACGAGTACTACCCTGGACACCTATTACTCGTCGTTCTTATTTTAATGGTCTAAAACGGGCAGTGTGTATTTAAATTCACATTTATTGTTGTTCGTGTTATTGGCGATGTGAATTTAAATACACATGTATTTTAGACGAAGCTCACATTTTATCAAACATCTAAATTACGAAACTATTGACATATTACTAAAGGACAATGCTTACCTCTTACCTCATTCGATTTTATTCACAGAATTAAAATAACTTTACAAATCGCTACAAAAACTACCGTTATCTTGGGAAAAGTTGGTAAATTGAACCCGGCCAACGGTCGTCACAGAACTAACCTATAAAAAGTTGACAAATTTATTCCCGCCAAATATAAAAATTGCAACAGTGTAGTTACCTATACAAAGAACAGGGGTGTATCGAAATACACATTACAATATCTACGCAGATTTGGAGGTTTAAACTTTGTAAAAAAAAATCTAAAATATTTGTGTATTAAGATACACATTGTCAAGTTAAGGGTTAACTAAATACGTATTTTCTGAAAATAAAATTAAATAATAAATATACTTACAATCATAAAATGTATAAAAAAAAATAAAAAAATAAAAGTTTTTATTGGGATTCGAACCAGCTATCAGCGCGGTTGATATATTGGGGTTCGTTCGCCTTAAACGCTTCGCCACGGAGGCGGATTTATGTGCGAAAATCGACAAACTAAACGGATTAAGCTTTTGACATTTTTGAATTAAATTTAATTATTTTGATTTTGAATTGAAATTATTTGGAATTCAAAAAATACAACAAAACATAGAGTAAGAAAACAATATATTAGGTGAACATTGATAGAAATTTTGATGGTAATCAAATTATGTAAATAAAAGTATTACATACTATGTATTTTGGTAGGTTTAAATAGGTAGGTACCTATGATACATTTACAATTATTACGTACCTGTTGCTTTTAAAAACTATTTAAATGTCACTACAATTATAAACTTTTTTGTTTCTGTCCTCACAACAATAAAACTAATATTATTATACATTTGTTTACCTTCATATTGAACAATTATTTATTATTGACGGATCATTTTAACACCCAATCATAGCCCGTATAACGACTAATACCATACTGTCGGTGTGCGCATGCGCGCAGATCAATATAAATTCACCCTCAATCTACATCGCGCCTAAAGAAGTATAACTTCAAAATATAGGTGAGAAAAACGAGGTCTGGGGTGCAGCTGCACCCCGCACCGCCTTACGAAGGTTAAAAGAATGCTCTTATGTCTTAGATTCTCCGGCTAACCCGGATTTTCGATAACCCGGATCGGCCGCGGTCCCGATTATTCCGACTTATTGAGGTTCCACTGTATGTGAAGCAAATGAAGACATCGAAGTTCCACGAATATCAATAAAAGCAGTGAAAGCACTTTACAAGGATAACAAAATGGCTATCAAAAGCATAATACAGGGTTGCTCCACATGTCGTAACCTGTACAAAAAATACCTGGAAAAAACAGTGAAAACATGGAAAATAAAATGCGAAGGACTGGTCGTAGCAGTAAGAAACGAATATCTATATACCCTAAGTTTTGCTGAGGACCAAACAGTGATCGTACAAGACGAAGATCACCTCAGCTTCATGATGAGAAAACGAACAGGATACAAAGGATATAATGAAAAATAACCTAAATAAAACTGAATATCTTGGTCGAATTGGTCGAAAAAAACCAATTCGACCAAGATATTCAGTTTTATTTAGGTTAATTTTCATTATATTTTCGTTAATTTTCGACCAATGCGTGCTACCGGTGATGACCTATGGTGCAGAAACATTATCGCTCACAAAGAAAAACGCACAAAAGCTAAGAGTAGCGCAGAGAATAATGGAGCGATCAATGATAGGGGCCACTCTGCGAGACAGGATTAGAAACGAAGATCTACGAGCTAAGACCAAAGTCGTAGACGTCATTGAAAGAAGCTGTAACTTAAAATGGAAATGGGCTGGACACGTTGCCAGAATGAAGGACGGAAGATGGAATCGTAATCTAGTTGAATGAAGACCAAGAGCCGATAAACGTAGCAGAGGAAGACCACCAACACGATGGCAAGATGACTTACGAAGGAGAACAAAAAACTGGGTACAGCAAGCACAAGATAGAACACTTTGGAGACAAACAGGGGAGGCCTATGTCCAGTAGTGGATTGAGAGAGGCTGATGATGATGAAAACTGAATATCTAACAACGGAGAATATAGAAATTAAATAGTTAGAAATATACGAAGGTAGAGCTCCAGGGCCCGAAAATATTCCTACCGAATTAATAAAATGTGGCACAGATAAACTCTTTCAAGCACTTACTTGGTGTACGAACAAATATATAAACGGTGTCACACTACCCAGTTTATGGAAAGTAGCTTATATTTCTTCTATTCATAAAAAAGGAAAGAAGTTGGATTGCTCAAATTACAGAGGAATATCGGTAACTAGTACACTAAGCCGGGTGTATGGGGGCATTCTTAGAAATCTCATTGAGAGGGAGTATAGGGAACAACAATAGGAGTCTTAAGAAGAAGAACAAGCTGGTTTTTGCGCTGAAAGGACTTGCACAGATAATGTCTTTTGCCTAAAACAATTAATTGAAAAAAAAATCAGCAACCAATCAAGAGACCCATCTCATGTTTGTTGACCTCCGTAAAGCATACGACAGCGTTCCTGTGACTAAATTGTGGAAATCATTGCAAGAAACTAACATCAGCTACACTGTACTCAAAGCCTTAAAAAATCTATATGAAAATTCTGCATCACAAGTAAAAGTTGGCAACACACTATCTAAAAAGTTCATAGCTAACAAGGGTCTGCGGCAGGGCTGCTGTATTTCACCAATTTTGTTCAAGATATATGTCGCAAAAGCACTAAACCAGTGAAAACGTAAATGTCACGGTATGGGTATAGACCTCGGAGAGGTTTGTTTGTATACCTTACAATTTGCTGATGACCAAGTCATCATAGCTAATGATAAAGACGACCTACAGTATATGAAAAGAAAACTGAAGGAGGAATATGGACAGTGGGGCTTGGAAATTAATGTAGAAAAAACTAAATACCTACCCATAGGAGCTGAGTTATCCAATATCGAACTAGAGGATAATGAACAAATCACATCATGTAGTGAATATACGTACCTGGGAGTAATCTTCGATAGAACGGGAAAAGACGATGAGGAAATAAAGAAAAGGGTAACACAAGCTAGAAGAACAGTTGGATGCCTAAACGGAATACTTTGGAGCTCCGAAATAGGAATACAGGGAAAATAAATCATCTATGAAACACTTATTAAAAGCAGCCTACTTTACGGAGCAGAAACTTGGAGAATAACCGAGAACAACAGGAAAAAATTAGAAGCTGTAGAAATGGATGTGTTTAGAAGATCGTTAGTTATATCCCGTAGGGAAAGAATTCGAAATGGGGAAGTAAGACGACGAATTGGAATAGATGGTTACTTAACAACAGACATTGAGAGGAAACAGTTGATTTGGTATGGTCATGTTCAAAGAATGGAAGAAACAAGATTGCCCAAAAAGATCTTGGAGTGGGTACCACCAAACCGCAAAAAACGAGGAAGACCCAAAAAGACATGGAAAGAAGGGGTAACCAAAGCAATGAGTACAAGGGATCTTAGAGATGGCCAATAGGATGATAGAAGGACGTGGAAGTTAGGCATCGGACAACGTCGAAATATGTTCTAAAACCGATACATACATACATACAAATATACGAAGGTAAACAATTCAAAGGAACAGATTAGTACAATTATTTAGGTTTCATAATATCAAACAAAGGAGCAATGGAAGAAGATATAAAAAATAGACCTGGACAATCAAAAGACTTCATACGAAAATTATTCAACCCGGTATTGTGGGATAAGAACATCAGTTGTAAAAACAGAAATAAGAATACCGACTTATGGGTGTGAAAATTGGATAATAAATAAGAAATCCAAAAACAAAATAAGAGCAACAGAGATGAAATTCCTAAGGAGCAGCTGCAGAGTGACAAGAAGAGATAGAATAAATAACGTAGATATTAATAAAAGAATGGGAATAAACTCAGATATAATAGATTACGTAGAAGAGAAGAGATAAGAGAAGAGACGGTAAGGGCATGACAAAACAGATAGAACTGGAGAGAACAGTCGAGTGAAGGACTACAGTACAAACTGTGGAAATCCTTAGTATAATATAAAAAAACTAAATAAATTAATTATTATATACAACAATAATGTCAACGACTAATAATGAATAGGCTACATACAATTAAAATAATTTGCCTAAAGCTAATTGTACAAGATATTTTTATGGCACGTATGCAACTTTCGCACTTACCACTACTTTCATCTTCAAGCACTTTAATCCGCTAATAAGCCACTTGGACTTCCTACACTGTCCCGACGACTTTGTCAATTAAATTTAGTGTTACATAATGACAATCTCTCGACTGAGAATCTTCTTTTGTGGTGATTAAATATGCACAAACAATTTATGATATTATTTCTAAGAGTATTTGTCTATAATACACCTTACACGCTCGATTGGAAATTTAAAATAAAATCAGTAACTATAAAGCTTTCGCTTATATAACTTGGCAGTAGTTATTTGGGTGAAATGGGAATATTAATTTTTTTAACAATGTGATTTCTCTACTAATATAGTATTATTACTACCTCCCTCTTGAGGTGATTGTCCGATTTTGATTCACACAGTTTTTGGGGCAGACACTATCAATATTGATATTTATATTTCTGAGAATAAAAACTTTTAATTAAAATTTTCAATTATTGTTAATGTTTCAAAGTTTTACATCGACACCTAGTGCAAAAACATTGTAAAATTCTCGGTTTTAGTCCCCAGGACATAACGGAGAAAAATAACGATATATAGAGATTTCTCGAAACACCTCATCCGATGGATTTTTCATTCATTCTCAGAAATTGTAGATTTTACATTCCGTCCTTCTACGGTTTCTCCTCGACGCAAAGCTTCTAATCTTTGCAAAAGTACTTAGATCCTGATGAAAACACACTTACCCGGTTCTAGCACCTTAACAGCATAGAACTGAATGGAGCATAATCATACTATTACCGAATAACTTACATCTCGCCAAAACAATGATTACTCAGAAAAAGGTAAGATGGGCCATATCGTGTTTCACCCCTTTCAAGTCACCAGAGGCTGATGGGATATACGCAGACCTACCAGGGTGGGGACTAGATATCTTTCAGCCGCAACTTGTGGGAATGTTCAGAGCCTACTTGGCGAGATATAAATATTCCTAGGGAGTGGAGAGAGTTCATGTAGTCTTCATACCAAAATCAGGTGAGATGAACTACTACCTACCAAAAGCTTTCAGACAGTGGCTGCTAGCCCTATGAGGCAGGTGAGGCAGTGCCTCACCGGTATATCAATCGACTCTTTACGTTATTTCATCATCAATTCTTTAAATACAATTTAACTGTTTGAAATTTGCTAAATAACTTTATTTTCGTTATTTCATCATCAATTATTTAAATACAATTTAACTTTTTGAAACTTGCTAAATAACTTAATTTTTATTATAAAACTTAATAACTTTATTTTTATGATAAAAAATAAAAATAGGTAGGTACGGCCCTGACCCCGTATCTTTGTTAAGCGTTCTTCATAAATACATCGGTAAGTATTTACCTACCCTACGTGGGAGTATATATGCGTCTCATTCTCACTTTCTCAAATTATAGCAGAAGCACTGCCTCAGATGGGTCCTTGTCTAGCATATTACGAAGCCGGCGGTGATCGGCCGGCCGCAATAAAATTTAAACTGAGAATAATTTTTGGAGCCGGGATTAAATATCCTTTCAGAGGCTGGCAAAAATATGCCTCTAGCGTGGTTTTGCAGTTTTAGTTAGGTAGTTTGTTAAAGCAGTTTGTTCTGGACTTGGCCTTCTTACACTCTGGTTACTTACTATTAGTATAATTAGATGTTTAGAATATGTTATCATGCTGTGACTAGCTGTATGCCATTTTCCAAATGTCAATTAAATAAGTAAATTAATAAATAAATTAGAAATTATGATTTCTTTCATAATAATTTTACTTTTAAGCACGCTGTTTAATAAAAAATATAAAAAAAACCAAAAAAATAAAATTTAACCCTTAGTTTATTTACCATAAAAAATCAATCTTATAATATAACAGTAATTTGCTTACTTGCTTGTTTTTATTTCCTATATATTCAATACATTTACAATATAAGATTGGTTCCAAATGAAATTATCACGTGTTTGAAGGTATATTGATTGCGCACAATAATTTCATTTTGGCAAGTGATTAATAATAAAAGAATCAGTCAACAGCGTAACCAGGATGATCCTAAGGGGGTATGGGTCTCCGGGGGTATGGAATTAAGGAGGATGTTAAGGGTATGGGGCGCTTATAACCCCTAAAAACCCCCTGGTTACGCCACTGAAATCAGTTGTACGTTCTTATCATGTAGTATATAATGTAAATTTTACTTAATATGACTGTACAACGCTGATGAGACCAAGAAAGGACGAAACATCTGACCACTGTTTTGATATGTGGTATCATATTAATTATTTTTAGCTAAAAAAACAGCTAATAAGAGTATGAACGATGTTATAGACTTAGAACTTTCGACTTTCTTTGGCGAATAAAATAATTGTTATTCAATTTCGTTTGCAAGCCTTAAAATAAATACGGTGCCGTTTTGTGACGTTATGACGCCACAAAATCGACCTTCCGGCTATTAAAGAAAAGCTAACCATAATAATACAGTAAACTCCCTCTATAACGAGAACTGAAATGGCGTACTAATTACCTCGTTATAAGCGGATCTCGTTATATCAGACAACAATATTATGTAATATATTATGTTTAGGATGTAAAAGAAGAAGACCAACGACAGACAGATGTCAGCGACGTAACGCCATTCCGGCTAGCGTCATGTAACTTGTAAGTTGTAGCTTCTTGATTGCTAATAAATATTTGTATGAACAATACTGTTTAATATTTGATTTACATGACGAAAGGAACTTAAAACAGTACATATCACCACTACTGAAATGTTTTGAAGCCTCCTACATAGTTTATTAGGTGTCGATCATCGACTTCAACAATGAAACTTGGCCATCGCAAATTGTAAATTTCCTACGATATTCAATATCGGTCGACAGATAAATAGGAAGGAAGTTACAGGCGGTGGAATTTATTACAGCACTGGCCTCGGTAAGCACACAGATGTTGGACATACCTCGTTATAAGCGAAACTTCGTAATACCCGTGTTCGTTATACAGAGAGTCTACTGTAATATTCCTCAAGTGTAGTGTGCCTCACCATCTTGTACTATCACGAGCCACCCCTTCTTTCAGACCAATTAGCCTAACATAGTTTCACTTGAAATCAATGGCAAAGCTATACGAAAGTAACACGAGAGATGAAGTATTGGTTCACAACCCATTCACTGAAATTATTATGCATCGTTTGAGTGAAAAAAAAATGACGACCTAAACAGAGTTATTAATCTGTTGTGATATCAGATGCACCAAATAATCATATTTGTGCTGACCTTAAAATGGTCTGTTTCCCCCTTGGACAGAATCAAATATTTTGACATAGACCCAACAATTTTGAAGAAAATTCCAGTGTAACCAACCAACAGATAGCAGCAGACAAGAGATTATTTAATTTCGAACTTGACATAAGTTTGGAGAGGTATATAAAATAACTAAGCAGACGCTGAAGCTGAAGCTAAAACACAAATGGAAGCATATTATTCATATTCATATTAGCTTATATTCTATATAAATTATTTTAATATTCATGAAAGAGCTGAAGTGGAATTAATAAGATCGACTTTCGAAATCTTATTATCTCGTAAAAACACTTACTACTATAATACACAAATATGTAGATATCAGTGTCCAAGTGTGCCTCAACAAAGATATTGTGTCGAGTAAGCATCTAGAATCTCTGAGACACCCTGATTGCTTTAAGTGGTCTGAAGTCTTTTACTTTGGAGCCAAAGGTCCTTTTGCTTCCAAGTTGGTTGGTGGTTGCAAACAATCTTACAAAGCTACAGTAATCAACGAGATAACCTTGATATCCATAAAGAGATCAGTAAAGCTCGTCGTTCTTCATATAAAAAAAAAAGAATGTATGTGTACTTTGTACGCACGTAAGAAGTTAAACTTCTATTATATGATTTCAACGAAATAAATATACTTAAAACAGTTTATTTGTATTTAATTTAATTGTTAAACGAATTTTGATATTACCACTTTCAAATTTTTTTTATTAAT
Source organism: Diabrotica virgifera virgifera (assembly GCF_917563875.1). NCBI lineage: Eukaryota > Metazoa > Arthropoda > Insecta > Coleoptera > Chrysomelidae > Diabrotica > Diabrotica virgifera. Next base: position 235,586,150 of record NC_065449.1, read on the forward strand.
ATATCAAAAATAATAAAAAAAAGAATTGTCCGTGTCCGGATTCGAACCCGGGACCTCCGCGATGCGTAGTCGAATGCTCTACCAATAACCCATCAGGGCTTTGTTTACACGACTTCTCGGACGTAATTACAAACAACGGTGACAAGTAGATCAAGTGATATATAAAAATATAAAAATGTTTAATACTTATTATCTTACTCCCTAGGAAGACAAATCCAAAGACACAAAAATTATAATAAATATATGTATTTACTAAAATAAAAACACTAACATATTCTTTCCAAACCTTATTTGCGCTGATGCATACATAACTTGAATGATTTAGCAACTAACAACATACTGTCTGTGCGCATGCGCCCAGAATAATAAAAATTCACTGACAATCGCGCCTAAAGAAGTATAACTTCAAAAATAAGAAAAGCAAAAATATTCGTAAAATTATCGCCTGACGCCTCTATGTCGCATGTCGGGTGAACTATTTATCTTTAGCTTTAGTTATAGTTCCGTTTTCTTTCACTTGTATTATAATTCTGAATATTAATGTTTTTGAATATTAATGCCTTATCCTAGTTTTTAACTTATCATTCTGTCTTTTAAATATAAACAATACTATTCTTTAAAATAAGCTAAGAGAAGAGATAATAACCAGGATTGAAATATCACATAAGGCTTTTCTGACTTGGAAACCAGTTTTATGTAACTGAAACCTGTCGATGAATATTCGCAAGAAGCTCCTAAAATGTTACGTGTGGTCTATATTATTGTATGGTTGTGAGACATGGACGTTAAAAACCACAATGCTAAATAAATAGAAGCATTCGAATTGTGGTGCTATCCACAAATCCTAAAGATATCGTGGGTTTCGCACATTTCCAATGAAGATGTTCTCCAAATGATGAATTCAGGACGTCTACTCATAAACATCATAAAGAGGATAAAAACAGAATATTTCGGCCATATCATTAGAGGGCCTACTTCGCCTTATAATACAAGAAAAAGTGGAGGAACGAGATGGATTGGTCGAAAGATACTTTCATGGTTGCGTAATATTAGGCAATGGTGTGGTTACACGGTAGATGAATTATTTCGCGCAGCAGCCGATAGAGAGAGGTTTCAGGAAATTGTAAACATGATGACGGCCAACGTCTGAATACACCCACGGCACCTAAAGAAGAAGAAGAATACAAACTACTAAATTTTACTAGTTTATTGTTGTTCCTCAGTATATCTAATATTGTTAAGAGCGCAGGCGCAAAATTGGGACCAATACTTTTCAAAAGTATTCATTTTTTTCGAATCCTGTGAAAACTAATAAGTATTTTTGAAAAATTTAAACTCAGAATGAAAGATTACATTATTACCGAGGGCCGAAAGTCCCTGAAAACTTATACAATGTTTATTTTAAATTAATAAGTTACAGGGATTAAAGAGAAGTGAAAATTTAGTGACATTTTCAATTTTAAATATCTCATTAAAAAAAAACTCTTTGTTTATTCTAAGCCATTCGAGACTTTCGGCCCTCGGTAATAAGGTAATATTTCATTCTTTGTTTAAATTTTCAAAAATATTTATTAGTTTTTTCTTGATTCGAAAAAGATGAATCGATTTAAAAGGCATTTACCCGAAATTTTGTCCCTACGCTCTTAATACCGAAAATTATATACAAAAATATAATGGATAACGTTTTAAGATAAAGCAAAGTTCTTTGTTTCGAATAATTTAACCTTAACATACTAGACATTTATTTCATAATTTTAAATTTATAATGAAGCAATAAATTGTATGTCATTAATATTATATTATTCTTCACATTTTCATCATTTCCAATTAACTACTAAATATAGTATTACATATTTCTTTACGCAAATGAGGTATTTTAAGAATGAACACCTGCACAAACTTTAACAATATTCTTGGATTATTCCATTCATAAAATTTTACGCTATTCAATATTTTTAAGTGTTGACGTTTTGAAAAATTTTTGATCTTTTTTGTACTCCATATAGGTAGGTACTTCGTATAGGTAGGTACTTTTGAAGGTACTCCGTATATCACTGCCGTTCTTCTGTAAGATGTTCTCCATTAATGGTCTCCACTGCTTACTTATTGTGATGTTCTTTATTTAATTGTAAATGCGGTTTTCTGGATTGTTTTAAGTGAGACAAAAGTTCCTCCAATGATTAGGTCATAGTTCCACACTTGTTAATTATTGTTGGTGTTATTAGTGCTAGCCATAGTACGAAGAATCATGGCCAGCGTATAATAGTAACTATAATTATTGTATTAATAATATAAGGATTTCCATAGTTTTTACTGTATTCCGTCACTCAACCGTCCAGTTCTTTCGGTTTGTATTGCCAGTCCCCTTCCACCAGTCCACTTCGTCTCCGAAGGATCTTCGGGCTCTGCCTCTCTTCCTTCTTCCTATCGGGCTCCACTCTCTTTTTCTGTTTATCCAACGTTTCTTTTTCTGCTCTTCTGACATGTCCGTACAAGGTTAATATCTTCTGTTCTATGTAGTCTATTATATCTGAGTTCATTCCCATTATTTTATTAACCTTTCTGCTTCTTAACGTGCCGTATTAAGTCCCCTTGACGTTGGCGATTAACATGGCATGGCGAAACTGTCTCTATTTTGAGCTATTCTAAATAGTTGTTCAGCTTTCTTTATACTTGTCCACTCACTGATATTCTTCAGCCAAGATTCCTGTTTTCTACCAATTCCTCTGCGTCCTTCGATTTTACCCATCATAATAAGTTGAAGAATATTATATCGGTCTCTCCTTACTCTACGTGTCCAAAATGTGCCATCGTTATACATTGGATATTATCAAGCAGCTCGCGAGTAGCATTTGCTCTCTTAAGGACTGCCAGATTTGACAGCCTAGCCGTACATGGCAGTTTTATTATTCGTCTGTACAGCCACATATCAAAGGCCTCCAAACGATTAATGGTGGATATTTTTAATGTCTCTTCGACACCATAATATAAGAGGACTGACCAAATGTAAATTAAATACACAGCTTTTGGTTAACCAACAACTACTTGCCAGGTTCGACATCTACACATACCTTGGTACCAACATAAAGAGCCACTGGGACCACTCAAGTGAAATAAAACAACGCATAGGAAAAGCGAGGTCAGCGTTGATAATGATAAAGTCTCTTTTCAGAAGCCACGATTTACCTCTTGCTACCAAAATCTCTATCATCAGATGCTACGTATTTTCTACGTTATTATACGGAGTAGAGGCCAGGACACTTTCCGAGGCTTCTTTGAGAAAACTCGAGTCATTGGAGATGTGGTGTTACAGGCGCATTTTGAGAATTTCGTGGGTGGATCGTGTGACTAATGTTGAGGTTCTACGTAGAATAGGCAAGGAATGCGAGATTATTAACACAATCAAAAAGCGCAAACTAGAATATCTTGGCCATGTTATGAGGAGTGAACAGAGATATGGCTTGTTGCAGCTCATTCTTCAAGGCAAGGTATTTGGAAAGAGAGGACCTGGGAGAAGAAGAATATCTTGGCTTCAAAACCTGAGAAAGTGGTTTAATACATCGACAACCGGACTGTTCAGAATAGCAGCAAGCAAAGTTAGGATAGCCATGCTGATCGCCAACATCCGGAATGGATAGGCACCTTAAGAAGAAGAAGACCAAATGTAACATTTAATCATACGCTTTCGAAGTTGAAGTTGCAAGTTTTCATTACCGAAGGATGACCTGATTTTTAAAAATGTTGCTCTGTTGATCTCGAAATGTTGATCTCGATTCTGCATTTTATCTCTATATCTGGATCTATTTGTTCAGTAATATGGCAACCAAGTTATTTAAAACTGGGTACTCTTTGAATTATATGACCATCAACATAACCGTGAATCTTGATGTGCTAAACACAAAGTATTTTGTTTTTGAACAGTTTATGTTTAGGCAAAACTCTCTTCCCACTGTGCCAATGGCATTTAAAAGAGATTGCAATCCATTCGTGTCATCTTAACTTCTATGTTATTTATTATATCTATTCTTGTTACTCTGCACCTTTATCATCATCATCATGGTGATGATGATGATACATCATCTCCTAGCTGAGTGATAGCCGCACTCTTTGGGCTCTTCCGATTCGTTTGTAGCGGTGAATCAATCCGCATTAACATTTTGGTTTTACAATTGGTTGTGTGACTTGGCATCTTCTACAATTTTCCTCCATTCGTTCCTTTTAGCTCCTAGCTGAGTGATTGCCGCACTCTTTGGGCTCTTCCGATTCGTCTGTAGCGGTGAATCAATCCGCATTAACATTTTGGTTTTACAATTGGTTGTGTGACTTGGCATCTCCTACAATTTTCCTCCATTCGTTCCTGTTTTTACTTCTGGTTACCCATTCTCTGACTCCCATCTTCTTAAGATCCTCCACTGTCTGGTTCTCCCATCTAGTTTTGGGTCTTCCTCGTGGTCTGACTGATACAGGTCTCCATTTGGAAATTTTCTTGATAACGGCTTCTGGATTCCTCCTTTCTATATGTCCCATCCATCTGAGTCTCTGTCATCCTTGATAAATCTGACGATGTCTTTTCCTTTCAGAAGTTCTCTTACTTCGTGGTTCATGAGTTTTCTAAATTCATTATTACCTAAGTGTAGTGGCCCTGCTATTCTACGAATTATTTTCCTTTCTAGGATCCTCAATCTTTCTTCCTCTTTCTGTGTCAGACACATTACTTCAGTACCATATGTGATTACTGGTCTAATTGCTGCTTTGTAAATTTTCAGTTTTGTATTCTGAGTAAGTTTCTTATCTTTGAGGAAGTTACTGTATTTCCAGTAGGTCCTGTTTCCTGCCTGGTACTTCTATCATTAGTTCCATTGACTGAGACTCCAAGATATTTAAAATATTCTACGTTTTCAAATTTATATTCACCAATATTTAAGCTTATATTAACTGAATTTTTTCTTGCGCATATTAGGTATTTTGTTTTGTTTTGATTTATTTCTAAACCCCTTTTGGATGCTTCTTTGCATAACTTCATAAATTCTTCCTTTAAGCTGTTTAGGTTTTTGCTAATTAATGCTATGTCGTCAGCATACGCCACAAGTTGCGACGTCGATGTTATAATCGTACCTTTATTTCTGTAACCCTTATTGTTCCTTCTATAGCGACATTAAACAGTGACGTTGATAGAGAGTCGCCTTGTCGTAATCCACTTGCGGTTTCTCCACTCTTCACCTTATCTTTAGGAATTAAATATCTGTTGCTTGTCATCTATTTTTCTTATATTTTATATTATTTCTGGATTTCTTATGGTAGGGAAGCAAAGTATGCTAAATGTGCAGTCACTCGAGCGCTTTGGGGACCTACTGGGTTGTAAAGAGTAGGTCCTAAAACCAAAAAAAGTTAAGTAAAGTTTTCCATTTTAGTGGGCGCTTGCCATTTTTTAATTTAATTTTCCATTTCCAACAATCGTTTTTTCCGATTATAACGCCATCTATCCGTAATTCGAAAAAGTGTTTCGAATAAAAGTTACTTATTTTTACGTAAGGAATCCAAATCTGCAATAAAAATTGAGGGCTCCTATTTAAGATTTTAAAGTAACCCCCCACCCCACATCCATGGGGGGTCGTGTTTGGTGCCATTCGATAGATTTTTTAAAACTATTGAATAAGTGTATTTTACAGTTTTTGGATCTGATGTTCATTTCGCGAAATATCGCGGGATTCGTATTTAAAATATTAAATTTACCCCCCACCCCTCTCCGTGGGAAGTCGTGTTTGGTATCATTCGATAGATTTTTAAAAAATATTGGGCACATATTTTTTAGTTTTTCGATCTGCCATTTATTTCGCGAAATATTGTCTATTTTCTTGTGAAACTTTTGGACTCACCCATTTCCTTACGCCCGGCTCAAATCGTCAGATTTTTGAAATATACACTCTTTTGCATGTACTTAACTTACCTTATCTTAATCTGACAATTTCGAGTTTATTTAAGGATAGATTTTATTTTTCGGGCCCCCCTTAACGAACTCCCCTGTGTTAAGAGCCAATATATGGTAGATGTACATCTGCAGGGTACCAGGTTTCTCCCCATATGCTAATCTGACGCGCTCGAGTAACTGCAAAAATCCCCGCTTGGGCTCCCCTACATTATATATTATTATCCAATTTTCAAATCCTTAGGTCAGGATATCACGATTTTTGTTTTTATACTGATGTTCTTATCCCATAGTACCGAGTTCAATAATTATTTTGGTATGTAGTCTCTTGTTTGTCATAGTATATTTTTTGTATATTCTTCAGTTGTTCTTTGTTTGATATTATGAAACCTAAATACTTGTACTAATCTGTTCCTTTGCTTTGTTTACCTTTCTCTATTTCCAGCTGTTTTATTTCTGTATTCTCGGTTGTTAAGTATTCAGTTTTTTTACGTTTATTTCCATTTAATGCTTTCTATGTTCCTTCTCCAGTTTTCTCATAAAAAATCTGAGGTCACCTTCGTCCCGTGCCATCGCTATTTGGTCGTCAGCAAAACTTGGGATATATAAGTTTTCGTTTCTTTCTGATATGCCCATTCCTTCGCACTTTCTTTTCCATGCTTTCATGGTTTTTTTCAGGAATCTTTTGAACAGGGTAGGAGATGTGGAGCAGCCCTGTGGCAGTCCCTTTGCCGTCTTAAATGGACTGCATATTCTACTTCTCGCTTTGATAGCTAGTTTTTCATTCTTTTAGAGTGCTTTTACTGTTTTTAAATATTCGTGAAATTTAGATGTTTTTCATTGCTTCCCATAGCTTGATTTTAGCTATCGTGTCATAGGCCTTCTTAAAATCTACAAAAGCCAGATGGACGGATCTACAATGGTGTTAAAAATCCTGCATCACCTAAGCGCCTTATAGTTTTTGAGATTTAACAAGTTTTTTGTATATCTTCGCTAATTCGTTTTAAGTTTTTGCTTGTAATTAGCATTATCGGTATACTTACTAATGTTTTTTTAATTACTAGCTCAAAATTCTACAGAAAAGTTTAAAATATTCGGATTGAAGGGATTTCCAATGATCCGAGAATATTATGAGGTTATTATTAGGTCGGTAAAATACTATTAAATTGAATCTTGATGACAAATTTGCCACATATTTTGACTATATAAACACTGTAGTTACCCTAACACATTTATTCGCCCTTTGATTTTTAATAAAAAGGCCAAAATGTCATCCCAGACCAAACAAACCAAATTATCGAACAAAAAGCGTTTTGAAATTATTTTTCACCATAAAAACGGCAAATCTAGTCGCGAAATAGCATCCGCAGTAAACTGTAACAATCTACAGTAATTCGAGTTATTATCATTAAGAAGTATGCTGAACAAGGAAAAATCGACGACAGACCGCGTATTTGGTAAGGTGATGCAGGACTTTTTAACATCACTGTAGTTTTGGCCATTCTTTTTTCTATTTTTTGTTCGACCGTGTAGATGTAATCTAAGCATGCTTTTCCCGCTGTGAACCCTGCCTGGTCTTCTATACTATGTAACTGTAATAAATTACTGTGGATAATACCGAAGAAGAAACAGGAGTCAATAAATAAAATAAATACTGTAACGAAACTTCAATGAATAACTTTGTTTATTTTAAAACTTCTTTCACTTTATAATATATATCAAATATATTTCAAATACTAATAAAAACCAAAATTAAAAGATATTTTCTTAAATATTACACATGCGTTGCAGTTTTAGTTCATTGTGTAAAGATAATAACATAATAGATAATAGAGCCAAATAAAGTAAAAACCATAGTATTGTCCAACTCAAAGAAGCCTTGAGCAGTAAACGAAAACTCCTTGGTTGTCAGTGAATAAGACAAATACATCAAATTTTCTTCTATCAGAGGATCAGGTTTTGTTTGTTGAAGAGATAGTTCTGAAATAACTTGAAGCACATACAGCGAACCTTTTTTAAATGAGGCTTTAGTTCTTGTACAAGCAGAAGAAATTGCTAAAGTTATTCCCTAAAATGAAATAGTTTTACTAGATTAGAAACTAAACTTATAATATTTTTTAGATACATTTGACTAAAGAAAATAATTTAATATCAGCTTCTGTATTGTCAGGGTATTACTGTAAAAAGTCGGTTTAGGATCATTTTTTTTTAATCTAATCCTAGTACTGGTAATCGCTACTGCCCTTGTACCGAATAATAATACACTCGGGTGCAAAAAAATCTATCTACTGAAAATTTGATAATTTTTGATGTCTCGAATTTCCTAAACCTTTTTCCCATTTAAGTGATTTTTTTACCATGTTATAGCCTTAATAACACTGGGGAACACTTTTTTGTTGAGTTAGATCTGACACTTGTTTTTCACTAATTTTTGGCGTCTGAATCTGAGAATAACCTCAGATTTTCTCTGTCACATCAACTTTTTAAACTACAGGATATCCTCAAAAATCATAAAAATCATGCATATAAAGGAACATAAAATAAAAATCAGTTTACAATACAGTTTATAAATCATTTAATTTAAGTTAAATCGAGTTCATACAAATAAAATTGTTTAATAATGAACATTACTTACAAATTAAGAACAAAAATTGCGTTTATGGCTTTTTCAGGAGTGTTCAGTTTGTGTACATTCGCGCTTGATGCTCCAAAAATAGCCAGCCATCATATGTACATCCTATCTACCTTGGTACCGTGCTTCCATGATGCAACAGAACCAAATAAATTTCCATTATGGAGGAGAACACATTTCAAGCTCCGCTTTGAGCTATCTATAAACAGTCTTGAGTTATAGTTTAATTGAAATTATAGTTTGAAATTCCCAATTCTTCCATTAAACCACTTACATTATGGCAAAACACAAATCCACCTTCACTTTGAAAATATTGCAGAAATGCCCTTTCTCGTGTTCGAAAATAGGATACCTTGGCTCCTTTTTCAAGCAAGTTTTTCTCATTGAGTCGTGATGCTAATAGCTCTGAAGCTTTCTTGGATAGTTCCAAATCTCGTACCAAATCATTTAGCTCTTGTTGTTCGAATCCCTTACGTACGGAGTCATCTTCAATTTCGAAATCTTCATCGTTGGAGTCGCTTTCATCTGCACCATATCCGTATTCCTCTTCTTCCAAATAGGGAAATTCATTGAAAACTGGCAAGGGGTTTTCGCCGGAATACGGCACTGGGCGTATAGCTGACAGTAAACTAGGATACTCTATTTTACATTTGTTTTTCTTGTTATATCCTGATGTTTTCACTATACAAAAGTAACAATCACTTGAATGATCTTTGGGCTCACGCCAAATCATAGGTATACCAAATGGAAGTTTAGCACGTTCTCCCTTGGTCCACATCCGTAAACCCGGAAATGCACTTTATGAGGTGCCCATACTTTATTTTGATCACCAAGTTTCACTTTAAAATAGGCAAAATATGCTTGTCTGACAAATGTACTAATGTTTGTCCTTTGACTGGGAATGGTAAAACTGCCACATATATAACAAAACGAATCGGGGCTATTTTCGCACTTACGGCGTATAGGAGCACAGGTAACCATGAGGAAACGTTTCAGTTCAAACACACTAAGCAGTTCTATACACTTCAGTAACAAAATACTAAATACTGCTAACCGACACACAACGTTTCACCACAGTATAACAGACATAACTGAATTTAACAGGCAAGTCTAGACAAATTGCAGTTATCAGAGCGTCATTACTCCCACCAGGCGCCCCACCCCCATAGAAAAAGAACGTGACGTGATAGAAGAAAACTAAAAACAGTTTTGAAATCAGCATGCCTAATTCTATAAAAAACTGCTAAAAAATTTAACTCAACAGAAATTAAGTTTCAAATTGTTCCCCAGTGTAATTAACAATATCGCTGTAATAATATTGTTGCCAGATAGGTAAACTATCATTGAATACCAGGTTTACGAATCAAACTGTGTTTTTTTCTCAAAGTTCGCATCACCCTGTGGACTATTCTAGCGTTTATAAAATACTGAAATTAAAAACCAGCTGTAACCTCAGGTTTTCTTAACATTCTGTTTTTATATTCATTCGCTTATGTTGGATAATAAAAAAGTTAGATATTTTAACAACTGGCCATGTTCGTCATCAGTACAGGGTGTTTCAAGATAAGTGCAGCAAAATTTAAGGGTTAATTTTACACGTGAAAATAATTACAGTTTGCTTTATAATCATATGTCCGCAAACGCTTCGTTTCCGAGATACGGGATGTTCAATTTTTTTACAAACTGACGATTTATTTATTGCTTTAAAACCAGTTGAGATATGCAAATCAAATTTGGTGAGTTTAGAGACGTATTTATTGCACATTTTTTGACATACAATTAACAATTTAACATTCACCATTAGCGCTCAAACGGGTATAATGACAATGACCGTTCATATTACCCGTATGCACGCCAATGGTGAATATAAAATTCCTAATTGTATGTCACCAAATTTGATTTGCATATCTCAACTGGTTTTAAAGCAATAAATAAATCGTCAGTTTGTAAAAAAATTGAACATCCCGTATCTCGGAAACTAACCATTTGCGGACATATATGCTTATAAAGCAAAGTGTAATTATTTTCTCATGTAAAATTACCCCTTAAAGACGAAGTAGTTTTCAATCCTAATAGTAAATTTATTAATATTGAAAATATTAAAAATATTACTAAAATACTTTTAAATTGAAAACTTATTGGTACACTTTCCTGGTGACACCTCCAAGACTTCTACAATTTGCAAGTCAAATGGATGCTGCAGTGAAGACGAGAGGGAAGGAATTCTACACTATGCAATTCACATCCCCCGTCTGCAGCTGGTAAAGTTCCAACGGAAAAATGCACCTAGTAATTCTACGGAGTAATACGACTATAAAATAAAAATGTATACCATTTTTATTCAGTTGCAATGCGAAGGAAAAACAATCTTACTTTTCAATTAGAATATGGAGTGCAGTCCAGTCCCTTGAACCGCGATTTTCGGCTCTAATTGGAGCCTTCATCGGAAGGAACGTAGGCACTGTTCTCCATATTTTAACTGATTCGTATCGAGAGGTTTTCCCACCCATTGCAACTGAAGTGATAATAGTAGGTGGCTAGCGCCATCTGGCATTGAAAGACGAAGTAGTTTTCAATCCTAATAGTAAATTATTAATATTGAAAATATTAAAAATATTACTTAAAGATTTTTAAATTGAAAACTTATTGGTACATTTTCCTGGTGACACCTCCAAGACTTCTACAATTTGCAAGTCAAATGGATGCTGCAGTGAAGCCGAGAGGGAAGGAATTCTACACTATGCAATTCACATCCCCCGTCTGCAGCTGGTAAAGTTCCAACGGAAAAATGCACCTAGTTACTCTACGGAGTAATACGACTATAAAATAAAAATATATACCATTTTTATTCAGTTGCAATGCGAAGGCAAAACAATCTTACTTTTCAATTAGAATACGGAGTGCAGTCCAGTCCCTTGAACCGCGATTTTCGGCTCTTATTGGAGCCTTCATCGGAAGGAACGTAGGCACTGTTCTCCATATTTTAACTGATTCGTATCGAGAGGTTTTCCCACCCATTGCAACTGAAGTGATAATAGTAGGTGGCTAGCGCCATCTGGCATTGAAAGACGAAGTAGTTTTCAATCCTAATAGTAAATTATTAATATTGAAAATATTAAAATTATTACTTAAAGATTTTTAAATTGAAAACTTATTGGTACATTTTCCTGGTGACACCTCCAAGACTTCTACAATTTGCAAGTCAAATGGATGCTGCAGTGAAGACGAGAGGGAAGGAATTCTACACTATGCAATTCACATCCCCCGTCTGCAGCTGGTAAAGTTCCAACGGAAAAATGCACCTAGTTACTCTACGGAGTAATACGACTATAAAATAAAAATATATACCATTTTTATTCAGTTGCAATGCGAAGGCAAAACAATCTTACTTTTCAATTAGAATACGGAGTGCAGTCCAGTCCCTTGAACCGCGATTTTCGGCTCTTATTGGAGCCTTCATCGGAAGGAAGGTAGGCACTGTTCTCCATATTTTAACTGATTCGTATCGAGAGGTTTTCCCACCCATTGCAACTGACGTGATGATAGTAGGTGGCTAGCGCCATCTGGCATTGAAAGACGAAGTAGTTTTCAATCCTAATAGTAAATTAATAATATTGAAAATATTAACAGTGCCTACGTTCCTTTCGATGAAGGCTCCAATAAGAGCCGAAAATCGCGGTTCAAGGGACTGGACTGCACTCCGTGTTCTAATTGAAAAGTAAGATTGTTTTGCCTTCGCATTGCAACTGAATAAAAATGGTATACATTTTTATTTTATAGTCGTATTACTCCGTAGAGTAACTAGGTGCATTTTTCCGTTGGAACTTTACCAGCTGCAGACGGGGGATGTGAATTGTATAGTGTAGAATTCCTTCCCTCTCGTCTTCACTGCAGCATCCATTTGATTTGCAAATTTTAGAAGTCTTGGAGGTGTCACCAGGAAAGTGTACCAATAAGTTTTCAATTTAAAAATCTTTTAGGAATATTTTTAATATTTTCAATATTAACAATTTACTATTAGGATTGAAAACTACTTCGTCTTTCAATGCCAGATGGCGCTAGCCACCTACTATCATCACTTCAGTTTCAATGGGTGGGAAAACCTCTCGATACGAATCAGTTAAAATATGGAGAACAGTGCCTACGTTCCTTCCGATGAAGGCTCCAATAAGAGCCGAAAATCGCGGTTCAAGGGACTGGACTGCACTCCGTATTCTAATTGAAAAGTAAGATTGTTTTGCCTTCGCATTGCAACTGAATAAAAATGGTATACATTTTTATTTTACCCCTTAAAGTTTGTCGCACTTATTTAGAAACACTCTGTATTGATGAAGAACATGGCTAGTTGTTAAAGTGCCTAAATTTTTTATTATCAAACATAAGCGAATGAATCTAAAAACAGAATGTTAAGAAAACCTGAGGCTAAAGTTGGGTTTTAATTTCAGTATTTTATAAATGCTAGAATAGTCCACAGGGTGATGCGAACTCTGAGAAAAAAACACAGTTTAATTCGTACACCCTGTATACAATGACAGTTTACCTTTCTAGCAACAATATTATTACAGCGATATTGTTAATGAATAAGGCTATAACATGGTAAAAAAATCACTTAAATCGGACAACAGGTTTAGGAAATTCGAGACATCAAAAATGACCAAATTTCCACTGTATCGGTTTTTTTGCACCTGAGTGTATATTCTTCTCCTTTATCATCGTCGTGGCGTTCGCCCGTAACCCTGGGCAAGAGGGACATGTTATACTCTACCGAACTGGAGCCCTATCTGAACTTAGCCATCTACTTGATACAGACTAGTGAAGCAAGAGGAAATATTTAAAAAATATATGGAAATTGCAAATGAGGTCATAAAAATAAACGGTGAGTTAACCAACAATATACAAGATATGCCGATGAAACGGTGATCCTTGCTAGTAGCATAGATGAATTACAACAGGCAATCTTCTTCTTCTTATATTAGGCCTCTTGGCCTGTTCTTAACCGATTTTAAGCTTGTATTCGTAGCTGTGATGTTGACTGCCAGTTATTTCGCCACCTTTTAAATGGCCTTCCTATTGGTCTCTTGCCTGTTGGCTTCGAATCCTGGCTGTGTCACATCTTGTTTCTATGGCGTAGGTCATGATCGGTCTTACACATGATTTGGATATGCGTACTTTCCCTTCCAGACTCATATCTTTGTTCCTCCAGATGACATCACTCAGACATCCTGACACGTAATCGGCTTTATTTGCTTGCTTTCGGACGCTGTCTTTAACATCTCCATAACTACGTATTTCGACTCCCAGATATTGGAATCTCGAGACATTTTCAATTAGTTCGTTGTTAATTACTACCCAAGTAGCAATTTGTCGACGCGACAACGTTGTCTACCGCGTGGCAACGTTTTGTTACAACGTTGTTTTTGCCTAGAAGACGACCCTATTCTGCACTAATTTGGTGGACGATTTTTGAGTTGTCTTGACGTTGCCTAGGCAACCTCCTATGAAGCAACATCGTTTCGTAAGCGTTGCATAAGACAACTGTCAGAGTCAGACTAGTTATGTTTTTTTACCTATATTTTTAACACCTGTATGGTGAATGCGAAAACCAAAAAGGTAACTATTTTGACATCGTATTAGGTATTTAAATTTATATAAATACATAAAGGACTTAAACAAAATTACCTGATCTGAAATTTATAAACGCATCTCAGATTACCGTCAAATATGGATATTTCACCCTTAAAAAACACACGCGCTACTTTTTTACGAAATTTTTGACAAAAAATATGCGAAGTTAAAAAAATCAAATTTTAATATAAAAGTCAAAATTTATGTTAAAGATGTTCTGTATAAATTTAATGTATTGATGGTGCTTTTAAAGGTATCAGAAAATGCCTGCATTTTTTATATTCTGTATTTTCATTTTCTTTACATCCCAAAAATCTTAAGTAAAACCAAAATGGTGCATTAAACAATATTACCTTATTACTAAAAAAATAACTTATTACCAACCCTAGACCCATAAGACAACTTAGAAGTCCAATCGCCAACCAAGCCCGGCCGCGCTGACTATCCCAACCATTTTAGAACGCACCCTCTTATTGGGTGACAGAGAGGTCATGTGACCAGTGTCAAAAGTGTAGCATTCTCCTTAACAGCCTTGCCACATTTAGGAGATTTCTACTTTTTTGGTAGATTTTTGATATTTTTTAAAATATTCTAGTAGGTAATATTTTTTAGTAGATTTTTGGTATATTTCAACATTTTGTTATGACTAAAATAAAATTTGCTTTTTAATAGTATTTACCCCATTACTAAATTAATTTTCACACATTTGGTTACAATTTCCCAATCCGAAAATAAGACCGAAAATAAGATTCAGAATAAATAGGACATTACCGAAAATAAGATTCAGGACGTAGATGATGAATATTACAGAGAAATGAAACTGGAAACTGGATTCTTGTGTAACAAACTTGCAGATTTCAAGTAACAGTGCAAGCAGTATTTCAGGTGTCATTGAAGAGTTCTGGCATTCGGTGAGCCTATTACAAGCTAACGATGGAAAACTAAAATATCTAAACATATGTAACTTTGCAAAACACAAAATGTTGTGTTCACGTGTTTCTAATGTTAAATGCGAAACAATTGTTTGAAGAATTTGATCCAGACATGCAGCTGTTAAAATTAGTGGATGACAAAATATTCTAGTTGTTAAATGTACCTATTCATTTTTTTCGAATCATGAGGAAACTATAATAAGTATTTTTGAAAAATTTAAACGCAGAATGAAAGACTGCATTATTTAGAAAAACCAAAAGGTTTCTTTTGAATGAGATATTTGGAATTAAAATGACACTACATTTTGTCTTTTTTTCACCCCTGTAACTTATTAAAATAAACATTATAGAAGTTTTCAGGGACTTTCGGTCCTCGGTAATAACGTAATCTTTCTTTCTGCGTTTAAATTTTTCAAAATACTTATTAGTTTTCTCAGGATTCGCAAAAAATGAAAACATTTAAAATACATTGAACATTTTAACGGGCGACATTTTGCGCCTATCCCCTTAAGTTAGCTGTTGTTTTTATTATCAAAAATCCCAAATATATCCCAAAAATCCTTAAGTATATTTTAGTTTTTGATTTAGTAGATTTTAGCTAAAAAATGGTAATTACCAGTTGTTTTTTTGGAATAATTAGGTTTCCAATTTTTTGGAATTCCTCTTGGGACAGTTAAGACGGATATGCAGATTACTGTATAAGTATACTGTATTTACATGGCCTAAAAAGAAACTACTGATTTTGTGAAAGCAAAACTACTGAAAGAGTAAAAACTGACCTGGCAACCCCGTCTAGCAAAGCTGATACAAAGATTGAAATGGTTATCAAATCTACTGATAAAACAGTGGACAATGGAATGGAAACCAGCTATTAAAAGAACAAACAAACAGGTTGTTAAATAAATCGAAAATTTCCAGCAAAATAAAACATATAATAATAAGAAAAAAATAAGGTTATAAAGTAAATTCTTTTTCTCCTTCTGAAGTTGCCGCAAAGGTGTCACACACCTAGAACAACACCTAGGGTCGTGACAGACAACTTCAGAGTCGGCCAGGGCGTAAATTAGTTTAGCATTATAACGTTTTTAAGTCGTTGCGATTGTTGAAAAAACTGAACTGTGATATGTAGTTGTCACAATGGTAATAAATTAGTTGCCCGTGTAACTAAAGGTATTACTTAAAGTTGTAACATCGCAATGTCAGTCGGGATAGGGGACGTTGGCCGAAACAACTTAAAATGCTCTCGGGCAACGTTATATACAGTGCATTTGTTTGTACTGACAACCAATGCGTCGAAAAATTGCTACTTGGGTAATTTGCATCTTATGGGTTCCCCTGACACTACCAGGGATTTTGTCTTAGCTGTTGATATTTTCATGTTGTAGTTCTTCGCCACTGTATTGAAAGTTTGTGCCATTCGCTGTAGGTTATCCTCGTTAGCGGAGATTAAGATTGCGTCGTCAGCATAACAGAGGATTTTTATTTGTTTTTCTGCCATCTTATATCCTTTTCCAGTACTTCTAATGTTTTCTATGATTTTGTCCATTACTAAATTAAAAAGCAATAGGATCAAACTATCCCCTTGTCTGACACCCGAGTTGATTTCTACTTCCGATGTTAGTTCATTCTCGACTTTTATTCTGGTTTTGTTCTTCGTATTAATGTCTTTAATTATCCTTATCATCTTGTTGGGATGATTTTTCTCCTTTAGCAATCTTAGCACATCTTTCAATCTTAGACAATCGAAGGCCTTAGTCAGATCTATAAAGCACATAAATGCAGGTTTATTATATTTCAGTGCTTTCTCAGCAATTTGTCTGGCAATGTAAAGGGTTATTTTCGTTAGTGGTGAATACGACCTGAGCCTCAACTCCAAGAAGACAAAATGGGTGCTGATAACAAAAACAACAAACAAACAACAAACTGCTCGACAGTGACAGATAAACAACATACTAATTGACCATGTAGAATCTTATGTATATTTTGGTACCAACGTAAATGCAAAATGGGAACAGGGCACGGAAATTAAGGCGAGAATAGAACGAGCTAGAGCAGCATTTAACAATATGAAAAAGCTCCTCATAAGCAAAAATTTATCTATTCCACTAAGACTACGTCTAGTTAAATGCTATATTTTTTCGATCTTACTGTATGGTGTGGAGGCCTGGACGCTGACAGAGACGCTAACAAAAAAACTCGAAGCATTCAAAATGTGGATATACCGAAGCATTCTTCGTATATCTTGGACAGAACATGTTATCCACATAGAAATAATCCACAGAA
The DNA here is from genome assembly GCF_917563875.1 of Diabrotica virgifera virgifera. NCBI lineage: Eukaryota > Metazoa > Arthropoda > Insecta > Coleoptera > Chrysomelidae > Diabrotica > Diabrotica virgifera. Next base: position 235,603,548 of record NC_065449.1, read on the forward strand.
TTGGAAAAGAGGAAGAAGTCGTGAGCACAATTAAACAAAAGAAAAACTTGAATATCTAGGCCATATTATATATCATCATCATTTGGCTCTACAACTCTATGTGAGTCTTGGCCGCGTTTACTATTTCCCTCCATTGTTTTCGGTCCTGAGCAGCTATTTCCCATTGCTGTACTCCCATTTTGCGTAGATCACTGGCTACTGCGTCCTTCCATCTCTTTCTTGGTCGACCATCTGACCTTTTTCCATCGGGCCTTTCCCAGAATGTGGCGTTCAGAAATCTTTCGTCACTTGATCTTAGCACGTGACCCGCCCATCTTATTCTGTTTGCTTTAATGTAGCGTACTATGTTTTCATCTCCATATATTGTCTGGAGTTCATCATTGTGTTTTCTTCTCCATTCTCCTGTTGTCTCTTCTCTGCAAGGCCCATATAGTCCGCAGCATCTTTCTTTCAAATACCAGTAATTTTGTCGTTTCCCGCTGATTCAGAGTCCATGTTTCGCTTCCATACGTTATTGTGGGACGAAATATTGTCTTATATACTCTTATTTTTGCTGGTCTTGAGAGTATTTTTGATTTAAGTAGGGTCCTTAATGAGTAATATGCCCTGTTTCCTGCAATGATCCTGGCTGCCACGTCCTTTTCATATTTATTTTCAGATATTATGATCGCTCCCAGGTACTTAAATTTTTTGACGACTTCAAAATTTTATTCATTAATTGTTACGTTTTGTCTAACCCTTGGTCTTGGATTCTTCGTAACCACCATGTACTTGGTCTTGTCCTCGTTGACGTTAAGACCAACTTTCTGGGCTCCGTTCTCGAATAGGATGAAAAGTTATTTTGCATCTCTGGTGGATTGTGCAATTTTGTCCACGTCATCCGCAAAGGCTAATAATATTTTTGATCCTTGGGTGGCAAATCCGTTTGTCAGTTGTGGCTGAGCTTTCCTAACTGCATGTTCCAGTGCGAAGTTAAATAGCAGGGGGCGAGAGATCTCCTTGTCTAAGCCCGGTGTCAATGAGGAATTCCTCCGACGTGGTGCTGCCAATTCTGATTCGTCCAAAAGCGTTCTCCGTGCTCACCTTTGCTAATCGGACCAGCTTTCCAGGTACTCCCATTTCTACCATAGTCTCCCACAATGCTTCTCTGCTAACAGAATCGTAAGCTTGTTTGAACTCCACGAAGATTTGGTGTACATCGCGGTTGAATTCCCAGTTTTTTTCCAACACCTGGCGTAGAACGAAGATCTGGTCTATGATCGACCTTCCCGGTCTGAATCCGCTTTGGTAGTCGCCTATTATTTCCTCTGCGTATGAGGTTAGTCTTCTAAGCAGTATTATGGATATAATCTTGTATGTTGTATTAATTAACGATATTCTTCTATAGTTCCGACATATTTGTTTGTCTCCCTTCTTGTGAGTAGGTATTATATGGCTTTCATGCCAGTGTTTCGGTATTTCTTCTCTTTCCCAGACTTCTCTTATAAGATGATATTATATCTCAAGATGTAGTTTTTCTCCCTCTTTTTTTAGTAGTTCCGCCTGTATGCCGTCTGGGTCTGGGGCTTTATGGTTTTTAGGGACCAAATTTCGGAATTTACTTCAGCTAGTGTGGGCCCTGGTTTTTCAGGTTCGGATAACTGGTACTGTCTTTGTTGCCCTATCGTTGTGGGGTTTTCTGTATTTAAAAGTTGCTCAAAATTCTTTCCCCATTGGCGGCTTATCTCTTCGTCGTCTGTGAGCAATTATCCTGCATCGTCTTTTATAAATCTTGGGCTGTTGATCGTGTTGCCCGTCATTGTTTTTAGTTCCCTATAAAACTGTCTAGACTTACCGGTTCTATGTTCCTCCTCGAGTTGCTGTATTCGTGCTTCTAGGTACTGTTTCTTTTTTCTTCTCAAAAGTCTTCTCGTTTGAGTCTTTACTCTGTTCTAGTCTTCCCTGTTCTCTTCTGTAAGTCGTGTTAGTAACTCCAGCCTCTTGATTGCTTTTTACTGTAAGCTTTGTTCGCACTCCTGGTCAAACCACTGGTTTTTCTTCTTGTTATTCCTTTCTTTCCCTATAATTTCCGCTGCGGCGCTTTCTATGACGTTTGTCATATTTTTTCATTTCTGGTCTGTGGTCAATTCTAGTGTTGATGATTCTTCTTCATCCAGTGTCTGCAATTTATTTTGGATCAGTGACTGATATTGGCGTTCATTATCAGGTAGATCGAGCCTTGAAATGTCCCATCTGTTTCCTTGTTAGCGTTGCTTTGGATGTCTCGTGTTTAGCCATGTTCTCATTTTAATTCTGACCAGGAAGTGGCCAGACTCACTTTCTGCTCCCCTCAAACTATGTGCGCCGATGATGTTGCTAGAGTGTCTTCCGTCGATGAACACGTGGTCTATCTGGTTTCGTGTGATTCCGTCATTTGACACCCAGGTTACTTTATGCATATTTTTCCTTTGGAACTGTGTAGCTTTCACTACCATATTGTTGGCTACAGCGAACTCTGCCAGTCTTGATCCGTTATCATTGGTGTTACCGTCGAAGCTATGTGTGGCAATCACCGCTCTAAGATGGTCCTCTTTACCTAGTTTGGCATTGAAGTCTCCCAGTATGATTTTGACGTGTGTGGGTGCCGTTCTGTACTGTTGTTCTAGAATTTCATAAAATTCCTCTTTGACGTCTTCATTTGTTTCTTCATTTGGTGCGTGAGTAGAGAAAAGGGTTAGGTTAAACCGTTTTCCTTTAAGTCTTAGAGAACACATGCGCTTGTTGATTGGTTTGAAATCAATTATGGCAGACTTGAGCTTTCCGTTCACTACAAACCCACATCCAAATTCGTGCCTTTCCCCTTTTCCTGACCAGATAACCAGAGTTTTCCATTTGCAGGCTTCCCGATCCTGTCCACCTTATTTCCTGGATCGCTGTTACGTCAATCTTATATTTTTAAAGCTTTTTATGGCATGTGTTGCAATTCCGGGCTTGAACCAGCTTCGCACGTTCCATATGCCTAAAAATGTCCTTATTTCGTAGCTTGGGTCTAATCCGTGTTTTATGTCTATTCCGAGGCAATAGTATTCGATTCGTAGCGTCTTTCTTTTTCCTTGTATGGGTTGCTGCTCCATAGCAAAACCTTCTTTTCGGAGGACAATTTCTCCCTTCCTCCTCAGCCCTGACCCTGCCTTCCACTGGGGTTGGTTACCCAATCTCCAGAAGGGTTGCTCAGGTTCTCCGGGGTTCACCCGTGAGGATAGGAAGTTAAGTGATGATAGGAATTGAGTAGGAGAGGCTAGAGATGCTAACTGGAAACAGTAGCATGTTGAATTGAGTAGAATTGAGTAGGAGAGGCTAGAGATTCTAACTTGGGACACGGTAAGTACCATCTACTGCTATTTATTGCCTAGGGAAAGATAGACAGTAAGCGAGTAAGGCAGGAGAAGACATTCGTGGCTCCAAAATCTGCGGAAGTGGTTCGGGCTCACATCAGTCGAACTATTCGCAAGTGCCGCAAGAAAGATCAGAATTACCATGTTAATAGCCAACGTTCGCAACGGACAGGGCACTTGAAGAAGAAGAAGAGGAAGAATAAGAAAAAGAAGAAGAAGAAGAAGCAAGAGACGCCCATCCCCAGAACTTGGATACGCCAAAGAGAAATTACTAACATGATCAAGAGAAAAGGTGACTCTGGGTCCTATGAACCAGCTTAATGGGACTGGATGTTTACATTCTCAAAGGAAGTCTTGAAGACAATCTTCTTAGTAGCAATGAAATGATCGTGATGTTGATAATGATTACTTACTAAAACGTTATACTTACTACATTTTTAATAATTTGCAAAACATTAAAAAACACTATCCATGGTGTTATCTCCAAATCATAGAGAATATAATCTAATAAAAAACAAGCAGTTTTAGTAAAGTGCGATAATAAATTGATATAAAGACAAATAAGAGTCAAACCAAAGGCATCATTTAGAACTTTGGCTAAATAAATCAGCTTGTTGTATGACCAGACCACAATGTGAACTTTCTGTAAAATTCCAGCTGAGCCTTCAACTACCAGATGGTTTTTAATTTCACCAATTGATGCATTCAGAAGTCTAAGTAGTATATCTATAATGAGGACCAATGCTATATACTGTAGTACTATAATATTTATAAGAATATAGAGAAATAAAAAATACAACCTATTTATCCATTCTACACGCGATATTTGAGTCGTACGGTACATAATCGCAGCAAAGTAGCAGGAAACCAGTACAATATGTCCAATGAAAAACCCCAAGAACAGAACTGGGCTTTTGGTTTTCATGTTTGGACAGATTTTAGTTAAATTCAAATAAATCTTATTAAATTCCTTTAAGATAATCTTCATTTGCTTCTTCTTTATGGTTTTTGTAAATATCTGCGCCGATATGATTGGTAACATTGCAGTCATGTTATAAAATCTTTCTAAAAATAGATGAGTTGCTGTATTTATGGGAGGACTGGGCTCCAATATGAAATAAAATTGCGATATTGTCAAAACTAGAACTATGATCGTGTCAACAATGTTACGGAGATTTTGGGAGTACAGAGACAGTAGAGTAATAATTAAGAGTTTTTGGAAATAGTTGAAGAATGAAAGTTGTGTGGTCATGTTTAACGGTTTGATTGAAATAAATATCTGAATTTCTCGAACTAGGCATAAAGCTTTATTTCTGGTGTTGGGAATAAATAAATTGCAGATGCTATCTTTAGATTGACGAACACAATCACTTAAGTTCAGAATAGAATATTAATAAAAAAAATTGTTTAGGTAAATAATGGTCTTGTTTACGTATTTTATTAAACTTATTAAAAATGTTTCTAAATACTTGAGACAGGAAAATGGAATGTCACCTGGCAATTATTGTCAAGAGATATTAATCTCTGGATAAAAATACACCCAATACACCTGGTACAGTTTAACTGATGTATATTTACCAATGAGTCATCTAAAATTTATTAAAATGTACCTTATCAACATTCTGTTGATTTTTGAGTATTGAAAAATAGAGCATAATTTTTAAATATAGGTACCTTTTAAATTTTTTTGTTTATTGTACAATGTCTTCTTCTACTTCTCATAACCTTTTGCCTTCCAAGGCGTGGGATTGGTATTCCGATCCTTCCTTTCCCATGTTTTGCATTCTGTTTCTATTTTTGGCCACTTTTAATTATTAAATAGTTTCCTATTAGACCAGGACTAATCTGTAAAAAACGTGTATTTTTGGATGTGAGAGGCGGCATTCGGATTTTTGCAGATAAAGTTAGGTGACACCTTCAGTAATAATAAGTGACTTATGCTCCTTCTCAGATATGCCCTGAACATTAATAAAAAATTAAAATATTTAAAAATTTCGAAAAACATCGATTTTTTTCTGCTTTCTTTACTTATAACTTTAAAACGGTTCGTTTTGGAACAAAGTCGTACAGAAATAAAATAAAGATAATTCAATTTTGTATGATATACCACTGATCAAAAATGTCCCAAGGTATTACCTTTTCTGAAATTTAGCAATAAATACAAAATAAGGGGGCAAAATACGCCTGTTGTTATTCAATATTTCTTAACCACTTTGGCGACATTTAGAACCTTAGTAAATCGCTTGGAAAATTTTTAAAACTTAAAGAAATAAGTGAATCCTTTATAAAAGGTATATATTTAAAATCCCTAAAAAGGGCTACATCACAATCACATAACTAGATTTCGACTGGTTTTACCAGTCATCATCAGTGCTTACCTAAAATGAATATAACCTGATAAAATAATGCAAAGATTGAAATTTTGACTATGATTAACAAAGCTGTCGGTTATACTCACATGAAGTTTACATGCTAACCACCAAGATATAGTTTAACGAAAATATGTGGGTCAAAGCCCTGTATAAGTGGTCCGTTAAGGAAACATCAGTTAAAAATGCTAATTAAAGCATGGATATTTAAACTATTTTAATATTTTGCCCCAGGTAACATCTGAGCTGTGGTGTGACTTGATTACATGGTGAAAGTTTGGTAGCAAATTAAGATGTTCCTGCCATAAGAATGATACATGTCCATTTTCAATAAAAAATCTCTAATAGTTTTTGATATATTGAAAAAAATCGATTTTCATTTTGTAACTTCAAAGGGCTGAAACTTTTTTTATGAGCACATTTGTACTAAGGTAAGTTAGATTCAATCGAACTATTTTTGACCCCAGGATGTGTGGTATAATTTATGACTAATATTTTTGGGACACCCCGTATAACATAAACTATAATAGGAAGAAAAATTTAAAAACTTACTACACAAGCAAAATATTTGCCAAATGATAAAAAGCAAATTTTGTATTGTTCTTTATTCCTCATATTTCTCATAATATTATTGATAATGGATCAACACAAATCATATTTATATTCCTAACCTAACTTAAAACTAGCATGTCTTTAATAAATTATTATCACAATACTTCGCTACCTCAACAAAATACCTTCACATTTCAAAAAAACCTTATAGCTATAGCATATAGCCATGAGCGAATCACATACTCAATTATTAAAAAAACCAGTAGTCTAGGAAACAGAGGTTGAACCTCGCAAAATGGACGTAAGTACGGTTTTATTTTAACTTTTTCTACGGTTAAATTTTTCTTAAAAAATTTCGTTCCGGAACCCCCCTTTTCATCCATTTAAAGGGGGTAATTTGTGGTTTTTGCGAAACGTAGTACTTCCTGTACGTTTTGCAAAAAATGTACTTAATAGTAAAATGAAGAGGACTATATTTCCTACTATTTATTTCCCGATAGCATATGTCAATCACCCACCGTTTAGCGGGGGTGGCGCCCCAAAATTAACAAATTTTTAAAAAAGGTGTTTAAAAAAATATTTTTCGCTAACTATAATAAAAATTAAGAAGAAACCCTGCGCCAATAAATCTCAAATGAGTGGCTGATTTTTTGGTATAGGTTTCATTTACGGCCAATTGCAAATTTTTTAATTACAGAGTGTTACATTTTAAAAACCCCTTTTTATACCATCTGAACCGCCTATGCTAGAGTAAAAAAACTTTCAGCGATTATCCATTTACTGGTGTTATTTACAAATTTGTATAATACACGCCCATATTTTCCCCGGAACCACCAAAAAAAAGGAGAACTAATAAAGAAAATAATCAAAAATTAATTTTGGGCCACCACTGTGGCTTCAGGGTACAAAGAAAATAAAATATGCATAGGTCATAATGTGTAGCAGACGTTGTGTTCTTTTATTTTCCATAATTACGTTACCAATAAAATTAATAGGTAGGTGACGAAAAAAAAACTGGAGCCCGCCAAAGCATATTTGAGGTTTACGGCGCCACTGTGCCGTAACGGTAGCTTATACGAAAAAATGCATAGGACCTTATTTGTAGAGAAAATAGTGGTCTTTAATTCTGCATAAGTTTTGATTTAAAAAAATGCATAGGTGATGAGAAAATCGTAAAGCCATGCTCTCTAAGGGATAAGGGTAGTTTCTGCAGTTTATTTTCAAGGATAGGGGTAGTTTGCGTATGGGTGTTGCAATAATCATATATATTTATGAAAAACTCTATTGATGGGGCATATGTCCATATGGGCCAAAAAGCAAATAAAAGCTTTTTTCAACCCCCCTTTATTTATTATTTTTGCTACAGGGGTTGCATCAATTAACCCCTTTTGGTATCCATGCATGGGTAATAACAACGTGCATAAAATGAAGCATTTTAATAAAGGGCATGTTGTGTGAAGGATTCCAAGGAAATCACTTTCTTTATTATTTCTTCTTTTTTTTGGGTTGGGTTAGGTTGTTCTGAAAAAAAAAATGGGGGTGCATTATAGAAATTTGTATATAACACCAGTACATGGATAATCGCTGAAAGTTTTTTTACTCTAGCATAGGCGGTTCAGATGGTATAAAAAGGGGTTTTTTAAAATGTAACACCCTGTAATTAAAAAATTAGCAATTGCCCTTAAATGAAACCTATACCAAAAAATCAGCCACTCATTATTGTGATTGATAATTGCGGCAGGGTCTATTTTAAATTTTCAGTACAGTTAGGGAAAAATAATTGTTTTTAAAAACATCTTTTTTAAAAATTTGTCAACTTTGGACGCCACCCCTGCTAAACGATGTGTGATAGACATATGCTGGCAGAAAACAAATAGTAGCAAATATAGTCCTCTTCATTTTACTATTAAGTACATTTTTTTGTAAAACGTATACAGGAAGGGCTTCGTTTCGCAAAAACCACAAATACCCCCTTTAAAGGGATAAAAAGGGGAGTTCAGGGGCGAAATTTTTTAAGAAAATGTTAGTTTCATTATAAGCACCCCTTGATTTTCCTGCAAAAAAATAAAACCGAACTTGTGTACATTTTGCGAGGTTCCACCGCTGTTTCCTACTCTAAAGTGTTGACGTATTTTAAAAAGATCTTAATTCTTTGAAGTATTTCATAGTTAGTATGGTACCATTTTGAAATATGAAGGGACTTATCCAAAATAACGATTTGATCACACTCTCTCTTCATCTAATGTTGTTATTTTCTTCTTGGTCTTCATTCAAATTACCCAACTGTTTCAGTACACTTAGCGCTCGTAAAATAGCCTCAGGGATTGGTGGCGGAGTCGGTAGGTGGTCTCCGATTGGCTGGAAACCGTTTTCGTCTGCGATGTACCGGAATTCTATTTTTACTCCTTCGGGGGAAGTATATGAGGAAAAACCTTGAGCGACTTGAGCTTCTTCCTTTGTACCGGCGTTTTTCAAAAATCCTTTTTCTTCTTGGACTATGCCATTTCCAGTTTCAAAGCTAAAATATAGAATTTTTTTTTATAAATTTTTATGAAATTAGTTTGTTAAATATGTTTTTTTGTTTATCTTGTTTTTCTTTTGTTTTTCTTTTATTTATCTTATTTTTTTGTTTGAATACATATATACTTTTTTTATATGTTTATAAAAAAATATTGTTTTTTATAATTTTTGAAATTAAATGAAAGTTGTATTGATACTCTAGAAAATCAAAGTCGCCTCTTACAGAAAAAAAAAAGTCAAATATCTCTAAACGATTTTCTATTCCCTTATAGAAGACGCCTAGATTGTAAACTGTTGGTAGATTTATCAAAGAGAGATTGAAAATTATTTTCTTAAAGAGAGGCTGCAAAAAACCAGACTGCAGAAATGCAGAATTAAAGATGCTATGCATTTTACCAAATAGGCCAGGTAATACGGTAAAATTATACCCTGTTCGTGATACTTCAACAGCCACGGTTGTGCAGCATTTTTTCGACAGGAAATACCTATCTATAAGAACAAATTGTAACTATTTTCTGCGTAGGATCTGCCGACCATTTTTATTTATAAACAATTTAATGTCAAAAAACGACCTTTTTCCGATTTTTTTTTAAATCAATGGAAAACAGCGAAACACGGTTTTTTTTAGTACACACATCTTCGAGAACATGAAAAAAGCTTTAAAATGGCATATTACAAAGTTTGATATACTCATTTATTGTTAATATAATTGCGAAAAAAGTTTAATATTACAAAAAAATATTATTTCAAATTTTCGTCAAATAAGTGTTCTTGGGTGCTTAATATGTGACCAAAATTTCAAAGCGATTCATTCAATAATTGTTAAATTATTGGATTAATAAATTAAATTTTATTAAAATGGTTTGTCCCAAAGAGTTTTTGCAATAGCATAAGTCAGAAAATAGTTAATTATGAAACAGTTCGTGAAGTATGCTTTTTGCGAACACACGCGATGTTTAGAGCACGAGCGACAGTGGAGCGAGTGCTATAAATCGCGTAAGTTCGCAAAAAGTTATTCACGCACAGTTTCATACAATATTTTATCTACGATAAACAAATAAAAAAATGTAACACTTCGTCACTGGAATTCATTTCTATTCTACAATTTTTTGAACTTTACATTTAAAAATTCTAACTTCTTTCAGACCACAAAACTGTCAAAACTTTTGTTGTAATTTATTGCTCACATGTCATCACCATGACAACGCAAAAGTTAAGGATATTTGATTATAAGAAAGTGTGCCAAAAACAGTGCGAAAAAGTAAATCCCATGTAAGATACATTGTTACTTCACGCACACTTTAAGTCCTTCACGCACTGCTGTCTTATACATAATGAGAGTAGATAAAGATGATTTGAGAACCATTCTGCAGATGTCAAATGAAAGAGCATGAGCTAAACTTTCAAAATGGTTTAAAACAAGTGAATAAAAAATGCATGTATTAGTAATAAATAACTATGCAAAAGTACCTATCGAAAATTTTTCCTTATAAACTTTTTGAATAACTTTTTTTAAAAAAATCTATTTTTTACCGTTTTTAATGTGCACAAGTTTTTTTACCAAGTAATGTTAAGTATATCATAATTGATAAAAAATTGTAATAAATATAAATATATATAATTTATTATATAAAAAATTAAAAGGTTTATAAGGAAAAATTGACGAAACATTTGCATAATTATTTATTACTAATAAATGCATCTTGTATTCACTTTTTTTAAACCAGTTTGAAAACTTGGCTCATGCTCTTTCATTTGACATCTGTAGAATGGTTCTAACATCACTTTTCTCTGACTAATGTTATTACAAAAAAAGCTCTCTGGGATAAACAATTTGAATAAAATTAAAACAATTGAATGAATCGCTTTAAAAATTTTGTCGCATATTAAGCACTAAAGAACCCTCATTTGACAAAAATTTCAAAGCTACACACTAATTTTTACAATAGTTACTGCGAAATTATTTTTTTTTGCAATTTCGATATTTTTTGCAATTATTTTAACAATAAATGACTATATCAATCTTTGTAGTGCACCATTTTAAAGCTTCTTCTATGCTCTAGAAAATTTGTGTACTAAAAAAACCATAAGTTTTACTGTTTTCCATTTAGTCCTGTCGCCAGGGGGGGGGATACAACGGCCTCCTTAATTTAGATGGATTTACCCAAGTTTTTTTTATGTATTTTGACCCGTAAAACACGAATTTTTTGGGTAACAGTTGATCCGGATGTCGATAAGATTGTTATAAACAAAGAACTTAAGGAATTACACAACAGCGATTTTTCGCAAAAAAAAAATTTCTTGTATTTCTTAGGTGATTCTCAGCAAAAAATGGTCTTACAAGTTTCTTCGCCGGATGCATAGTTTTCGAGATAAACGCGGTTTAACTTTCAAAAAATCGGAAAAGTGCAATTTTTGAACCCCAATAACTTTTGATTAAAAAATAAGATAGCAATTCTACTTACTGCATTTGAAAGTACAAGTCAAATTCTATCGGCTTTGATTATTTGCATTACTAAAAAATAATTTTTTATTTGTTAAACAAAGCCATAAACACTTAGTGTTTCCCGTGCCCAATGCATGCGTTTTAATGTACGTAATATACGTAGAAATTGTCGTATGGGCGCCTACTCGTTGGATTTCAAATGAGAAATGCATTGAAAACATCATTCAATCACTATGTGTTTAAAGCTTTGTTTAACAATAAAAAATTAATTTTTAGCAATGAAAGTAATCAAAACCGATAGAATTTGACTTGAACTTTCAAATGAGGTAAGCTGAATTGCTGTTTTATTTTTGAATCAAAAGTTATTCGGGTTCAAAAATTGCAATTTATCGATTTTTTGAAAGTTCAACCGCGTTTATGTCGAAAACTATGCATCCTACTAAAAAAATTGTAAAAACATTTTTTGCTTAGAATCACCCAAAAAATACAAAAAAATGTTTTGTTTTGCGAAAAATCGCTGGTATATGATTCCTCAAGTTCTTTGTTTATAACAATCTTATCGACATCTGGATCAACAGTTACCCCAAAAAATTCGTGTTCTACGGGTCAAAATACATAAAAAAACTTGGGTAAGTCCATCTGAATTAAGGAGACCGTTGTATCCCCACTGGCGACATGACTAATTGATTTGAAAAAAAAAATGAAAAAAGGTCGTTTTTTGACACTAAATTGTTTATAAATAAAAATGGCCGCCATATACTCAGGAAATACATACAATTTGTTCTTATAGGTATTAACTGTCGAAAAAACGCTTCAGTACAATTAAAGTGTCATGGAAAAAACCTTATTAACCTGGACTAAAATCTAAATAATTAAAACAAATTCAAAAATAGAGAAAAAAACATTTTGGACAAACTTTGTAAATATTTTATTTCTACAGATTCTCCAACACTGCTCAAGTATGAACAAATCTGCTCAGATGTAAATTGGAGCTGGAGGGACAGATAGTACAAGTGATAAAGTTTAAATATTTAAACATCATACTATCTAGCTAAGCTCGAAATATAAGTAGAAGATCAAGTGAATAGTGCAAAAAGAGCCGCAATGAAGCAAGAAAATATCTGGAAAGAAATAAAGGAAGAATTTACAAAAGAGTCATCGGACCAATATTTTTATACGCGACGCAAACACGATCTGACACACGAAGGAAAAAAATGCTAGAAACAGCAGAGATGAAAAACGTTCAAAAATAGATAAGACACTATGGGACAGAGTTAGAAATACAAATATATGACGGACATGCAAGGTGGAGAACATTAACAACTGGGTCAGAAACGGCATTTCAAGACATTGATATCTCGTAGAGAGGGGAGGCATTGGACTCTAATATTTATACGGAACGTTTCCTTCTAAAATCCTTCTTCTTCTTCTTAGGGTGCCTGTCCGTTCCGAACATTGGCGATCATTCTGGCTATGATGACTTTGTTGGTTGCTATACGGAATAGTTGTGTTGAGTTCTTTCTATACCATGCTCTCAGGTTAGCAAGCCAGGATATTCTTCTTCATCCTGGGGCCCTTTTTCCTTGAATTTTACCTTGTAAAATGCACTGGAGTAGGTCGTATCTGCCTTGATTCCTCATTATATATCCCAAGTACTGCAGCTTACGTCCCTTCACGATGTTGACTAAATCTGGAATTGTGTTCATCCTCCGTAGTACTTCTTCATTGGTGACTTTGTCTGTCCATGGTATCTTCAGGATCCTTTTGTACAACCATACCTCAAAAGCTTGAATTTTCCATAGAATTTTTGCCTTTAATATCCACGTTTCTACTCCGTATAGAAGCACTGAGTACACGTAACATTTAAGGAGCCTTATTTTTGTTTTTAGAGTGATGTCCTGGATCTTGAACACAGAGCTCATAGTCAAGAATTCAGTTATGTTTTGCTTGCTGATGATCATTAGCTTGGTTTTGCTGGTGTTTATTTCTAGTCCATATGTTCTACTTGTTTCAGTTATTTTAATCATTTAGTTTTGCAGCCTTGCTATGGTATTGGAACACACTATTGTATCATTTTCACACCACAGGTTACTGAGATTCACTGCATTTATTGAGATGCCTTCATCAATATCTTTTAGAGCCTCTTCAAAAATTCTGAAATTGGTTCATTTTATTAATAAACATCAACCCAACTATGAAATTATAATTTGGTTAGAGGTATACAGCATCCCACTTGTGAAAATAAATAAATCAATAAATTACTTCAAATTACCCCAAAAATTCGGGAAAACTCTTGTGACACACGATGTAGAGTATAAAACTAAACAACAAATAAAACTTATAAAAAAATAAAAGCATATTAAAATGAAATGAATTTTCAATAAAATAAAATACCATTTAGGTATTTTTTGGAATTACTAAAGAAGGAAAATTGAAGCTTACAAAATCTGAAAAGTTTCTGAGACAATCTAAAAATCTCAAATTCTATAAACCCTTATACAAAATGCATGCTAATGTTAATGCTATTAGAATCTCACTTGTATTCGTAGGTGCCATCATAATTCACTTCTTGTTCTTGCCTAACAATTGGTATGTGTTGACCTTGGTATTGTTCTGGAAATTTATTTTTGTATTCCTGTGGAGCGCAATGGCTCAAGCAAAAGACGCTAAATAATATTATCTATAAAAAAAATATTATATAATTTCTAAATTTTTAAGATGATTTTTTTTTTTATAAAAATTTGATTAATCTTGAAATATTTTTGATGATATTTTTAAATATTTTTAATAATTTTGAAATAGAACATAATGCTGAGATGTGGTCAAAGCTTTAATTCAATAAATTAAACTGAAAAGAAAATATCGCAGAAAGAAAAATACATGAAAACAAAGAAGATCAACTTCAGAGAAACAAATGTAGACTAATTAGAAGAAGCTTATTAAAATATTAAGATAGGAATACCTCGAAATACATCGAAAGCAATGAAAATATAGCATATTAGTAAAAAATATATAAAAAGGGGGCTATACCTAGTCAAAAAACTAGAGAGTCATCTAAAATTGTTTTAAAATAGAGGAAGATGATGAAGGACCTGAGATAAAATGGGATGATAATGAAAAATATACTAGAACAATATGGATAATAAAATAATCTAAAACTCTGAAAATTATCCAAATTGTCCTAAATAATAATTTAGAATAATAATACAAATATTGTAATCCAGTTTTATATTTGTTTAATATAATTCACCCCCATAACACTGTCACTGAATATGAGTCCAACAATATTTGTGCAATAAATTAATTAATTAACCACAGGTTCACTTACATACACTCTCATTGTAATAAACTTGTAATAAACAATTTGAATTTGTAAACACCTTTGAAATCTAAGCACATATAAATATCATACCTTAATAAAAAACTTATATAGTTTTATTCAGTCTCCCCATCTCCGTGAACTATTGGAACTATTTTGAACCATTGCCTCCCACTATAAGGTCAGATGTCATATTTACCTAATTCTTTGCTCTCAGTATTGTTTTTTTATGACTACTGAGAAGATTCGTTAGACCAGTAGTTGACTAATTTTTACATTTAAATTGGGCGAAAATGGTAATGATTATTAAATAACATAAAAAATGCATAATATATTATATAAATAACTCAAAAATTCTAGTTCATTACGTGTTTGTTTTATAATTATTGAAATTTAATTAGTTATATAGATATCTGGTCAAATTTTAAAAATTTATGGTGCAAGTTAGTTTATTTTAATATACACTGCTGGACCAAAAGTCTAATACTTCTAGCATAATACTTACTTAACAATTTAGGTTGCAGCTGCATATCCACATCTAAAATACATATTAAATATCGACCCGTTTTAATCCAAACGTTGTTAATCTTAAACTAACACATACACTAATAAATATAATTCTAATAATAAATATAAATAAAAATAAAATCTTTTAATAAATAGAAATAAAAATATAAATGCGGTTTTTGGTTTATATTCGATTCAGAGTTGGACCACCACCTCCATATAGCTATTTCAGCATCCTCATGTCTCCTCAGTGAAGCTATGCAGTCACAACTCTGAAAGGAACATAAACAATCTGCCTATTTAAGGGAAACCATCGCGCTACAATGATTCCACCTTTTGAGACGCAATCTAGCAACATCTCCCGTATTACTAGGAAAACAACGAAAAGCCCTAGATAAAAATAAAAATCTTTAAAACTATCACATTTTAAAAAATTGTATATATGACATTCACTGTAGTTTACTTCACAAACAAAATAACAGGCATAGATTTGTTGGTTTTCTTTCACCAACTATCTCTTCACCCTCAAGAATTCCCAAATCCCATAAACTTGTTTACCTTTGCAATATTCTCCGTCTATTCCATCATATCCCGTTAGCATAACTTAAGCAGAAATTTCATGTTAATGAATACTGAGGTAGTAGCTCCTTGTATCCGAATGTAAGTACGACTCGTTATAATTAAATGATTATAGACGGCATACATCTGCATGTTCGTGTTTGTGAGCTTGGGGACGTGTGTTACCGCCCCCGATTTTACATGCATATGTATTTGTCTGCTATCTGCACTACTTTTATGTATGTTGTTCAATATTGGCTTGATCTTATGGATCTTTAGCATCTTTTACAACCAGACATTGTTCTAACTCTGGTTTTTATTTGTAGCATTTAGTGACTTGTAACCGTTGACCTGAAGATGCTCTGCATAGTTTAGAGAGCGAAGCCGGTCGTCGGAAGTTACAATAAATGATTGAGAGTATGTCTGTCTTTTACTTAATCTAAAATGAAGTCTCACATGCAACCCATTCAACATTTCAACATAATATTTATATTTAAAAAAAGCAAGCAAATCATTAATCAGTGTGACCATGGAAATGCAACAAAATCTAGGTCAGAATATCTTCATTTGTATTTTTTTTTGTAATTTATAGGATATCAGCTCTAACCCTAGGTATTTCAATAACCAGTTGCCATCCATCTCTATCTCTCCACGCTTCTTCATCTAAGTTTCTGTCTAAAATTTCACCGTCTACTCCTTCTCTCCAGGTTCTTCCTGCTCTTTCACGTTTTCTGCGTTCCAGCAGTACCTAATTTAACAGTTGGTAATATATCTTCTGCCATTACCTGTAAACAACCGTAAAATATAAGTTATTTCTCCTAATATCATCTACGATTATTCCTTATTACATCCTTATTATTTTTCTGGAATACTGGAGGAATATTCTTAAGCGTGTTGTTGCTATGGATTAGCAATAAAAGGATTGCCACAAAAGGATTGGCTTTTCGTGGTAGCCATGAACATTTATGGACTGTTTGATCAAGGCAACTTTTTAGGTTTGACACAATTTTTATCCGAGTTTGACCGCTTCGTTGCAGAGTATTTGAAAGTATATGGCGATGGAAGGAGTAGACTCCACTCTAGACATATCTCATATCGACCAATTAACGTTGGTACTAAGGTATATACCTAGGGATGGGATACCGGTAGAACGCTTTTTTGATGAGAAGCGACAGAAAACCCATCCCTCCATTACATGGAGAAAACGGCATGGTGTATACCATAGAAGAGAAAGCAGAGGTGATGAGGTCCACACTCGAAAAAGAATGCAGGTTAAACTTCCACCAAGACGAGGACGTAGACTTCATGGAAGAAGTCGAAGAGCAAGAAGAAAGACCAGAGGACCCGGAAGACAACATTCCCCCAACATCACCGGAAGAAATCAACGAACATATAAGAAATAGTTCACCGAGAAAAGCGCCTGGTCTAGACGAAATAACAAATAGAGCCCTAAAGTATTTGCCCATAAGAGCTATAGTGTATTTTACAAACATAGTGAACGCGATATTAAGATACAATATATTCCCGAACAGATGGAAAGAGGCCCATGTCATCATAATCCTAAAACCTGGCAAGAACCACACATTCCCGCAGAACTACAGGCCAATCAGCTTACTCCCAGCGATCAGCAAGATAGTGGAAAGAATCATCCTCAGCAGACTGCAAGCGGAAACAAACAGATTAGAGATAATCCCAGAAGCTCAATTCGGATTCAGACCAGAACACTCCAGCGAGCTACAAGTACTCAGATTAACTGAGTACATAGCAGCTGGATTCAACGACAATCCTATTAAAATCGCACGGTCTATTAACCTCGCCAGAATTATTGCCGTAGAGTTTAACTAGATTAGTTTATCCTTGTGGAATCGGTACCACCAGAGATACTGCAGAGTAGGGATAGCGGTTGTTGACAAAACACCGGTTTTCGGTTAAACCGGTTTTTTTAACTTACGGTTTAACATGGCGGTTATACCCGGTCAAAAAAACCGGTTATTCCAAAAACTGGTTTTAGGATTTTTGAATCAATATTCAATACTCAATAAGTTACAACGTCACATTTACATTGCACTCTAGTTTGTGTCACTCCATAATGTCTATTTTCAATATAAAATCTCACAGTTTTCGATATATTGGAAAATATCAATTTTCATTTGGTAACTTCAAAGAGCTGTAACGGCTGTAAGAGCTGATTAAGTTAAATCGATCTATTTTTGGTCCCAGAATATGTGATTTAATTTATGTACTACCTTTTTGTTACACCCTTTATAATAATAAATTAACCCAATGAAAGTTTCGGGTTCAAATACATAATACCAAATAATAGAAAAATAAAAAAGTAGTGATGTTAAGTACTTATTTATAATACTACAAACGTAATTATGAAGTAAATAAGACTATAACGTGTATACGTGTATATTAATTACAAAAACAAAATGTAACATCAAAAATAGTAAAACTAGTAAAACCAAATAATGGATCATTTTTAAAATTCTGAACTGAATGTATTATTGTCGTAAATGTTTTGCAAATTTATTGTATATCCGAAAAAAAATCTCATTTTATACAAGATACACAAAACCATTTTATTTTTTTTTTTCATTTTTTTAAGTGATCCCACAGGCCTATTTGTGTAGGTATAGCATTAATTATAAATAATACGACTATGACTGCACATTCTGCACACCACACAGCTGATTGATATTGATACTAATATCTTTTAATATCTGTTTTTAATAGGATCCCCAATTCAGCAAACATGACCTGCTTATTCTTAAGTTCATCAAAATAGCTAGTTCAACTTATCATCATCATTACCATCATTTGGCTCTACAACTCAATGTGAGTCTTGGCCGCGTTTACTATTTCCCTCCATTGTTGTCGGTCCTGAGCAGCTATTTCCCATTGCTGTACTCCCATTTTGCGTAGATCACTGGCTACTGCGTCCTTCCATCTCTTTCTTGGGCGACCAACTGACCTTTTTCCATCGGACCTTTCCCAGAATGTGGCGTTCAGAAGTCTTTCGTCACTTGATCTTAGCACGTGACCCGCCCATCGTATTCTGTTTGCTTTAATGTAGCGTACTATGTTTTCATCTCCATATATTGTCTAAAGTTCATCATTGTGTCTTCTTCTCCATTCTCCTGTTGTCTCGTCTCTGCAAGGCCCATAGATAGTCCGCAGTATCTTTCTTTCAAGTACCAGTAATTTTGTCGTTTCCCGCTGATTCAGAGTCCATGTTTCGCTTCCATATGTTATTGTGGGACGAATTATTGTCTTATATATTCTTATTTTTGCTGGTCTTGAGAGTATTTTTGATTTAAGTAGGGTCATTAATGAGTAATATGCCCTGTTTCCTGCAATGATCCTGGCTGCTACGTCCTTTTCATATTTATTTTCAGTTCAACTTATCACATTTCTTAAACAAATTTTAGTGAGCGTGAGAGTCATTAACGAATATAAACAAAAAAAAATCAAGAATTATTGATGAATTTAAACAAACAGTTTTTTTTCGGAATTCATTATTTTTTTATTATCCAGTAACTATTAAGGTTTATTATCTAAGATAACTTATCCGGGTTTTCACCAGTTATTACATTAGGAAAAAGTCCGGTTATAGCCGTGACAAAAAAATAACCGATAAAACCGGTTATTGCGAAGTAAAAAAACCGGTTTTAGGTTATAACCGGTAAGTTTTTCCCATCCCTACTGCAGACGTTCGGATATAATAAACGTCTCTTTGTAAAGACAATGACTTCGACTTACTAAGTAACGAGACATTTACTCAACACATACTACATATTACGCCTTTGAGCTAGTGGTAACTATTTTTATTTGCATGGCTAAAGATTCACAACCAAGGCCAGAAACAAAACAAAAAAAGAATGTGTGTGTACTTTGTACGCACGTAAGAAGATATTCTTCTATTATATAATAGGTAATTTAAACGAAGTAAATATACTTAAAAGGTTATTTGTAGTTATTTTATTTAAAAATCAAACTAACTTTCTTATCTACCACTTTCAAAAAAGAAGAATATCTTCAAAAATTATATATGTAATAATATACTACAATCATAAATTCTATAAAAAAAAATAAAAAAATAATAACTTGCTTGGGGCTTGAACCCACTTCACGTCTACCGCTCCGTACGAAAGTTGACGCCATTTCAAACTGCACCAAACTCTCGTATACGTCATGTGGGAATATACACAAACTAAACGTTTACACCATAAATTTATATGAATTTAATAAAATTATTAGTTTAATTTTTGTCGAAATAAAATACAACAAAATATAGAGTAAGAAAACGATATATGAGATGAAGATTTGTAGAAAGTTTGTTCGTAATCAGATTATGTAAATAAAAGCATTGCCTACTAATAGGTAGCAGTATTGAAACTATTAGGTATTTCCAACTGAAACATTTAGAATTACGTACCTGCGGTACATTATTACTATTTAACATTATTTTGTTTACATTTTCCAAATAGCTAGGTATTGAAACTATTAGGTATTTCCAACTGAAACATTTAGAATTACGTACCTGCGGCTTTTCAAAACTATTTAAAAAGTCACTATAATTATAAATTTGATTTTATTTCTGTCCACACATCAATAAAAACTAATATTATACAATATTTTTGTTTACCGATAACCTCCATATTGAACAATTATTGACAGATCATTTCAAAATTTCAACACCCAATCAGAGCCCGTATAACAACTAATACCATACTGTCGGTGTGCGCATGCGCGCGGATCAATCAAATTTTACCCTCAATCGATTCGCCGCTAAAGAAGAATATCTTCAAAAAATAGATTAGAACAACGCACTCAATGAGGTCGAGGTGCAGAGAGGCTGAATAGCCTACATAATCTTACACAAACTATATCTACATACATTTTTCGTAGGTTTTTCAAATTATATTCAAGCATTACCAACATATTTTCAAGCGAATAATTTGTAAACCTTTATGTTCAAATGTTTAACTAAAAGTTTATTGTTGTTGTTTTTATTAGTGTTAATTGTAGTCAGTGTCGAAATAGATGTTAAATATATGCATCTTTATAGACCAATAAAACTACCCACCTTTCAAATTTTATGGGCGATGCGTAAAATTACTATTTTTTCGCGGTAGGCGACGACATAGAGAGAAAAAAGTTTGCCTGCTGCATTATCATAAAAAATGTATGTGAATGTCGAAACATTAATAATATTAGAAAAGTGTTGATTTGCAATGGACTTAAATTACCACAGATAAAAAATGTCTGAAAATTTTTTAGCGAAATCTATGACAAAGTGACTTATTACACTAAATATAAATAAATTATTCATTGGATTTTGTGAAAATGTTGGAACAGGTCGATTTTTGGCATTGGTGCAAAGGGGACGTCTTTTGAAGATATACACATCTATCATTTGTCAACTTCCTCCCTTCAAGAAACACAAATCCCTAATTTTAAATGGGAAATAGATAACGTGTGTTAAGAAATATTGTAGAACAAACAATAGAATGGCAGAGCAAAATCTATATAAATTTCATTGACTTTCGACAAGCCTTTGACCGGATTAACAGAGAAAAAATGTGGGAAATATTAAAGAGATATGGAATTTCATTAAAATACATAAGAATTATAAAAATGTTCTATGAAAACTATACCGCACAAATCATGCACAACGGGAAACTCACAGAACCAATTAACATAGACAGTGGAGTCAGACAGGGGTGTGTTCTATCTCCAACCATATTTTTGATCTTAATCGACTGGGTTATGAAGAAGGCAACGAAAAATAAAACAGGAATTAGATGGAATGCTTTCGGTCAGCTTGAAGACCTAGACTTTGCGGATGATATATGTATGTCTGGTGTCCGAAAAAAGACAACATATGCAGAAAAAAACAGAAAAGGTGACAGAAAAAGCAAGAAAAATAGGATAAGAGATTAACACAAGTAAAACTAAACTTATGAAGATAAATACGAAATGAAAAATGGGTATATGCATTGAAGGAGAAGAAGTAGAAAATGTACAGAAGTTTGGCTATCTGGGAAGCATAATTGACGTTAGCGGTGGAATAGAAGAGGAAATTAATGAAAGGATAACTAAAGCCCAAAATGCGTTCTATATGGTGAAGAAAACATGGGAGTCCAATAAGTTAACCAACAAAACCAAAATCAGGATATTTAATAGAAATGTAAAGAGCATTGTGCTATATGCAGCAGAAACTTGGAAAATAGAGAAAAATATTATACAAAAGGTTCAAACATTTGTAAATAGATGCCTTAGACGAATATTGCAAATATATTGGCCAAATCGGATAAGTAACAAGAAACTTTGGAGAAAAACTAATGAAGAGCCCATAGCCAAAACGATAAATAGACGCAAATGGTAGTTTATTGGACACACATTAAGGAAAAATGAAGATGATTGTACCAAACAAGCCCTGGATTACCAACCAACTGGAAAAATAAAACAAGGCAGACCAATGACATCCTGGAAAAGAAATATTACCAGAGAGCTAAAAGACAATGGGTTAACATGGAAAGAGGTGAAAGCCCTGGCCAGAAACAGAGATGAATGGAGGAGGACTGTAGAGGCCCTATGTTTCAAATAGAATCAAGAGGAGTAAAGTAAGAAGTAAGTAAGATAATGTGTGGCACATCATCAGACAGGTACTTCGCTGGACAATCCAGATATCCTTAATGTTTTTTATATGAACTTTATTCTTATGAGTTTTCCATCTTTTTCTTTTATTTTGTAGACATGATCTCTGATTTTGATTCGGAATTTCTGTGCCAGAATCGTAGACGTAGAATAGATATTTGTTCCTAAATATATTTTAACTTCGGCATTTCTGGTTTTTCTTCTGGCAGTTATTCAGGTGTTACTAAGGTTTTCATTACCGAATTAAAATGTGCACGATGGTGCTATGAATCAGCGTGCACCCATCTTTCAGTATGGTTTGGTTTTCGGTATACCTCCTATATATACTATGCTTCCGTCTTCCTTCGTTATAATCAACACATTTAACAATGGAAAGTTGTTGGTTATTCCCTGTTTCTTGTTAAACTGTTTTTTGGGGTGGTGGATATTGTTTATGTGTTGCAGGCTTGCAGGAATAGTTGTAATCGTATCTCTGCATTGTGTACCTTTTTGCCAGGCGGAACTGTTTTGTTCTTACATTTAACCTTTTTATTGTGTCATTCGTTGTTTTATTCAGATATTCTCTTCTTTCTTTTTCTTCCAGATTTCTTTTTTGTTATTTTTTTAATTTTGTGAAAATTACGTTTCTTCATGGGTTAAATTATTTTTCGGTGGTGTGACTGTTGTGAATGTCTCCTGAACTTCAAGAGGTGACACCCATGCTGGGCACAAGATGTCTTGGAGTCCATTGCCATCATGATATTGGTGATCAGTGATGCCAAAAACCCCTCAAGTAATGAATTTGGACGTATTGAATGTACATAAAACTTCAGACGATAACCACCCTGAGCACCAGGTGCCCCTGGGGTCGTCGCCATCATGATATTCGTATTCAGCGATCCCAAAAACAGCACGAGTCGCAATATTGAACTTAATTCCGTCAATTATTTTGGAATTACAAATTTACTGTTTCGTCACTTTGAAATGCACTTTGGAAAATGCACTTTCCTTGTTCAATAGTGCAGTTTTCATTTCGACATCATTTTAGTTCACAACGTTTCCTAGAGTTCTTACAAATCGAATGCAACAAGTTCATTGAGGTCCATCCAGCTGTAAAAGATTGGTAGATTTATTGCTAAATTGTCTTGCCTCGTTACTTAGTGCGTACAGTGGAACCTCGATAACTCGGATTAATCGGGACCGCGGCCGATCCGGGTTATCGAAAATCCGGGTTAGCCGGAGAATATAGTAAAAATTAATAAATAACCTCCATTACAATTACAAAAACATGAAACACATATGCACAGTACACATCTAAATTACGTATAGTTGTATAGAGTGTAGAGTTTTGTTCATTTCTTGGTAAAAAACTCAGTCATACTGTAGAGATGTACCGACACCATAATATGGTAGGTCTGGATCCTGCGTACAAAAAAAAATTGATAAATAGCAAGCTGAAAATTTGTTATTAGCTTAAGGGTGTCTAGTCGGACAAACATTAATATATGGGAACACTGGAACAGGGGAAGTTTTAACTGTGGAACAGGTTAAAAATTTGGAACGGTCAGACCACGAAAACGGCACATGTATTTTGTCCGACAGAACAGACTTAAACTCTCCGAACAGAGATTAAACTCTCATGCAAAAATCAGACTGCTATTTATCACCAAATTGGCGTTTTAATGAGTGGAACATGTAGAATATGTCAAATGACAGGAATTATGACAGGTGATAAATAGCAGTCTCATTTTTGCATGAGAGTTTAATCTCTGTTCGGAGAGTTTATGTCTGTTCTGTCGGACAAAACAAATGTGCCATTTTCGTGTTCTGACCGTTCCAAATTTTTGACCTGTTCCACAATTAAAACTGCCCCTGTTCCAGTGTTCTCATATATCAAAGTTTATCCGACTAGACACCCTTAAGCTATTAATAAATTTTTAGCTTGCTATTAATCAACTTTTTTTTCATACGCGGGATCCAGACCTAAGGTAGCATATCATATTATGATGCTGCAATAAATTTATTTTAAAGATTCGCCTTTATCAATCCTACCTAATGTTTCTAGTTTCTTTTCCATTGTCACTACAACATTTTTACGTTTTGTTACCATTACGTAGACAAAGCAAACACAATCTGAAGCACGATTACATTACAGAACGGAAGTGATTAATAGGCTGTACTACACACAATACGGTCACAAGGAACAATGTTGTTATTTAAGAACAGACAAGACCATTGTTTTAAAAAAGAATTTTTAAATAGTCACGTCTTTTTTAAACAATGCTAAGACAGTTTGACATAAATAAAGAAAAAGGAATACAGACAGGTGCCTGTTCTTTCCGATAAGCTGAGACGGTCGCTCTGGCTGCCGCCGTGTGCATGAATCATTTTTACTATTGTACTTATGTGTTCAAATTACACAAATACACATTATCTCTCAAATATTATTTGGCCTACATACATTTTTATTTGATAAAATTGTTAAATTGTTTATTTGTTAAATTTTTGTCTGATGAAAATCGGTCCGGGTTAGCCGGACTTCCGGGTTATCGGGGGCAGACTTATCGGGGTTCCACTGTACTTGTATAATATGTATTACTAACATAATAAATACATACAGCACACAGGATAAATAAATCTGCAGTTAAAGTGTATAAATCACGATAGGAAAAAAATAATGACCCAACTGAATTAACCTATAATAAAAATACTTTTTTTGGGAACAATATTATATTTTATTCACACATAATATGATCTATGAGAATATGATTTTCTACAGTTGCATAAATCATTTCATATTCTTCTAAATTCACATTACAACAACAATCTTTCAAAACAATGTAACCATATCTGCTACTCTAGCCAAACAATGTGTTAAAATCTTTAATTAATATTAGAAACAATACCGACGAAAAACAGAGTTGATCGTTCTCGGATTATAACAAAAATTGACCTTCAAATTTCAAATTTCTGTATGTATCACCTAATCACTTAATTTATTTCTTTTCTTAATGCTTATATTGTACGCAACAATATTTTAATAAGTATATTGCATCTCATTCACTTATAGGATTAAAGAAAAAGAGTATTTTTAATGTTTGATTGGGTCAAGTTTGGCATTAATAATTTATTCAAATTATTGACTGTATCAAATGGATAAGTAATTGTGGATGGTGTTTAAAAGAGAGGAAGTAATAATTATTGTATTGGCAATAGTTTAAGGATTATAATATGTGGTGTTTGCAGTATAATTTAGATTACAAAATTAGTGCTGTATATATAATTATATGGCATTAACCTTTAACCCGCGAGGTTCAATAATTTTACGTTACTCGAGAGTATCGGTCTGTGAAAAGCATAGTGAAAAAACGCATCACTTACTTCGATGATGATGATGGTGATATTTGGCATGGAAACTAGTCCATTTGCCACAGATTTTTCCATGTTTATATAACCTTATTCTAAGTTATATTAATAATTATAGTATAGTATATTTACGAATTGAAACTTGACTGTTACAAATCTAAATTATACAGGGTGTAACAAAAATACAGGTCATAAATTAAATCACATATTCTTGGACCAAAAATAGTTCGAATGAACCTAACTTACCTTAGTACAAATATGCACATAAAAAAAGTTATAGCCCTTTTAAGTTACAAAATGAAAATAGATTTTTTCGAATATATCGAAAAATGTTAGAGATTTTTTATTGAAAATGGATATGTGGCATTCTTACGGCAGGAGCATCTTAAAGAAAAATTATAGTGAAATTTGTGCTCCCCATAAAAATGTTATGGGGGTTTTGTTCCCTTAAACCCCCCCAAATGTTTCTGTACGTTCCAATTAAATTATTATTGTGGTACCATTAGTTAAATTCAATATTTTTAAAACTTTTTCGGCTCTTAGTATTTTTTCGATAAGGCAGTTTTTATCGAGTTGCGGCTTCTTTTTTAATATGTTTACATAAAAATTTTATGGGGGTTTTGTTCCTTTAAACGCCCCAAATGTTTGTGTACGCTCCAATTAAACTATTACTGCGATACCCTTAGTTAAACAAAATGTTTTTAAAACTTTTTTGCCTCTTTGTATTTTTTCGAGAAGGCAACTTTTATCGAGATATGGCTTCTATTTTAATACGGTTCAAAATATACCTAAAAATGTAAATCATACATAAATTTTCATATTGTTACTAAGTCTCCATAATCGTACTTAACCATATACAAATATGTGGTGGATTTGACAAATATTCAAAATATCTCGATAAAAACTGAATTTTCGAAAAAGTACTAAGAGCCAAAAATGTTTTAAAAATATTGTGTTTAAGTAATGGTACTACAATAACAATTTAATTGGAACGTACACAATAGTTTGGGGGGGTTTAAATGAACTAAATCCCCATAAAATTGTTATAGGGTGTCCAAATTTCACTATAATTTTTTCTTAAGATGCTACTGTCATAAAAATGCCATATGTCCATTTTCAATAAAAAATCTTTAATAGTTTTCGATATATTGGAAAAAATCAATTTTTATTTTGTAACTTCAAAGGGCTGTAACTTTTTTTATATGCACATTTGTACTAAGGTAAGTTAGGTTCAATCAAACTATTTTTGGTCACAGAATATGTGATTAAATTTATGACCTGTATTTTCGTTACACCCTGTATATCCGGAAGCGTATAGATGAAGAATTTCTGATTGAGTGACAGGAGATGGGTTATGCTTACTGGAAGTTGCACCTTACTTTTTACAAGGTTTTCAGAAAATATATCTGAAAGCGTTTTATTCTTAAAACATCCAAAGAGGATGTGATTAATATCACACTGGGAAATATTATCGCATGACACTTTCCTGATTCGATAATTTTAAATCTAGCCAGGTGAGCTGGAAGAGCTACGTTTAGTCTTACGATAGTTGCAGCTGATCGTTTAGATATGTTTTATTGGAATATATGTGGTAATTCTGTTAAGGATAGTAACATAGAATGAATCTTATAATAATGATTATTTGAAGTATTCGCCAATACTTTCCATCTGTCTTTCCAGTTATAGTTTATTTTTTCATTGTGAAATTTGGTTAGATCCGTAACAGTGTAACTATATTCTTGTATTCTTGTATACAAGAATGCGTGGAAAACTTAGCAAGCCCGTCTACTATTTCATTACCTTTTATCCCGCTGTGACTTTTTGCCCAAATAAATGTTACATCTTTGTTTCTAATTTTATGTTTCATTTCACATATCAGCTCACATATCTTAAGATTTAATTCAATATTATTAAGTCCGCCAAGAACTGACTTGGAGTCCGAGATAATCACTGCATATTGTATATTTTCATGCTCCAGCCAATCAAGAGCTTTCCCAATAGCTACTGCTGCTGCGGTGTAAATAGAGCAATGCGAATGAATTTTTATTTTAAATGAATTGTTTTTGGAAGGAATGCATACTGCAGACCATACCTTTTCATCGTTAAGCTTAGATCCGTCTGTGTAGATTATGGTTTTATTAGTGTATTCACTCAATATGGATTTCAATAAAGCGTTATTGATTTTAGGTGATTCTGAAAATTTCGGAAATATAATATTTAGTTTTTTGTAAATCGTGCCAAAATCCAATTTATAAAGTGGCTTGACAAAGTTTGTTGCTAATGTAACCGGTAATTCATTGGTTTCCAGAAAAGTATCCGGTGGAGAATTTTTAATTCTCCAGTAATTGTTTACTAAATTTTGAATATATAATTCATACAGCATACTCAGTAAGTCACTTGTTCTTGCTCTCAATTTTAGAACATATTTGGTTGCCAATAAATTTCTACGATTTTATAAAGGCTGTTTATTACTTTCTTAGTTAGTTAGTCTCAGTTATTCTCAGTTATTCTCAAACTTTTAAACTGAATACGATCTACTTTTAGGTGATGCGTATTGCTTGCTGACCCTTTATAATATACATCCGTAATCCAGAATTGATCGCACGTAGGTCCTGTAGAACATCAATACAACTTTAGGATCGGCAACCCATTTTCTACCAGTAACACATTCTAGAAGATTTATACCTTTTTCACACCTTTTTTTTACATATTGGACATGTTTAGACCATAGTAATTTACGGTCTAAGATCACACCAAGATATTTATACTCATTGACGACAGGTATATCATATCCTGACAGGTTTAAACTATCAGGTGTACGTATCCCATGTCTCGTAAATATCATGATGGCAGATTTTTCTGGAGATATAATTAGTTCATGGTTTTTAGCCAAGTATCCACCAGTTTCACGATGTGTTCCAGAATCCTCACACAATCATCATATGAATCACGGATGGAATATTGTTCTGAAGCTATTTCCTTGTGGAATTTTTATGATTAACTACATATTTAGATGGGAAATACGCCACAATTAAATTGGAAAAATAATTTTATTAACGTTTCGAAGCCCAAATCGGGTTTCGTTTTCAAAATACAAAATAGTTCGAAACGTTAATAAAATTATTTTTTCAATTAAATTGTGGCTTATTTGTCGATCGAACAACTCAGTGGGGCTAACGGCTGACCGCCACTTCACTTCGACGTGAGGTATGTGAGTTCGAGCCCAGCCAGTTCATCGGAAATCAAAAAGGCTAACGCGTCAGTTTAAAGTTCTAAATGTGAATCTGGCGCTTAGACTGGAATATGCGGGCGTCTGATCGGCATATGAGGGAGCAGTACGGCAAGGGATAAGGATTCGGTGATACTCCCCCATAGATCCCTACCGGAAGGGCGTTAACGCCTAAAATACCGGTTTATACACACAATTGTGGCTTATTTCCCATCTAAATAGTTAACGGATGGAACAGATTCATATATTATATCATCGGCGTACTGGATACATTTTACGCAATCTGTAAAAATGCCGTGTATACTCGCTGATAATATATTGAAGAGAATCGGGCTTAATACAGACCCCTGTGGTAATCCTGTATGAGTTATTCTTGGACCATGTAACTGATTCATATGGTCTCTGAGATATAAAGTTCTGTTGCTAAAAATATTTACTATATTAGCGGATAAATTTGTGGACAACCCCGGTTCGCATAACTTTGAATGCATTATTGTTAAATTAACACAGTCTTAAGCGCCTTTAAGATCTACAAATAAACACGCTAATAATTTATTTTTAGAAAAATTGAGTTATATCTGTTGTTAAGTGACTGATTGCATCTAGTGTACCAAGACCTGATCGAAATCCGCATTGTGTACTTGGCAAAAGTTTATAGTGTTCAACGGTCCAGTTAAGACGATTTTTAATAATTATTATTTCGAAAGTTTTTGTTATACACGACGATAGAGAGATGGGTCACTTACTTTGCAATTGTTTATTACCAGGTAATTAATTTTATCGCCTTTTTGATAGAATAGTATTCTCCCGTTTTATACCGGTAACGCGGCTTTGGGATTATAGCAGGGTAGGGCCTACTCTATACAAGGTATATCTAGGCGCTAGGTATGGAAGGTAACAGGGCCAGTGCTACGATTCAACTGCTTATTGTTACTCCTGGTTTTACCCAAGGTACATATTTTATTCAGGGGCCTATATACATTTTCAAAAATGCCTAGCTTTTCTCGCCGGCGCTGGTATTCGAACTCCGTCCTACCTGCACGGAAGTCAGATATCATACCGCCTGAGCTACGCCGACCCTATATCGACTTTTTGGTACTATATATTTATAAACTCAAACTGCACGCAGAATCTAAATTATTCTATTATGTTTAATTGTTCTTTTATAAATAGGTCCTTAAGAAAGATCCTAATATTTACTGGCTTCATAAAATAACGAATGTTGAACTATGGAAAAAAACAAAACAAACCAGTATAATAACAACAATAAAGCAAGAAATGGAAATGGGTTGGTCATACCTTAAGGATAGATCCTAATAACATAACAGGACAAACAATATCAACCTGAGGGGGCAAGAAAGAATTAACGACCAGATAATACCGAGAAGGAAACAGTTATTAGAGGACACAACAGAATTAGCATAAGATGAGATGAAGTGAAAAACAAAGCAAGAAACAGAGGAGAATGGAAGGAACTGGTACGCAGATTACCCAGAAAATAAATACAAAGAATATTGACTAATCTTATCACCACCCGTCTTAGTGCGATGTCACATTATGCGTTTTGACCGGATGCGGTGGAAACGCATCCGTTTCCAACGTAACCGAACCGACCTGTCACACTGTGCGTTAAGTCTGGTGCAGTTTTTAAGCGCGTAACGATGTCTCAAAACGCGTCCGTTTCCAACGTAACCGGACCGACCTGTCACACTATTCGTTTTGAATGTATGCGGTGGAAACGCATCCGGTTAAAACGCATAATGTGGCATCGCACTTAGGTACAGCATCGGCCAAGAAACGCAGATGCGTCCAATACTCAACTACTAGTGGTGGTCCAAGAGAGAGAGAGAGAGAGAGAGAGAGAGAGAGAGAGAGATATAATTGTCCTGGAATTTGCCTGTGACTCGATTGTTGATCGCGTTTGGCGTTCCAGAGAGCTAGAGGTCATCCATCTGCCTCATCATTCATCTGACATTACATTAACCCCTCCTTAACACATTGCTCCTGTAACCTTGTCGGAACTGAAACTCAATACTGGTATCGGCAACTCAACCCTCTTTTGCAACCCCAGTTGCATAAAGTGGCAAGTTGTTTGAAGTTTCGATTTGACGTTTATTTACGCCAGCCAAAATAATTTAGGGTCCTGATCACAAGCGTTTATAGCCGATGTCACCCGAAGTCACGCGTTATTTTAAACTATGAAATTTTCATTTGCATTTTTACGTACAGTTTATTACGTTTAAAGCATTGTCGTTGTCAATTGTAGAATTATGTTAGAATTATTCCGCTGTCTAAAATTGATAAAGGACCCTAAATTGCTGTCCCGATATAAAGTTATAAAAAGCCTGTGACGGCACAATTTTTAAATTTGAGTTCGGCTATCTCGAAATATTGTTTTCAGATTTGGATCGAGGGGGCAAAATTACATAAGAATTCATCGGCAGATCGGTTTTAAGTATTGCCACAACGGCAACGCACAAACGAACAGACTTTGCGAGTTTGTAAAAGAAATCTAAATTTTGGTTGAAAATAAAGCGCAGCATGAACCTATGCTTTTGTGAATTTGAAAAAGTATGCTGTGGTATTGTTATTCATTCATTCGTTGTTTTCCTGATTTAATTTTAATATTTAGGAAATAAATCCCTATTTTTGGTTAAGGTCTAAAACACTATTCACAGATGAACTCTTGAGCAATGCTAAAAGTATTAATAAAAGTTTAGTGATGTTGACATTGAATTAAACTTTTTAAATTAACATAATTTACATATGGATAAATGTGTCCGACGTAAACGCAATTGTATCTACAGGATGTCTCAAATTAAAAGACGAAAAAATTTCAGCTCTTTCTCGTTGTCGAATTATTTCAGATGTGATGAACGACCAATGAATTACCAGCTTGTAGGACAACCGTTGAATTACAAAACTGAAAATAAATTAGACTTTATCTAACAATAAAACACTGAAAATGTTTGTTTTCTATACTTCCACAAAAGGTACTACAACTATGTGACTACAGCGGTGTTTCGGCAGAATGCCTTTCTCAAGTGATTTAGATTTTTTTTTGATGGCTACTACCAGAAAAATAAAATCAGAAGAGTAAAAGCTATAGCAAAACTTCAATAAAATGAGATTACTCCGCACAAGAGGTTAAGAGTTATCTAACAATAAAACACTGAAAACGTTTGTTTTCTATACCCACAAAAGGTATTACAACTATGTGACTACAGCGGTGTTTCGGCAGAGTGCCTTTCTCAAGTGATTTAGATTACTATGGGTTTGCCTTTTTAAAGTCTTTAATTTAAGAGGTTGAGGAGTGGGGAGCTGTTTGTCTCGAGTTGGCCATTCAGAATTATATCTGTATTTTTCAATTTATTTATTGTATTTTTCCATGGATGGAAATTAATAAATAGAAAACTACAGATATAATTCTGAATGACCAACTCGAGACAAACAGCTCCCCACTCCTCAACCTATTCAGTTAAAGACTTTAAAAAGGCAAACCCATAGTAATCTAAATCACTTGAGGAAGGTACTCTGCCGAAACAACTGTAGTCACATAGTTGTAATAAATTTTGTGAAAGTATAGAAAACAAACGTTTTCAGTGTTTTATTGTTAGATCAAATAAACTACCATCAAGTAACGGTCGAATCCATCAAATTATACTTTGTTCCATAGCTTTAATTCGAACACAATTCGGGGGGTCATCTCTGTGAGAATAGCCAGATATAGAAGCTTTAAAACCACTATACTAGAGGAGCAAACATTAGCTGACCTGCTTTTGACTTCCGTGTTTTGGGTTACGGCATTTAGTTGGTTGGCAACGGTGAGAAAAAACCATGCAGTGACAGAAGTCGATCTCAGCGATACTAAAAAATACAAAAAGTTGTTTTTTGATTTGCTTGTAAACATGTTTTTGCTCCCACTCACTAAACTGAACAATTGTTAAATATTTTGGCACATAAACAAACAAATCTTTCTTAAAATATAATTCGAATTATTATAGAAATATAGAAAACAATAGTTGTTATTTGTTTAGAAATTAGTTCTGGGACTTACTGAGTATTAACTATTAAACGAAAGAAATGGTTTTTACCTAAAATTAATAAAAATTTTAAGTTAAGTTTTCATTAACTAAATGCCACATTATGTATTAAAATATAATATTCGTGCAGTCATTAAAGGTGGATATGAGCTATTACCTCCGATTTTGTTGAACCTCCATCGATTT
Source organism: Diabrotica virgifera virgifera (assembly GCF_917563875.1). Classification (NCBI taxonomy): domain Eukaryota; kingdom Metazoa; phylum Arthropoda; class Insecta; order Coleoptera; family Chrysomelidae; genus Diabrotica; species Diabrotica virgifera. Next base: position 235,636,659 of record NC_065449.1, read on the forward strand.
GCATGAAACTTGGTGAGTGGTTAGAGGATATATCAAGGAACAAAGGTGACATGGTGCCAACTTGCGATTTTACCCTGGGGGTGGATGCCACCGCTTCTCGAGGGTGAAAATTATTTTATTAAAAATGACTCCACAATTCAATATAAGGAGAAAGTCTAAGCAAAATTTGTTACGTAAAGTTATTAATATAAATCAAATCTTACTGAGTTATTAAAGATCAAAGATTTTAATTTTTCGTGAGAAAAATACATTTTTTAGCCGATTTTTTATAAATAACTAAAAAACTAAAAATTTTTTGCAAAAAAGTTACTATGTATTACCAAAATTAATGATAATAAAAAGTGAAACAAACTACTTACTGAAAAAACTTTCTAGTGTTAACTAAAGTGAGATATAGGTAATTGAATGTATATTTTTTCGGCGTGTACCCAAATCTAAGTATTGAAGCTTAAATAACGGGAAAATGATGCATTTTATAACATACACTTATTAAACATTTGTCAAAGTACATAGAAATATCTACCAAATGAGCCCCCAAACAAGTTGATAGCATTAAAATTTATGCTACAAATTTTTTTTCAAAACTTATCTTTTAAAAATTTTTTCAAGAAATGTTATGGTTTTTTTGTAATACCTCCGTTAATTTTTACGATACCAGATTCACCTAAAAATCATTTGTGCTAATTCTAAGCTAATTTGTGCTAATTCTCTAACAAAAAAAGGTAATTCTATGTGCTATTAAACCCCGTTGAATTTAATCTTTTAAACCCCTTTCTTTCTTAAAAATTAAAGGTTAAATGGCCCCGGTTACATGGTTCTCACAGAAAAATTTAAGCTTTAAACGTTTCTATCTCGGTTATTTTTTAGAATAGTTTATATATTCTATAATAATTAGAAATAATAAAACTGGTAAAATACTTGATACTGAAAAAACTAAAAAATTATATTATATACCCTATTCCACGAACATACGACTGTTGTGGATTATCTCGACAACGAATAATTTACTGTGCAAATTATGAAGAACGAAAGTAAATTTCAAAATACATGGTTCTTTATTGGAACAACTATTAGAGTCATTTACTTTCGCATTTCTTATGTTGCACACTAAAATATTCGTTGTCGCGATAATCCAAGACAGTCGTATATTCGTGGAATAGCCCATATAAAATATCATTTTTTTCGTATATTGAGTATTTTTGGAGTTATTATCAAAAGAAAATGAAAATTACGATAATTTTAAAAATTCTGATTTTTTAAGTTAGGAAAATCTTTTTTTTTTTCAAAAATATGCCTTTTAAACCGGTCAAAATTTTTGAAATTATTACTTATCCTAATATAAAGAAATTCTTTTATGGATTACTATAAATTTTTAATTTTTATGGAAATGGCGTATGTTTTATTTTTCACTTTTTCCTAAAGAATTTGAAAAGGTTCTCTTATTTTCATCATAACTTCCTTAATTTTGATGCTATTAACTTCTTCAGGACCTCATTTGATAGGTATTCCGAAGTACTTGGACATGTTTTTAAAAGATATTTTTTATAAAATGCATCGTTTTCCCGTTATTTAAGTTTAATTACTTATATTTAAGTACTCGTTGAAAAAAATATATATTTAATTACCCATAACTCACTTTGAATTAACATTAGTGTAGTTCTTTAATTGAGGAGTGTATTTTGTTTTTATTACCTTCAATTTTGATAATAATAACTTTTTTGTTAAAGATTATAATTTTTGAGTTATACGTGAAAAACAGCTATAAACATGAATTTTTTTACGAAGAGATAAAATCTTTGATCTCTAATAACTCAAAAATATTGATTTTAATTAATAACTTTATATAGCAAATGTTGCATAGAATTTGTCCCTCTATCGATTTATAGTATTATTTTTAATAAAATAATTTTCAAACCAGAAAAGGGGTGGCATCCACTCCCATGGTAAAAGCGCAAGTTGGCATCATGTCACCTTTGTTCCTTGAAGTATCTTGTAACTACTCACCAATTTTCATGAAAATCGATGGAGGTTCAACGAAATCGGAGGTGAAAACCTTCAGTGACTCCACTATAAAGAATATTATCTTTCGTGAAATAAGGCAACGCTCGATTAGATTCTAGTATGCCATGTCACTTGTTGAAGGTGGTGAATGTTTTTAATTGAAGGAATGGGCTGATGGCAGCGACATCAATAAATTACTCTACCAAATAGAGAATGTATAAAATAAACATAATTTGTTTAATAAATAATTAATCACAATGAATATCGCAAATAATAGATACAGTCGAATGTGGTGAATGTTATTAATTGAATAAACGGGCTGGTGACAACGAAGACAACAATAAATCACTTCATCAAATACATACATAATGGTAGGGGAGCCCGAGCAAGGATTTTTGCAGTTACTCGACTTCGTCAGAATTATCACATGGGGAGAAACCTTGTACCCTGTAAATGTACCTCTACCACACCTTCGCTCTTAATTACGGGGAAGTTCGTTTAGGGGCGTCCGAAAAAAATCTATCCTTTGAAAAACTCGAAATCGTCAGATTCAGGTAAGGTAAGTTAAGTACATCCAAAACAGTCTGTATTTCAAAAATTTCACGAGTTGAGCGGTAAGAAAATGAGTGAGTGAAACGAACGTCAGATAGAAAAACTATAAAATATGTAAATAATGAATGGGTTGCATGTGTGTGTCCATACTACTGTAGTAAAGAAAAGAGAGACGTTCTCACAAACAATTTATTTTACAAGTGACGACCGGTTTCGCTGTCTACACTTCACAGTATCTTCAGGTCCCGGTTAAAGTAAAATTAAATGTTTCCGGTATAAGGGAAGAATATAGTAGTAGTCAATATCATACTTTTTCTCTGCACTTTGCTAAAAGGAGAGTTGGTAGAGGGATAGATTTGACTGTAATATATTAACAAAACATTGGCAGAATCTTGAGGGGATTAATAAGAAAAGACGACATTCAACCGAGAAAAACGAAAAATTTATAGTTATATATAAAGTGATGTAATTTTTAATCAGTTGTATAGATTTTATTTATACAGGATTAATTATTCGATGTTGTTCAGGATGTTCAAGAATTCATAGATGTAAAAATTGGGTGTGCAATTTTTAGACAAGATTTGTCGGATATGCAATAGTTGTGATCTGATTTGGAAAATTTGTTTGATTTGTTTGAAAAATTAAAATTGAAAAATTAGTAATTTGCTAAAAAATTTTATATTAAAAGTGTCAACCAATAAAATCATTAATAGCTAATTCAGAATTAAAGTCAAGTGTATAGGTAATGCAATAGATGATATTAAATTTTTTGTAATATAAAGTTATAATTATCTGTAGAGCAATGAAACTTTATGGAATATAACTAAAAAAATTGAAAAAGTAATATATGAACAAATAAAAGAAAAAACTTCTTTTCATTTATGTTAATATCTGTTGAATTTAATAAATAGTTAAGGAAACGATGTACATCCGTGCGAATTCCTCAGATTGCGCCGCCATGATATACTTGGTCTCCCTATGCGTCTTTTTCCTTGGATCTTTCCCTGCATAATGAGTTGAAGCAAGATGTGCTGAGTTAAACTTTTAAAATTACACAGATAATCTCTATTAAAATCAAAGCATTATATTTTAAAACATACTTTTTGTCAATGTGACTTTTCAAAATCAAGTTTGGTACACCCTATATATAAACACGTATATTGCATTTATCATGGACCATTATATTGTTTATTGCATATTTTATAAAAAACTGTTAAGTATTAAAACAAATTTATTCCGGAAAACGCATGTTTTATCATGATATATCTTTAATCCGAGATAACCAGTGCATAATACTAAATTTACATTTTTCTGTGAATAATTTTTAAATTAATTTAACGGATTTTAAGTAGAAGGTTGTAATTTACCCTTGGATGTTGTCTGCCATTAGACAAAATATAGATACAATAATTACCAAGACAAGCATATTTTAGTTATGAATGAATGTCAATACATAACTGTGGATTGTGGAACCGTAGATAAAAACTGGAAAGGAACATCGAAAGGATCGGCAAACCAAAATGGAGAAGGGCACTACACACATCTAGAATAACATATGACGAATGTACAAAGAGATAATTATTGAAATAGAAACCAATGGAAATTAAGAGTAGGGTCGGTCGGACTGACGATTTTAAAAGACTAAATAAAACCTGGATAAACGCACCTGCAGGCGCAGATGCAGATGGGGGTTAACGAGTCCATGGACCCCCCTATTGCCTTCAGTCTCTTATTTTTTTACAGTTTTACTATTAACCGGACTTTAGCAAAGGAACATTACTGCTATAAATTATCAATTTGTGTAACTATTTTATGCAGAATGCTTCATTTGAATTATTAACTTATGCAATTATTACTTTATTAGATACTTTAGGCGTTTGATGCAACTGAATATATGGAATGGCATGACTCAATAGGAAATATCATTCATTAAAAGATAGCTATCAAAGTGGGACTCCTCCATCTCTCATATTATCAATACGTTCCTGAGAGTATGCTTGAGAATGACAATTACAAAACTGGGATTACAGACCAAACAGTGTCAAATAACGGAACATATTTCATACTATAAAAAGACCAGGTTTATATTTTTTATATTTTATATTTTATATATTTATATATAAACATACAATAGTTAATAAATATTTTTTGACAAGAGACAAACAATACGAATTGATATGGTTATACCTAACAAAAATAATCGGCGTGTCAAATATAACGAAAAGATCTCCAACTACGTAGATTTGGAAGTAACAGAAAATACCTATTATTCTCTCTACTACTGGAATCATTCCGAAGAACATTCTAGAAACCACAAAATAGTTGGGTGTGAATAAATATCTCTATATAGATGGAGAGCTAGAGGCGAGAAATCATCGTCATAAGTAATATGGAGTTTGGCATGTGAAATGTGTCTATTGTATATTGATAACTATGACCCCTTTCAGGCTGACACGTCAGTGGATACAGGAAGTAGCAATAAGGGATGAAACGGGAAAGTTGGTGCAGTCATTAAATGTTTTCACCTTCTATTTTGTTAAACCTCCATAGATTTGCATGAAAATTGGTGAGTAGTTAGAGCATAACTCAAGAAACAAAACTGATATGGTGCCAACGTGCGCTTCTACACTGGGGGTGGATGCCACCCCTTCTCGGGGGTGATAACTATTTTAATAAAAATAACCCCACTAATCAATAGAGGGACAAATTTTAAGCAAAATTTGTTACTTCTAATTATTAAAATAAATCAATACTTTTTGAGTTATTAAAGATCAAAAATTTGAATTTTTGGTGAAATAAATGCATGATGTAAAGCGGTTTTTCGTGAATAACTCAAAAACTGTAAGTTTTATCAAAATAGTTATGATTACCAAAATTGAAAATATTAAAAAATAAAAGAGATTTCTTATTCGAAAAACCTTTGAGAATTAACAAAAAGTGAGTTATAGGTGATGGAATTTATATTTTTTTCGGCTAGTACCCAAATCTAAGTATTCAAGCTCAAATAACGGGAAAATGGTGCATTTTATAAAATATATTTACTGAACACTTGTCAAAGTGCTCAAGAATACCTATCAAGTGAGCTCCAGATGAAGTTTATAACATCAAAGCTAAGCAAGTGATGATGAAAGTAAGAGAACCCTTTCGAGTTTTTAGGAAAAAGTTAAAATTAAAACATACGCTATTTATATATTTATTTTGAAATTTGTTAACAGAATAGTTTTTAATGGAATTTCGGGAATGAAGTTAGGATTATAATTTATTATCAAGTTCGTTTTATTACAATTTAAATATTTTAAACAAGTTAAAAATGCGAGCATTTTTATAACGAAAACTTTGTTTTTTATGTATTTAAATTCCTAATATGGAAAATTGCTGAAAATTATGAAAAGTTGTTTAGAATTAAAAATTATGTTTATTGTGCAATTATATCCTACTATTTAAATATTGTGAGCTATAAAGGCACTTTTCTGAGCGAATTTCTTGAGCAAAATTGATATTTTTTACACATCGACTAAAATCGATACAATTTTGTATAATCTTATGTTTATGATTGCATCTTGGATTTTAGACCGTGCAGATCTTTTTATGAAGAATAATTTTTGTTCGTAAAATTAATAATAAAAGAGTTATAAATGAAAATTATGATTGGTAGGTATCTCTAATTTGAGAAAAAAATTTAATATTTTCTTTTTATTAGAAGAATGTAGATAATAGTTACATTATTATAATAATTATTAATTATTTAATTATAATAATAACAACTATTGCATATATTAGAACACAGTTTTTAATTCTAAACCATTTTTCGTAGTAACAATAATTTACAACAGTGTGAAAAAAGAGGTACTTTAATCTTGAGCGAAATTCATATTTTTTAAAATACCTCCTATAATATAAGTAAAATTTGCTATCTGATGATTGAATCGTAGGTTTTAGACGATGCAGAACTTTTTATGAATTTTAACTTTATTTCGTAAAATTAAAAATAAAAAAGTGTCCCGTAATATATGTGTCCAACTTAAGTAGACACACTGTATATTATACAATATAATATACATAATACATAAATCATTGGGTAGAAAGCACCAAAAATTTGTAACCTGCCATTTAACATTACTTACATTAAAATTAATAAGTAATATTTATTTATTTGATATTTCAATTCTTTTACAGTTTATATGAAGTAATATATTTTTGAAATAATATGAAATTTTCAATAACATTTTTACGTACAGTGTCTCCATTGTAGAATTATCTCGCTGTCTAAAATTGCTAAAAAATTATAAATTGCTGTCCCGAGATGCAACTTGTCTTTGAGGTCGGATATCTCGAAGACGGTTTGAGATATCTAAATGCCGTTTTCAGATTTGGATTCAGGAGACAAAACCACATTGACATCGGTACATAAGCTCCAGATATTGCAGGGGTGGCAACGCAGGAACGAACGACCGGACTTTGCGAATTTATAAACGAAATCAAAATTTTCGTTGAAAATACTGTTTATTTTTCACTTTCGCTATCACATTCACTAAAATCGCTATCATAATTATTTTCATCACTTATTATTGGAAAACATCGATTATAGTCACAGCCAGTTAGAGCGTGGAAACCGGCTAAAGCTTTGCATATTGAATCTCCAAAATGTTCGTAAATTTTACAGATATCAATATAATGTTTTTTTCCTGCGTTTCCAGACTGTATCCAAATGTGTAAATTACTGTTCAAGTGATGCATATTACTTAACATAATAACCAGAATATCTGTATCTGAGCACTTTATGATTACATTGGCATATTTCTCTAGTTGACATACGTGGTATATTATTTTAGTGTCTGCCTCCTCATGAGCTGGACAACTAAAATATGGAGTTTCGTCTTTCTGCACTTCTCCATTTTTACTAACGAAAAATTTGTGACAGTCAACAAAATTAATATATATTATTTTACCTTGCAGAAAAGGTGCTACTTCGTTATCAGCCCAATAAGTCAAAAAAAATCGAACCAAAGCCTCTTTGAATTTGTTATTTCTTAACTCTTTAATAAAATCGACTCGCCTCTTTTGATTGGGTCCTGATATACAGAAAACGCGATCGGCTTCTTTGTTACCTCTTGTAGATCTTTCACAGTCTTTAATTGACGGTAGGAAATATTGATCAAATATCATCAATCCGTCAATTTAAGAGCACATGCGTGAAGTTACGAATGATAAAAAAACATATTATTATTAATTAAATGTATGTTACTAAAATATTATTTTTATATTATTTGCTCATGGAGCACATGCGTGAAGTTACGAATGATAAAAAAACATATTATTATTAATTAAATGTATGTTACTAAAATATTATTTTTATATTATTTGGATATTTAATTGAATTTTTTCTATCGATATAAACTTAGTGGCGGTTCTAGCCACGGGCAGGGGGCAGCTGCCCCCCCCTTTCAGTTTTTACAGTACTTTTGTACTATAATTTTCGTTAAAAAGGCACGTTATCTTGTTTATTCACCGGTTGTGTTCCCTTGCCCCCCACTTTTTTTGGTCTAGAACCGCCCCTGTATAAACTGAATATGTACAGAAACTGAGGGTGTCCAATAATGGGCACATTTGACATAATATTCAAATACATTTTTGCTATATTTTATATAAATGTCTTAAAACAATTTTAAAAACTTATATAAATAATATAATAATTAAGCTCCAAATTTTTGGAGCCTAAACTTTGAAAAATGTTTGTAGCATAATGTTTAATGGTATCAACTTTTCCGGGAGCTCATTTGATACATATTTCCAAGTACTTTGACAAGTGTCAGTAAATATATTTTATAAATTGCACCGTTTTCCCGTTATTTGATCTTGAGTACATAGATTTGGGTACTAGCCGAAAAAAATATACATTCCATCACCTATAACTCACTTTTTATTAATTCTCACAGGTTTTTCGAATAACAAATCTCTTTTATTTTTTATTATCTTCAATTTTGGTAATCATAACTATTTTGATAAAACTTACAGTTTTTGAATTATTTACGAAAAACCGCTTTACATCATGCATTTATTTCACGAAAAATTCAAATTTTTGATCTTTAATAACTCAAAAAGTATTGATTTATTTTAATAATTAGAGGTAATAAATTTTGCTTGAAATTTGTCCCTCTATCGATTAGTGGGGTTATTTTTAATAAAATAGTTCTCACCTCTGAGAAGGGGTGGCATCCACCCCCAGGGTAAAACCGCACGTTGGCACCATATCAGTTTTATTTCTTAAGGTATGCTCTAACTACTCACCAATTTTCATGTAAATCGATGGAGGTTTAACAAAATAGGAGGTGAAAACCTTTAATGACTGCGTTAACTTTCCCCTTTCATCCCTTATTGCTACTCCCTGTATCCTCTGAGGTGTCAGCCTGAAAGGGGTCATAATTATCAACATACAATAGACACATTTCACATGCCAAACTCCATATTACTTATGACGATGATTTCTCGCCTCTAGCTCTTAGACTAATAGATAGACCATATTGAAAGCTGCACCACTTTTTAAACAATACACGAAATTTTCTGGGAGCTACTCCAGCATACCAAGTCACCTAGGACTCGATAGTACGGAAAGAGCGCCACTAGAGCTCAATCATTTTGATACCGTACTTATCTGGGATAAATGAATTTTCCCCTTAGAAGAAGTAAGAGCCGTGTGAGTTATAAAATGGTCAAAAACGGATATAAAAGTCTTCAGAAGAAAACAAAAGCACTTCTCGCTAAGACACAAAAATATCATCCACTTACTCCACTAGTGCAGTAGAGAGAATACCTTTACCACGGCGCTAGCAGCTACTTTAAATAGCTCAATTTGCGCAGTAGATGAAACAGCGCTGCTAAAACTGATGGAACAAGCAATGAGCGTAAACCACCTTTCTAAGCCAGAAAAAAAGCTAACCTGGATGAGGAAACCTCTGCATTAGCGGCATCTCAATGAGATCAGCCAAAAATATGTCGGCAATATATTGTCGAACTATTGGTTGACTTCAGGATATTTGTCGAAACAGAGGTTTTCCTAGTGGCTATTCAAGATCAGGTTATACCAACTAAAAATTACCAGAAACATGTAGTCAAAGACGCTCAAGTCCAAAATGACAAATGCCGATATGGATGTCAAGCAAAAAGAAACTATCCAACTTCTTACAACGGGCTACCAGCTGATAGTCGATATCGATTATAAAGAACGCCATGACTCAGTAGGAAATATTATGCACCAGGAATTAGCCAATAAACTGGGACTTCTCCAAACCGACCATCTTCCTTGTTATCAATACGTCGCTGACAGAATGGTTGAAAACGACAACTACTAGCTATACTGCCGTGCTTAGCTAAAACGCCGTATCTGCAAAAATCTGAAAAAATTAGATTTATACATTTTTCTAACCCAAATGTACATATCTATCTTATTTGCTTACTAAAAATGACGTAAGTTAAGCCAAAATACATTAAACACAACGCATTTTATGCCGTATCTACAAAAATGTTCATGGATACTTAGAATAAATGCGTCATATGAAAAAAACTTAGAAAAAACGCCGTATTTAAAGGTCACTTGCCGCGTTTATCCTAAGCAGGCACTAGATGCGGCGTTCTGCCTAAGCATTTGACAGATTTTTACAGCATGTGTAAAATTTTTAATAAGGTTAGTTTGTTGCCATTTTTCAACGTGAACGGTTGTTTGATATAATTTTTTAAATATGTCAAATAGAAAATACAACAAAGTTAATACTGCAGAACGCTATTTTTTCTTTATCAATAGAAAATCTAAACACATTATGTTTGAGTTGTTGGTGATCAAGAAATAATGTGAGGTATAGCGGAGTTTCCTATGTGTATGAATATTGTTGTTGATGCGACATTGTATTATTACGTTACATCAGGCATTTTAAACAGTGCAAATTTTATAAAGTTTTTTCGAAATAGGAATTTTGGTACGAAGTATTTTGATCGCCGTACGTCGTAGAATTTCCAAATAAAAAATGTGTTAATAAAAGTACATAGTTAAATCAATGTATAATAATTAATAATTAAAAATAAACTTGATCGTAAATGTTAATCGTTTCTGGAATGTTTTTAATTTTAAAATTCAAGAAACGCCCCTTATTAAAACGCAAACTTATTAAGGCTATGGGTACATAATTCGCAAATATTTTAAGTGTATCCCTACTTTTTCTGTCTTTACACGGCAAATTACGTGTAGTAAAATTCACACTGGTATGGATATGTAAACATTACTAGAATGTCATTCTACTTGAAAATGTCATCATTAATTTAAAGAGATGGGTTTTGAATGTTCTTGGATAACTGTTATTTTTATAATTGCAAATTATTAATTCAGTTAATAAATGTGATAATTTTTTCACTAACTATGTATTCAGTGATTGTAATAATTTATTTGTACAACAAAAACTAATACTCAATCGAGAAAAGAGGAAAAGTGATTTTTTAATAATATATTGTTATGGAACGCTTACAACTTTGAACATCTTTAACAACAAAATACTTGGATACAGAATATATTATCTTGATTTATTCTTTGCTTGGAACTTCCACAAATAATACACAGTAAATAACTTTTTATTAAGTTCACGTCTTAAATCAATTATTTATCAAATACACTATATATCAATAATATTTCATCAATAACTCAAAATATTCCTGATGCAATGTCAAATATTTAAAATTGTCACTGATTGTCAGTGTCTGACTGACAATATATGCTGACAATATTATATTCGGCTGAGTGCGTTGTAAGACAAAGATAGATTTGGAAGATATTACCACGGCATTGTGTCCATTTTTTTCGAATCCTGAAGAAACCAATAAATATTTTTGAAAAATTTAAACGCAGAATGAAAGACTAAATTATTACCGAGGGCCGAAAGTCCCTTAGAATAAATAAAAAGTATATTTTGAATGAGATATTTGAAATTAAAAATCACACTAAATTTTCTCTTAGTTTTTCATCCCTGTAACTTATTAAAATAAACATTATAGAAGTTCTCAGGGACTTTCGGCCCTCGCTAATAACGTATTCTTTCATTCTGCGTTTAAATTTTTCAAAAATACTTATTAGTTTTCTCAGGATTCGAAAAAAATGAATCCCCATTTGAATAGCATTGCAGCCGAAAATACGTACCGATCCTCTTAATTCCAAAATTATTTCCAACACTTTTTTATCCATTTTCATGACACACTTTTATAAAAAATGTTTTTTATTCTCCTTTTTCATCGTTATATTGTATTTATTATACAGTAGACTCCCTCTATAACGAGAACTGAAATGGCAGACTAATTACCTCGTTATACGCGGATCTCGTTATATCAGACAACAATAATATTGTGCATACATACCTATATCGTTGTCTAAAATATTAACTTTCTATTATATAGTGATGCCATTCGGAGCAATATAAGTTGCTAAATATTGTTTCTTCCACAATAAGGCTTCGCCATCATAAATTATAATTTTTTTACAATATTCAGTATCGGCCAATAAATAAACAGAACAGGAAGAACTTTATTATAGGTAGGCGTGGATTTTTATTAAAGCACTACCCTCGATATCTTCAGTGGAGTCGGCCTCAACAGAAAACAGTGGAGGCATGTTGTCGAGTCGGCTAAAACCCACGAAGGGTTGTAACGCCACAGAGTATAGATGTTGGGAATTTATGTATACAGGTAGGTAGTTGGGCTATTTACTTGTAGCCATTACAGCGCTAAAAATAGATAAAGAATAATAAAGATACATATTTTACGATTTCATTTTTCCTCGTTATATAAATGTTCAGTTCAATAGGAATTTTATGGGACATCTAGTGTACCTCGTTATAAGCGAAACCTCGTAATAACCGTGTTCGTTATAGAGAGAGCCTACTGAATTATAAAATAAGAAAATGCTTAGCGCAAACGCAGTACTACATTCTTCCTAAAGAGGAAGAAGTTAATTTTTATGTAGTATACTTAGAAAGAACGCAGTAACATGAGTTTTTAGAGTAAATAAAATATATTTTGTCAATCTTATGTATAAATATGAATTCTATGATATTTATTATGTTGTATATAAAGTAGAAAACAAAAAAATTCTAAATAGTTTTCAACGGCTAGACATTTAAACAAAAACCGATTTTACTCAAATGCGATCTCTCTGCAGATACGGCGTTTTTCCTAAGGACGGCAGTATACTGGAACCGCACTTTGCTCAGAGCTTTAGAGGGAACGTGAGCCGTATGGCTAAATCTGGATAATGATAATAATATTTTTGGTAAATCTGGCCCCCCTATTATGAATTTCTAGATCCGCGCCTATGCACCTGGATAGATGGGATTGAAAACACGAGGAAGAGCCCTATGTTCAGCAGTGGATTAACGAGAATGGATGATGAGTGTAAGAGTATTTTCTGTATTTATTTATTATCATTTCATCCAGTTATAAGGAAACAAGCTTTCTCTCCAATAAACAGTCCAATATGTTCTAGAATTTAAATCCTTTCAATCGGTAAATTTTCTACAGGAATGAGATAAATTGCTTTACTGCTTCGACTTCAATTTGGAGTATGTCTAGTTTCCCAAAAGTAATCTCTTATCATTTTAAGAGATTCTTCCCATTTTTCTTCAGTATCATTATCGTACCGTATTTTGTACAGTTTTGAGTAGTGAGATATTATATTTTTGTCTCTCCTTTTATTCTTTAACTTCTTTACATATTATTTTAGTTATGTAGCCTTTATATGTTTTCTGTTTTACATCTTACTCCATATGTTTTTCTTTAAATATTAAAATATAATTTATGTACTAGCCTCGATATGTTACTGACTTACTAATCGTAGTATTTTCTTTCTATTGGTTTCCTCTTTTAGTTTGGGTAAACATATCCTACTGCATTCTACCGAGGAATTTGCGACACACTTGGTTTAATTAATATAATTAACAGATTATTATACATTGCTTGAGCAGAACTAATGCCAGTTAAAATAATAAATTGAAAATAATGATAAATATAACTAAAATTACTTTTTTGTACGATTGATCATTTTTGGCTGTTTACCGTGACAGATTTTACGTCAGTAGGTGACATTTACTAGCAACTCGACGGTAAGTAATCCAACGCGACGGTAACTACTCCAACTCGACGGTGAGTAATTCATTTACCGTCGAGTTAAAAATCTCTTAATTTTAATTTATTTTTTGAAAGAATAAAGAAAACTAACGAATTGTTTATTAATATTGAAACTTATGGTACAATTTGTTAAATTATTTAATGAAATCTCACTTGTTTGGGCTGTGGTTTCACTTCTAACAGAAACTCCTGCAGAATCGCATACATTAGTAGTATTACTAGTATTGCACAATATTTTTTCGGCAAAATCTATTTTGTTTTGAAGAAAATCTTCTACATAGCTTTCTGCCACTGTCGATGAACGCCAACCTCCATGACGCTTTAATCCGAGGACATCAACACCTTTATTAGCCAAAAGCGTTGCTGATGTCCTCCTGAACGAATGGCCAGTATAGTTCTCGGGATTAGGCAAATTTAAGAATTTGGCAATTTGAGAAGACCAGCCCCCGATTGTCCCTTTCCCTATTACTTGAGCACAACATTTTCCTTTGGCGTATCTTAAGAACAAATGATTTGATTTTACTTGTAATGGACGAAGTTTTATATACTTTATGCACCCTAGTTACTACCTAACAACCAAAGTATCTATCTTGGTAAAACGAATGAAACTTGTCAATATGACGAAAATGTTTAATTTTATAATTTATAATGGTATCAATCGTGCAAAAAACGTTATAAGCATGTCGAACGTTAAGGGTAACCGATCTCAGACAATAATTGGAGTCGTCGCTCCGCTGCTCCTCCAAACAATTGTCTTCGATCGGTATAAAACCCTTACCGTTCTCCATACTTAATATGCTATATTCAATTTTAAAAATATTCCAATATCTGGAAATCGAAATATGTAGTTATGGGGATGTTATGGGGATGTTAAAGTGAGCGTCAGAAAGCAAGCAAACAAAGCCAATTACGCGTCAGGATGTCTGAGGGACGTCATCTGGAGAAACAAAGATATGATGCTGGAAGGGAAAGTACGCATACACAAATCATGTGTAAGACCGATCATGACGTACGCGATAGAAACAAGATGTGACACACCAGAAACCAAGAGGATACTGAGAACATCAGAAATGAGAACTCTGAGGTTAATAACTGGGAAAACACTGAGAGACAATACCGAACGACAGAATACGAGACCTCTGTAACATACAAGATATAGTACGGTGGGAAAGACAGAGACGACGAGAGTGGAATCAGCATGTGACGAGAATGGACAGCGAGAGAATAGCCTGTATAGCCAGGGATTCTAAGCCAACAGGCAAGAGACCAATAATAGGAAGGCCCTTTGAAAGGTTGCGGGATACCTGGCAGTCAACATCACAGCTACGAATACAAGCTCAAAATCGGTAAGGAACAGGCCAAGAGGCCTATTATAAGAAGAAGAAGAATTTTAAAAGTACCCTATAAATTTTAAAAACATAATAATATGAAGCCTCACGCTAGTCTACAGTATCGCCTACTGCACCTACCACTTTTTTGTTTTAAAAAATAAGTGATCATTTATAAAAAATTAAATTAGTTATTTCTGCATAACGGATTTAGCAATAGCTGCTTAAAAAATAATATTTTTTATAATTTAACGTACCAATTTACCAGAGGCCACTGTAAGAGCCATTGTTTTGTTTATGTTATTTTTTCATCATTTAACAATGTCGTTAAAATATACTTTAAAATTAATAATATTCAGCATTATCTCCTTACAAGGTTTTACGATCAGATAAAATCATATGAATACCAATAATACGATCTTCTAAATTATGCAATATATTATCGGATAATCAATACCAACCTGTCATAACTACTTGTGTAATAACATCTAAGTATATTATATATAAACATATTCCTGTCAAAAATAAAATTAATTAAATTTATTAATAGCACATTCCTATACTGTAATAGGGGCAAAGGCTCTCGTTGTGTCCAAGAAATCTGTATATTTATTTAATATTTTGTTTTTTGTGCTTGTTTCCCCTCATTTGTAAACAAAAATTAATGATGGACAATACTGAGCTCAGTGGGGCTTGGTACAATGACTTGGGGCCCAAGCAAGCAATTTAGTTCCGCGGAAAAGTAATTAGAAGATAAAGGCATAAAGCGCTTCACGCTGGCCTAGTTTTGAATTCGATTAGGGCACCACATTGGAATCTTATTAGCCAGGATTCCATTGTGAAGAGCATTTGGCTACGATAGTTGTGCCCCATCGCGCATCAGCGTGCTATGGGGGTGGGGGGAAGGGGGCCTGGGGTATTGGAGCGAGGTGGGGTGATCCCTGTTTTTACTCGGTTCAAAACACTTCGCCTCAATGAATTGTTACACCCGAATGTAGTTTTTCGATAGGGTTAAATTAAATTGCTTTCTTGCTTGGGCAGGTCATGTGGTAAGATTAAAGGAAGACAGATGGTTAATGGACAGAGACAAGACGGTAGATGATCGGTAGGCCGTCCTAAAAAATATGGAAGGATGTTGTTGAAGCCGATTTATCTGAGACTGGGGTACAATAATGGAAAATGAAAGCACAAGATCGTAGAAGATGTAGGGTATAGTGGATGAATGCTGACTCACCCCGAGTTGTAAAGTCAGTCAAGCAGAAAAAGAATGTAAATTCTAATCCATTACTGATCGAAAAATACTCCTTAAATAAAAAAAGAGATGCTAAGTATGTAGGTAGATTATTTAGGTATAATCATCCTCTATACACTAAACTATAGTCTTTGTAGAACTGTAGAATATTTTGTAAGTACAGAAGAATGTAAAGACAAATAAAACACAAATTTTAAGACAAAACATATAATGCGTTGACAAAAATTGCATAATATATAACTTAAAGTGCACAACCAATAAATGTAGCAATAGCAACATATTTCACTCAGTTAACAATAAATAGTGAAACGAGACAATCACACGAATTAAAGTACATAATATAAAAAAAATCATAATATCGATCAATTAGCCTTGTTCTAGCATAGTCGTCAGCCATGTTTATCATTTACAATAATTGAAAATAAATATTTTGGTAACATTTTCATCATCAATCCAAAAAAAGGAGAACATACATTTAAAACAGATGTAAAATATCCTTTTTGGATTGATAATGATTTTAGGCGTAAATATATTAGTATTACACAATACTTTTAAAAGTCTACAAACTAAAATTTCAGTTAATTGAAAATAAATTATTTGAGTTAAACAAATAATTACAATAGTATTTTTAATTCCTAAATATACAATATTTGGAAAAAGTTCTTATTAGAAACCAGTCATTACAGTTGGACTCAAAGTTTTTCTTTGTAATACAACAAAGTCATTTCTAAGATGAATTTGCTACAAGACATTTTTCTAATAACAAAATAAAGCTAAAAGTGAATGATTTACTTTTAATAAGAATAAGGTAAATAAATATTTTCATAATATGTCTGCTGCTATATAGAGCTTTATCCTGATCTTTTAGTTATGACAGTTAATAAGCTCAGTCAAGGTATAACCAGTGAATTTATTTTTAAACTGATTAATGAAAAATGTACACCATGAAACAGAATTTGGAGATCGAATCGTAAAAAGGAATAAAGCATATAAAAGGTGCACTAAACTCACTACTCTGTTCAAAAACAGTATGTTTTTGTACTCTGTAAACAGTATAAAATACAACTATATTATAATAGTATTTTCAAAAGAGTTGAAGTTTATGGATACGAAACCTGGCATCTTACTAAGAGAACAAAAAAAACTCCTTTGGAATGGATATTTTCGCGCAGGACAGCAGGTATATGGTTCACGTAATAAATGAAAGAATAAGACAAATCATGGACAGAACCACCACCATCATAGAAGAAATACAGCTTATTTGCTACAGACATGGTACAAAGAATGACAGACCATCCCTACCATAGTTAATATTGGATTGGCAGCCAAAGAAACGATGAAGACCGACAACAACATGGCTTGATGGAGTCCAACAAGCAATGCCAGAGAGAGAGAGATGGACCAGGAGGCTGCGTCAATAGACGCGAATGGAGACTGGGAACCAGAAGACCTAGGACGCTATTAACACATTTGCTGAATATCACGCACCAGCGCGTTATATGGTTACTTCAGCCAGGTGCCGTTCAACAGAATGGGTTAACGTGCCGTTCAACAGAATGGGTTAACCTGACATTGAGAAAAATTGGAGTGATGACTGGTTTGTCACACTTGTGGCAATAAAAAAGATGTTAGATTAAATTTGAGGTAATTCGTTATTAGCTTTAATTTTCTTGTTAAAGACAAAAAATTAATACTTGTAACAAGCACAAAAAAGCTTAAAGGCCTTAAATAGTTAAACGGTCTCTTTGGAGCTAAGGTGATGTTAATAAGTGATTTTTACGTCGAGTTAAAGCACATATAAATCCTGTTTTACTTAATGGTTTCGTATAAGTACCATGTGAGATGCATGGATAAGTCCTAAAAGCTAACTTAAAAATTGAGGTTAGATCTTAAGTTGAAATGGTTTAGTTGGTTAATGTTTTGAATCATTTGCTCATAAGTTTTCTATTAGATTGTTATGGTCTTTATTGTCAAAATATTCTACTGTAGGAAATATCATCCAAGAAGGTGGTTTAGTTTTAAAAATATGAAGACTGGATAAGAATGCGGCAAATGACAAGCATTTGCTGGCAAAGTTAGCAAGTGTTCAAATTAGAATGAACTTTTAGAGCCTTAATGAGGAACAGAACTGAGGATCTATGGGATATGGCAAAAATGCACTCATATTACACCAATAACACTAGTTAAGTTCTTATTTCATAGATGTTTTGTGCATTTTTTACTCATATGCGGATAGAAAGTTCGTTTAAACAAAAACTCCTAAGCTAATTTTGGCTGGTTTAAAATAAAACTGATTTTTTAATTACACTTTATATTTATATTTTATTATTTACGCCCAAATGAAAGGACATTATATAATATGAATGATTCTCTATGAATATATACATTGGCAGAATGCTTAAATAAATATTCTTATATAATAAAGTTGCTCGATTGGGATAAGGTAACTGGCGCGTCGGTTCTGATTGGATCTGAAAGAGAAGATTGATTAATGGATTTAGCATCTTGATTATAGGTAATATAAAATATATTTTTAGTTTTTATGAGTATGGAAGTCCATGATTGTCCAGGTCATAAATTTATAAAATTATTTGAAAAATATGAAAATTTGGTTATTATACAAAATGTTCCAAAAAAATATGCATATGATTAAAATGTTTGACTAATGTAGTAATATTAGGTAAGTTTTGTTGAAGAGATATAAAGCTTGTAATTTCTGAGAGATTCTGAAATTAAAAATATTTAAATGTGGTGTATAATAAGCTGTTTACTAAGTTTTGCGGTTTGATAAGAGAGGGTGTTGCTAATAGCCTATTTTTTTGTTATATTGGTACACGTTTCATATGAAAAGTGTAAGGTTTGACCATCATCTGTCAGCTCTTCGTTAACAATCAACGTTTCCACAGTATTACAAGGGCAAAAATCAAGTACCATGCAGTGATTGAGAATTTTTTGGGTTAAATTTAAAGGATGTTTATGAATAAAAATTTAAAGTGTATTATACTAAATTTACAATCAAGATGCAGTAAAAATAAACAAACAAAGACACGTTAAATGCTACTATGAACACTCCTGAATCATAATTTAAAATGTTTTTACTTTAGAAATCATGATTTGGAATTTACAATGTATCTACATTGCAAATTTTATTATGACTCGGGAGTGCCCCTAGTAGCATTTAACGTGTCTTGGTTTGCTTATGGCTAATGCATCTTGATTTAAAAATTTAGTATAGGACTCTAGACCTTTAATAAATACAGTAGAGAGATGGGTTGCTGAATTTAAACATGATTATACTGGCCTTGAAGACGAGCCACATCAAAGACGTCTAACAACAGCAACAACAACAAAAATGGTAGAAAATATGCAAGATATCGCACTGGAAAATCATTGAGTGACTGAAATAGATTTAATAGACACCTTAGGTATCATTATGCAGTGTAAGCAATATTTATACTAAAGTATTGGGTTTTAGAGAGCTGTGACCACAATCAAAACCGGAGGCTACAGATTGGTATAAATCTGGTTCGTCGGTTTCGAAACGAGTTCGTATCTCGAAATTGGTTAAGATTGGGTAAGAATAATACTGTAAACCTTTAGAGCAGCTGAAGGAAGAAATCGTGTAAAACCGCCCGGTTTGCAAAAAATCCTTTTATTTTTGATCAGGACAATGCAACGTGTCATAGGAGCATTTTGCCAATGAGTAAAACCCATGAATTTAATTCGAATTGTTAGAGTATCCACCGTGTTTACCAGATTGGGCACCTGGTGACTTATATCTGTTCCAATACCTAAAAAATTTATCGAAAGTGTTTTTCGTCAAGTGTTGAAGTCATAGCAGGTGTAGAAGCGTATTTTTCAGTCCTTCCAGATTCTTACTGCAGGGATGAAATTAATAAGTTGGAATCACATTGGAATAAATGTATTGATATTCAGGGACACTACATTGAATAATAAAGTGTATTTTAAACTATAAAAGCGGAAAAAGGAGGAAGAAGAACATGTCTTCCTTTGACTGGGGGCCTGGAACATTAGGTCACTTCATAGTAGAGATCATAAGCTCATTAAAGGGCTAAAAAATGACTGGGTTTATGTATCTGCACAATTAAAGAGCCTCAGAAGAAAAGGAAAGGACAAACAAACTATGGAGAATTTGTGATGTGCTATAGTGGGATAGGTAGAGCAAAAAAGCAGTGATAGTCGTTTGTATAAAAATCTACTGAAAATAAAAATATCGCAGAGAAGAATGCAAATATGTATCTGAACAGATAACCATTAAAAGTTTGAAAACCAGCATCCATAGACCATACAATTGAGTTTTTCTTATCGAACCGCAAAGCTTATTGAAAAAACTATGATAAAGAACAGAGCAGAGCAAATAAAATAAAAAGGGGGCAGTATCAACGCCTGTGATATTTTAAGCATTAATGATATCAACAAAAACCTCTTCTGCTTAGATTATTCGACATATCACTTTTGCTTTGTTCTAAAAATTACTTTGAAATATTCGTTTATCTGGATTTCAAATCATTTCTAGTCTTAGTTGTTTTCTGCTAAGCTATGAAGTCTTCCCTATTTTTTTGTAACTTAGTCTGTGTAAGTATTCATCTAATTCAAAACTCAAGATTATTAGTGCAGTCACTGAAGGTGGATATGAGCTATTACCTCCGATTTCGTTAAACCTCCATGCCACCCCTCCTGGTGGGTGAAAATTATTTAATTAAAAGTAACCCCACAATTCGATAGAGGGACAAATTATAAGCAAAATTTGTTATATAAAGTTATTAAATTAAACCAAAACTTTTTGAGATATTAAAGATCAAAGATTTTAATTTTTCATGAGAAAAATGCATGTTTTTAACCTATTTTCATAAATAATTCAAAAACTATAAGTTTTTACAAAAAAGTTATAATTATCAAAATTGAGGCTAATAAAAAAACAAATAAAATCCTTACTAGAAAAACCTTTCTATGTTAAGTAAAAGTAACTTATAGTTAATGAATTTATATATTTCTTTCGTCGAGTACCCAAATCTAAGTATTCAAGCTTAAATACCGGCAAAATGATGCGTTTTATAACATAAACTTATTAAACTTTTGTCAAAGTTCATAGAAATATCTATCAGATAAGCGCTCGAACATGTTGATAGCATTAAAATTTATGCACCAAAAATGTTTCAAAATGTATCTTTTAAAAATTTTTCCAAAAATATTATTGTTTTTGTTTAAATAACTCCGTTAATTTTTAAGACATCTAGTTCACCTAAAAACGTGTTCAAAGTTAATTCCAAGAGCTATTAAAAAATGTCGAAATTAGTCTTTTAAACCTCTCACTTTTTTAACAATAAAAGGTTAAATGGCCCCGGTTACATGGTTTTCGCAGCATAATTGAAATTTTAAACGTTTATATCTCGGTTATTTTTTACTTTAAGGAAATAGTAAAATGGGTAAAGTATTTGAAACAGAAAAAACTAAAATTTAGGTATATTATATCATTTTTTACGTATATTGAGTATTTTTTAAAGTTATTTCAGTTATTATCAAAAGAAAATTAGAAAAAGAAAAAAAGAAAAGACAATTATAAAAATTCTGATTTTTTTAAATTGTATTTTTTTTCAAAAATATGCATTCTAAACCAGTCAAAATTGTTGAAATCATTAACTAAATTAACCTAAAGTAATTCTCCTGAGGATTACTACAAATTTTAATTTTTGTGGAAATGACGTACGTTTTATTTTTCACTTTTTCCTAAAAAAATCGAAAGGGTTCTCTTATTTTCATCATAACTTGCTTAATTTTGATGCTATTAACTTTTACTGGAGCTCTTTTGATAGGTACTTTGAAGTACTTTAACAAGTATTTAACAAGTATATTCTATAAAATGCATCGTTTTCCCTTTATGTAAGCTTGAATACTTAGATTTGAGTACTCGTCGAAAAAAATATACATTCAATTACCCATAACTTACTTTTAGATAACATTAGTTTAGTTTTGTAAGTGGGGAGTGTATTAAGTTTTTTATTTTCTTTAATTTTGGTTATTATAGTTTTTTTACAAAAGCTTATAGTTCTTGAGTAATACGTGAAAAACTGCTTTAAAACATCCCTTTTTTGAAGAAAAAATAAAAATTTTGATATTTAATAACTCAAAATGTATTGATTTATGTTAATAACTCTATATAACCAATTTTGCTTAGAAGTTGCATCTCTATCGATTTCTGGTATTTTTGTTATTAAAAAAATTTTACCCCCGAGAAGGGGTGGCATCCACCCCCAGGGTAAAAGCGCAAGTTGGCATTATGTCACCTTTGTTTTTTGAAGTATCTTCTAACTACTCACCAATTTCCATGAAAATCGATGAAGGTTCAACGAAATCGGAGGTGAAAACCTTCAGTGACTCCACTATATTTGTAGTTTATAAAATGAGCAATTAATGATAAGATTAAGATTATTTTATTAAGTGAGCGTAAAAAATACATTTTACTTACGCTTCTAATAACGGTATCCATTTCCATTTCCTCCTCCATTACCTCCACCATTTCCACCGCCATTACCTCCACCATTACCGCCTGGATATCCACCACCATTTCCATTTCCATTTCCACCACCATTAGCTCCTTCGGCGGCGATATCGTCCAAAAGCTTTTGGATCTCTGGTGGGATTGGGGGTGGTGTGGGGAGGTGATCACCGACTGGTACGAAACCGTTTTCGTCAGCAGTGTATTCTATTTTGATTTCCGTTCCATCAGGGGCTGTGTATGAGTAGGAACCTACTGCGGATTGGATTCCTTCTTCACCGCCGGGTTTGAGCTCTCCTTCTTCTTGAGCTTTGATGCCGTTGCCTGTTTCGTAGCTGTGAAAGATCAATGAAAATAGATCAGAAATATATATTGGTAGAAAAGTTATGGAGTTTATAAAAATAAAATGGCTGTAACAAAATATAGATTACTTGGATGGAAAAGTTCTGCAAACAAAGTTGTTCAGAGTTGCAATCTCAGAAGTGAAAATAGCTGCGATGATAACCAACCTCCGTAGAGGAGGCGGTACCTAAAGAGGAAGAAGAAGAAGAAGAATGAGGAGGATGAGAAGAAGAAGAAGAAGAAGACGAAGAAGAAGAAGAAGGAAAGAAAATCGAGTTCACTTCGAAAGAGTACCACCAGGGTACGATCCTTTTGATACCGTAGGTATCTCGGACGGATGAATTTTCTCCTTAGAGGGGGTGTAAGTCGTATGACTTAAATTTATATAGCCAAATTAAGTTTATTAAATGCAAATACTAGTGCCATTTTAGATAAAAAAAATGACCCATTAAAGATCAAGATGTTGAAAAATTATCGATTTTCTATAAAGGGTTTAAAAAATGAATAAAAGATTTTTGACAATCTTTAATGAATAAATACTTTACCTCCATTTATAACTTCCATCGCCATTGTTGGGGACGTTTTCTTGTGAAATAATTGGGATGACGTCACCGTTACCGTTGCCGCCGCCACCTCCATTACCACCTCCGTTGCCTCCTGGTCGACCATTGCCATTTCCTGTAGCATAATCATCAAAGATACGTTGTACTTTATTACTATTAAACAATATAAAGCAAAATTTACTACAAATATACCTGAAATTTTAATTTAATTTTGATAATAATAAGACCCTCCCGATTTATACCGCTAACGCAACTTTGGGATTTTAGCAGGGTACTCTACTATATCTAGGGCCTACGGTATATAAGGAAGGTAACAGGATCAGTGCTACGGTTCAACCACCTATTCTTTCCCCTGGTTTATCCAAGGTATTCATTTTATTCAGACTGAGTCGACTTGGGGTCTATAGACATTTTAAAAAATATTTAGATCTTCTCGTCGGTGCTGGGATACGAACCTCGGCCTACCTGCATGGAAGTCAGACATCCTGCCGCCTGAGCTACTCCGGCCTAATGTTAACAATAATTATTATTATAAAAATATTTCTAATACATTCAACAACACCGTAGGATTTATTATTTGACCAAAGTAATACAGCCGAAATAGTAAAGACCGTTAGACCATAGATCAACTTTTGCAAGGCAGCTGCTTGAAAAATAATGGAAATTCAATAGAACTATTCATAATCTCTTCATATATTTCGGACAATTATACTACAGCAATAAAAGTGATCAGAAGTGGAATGCAAGGGCCGAAATTTCAGTTTTACAAAAACTTATCCAGTTCGTTAAAGTATTTTTGTAAATCGCTGTAGATCCAGAGCACGGATAGGTGTAATAAACTCTCAGAATCGTTTAAAATAAACAGTGGGCTGAAACAAGGAGACGCGCTTGTCATCTCTCCTTTCTAATATAATCCTGGAAAAAGTAGTAACAACAGCACAAATTAGAACAAAACTACTGACAGTTAAATGGACCAAATTTACTACTAGTATACATGGATGGCATTGACGTTGTTGGAAACCCAATTACCAATGTAAAGAAAACTTTCAATAAATTAGAGAAAAGGGCAAAAAGGTCTAAGTTTCAATGAAGAAAAAACCAAATATTTTATGTGCATTAACAGACAGAAGAAACGAGATGGAATAGGGCAAAATACATCAATAAACCCATATAACTTTTAAGGGGTGGATTGTAAAGAGATAAAAGAGAGAATTCAATCAGCAAACAGATGTATGTATAGCCATCTCAACATAATTAAATCCAACAGCCTAACACGAAAATAAAAAATCGGAATATAAAACAGTAATTAGACCATTGCTTTACAAAAGCAATTGAAAGAGAACTCAAATGTTTTGATAGAAAAATCTTCAGAATGATCTTTAGACTCTATTTTGACCCGCATAGTAACCAATATTGAATAAGAACAAATGCCAATGTCAAACAGATGTACAATGTACAGGGCTAGCAATATAGCTCAAGAGATTAAATCGTCACGTCTTAGAGAGTTCATGTCCACAGACTCCCTAATATAACCGTTTTACCAAATTAATCTGGGAGGAAGTTCCGACAAGGAGAAGGTCCTTAGGATGTCCACCATTGCGATGGAGAGATAACATAATATGGTTAGGTTTAACAATAATGACACTCCCCACTAATTTAAGTATCATGGGCGAATGAAGGTCATATTATGGTATTTATTAAAGGCAAAGGCTGTCTTTGTTGGGACATGTAAAGGGACAAGAATATATTAAAGCAACAAAGAAAATAATTCAATGGGAGCCGACAGGAAGACTATATAAAGGAAGACCTAGAACAAAATAGTTGGTAGTGGTCGGTAGAGAAAACGATGTAAAATAATATACGTAACACAATAAAGGAGAAGGTCACAAGAGAGGTTTGAATGGAACGATCTCCTAGACGGGCAAAGACCTTTCCAGGATGCTGATGCCAAAAGAAGAAGATGGTCCAAAACAAAAACAGCAAACTGTTTGACCAGCTAAGATACTAAATGTGAATATGGGACAAATTTATATCTAGTTTTTTACTCAAAAGTACAAGTATGATAAAGATGTTCAAGCAATAAGAAAACATATACAAGGGACGGTTGTTTAAACTTTCGTAACCAGTACTAGTTCCTCACAAAATTTACACTAAAAGGAGAAAGTTAATATTTTAATAAAATCTTTTAATCTCAGACTTAATTCGTTTTAATAGATATGAGAATTGGAGTACAAGGGGAATAGTCTGACAGTAAATTGATATTATTTTTTTTTTGTCACTTTTGTAGATATTTTAAGAAATATTATAGACGAATAGTAATTTTAGATAAATATACTCAACCAAACTTATATGGAATCACCATGTGCTTGAAACCTGCAGCATTTGGAAACTATAGGTATAAGTATTTCGGTTAAAACGATAAGAAGAAGATTTGGTGTGCCCAAGGATTATATAGCAGGAGATAGTTACACTCAACGAAAAAGGTACGTAATATCAATAAAAATGTTAATTCAGACAACAAACGCAATACTTAAAATTTGTCCAATTCTTGGTTTTATTGGGACAACAAAACGATGTTCATCAATTCATTATTTTCGTTCGTTGAGCCAATGTATTACGTTTATTGAATGGATGAAAATTCATTATGTATACCATAATATTACTTTATTGGTATTACGAACTCTGTTCACTGAGTCAACGAACACTATTTATTGATATTACGAACTCTGTTCACTGAGTCAACGAACACTATTTATTGAAACAACAACGTCGTTAATTAACCGACGAAGACTATTCGTTTTGTCAATAACAGTGTTATTTGTCCTACCGTATTTCGTTTATTTCTACAATTATTTTCGTTTATTGGTGCAATTAATTTCGTTCATTCCCACAATAAATACGGTTTTTCTTACAAGCAATTCTATTCATTTTTACAATCAGTTTCGTTCATTCCTACTATGAACCTATTTTATATTAATAATTACTGAATGCAACAGCCCAATGTATGATATTAATTGATTTATAATAATTTTTTAGATCCCCCTTTTTTGCCCTTAACCTAAAGGACTTCATGATTTTTCATATGATTTAACTTATACAGTGTACTGGAATAAGTGTTAAACTCCCCCCACCCCCTTATTAACTTATTTATTTTTAGCACATAAGCAAAACGCTCGGACAGGTCGATTTTTAAAATAATCAAAGTATATTATAACATCAATGTTTCGAACTTTACACGATCCCTCTTCAGGTGACAGGCGCGGCGTAACTTTGATTTTTTTTAATGGGAAAGTACGTCATGTGACAGCTTATTTAAAAGCGTTTGAAATAGTGATTCCAAAAATGTATAACTTTAATCCTTTTTGAGAGCGCAGGTGCAAAATTTCGATCGAATTATTTTTAAACGCATTCATTTTTTTTTTGAATTCTAAGAAAACTAATAAGTATTTTTGAAAATTTTAAAAGCAGAATAAAATCTTACATTATTACCGAGGGCAGAAAGTCCCTTAAAATAAACAAAAAGTTTCTGTTGAATGTTGTGCCTATTTGAAATTAAAAATCATAATAAATTTTCTCTTTTTCACCCCCGTGACTTATTAAAATAATCATTATACAGGTTCTCAGGGATTTCAGACCCTCGATAATACTGCAATATTTTATTTTGCATTTAAATTTTCAAAAATAATAATTAATTTTCTCAGGATTCGAAAAAATTTAATACAGTTAAAAAGAATTCGACCGAAATTTCACGATAATAGACACACAAAAACTTCCTTCTACTACGAACTACACTTGAAAACGAAATGCAATTATTATTCGGCACTTCCGTAACACAGAGAAGCTAGGAGTATCACGATAAGGAAAAGCCGTTACATTTCAAATGGTCAAGCAAAACATTTATTGTCTCAACAACTACGATGATTGTCACAATGTGTCACAATGAACGCATTGATTGTGGGTACTAGATGCAGTAGTAGATTAATTAATGCATTCGTTGTCACAACAATCAATTTACATCTATTCAATAATCATATATTACTCTATATTAACAACATTTGTACATTGTTTTAATGAAATCTGTACTTTGTCACGATAAACCAAGGTAATTGCTTGTCATCTACGAAATCAAGAACGTGAGTTGCTGCCAGAATTAACAGTATTTATTAAATATACGAAACTCAGTTATTGGCTGAATAAATTGAGTGTTATTAATTAATGTACTCTAGTTATTCTCACAATTATTATTCAATCATTGTGACAATAACCAAATACATTCGTCAATGTCTAAAAGTTCGTTGAAACAACAAATTAAGGCCGGCCGTTGTATGAAAGAGAGGTCCCCAAATGCCGGCGCAACAGAGAGAAAAGATTCTTTCCCGAGAGATGCTGCCTCTATCGGAGAAATAACGCAATAGATATCTAAGCGAGGCCGCAAACGGCAGAATTTTTAGTGAGTCGATAGTTTAGTTAAGTACAGAGAGTATGCAGGTGCGGCCTCGCTAAGATGACTCGAAATCGTTTTATATATCAGGTGCGAACTTTTAATTTTTTAGTAGGCGGTTTAAGGACGGGGTCTCGCTGAAAATTTTACTTGGATAAATACTGTGCTCGTATCTCGTGGTAAAATCTAAACCAAAAGTATTGGAGAAATCTATTTTAGTCCATGTGGTGAGACCGCTCCCGTCTGGGAAAATTTCTGATTCGGTTTCTTTGTGGATTCCTATTCAAACATGTCCCCTCTAAACAAATCTGAAGGGTGCCGGGCGGAATTTTTGGGCAGAAACTGTTTAAACAATTTTTATAAACAAATAGAAAAGATCACGTTTTTTTGCCCCGGAACATATATTTTTAAGTTTAGTGGGTCATTCTAAACAAGAAAGGTATCTTGTAATTTTTTTCAAAAATTGATAGTTTTCGAGTTATAGGCGATTTAAAATCTGAAAAGTGCGAAAATACTCATTTACGAGGCCTAAAAACTCATATTTAAATTAGAACTTTTGAGGTTGCCAGATTCTTAAATTGAAGTTTAAACATTCAGCTTGAAGATTCTAAAGAGTGATTGTGTCTAACCCTAATTTAAACCGTCGTGTTTTAATTGTTAAATATACATGTCCATCCGATTTTTTTGTCGGTGCGGCGCGCTCTATTTAAAAAATCTCCAGTTTTCCTCCAAAAAATATTTTTTCTAGATTTTTTGGGACATTTTAAATAAAATAAGTTTCTTGACATTTTTCTCGAAAGTTAACAGTTTTAAAGTTATAAGCGATTTAAAATCCAAAAATGCGTTTTGGCATTTTTCGGATTTAAATCGCTTATAACTTTAAAACCATTAACTTTGGAGAAAAATGTCAAGAAACTTATTTTATTTAGAATATCACAAAAAATCTAGAAAAAATATTATTTGGAGGAAACTAGAAGATTTTTGAAATAGAGCTCGCCGTACCGGCAAAAAAATCGGATAAACATGCATATAACAACTAAAAAAAAACGGTATAAATTAAGGTTAGACGCGATCACTCATATGTGGACCATATAGAACAATTTGGTGTTGCAGGAAAACTTTTACTTCGGATGTCTGGGTTAGGCCTTTTTTGGACCAATTATAACATACTACCTCCGTAACTTTGGAACCGTTCATTTTAGAAGGGTTATGCATAGGACCTTTTTTGTTTCAAATTTAATGTAGAACAATTTTGTATAGAAGGTTGTTCATGCTAAATCGCATAGTTTTAGAAATATTGACGAAAAACGTAAAAAACTACGAATTTACCGATTTCTCCCCCCTCTCCCCCCCAAACCCGACGCTCAAAATGGTGTGACTTTTTTCTGAACATTATGTGGACCATATAGAACAATTTGGTGTTGGAGGATAACTTTCACTTTGGATGTCTGGGTATGGGTCTAACTATACCATACTATATTCCCTAAAATAAAATGTTTCATCATAACGGCTGACCTGAGTAAAAATCACTTATTTATAAGTTAAATTTGAATTATAGGCTTGGATCTCGCGTACAAAAAAGAAGTTGATTAATAACAAGCTGAAAATTTTTAACTTAACTGTGTCTAGTCGGACAAACTTTGATGTACGGGAACACTGAAACAGGCGAAGCTTTAATTGTGGAACAGGTTAAAAATTTGGAACATCAGACTACGAAAACGTTCCATGTATTTTGTCTGACAGAACTTCCAACTGATTTGTTACGATTTCATTAAACTCTTATGCAAAAATCAGACTGGTATTATCACCAACTGGGCATTTTAATAAGTTTAACACGAAGAACATGTCAAATGGCAGGAATTATATTTTTGATAAATAGCAATATGATTTTTGCATGAGAGTTTAATGAAACAGTAACAAATCAATTGGAAGTTCTGTTCGAAAAAATACATGGAGCGTTTTCGTAATCTGACGTTCCAAATTTTTAAACTGTCCTACAATTAAAACTTCTCCTATTCTTCTCCTGAAAAAACTTCTCCTGAAAACTTAGTGAAAACAGAGAAAATTTAGTGAATTGCAAATATTTAATTCAAAAGAAACTTTTTATTTATTCTAAGGGACTGTCGGCCCTCGGCAATAACGTTTTCTTTCATTCTGCGTTTAATTTTTTTAAAAATACTTATTAGTTTTCTCAGTATTCGAAAAAAATGAACACATTTAAAACACAGGAAAATTTTGAGAGGCGACATTTTGCGTCTTTCCCCTTAAATTTTTTTGCAACATGAATGAAGCACCCTGTGTATTAAATTAAAAATATACATTCAAGTAAATAAACAATAATATTTTGTTATATCAAAGTTTTCAAACAAATTTTATATAGGGTGTCTGCATAACTAGCAACCATATGGTTTCATATTAATTTTATTAATTATTAATTTTAATTATTATTAATACATTATTAATTTTACGGGAAAAGGTAATACCCAAGTTAAATACATAATCATAATTCATAGAGTATGTGTTTACTTAAGGGTAATTATCATTAGAGTAAAAGATTCACTTTATAGGAGTAAAACTGCTAAGTTGCGTTATGGGTACTAATTTATGTTTCTAGTCGTCAAGGAGTGTGATTTGATGTTTGATTTTCATATGGCAAGCGTAATTCAATCTATCTACATACTTCAAAGAAAAAAATTAGGAAGGGACAATAAAATGTAATATATTTTAGACGGAGTACGTTCAACATTTCAGGACGGGAATAATAATAATTTTTTCAGTAATAACACAATATTTGATTTTTGAGATTTCTCTAGCTGTTCATGAAATAAATAAAATTGTATATAAAAAATGATTATCTCATTTAAAATAAATATTTCTTATTTACCAATCCTTCGGTTTGGCGCCCCATTGGGGTTACGCACGCGTGCACCGCACGCGTTGCACGCCCGGTTACGGGGCCCTGATATTATTCCAAGTACGCAATAATGAACCACCCGCATCCCTCAAAACGGTATTACTCTCTATACAGTACCGAAATTTCCAAAGGAAAGTTTCAAACGGGCCATACCGCTCCTGAATTTTGCACATGTATATAATATTTTTCGTAGCGCCATCTTATACATAATGGCTACATTAACAGAGCTTAGATTCTTACAGATTCCTATACTGTATTCGTATTATATGTCGAATATTTACGTTTCACA
This sequence comes from Diabrotica virgifera virgifera, assembly GCF_917563875.1. Taxonomy (NCBI): domain Eukaryota; kingdom Metazoa; phylum Arthropoda; class Insecta; order Coleoptera; family Chrysomelidae; genus Diabrotica; species Diabrotica virgifera. The sequence goes on from NC_065449.1 coordinate 235,668,015, forward strand.
TGCCAATTTCTATTAATTTCAGAAATTGATTTTAAAAGTACACCACGCAAAAAGTACTTTATTAATTCACATTTTTTTAACGTTATATCCTTCCATTACTTCTACTGTAGTGCTAAACGGAATTTTATCATGAAATTCATTTAAATACTTAAGTAATTTAGATATAAACGCTCTTATATTTATTGAGAAAAAAGCAAAACTTTCACATTTTTTTATAAACAATACACAACACGTAGGATAACAAAAATATGGCTGGAACTAGCGACATATATTGTTAGTAGGTTAAGCATTTTTCGGTATACATATATGCTCTAGATTATGAGTGGTGTACTTTATAAAGGTGATGGGATCGGCTATACTTATAACATTACCAATGGCCGGCCTTAAATTGTTGTGACAACGAAATACTATTCAGTAATCACTGTTAATCAATATTACGAACTAAATTTTTTTGAGTGTGGAGAGGTGCAATAGAAAAAAATTAAATTTTGCTTTAATTCGCTTAAAATGATAAAAAATATCAGATGATTCCATATACGTTTGGTTGTGTGTATATCTTTGTTAACACAATTTTCACACTCTCCAAAAATCACTAACATTAAATTACTTTAATTACACGATCTTCTATTACATAAACAATCGATACTACTTAGATTCGATTACACTAGTTATTTTCCATTGGGTAATCTACTTTTTTATCAGCAAGTTCAACCTATCACGTTCCACATTCGCGGAGCTTTTTTCTTCTTCTTAACGAGCTCTTCATGTGTTTTTTTGTGGGTTGGTCGGAAGTTTTATAAACAGGAGCATGTTGTTAATTTAGAACGTTACTGGGATCATGTCCACACATTTCAGTCGTGATTGTTCTTGTTCTTGCAAAACAAAGGATGCGTTGGCTATCAAGAAATAATTTATTTACTCGATATAAAACTTAGTGACTTGGACTTGGAATATCATCAATAATAGCTATTCTTAAATATAACAGTCTTCTTCTGTGTATTTTCTTATAATATTCATTCCTTGAAATATTTTTTTGGTTTTTATTGTATTCTTCTTATTTTTATAGATTATTCCGGAGTTGAAAGAATCTATCTACTTCTATAGGCATTCTTCTAGTTATTCCAGCCTTGATTATTTTTTATCTTAGGGCCGGTATTTCAATAGCTACTTAAGCTTTTGCTTAGCTAAGCCTGTGTCAATTGTTAAGGAGAAGCTTAAGCCGGGTGCCGTATTTCCATCATTTCCTTAACTAAACTGATGCTCAACTATAAAGTTAATTCGTTTGGTACCTCTGAATACGTCAAAATACCAAAACTAACTGTTCTGAGGTAAAAACCACTACTGTTGACGTTTAATTCTATCTTGACATCGGTATCAATGTACTTCACTTAATTTTGTGTACATGGTGTATGTGTTGTTAGTTTATTTTATTGCCGATATTTTCTCTGGTTATATTGTTATTGTTATTTTGCATAAGCAATAGATCCGTCTTTGTAATTTTGTTTATTGGATATATTCCTTAAAATGTCAAATTCGAATGTAAGTTAATTTTTGTAAAATAAATATACCTACCAAGCATTGGGTCTATTGAACAAAAAGAAGTATTTGTTTTACTTCCTCGTATTTAAGTATTTACTTAATAGTAATTAAATAAAGCATTAAAGAAATGACTTTATTCAATTAATATTAAGTAAATACTTAAATATTTGTAAGTAAAAGCAAATACTTCTTTTTATTCAATAGACCCATTGTAGAAATAAATAATTTTCATGTGCCTACACCTTCAAAAAGTAGTAAGAATTTTAATAATCGTTATTACGATTAAGAAATTAATAGATTAATAGATTATATAATAATCTAATAATAATGTTATTACTCAAAAGTTGGTTTTCAAAATAACTCTCTAATTAATAATCTATAGAAATAACCTCAAAAACAGAAAACAAATTTTAAGCAAAGGCTTAAACCAACTCCTGCGCGAGCTTAAAATTATTTGGTTTAAGCCTAGGCTTAAGCCTCAAATTGAAGTGGAAATACAGGCATCTAAGCTTAAGCAAAGGCTTAAGTGAGGTTGGAAATACCGGCCCTTAGTAAAGATGTAAATTAATCTAGGAACTGTGCTTGTTCATGTGAGTTAAAGATCGACAATATAATTAGTGAGGTACTATAGCTGATATTATTATAATAATAAAGAAAATTCTCCTTTTTATACACATACATAAGCTTGTCCAATCGATTAGTTCTCATTTTTTTTTTCGGAAGTCTTATCTGTGGAGAATATATTCAACAGAGATAGCAGTTCACAGGCTCGTAGCAAATGTGGAGAACAAAATTGAAATTAAACAAATTATATTAAAATATAGGAGCCTTTTCGATAGAGTGAGCGCTTCGATGGGATGGAATCTATGCTCAGCAAAAGCTTTGTGGATAACACGATACTTGGAGAAACCGTGTTGGCTGAGTCGCCAGGGAATGCCCACATGGGGGAGCTCTGTCCTTATTGCCGTGGAATATGTTGATGGACGGACTAATAGCGACTTAAAAAGCAAATGGCCATAATTAGCTGAAAAATGGCCTTGCAAATGGCCAATGGCCTTGGAAATAAAACCAAATGGCTCTTGGCTGAGGAATAACAGAGATTGGACTAACTTCAGTATTAAACAGATATTTCACCTTTCAAAACATGAAGAAAAAAGAAGAAAAGGACACAATAAAATTAAATAGCCGAATGATTTAGTAATCATTAGCAAGGAAAGTACAATATGGTAGTAAGGAATTGTATTACCGAGAACCAGCGATACAATTTATTTATTTGAAGGGGCTACATACAATTTCCCACAAATGCAGAATACTCACATGCAGGTAAAAATTAGAGCGATTAGCTTCTCTAAAGTTACAGGGATAAAAAATTAACTAATGGTAGAGGTTAAGTAATTTGAAGTCATACTAGACTCGAAACTTCTCAGGAACACTCAATTAGAAAAAATAACAATCAGTGCAGTGATAACTCTTGAGGTTCAGGCGCATTTATGGAAAGAAATAGGGATTACAGCCAGACATGGTGCACTGGTTGTACACTATGTTGATCAAAACCTCAATTACCTATGCAACAACTACGTACTGAAACACTTCAAATAGCTGCAAAAGCCAAACCAAATAGGCAAGACAGACTTGCGTGTATAGGGATAACTGGTGCCAACAGCAGCTATCAAGGCTCTACTAGTATGCCTACCTCGTTACTAAAAGTTAAGACCGTTAAAACCTATTGAAGCCTTTGCGATATTGATCGAGAATATCATCTCAGAATTCTCATTTCAGAATATGCAGATGGTCTGTTCTCATCTCTTGCAGCTGTATAAAATTTGAGACTGTAAAAAAATTTTGAGGATAGCCACCATCGAGATGATCTGTGGGATTTAAGAAATACTGAACGACCTGTCATAAGCTACTCAGAAGAGAGAAACTCAAAAACTATTGAAGAATGCAACATCGTTGATTGATTTATTGGAGGGCAACTCCACTACATCAATCAACGGCAACATATAGAACGACTGACAGAATAAAGACGATCACGTCTATTCCTAATAATGGTTTTTTAACTGGTGGTTTTATATTTTATGTTTAACAAGAAAATCAACCCTTATATTGTGTTACTCTTAGCCAAGCCGCACACCAAAGAAACATGAAACGAAAAACATGTTTCATGAACCACATCGTTGAAATTAGTAGCATAGTTGCGTAGTCATCGCTAAATATATAAATAACAAAAAACAAAAAAAAATTGAAAATAAATGTTAGAATAAAGATGCAAAAATGTAATTGTTAGGAAATCTAAATTCTATTATTTGCATGTTCTTTTTACGTGTTCTTTTTACAGCCAATTTCTACAATACAAAGCATGCAACACTGTGCCACGAATTAAAGATGCTTCAAATATGCTTTTTATACTTATTATAGATTAATGTTGAATGGTTTTGTTTCTTTGCTTTGGTTTAATGTATATTGATAGTGTGCTGTACGACTGTTTTAAATGATGTCCAAAATTATTTGCATGTTATATATTTTATTCAGCAAAGCACTGTATTGTATAAATGTTTTATTTTGTATTGTATAGATAAATACTTTATTTTCAGCAAAAGTCGCGAATACTTCAGAACTTCTAACTGATAGCAAAGATTTGACCAAGTAAGTTACATGGAAAAATGATAAACAAATAAAAATACAAATAAATAAACGATAACAAATAGATTGCTGTAGACAGAAAAATTCAAAATTAATATAACAGGCAGGACAATTGCAAGGAAAATGTACACATACAAATGAATGCTACCTGATACACTAATGGGCTCAAAAGGTGTAGGAGCCGGTATAGTAGGGACAGAGCAATGGATACATTTTTCTGTAAGTCTATCTAAGGAAGAGACAATTTTCCAGGTTGAAATAATGGAAATCAATCACGGCTTGGAAGAAATAAAAGGCAGAAAAGAAAGTACCTTTCAATTTCCTTCTTTAGAGAGAGTCAGGCAGCGTTTAAGGAACTCAATTCTGTAGAGGTCAATTCTAAGCTAGTATGGATTTATGTGGATACTCTAGATAAACTAGGAGTTTGTAGTAAAGTTATGGTAGCCTAGGTAGTGGGGCATGAAGCTTATAAGAGCAAAGACAAAGCAGATGAAATGGTCAAACAAGGCTTATCAATGTCATTCGTTGAACGCGTTATGAGGCGTTACAAAGACATAAGCAAGAACGGCTACAGAAAAGTTCACGGGTCTCTAGAATAGTGAAGGAATTCACCAGGAAAAGACATTCGCCAAAATTCAGTCGAACCGATCAGTAGGTCTGATAACAAGGAACTGTAAACTAAATAGGCAGCAGAGCACATTTCTATGTCAATGTGATTAATGACAATCTGGCAAATATGCAATTCTTTGCATTAGACGAAGAAAAACTACCGGCAAAGAACTACAAGGAAGGTTAAATCTCAAATTTATTAGATCTTTTATAAAGGGTCAATACATTTGATAGATAGATATTTAGAAATAACGGAAAATAAAAACGCACATAGAAATATACTTACTACTTTAAAAGAAAAAAAAAATTAAAAAATTATAAATAGAAAAATTGTGGAATCAACCAATTCTAAAAAAGAAAAATACTGAGTAACGGAGTATCTTAATATGTGGTATGTATGTCATGAATTGATGTTCTGTGTCCATGCATTGTGCCCCAAATAATGATCTTAAATATGTACTTTAAGAATATCAGAAAACTAGGAAGGAAGAATATTCAAAACTTATTCCACAATCTAAAAATCGTCATTCTCTCTTCCTGATAACAACTAACTAATTATCTGTACATATTTAAACATTATCAAGTCAGTTACCACCAAACTTGCCACCTCCACCTCCTCCTCCGCCGCCGCCGCCTCCACCGCCTCCTCCTCCTCCTCCTCCTCCAGGCCTACTTCCACCACCTCCAGGCCCAAATGGCGCAGTCAAGCCTGGTCCACCCCCTGCCCCTTTCGCACCTGGTGGAAGGTATGTGTTGTCTAAACGGGCAGCTGAGCAGATTCCCACCAGCAGGGTTGCTAGTATCTGAAACAATAAACGATATCTTTAGTATAAGACAAAACCAAGTTATCGTTTATTTATATTAATTATCTATATTATATATTTGTCTATATCATACAGGTACTACAAAATAAGAGTACTTTTGAAAGGAGGAAGTATCCTCAAATTTATTAAGACACAGAGACTCAGATGGATAGAAATATAGAATGAGAAATCCAGCAGCAGTAATTAAAAAAATCACCAAATAGAGACCAATACCAGGCAGACCACGAGGAAGACTTATAACAGTAAGAAGCAACCTATGACAGTAAGAAGATAGGAGTTAGAGAATGGGTAACCATAAGCAAATTCAGGATCGAATTGAAAAATATTGTAGAAGATGCCAAGTCACACAACCAATTGTAAAACCAAAATGTTAATGCGGACTGATTCCCCACGAGAAAGGGATTGGAAGAGCCCAAAGTAGGTAGCAATCACTCGGCTAGGAGTGTTCATGCCATGATGAGGATGATGATAATGATGATAATGATGATGATCTATATCATAACAATATTTTCTAATCAGTGAGTCCTATCTGTTTTCACAAAAGCAGAAGGACTATAGTAGGAATTTAAGGGGCATACCTAATTCTGAGACAGAAAAATGACAGATGGAACAAAATAATTTTTTATTCTAAATTTATAAAATATGATAGCGAATGGGGAAGGAAATAAAAATATTGTACTTTTTGTTTTCATGCTTGATTTTAAACTTATTTTAGAAACACTAATTTCAACATATCTACCAGTACTACTACTGAATATAATGCAGATTTTTCAAATTTGTATTTGACGTAATTAGCCAACGAAGAGCTAAATATCACTACCAAAAAGAAGCGAATGCAAAGATGATGAAGACGAAAGTTACAACATACTACAAATTACTTTAAATATTAAAGGATTAATGAGTTGATCGTCACGACGAACGATTCATAGAAAAATTATACTGGCGTCAAATACTAGCGACAGCTTGCATAAATAGAAAATCAATAGGAATATGTAAAATACAAAGAGGTGTCAGACAGAGCTGTATACTGCCCCCACTACTCTTCAAGTTATATTCAGATTAAATATTTAAAGAAGCGTTCCATAATTTGGAATGGGGCGTGAAATGTAATGGAATTCTGATAAATACAATCAGATATGCAGACGATACAGTTATTTTAAGTGATGACATGAATGGATTACAAAGTGGGAAGAGAGTTTGACCTAAATATAAACTGTTTAAAAACAAAATACATGGTGTTTAGCAGTTGGTAACATCAAGATTCACGGTTATATAATATGTTTATAACATACTTTAAAAACAAATGTTTAGAAATTGAAGAGTTGCAGAGAAAACATGATTCATTTAATATGTATAAAATAATAAAAGAACTCACCGGTCAGAACAAAAAACATGCAAATAACATCGTTGATAGAGACGGAAAACTGATTATCACTCATTTGGATAAAATGGACACATGGAAAGACTACATTGAAGAACTGTTTAATGATGAAAGGCCCGAGTTTGAAATTAACGAAGTAGTTACAGGACCTGACATAACTATGGTCGAAATTGGACAAGCAATAAGATTAGCAAAGACCAGAAAAGCGACGGGACCAGACGAAATACCGAGTGAAATAATGAAGATCTTCGAAAGTTTAGGTAAAAGATCTATCCTTCATATTTTTAATAAAGTTTATCAAACTGGCTATATACCAACGGATTGGCTGCTGTCGACTTTTGTGACGATACCTAAAAAAGCAAACGCGAAAAGATGTAGTGACTACCGAACCATTAGCTTGATGAGTCATGTTTTAAAGATATTTCTACGAATTTTGCACTTTAGGATGTACCAAAAAATAGATGAACAGCTTGGTGATACACAGTTAGGATTCCGAAATAACCTTGAGACCAGAGAAGCACTGTTAATATTCAGGTTATGGTACAGAGATGCAGAGATGTCGGACATCCGGTTTGTATGTTTATATGTGTTTCATTGACTTTGAGAAGGCCTTTGATCGGGTAAAACATACTGAAATGATTGCTATTCTTCAGAAAGTGGGTATTGATGATAAAGACCTACGCGTTATCAAAAATATTTACTGGCATCAACGTGCAAACATCAGGATTGGCCGGGACACGTCTGGAGAAATTCAAATAAGAAGAGGAGTAAGGCAGGGCTGCATTTTGTCCCCACTAATATTTAGAGCACGTTAAGAAGATGATACGAAAATTACAATGAAGGTACACTAGAAATAAACAAACCAATACACTTTTAATGTTACAAGGAGCATCATGATTTACAATGTAGGTACCTACATTGTAAATCCCAAATCATGATTTAAAAAGTTTATACATTGTAAATTATGATTCGGGAGTGCTCCTCGTGACATTTTTCGTTTGTTTATTTCTAGTGAATCTTTATTGTGATTTTAGTTTAATTTCAAAAATACCCACCAGTATTAAGTACTTCCCGATTACCCATTAATTAATTTAACAAAGAAATGACATTTTAACATTACATATTTAACAAATACCTATCAAGGAGAAAACAACTGTTTGTAATATAATGAAGTTTTTCCAAATCTGTAATTGACGTAATTAACAAAGAAATAAATATCACTACCAAAAAGAAGCGAGTTCAAATACGACGAAAACAAAAGTTACAGCACACCAGACACTAATGATGACCAATTAAATCAATTGGAATTTCTTTACCTAAACAAGTCATAAATTAAATAGGTAGTACATATATTTGCATAACAAAGGAGCTTGCAAACGTGTAAGGTGATAATAAATTAAATGTCCATTGTTGACGAGAATACCGAGCGTCCTGAGGAATATAAATCGGAGTTTGAATAGCCGAAGTTGTATTTACGTGGTCAAGCGCAACACTGTGTAGGCACCAGTTATTACGATTTTTATTATTTTAGTTACATATAATAATTATTTTAGTTAGACATATACTGTTGTTTTATTGACTTCCAAAAGGCATTTGATTGTGTTAAGCACTCTATATTGTTCGCAGCTCTAAAAGACATTGGCTTGGACGGCGGAGATGTTCGAATCATTGCAAATTTATATAGGAATCGAACAACATCAGTTTTAGTAGATGGCGTGTAATCACAGGCTCTTAATATTAAAAGAGGAGTACGGCAGGGATGCGTCTTGTCACCCCTGCTTTTCAACGTTTACTCCGAAAGAATTTTCAGAAAAGCACTTTCTGAAAAACAAGAAGGAATACTTGTGAACGGTGAAGTCATCAATAATTTGCGATATGCGGACGATACAGTACTCCTAGCTTCTAGTCAAGAAGATCTGCAAACACTACTTGATAGTGTCGTTGAGAGTTGTAGTGGGGCAGGTCTTGATCTGAACATACGGAAAACCAAAATACTCGTAATTAGTAAACAACAGCATATAAAACCGTCTATATATCTAAATAATACCAAACTTGAGCAAGGTGATAAAATCGTTTAACTTGGACAGCAATTAAATTGTAACGCAGAAAGTCACGACGAAATTAGATCTAGGATAGAGCAGGCTAGAGCCGCTTTTAGAAGGATGTCCAAGGTATTATGTAACAGAGACCTAAAATTAGCATTGAGGATCCGCCTACTTCGCTGCTACGTGTTCTCGGTCTTACTTTATGGTGTCGAGTCCTGAACTGTGAATAAAATCGATCTAAATCGCCTTGAGGCTTTCGAAATGTGGTGCTATAGAAGAATTTTAAAAGTTTCCTGGGTGGAGAAGATTCGAAACTCCATAATACTAGAACGTCTCAGCAAGACTACTCAGATCATAAAAAGCATCAAGCAGAGAAAGCTGGAGTATTTCGGACATGTAATAAGAGGTCCCAAATATAGGTTGCTACAAAATATCATGCAAGGAAAAATAGCAGGTAAACGCAGTCCCGGACGAAGAAGAACCTCATGGGTTAAGAACTTGCGAGATTGGTATGGTGTTGATACAAGCATGCTATTTAGGGTGGCAGTGAATAAAATTAAGATAGCTATGATGGTAACCAACGTTGTGAAAGGACATGGTACATGAAGAAGAGGAAAAGTCACACGAGGATAACAGGATTAAAGCGCCTCACGCTAGCCAGAATTTGGAATCGGTTAGAGAACCCTGTCAGAGTTCTATTACCCAGGACCCTCACATGAAGAACATTTGGCTGATAGTGGGTCTCTATCGTGCATCAGAGTGCTACAGGGAAGAAAGAAATAGTCTGGAGCAATGGAGCGCGGTCGAATGATTCCTGTTTACACGAATTTATACACCTCGCTCCATTTAAATGTCGCAAATAGTTCTTTGAAATACAGTTATCCCTAGAATGAAACCTTTTTCTAAGAACTCTTTTAATTCCTGAATTATGCAATAACTTATGTTATTGCCTATTGCCAAATACTTGCTGTTTTTGCTATTTTTGGTAATTTTGTACTGGGTAGCAATATTGGCTATTCTTTCTGGTCTTTTAACTTGATATTTAATTTTAGTTTGTTTTTAGAATTATTATAAACATTTATTAGAATCAAAAGGCCAAAATTAAAATAGAAGACCAGTTAACTGCTAAAATTGCAAAGAACGAGGAGCGGGACAGGGCTATATTTTATCTCCACTGCTATTCAATATTTATTCTGAATGGGTATTTAAGGAAGCTTTAGTCAGTTGTGCGGAAGGAATATTAATAAACGGTGAATAGTTGAATAAAATTAGATATGCATATGACACCATAGTTTTTGCAGATAGTCTGAATGATTTAATTTACAGATATAAACAAATCGCATAACAGAAGTCAGCAACAGATACGGACTAGCTCTTAACACAAAGAAGACCAAATTTATGACAATTAGTAAAAAACAATACTAAACGCTCAACTTACAATCAATCGACAGAATATCTAAAGAGTCGAGCAATACACATATCTGGGCACCAATTTAAATAGCCAGTGGGACCACTTGACAAAAATTAAACAGCGAATAACAAAAGCAAGCATTCGTTAGAATGAAAGCCATTTTCAACAGTCGAGACATATCACTAAAAACAAAATACCGTCTGTTGAAATGATACATATTCACAGTTCTACTCTACGGCATGAAAACGTGGACACTAACTGTTGCATCTATGAATCGACTCGAAGCTTTCGAAATGTGGTGTTATAGGCGCACCTTACGTATATTCTGGGTTGACCGAATTACTAATGTGGAAGTCCTGCGTAGAATGAAGAGAGAGTGTGAAATTCTCATGACCATTAAAATTAATAAACCAGAATATCTAGGACATGTAATAAGAAATCAAGTACGTTACGGCCTTCTCCAACTGATTCTCCAAGGGAAGATAATTGGCAAAAGATGGCCGGGAAGAAGACGCATTTTCTGGCTTCGAAATTTTCGAAAGTGGTATAACACGACTACCACTGAACTGTTCCGCGCTGCGGTAAACAAAGTCAAGATAGCCATGATGATCGCCAACATCCAGAACAGATAGGCACTTTAATAAGAAGAACTTTAGTTTATCATATGTCTTAAATGTTTTATCTTACTCGTCAATAAAGGTCACTTGAAGTAAAAATCAATGGTGAACTGATTAATAATCTTAAATACGCTCACGAAACTATTAAGTGTCTTATGCAACAACCTCCAGGACCTTCAAGACTTATTGGAAAGCATAAACAAGACAGGAAGAGAAATTGGTCTAAAAGTGGATGGTTCTTAAAAACAATTTATGATATTTAGTGACCAATCTCACGACAGTACTTTCGGATTATATGTAGATAAACAAAACATTGAAAAAGTTACACACTGTAAACATCTGGGATGCTACATTACAGACCAGCTAGACTCAAGTAATAAGATCAAATGCAAAACCGAAGCAGGTCACACAAAGTTTCTAAAAATGTAATAAGTCTCCTGTAATTACAGCTTAAACCTAACATTACGTAAAATAATGACTAATGGTGTTTAATTTGGTAAGTGCTGTTACATGCACCGAGAGTTGGAGTGTGAATGCGGATCGGATCAATGACATAGAGATGTGAGGCTTTTGAGATATGGTTGCATAGAAGAATGTTCCAAATACCTTACACAGCGATGCAGAACAAGGCAATTGTGTTGAATAGAGCAAATGTCGTTCTTCAGTTAGTGAAAACAAAAATTTAGACAAATCCTTGATATGCAAATATACCTGGGACAACGAGCACAGATTACAATAGAAAAATTAATAGTAATGACAGAAACAGACACAAAAAATAGAATATTTATCCTACAACGAAGAAAAATGTTTAGTAAAGCCATCAGCAAAATGTAACAGACTTTGGTTGACAGTACTAATTTAAGAACCATAAGGTACAATATTATTCACAATTACATATGAAGCACACAAAACACAAACACAAATCAACCTTGAACCACTTATGTTACACAATCACAACTACGATACAGATTAATCGAACATGTAACACAAAAAACACACACAAAACCGTCAGACAGGGATATTCCTAGGCTGTAGTCACCATCCTCGGATTTTTTCAACCATACGCATGATTTTTCCTACAAAAGACTTGGTTATATATATTTTTGCAGAATTTCGAAAAGTAAAATCTTTTTTGAGAACGATTTCCGGAGTAAAAATCGAAACACTAGTTGACTAAAAATGTAATTTTCATTAAAACCAATAATTGTGGCCTAATCCCATGTAAACATAATACTTAAATTAGACATTCCACAACAAACTAGTTTTAGAACATTTTTAAGTAACAGGTATTGGCCTTGTGTTAATAAAGATTTTAGGAAGTTTGATTCATTATAGAGGAAATTGACTTATGCAGAGAATTCCATCCAATTCAAGACAGATGAAGCTAATACTACTTATTCAAGCAGAATATTGGACATAATTTTCTTCTGTTTGGATTATATATATATATTCACTCATGGAAAAAGGCTTTTCCACGAAGTTCTCCAATCTTCAGAATTTTATACAGAGCCAATTTAGCCATATTAAGAGAGAGAAGTCATTACCACAGGTTTAATGTATATTCTTAAATCTGAACATTCTTTATTGAACGCTCTCTCTATTATAAAATGTCACATTCTGATTTTCATTGAATAACATATTGCACCTACATAGTATACACGAACACATACAACAGAAAGGAACCACGCACATTAACAGATTCAACAACCTTTTCGAAAACATAAATAACAGCAAAGATGTACAATAACCTACTAAGACAAAATGCTAACAGCACAACACTTAGCCAGTTAATCTATCAAACAGACAGTTAAATGTAACAGAGAGTCTGATGCTCTCATAAGGTCTAAACTAAGGTTGGGCTGTAACACGCCCAACAGTTCCTGAGCTAGACATAATCAGTGAACTTGAAAGGGTCTGTCAACTAGGTACTAGCAAAACACGATATAGTAAGTACTATGCCAAAGTAACGAAAACAAAACACAAAGTAAAAGAAGATACGTCCATAATAATATTACCAGCTGACAAGGGCAACGCAACTGTAATTATGGATAAAAGCCAATACCAGGATAAACTTCAAGAAATGGCCTTACACTATATTACAGTAGGACACCTCACTTAAAATAGAGTTCCAAAAATTCACAAAGAAAATATACCCGTCAGACCGATTTGATGCAGCAGACTCCCAAAGTTCCTCTTGGACATAGTACAGCCTCTAGCAGATACCACAATATTTTGGTGTGACAATGAAATACATGAAATACAAAAACGAATAGGCCTGACGTGGGCAAAATTTGGAAAACTATGCCATATTCAAAGAAGTTAAATTTCCATGTGTCTCAAGCAAAAGGTTGACAACTCATGTGTTTTGCCTATATAACCTTATGGGGCAGAAATTTAAAAACGATTCATGGAATAGTGGCACAGAAACTATAGAGGAAGCTGGAGACGACCAGTGACTAGATGGACCAATGAGATGAAAAGAGTAGCGGGAAATTGGCTATAAGCGACGCAATGTATAGAACATGGAAGAAATAACATGGATAGAACATGGATAAAGGTTACAAAAAAGACGTTCTGGATCAAGGGACTCAGTTTAGTCTAACTTGTTTAGTGTAGTTTCCTTTAAAATTTGCTCTAACTTCAAAAAATTACCACTTAAAAGATAACTTGTCTAAGAATATTTAAGATAAACTAAGTTAGGGCTTATCAAAGGAAAAAAATGTCCACAAGCTCCAGAAACAACTCCAGATAAGCTACAAAATTTACACTACCCTGTTATAGAGAGCGTTAGTAGACAAACTGTATAACAGATATGATAAAAATTCAAAATATAAAAATTAGAGAAAAGAAATTTTTTTTTGAAAAAAATATGTTGACACGATTGAAAATTATTTTTCAAAAGTCCAAAATTTTCGTTTGTGACTTACCAGCCTCATATTTGACATTATAAACTAAACTAAACCACAAGAACTGACTGATATCGTTAAGTCTTATCGAGTATATATAGTTAATTGTTGTCACATCAACCCCACTCTGGATTTGAAATATTTAGAATAGCGAAACCAGATCGACAAATCCATCGTAAAAGTGCAAAGATGCACCCAAGATGCATCTTGCACCACGCAAGTATATTATTGACATTACGAATGGCGGAGGAATGCGAGCGTCTCACAACCTAAGGTCGTGTGTTTTGCATAGTTTTAGTAATAGGTTGTTAGACTGTGAATGTTTTAGATTCATTGTTATAGATTTATGAATGGTTATAAATCGGGTTACACATTTTCTTAAAGGAATCGTGTGCATTAAAAATTCTTGGCGGGTAAAACTAACAAATCATCGCTTTTGTTAGTAAGAAAAGGTAACAATATATTTCGTCATTCAGACTGATGTCTGAGTTTACAGTTTTTCTGATATATTAAAATTAATCATTTATTTTAATAAATATATTGGCTTTTATTTAAAAAAACAAAACTGGTGATAAAATTGTCATAAAGAAGCAAAATTAGCATGTTTGTGTTGGAAAAATAGCATCAGAATTTCATTAATAAAAAAATTTCATAAAAATAACATCAGAAAAACATCAGAATTTCAGAGGAAACAATAGCGATATCAACAGGTAGCCGAAACGCATTCCAAGATTGCGGCTGTAATTTTAAATATTTTTTCGAGATATTTGGCACACTATTCGTAATATAATAAAGAATGGCGGTACAAAGCCCAATTTGAAAAATATATTAATATGTGGAAATTACTCTGTAATTAAATACAATATTAAAAAAACGAGCCTGTACCGCCATTAAGAAGAACAAAAAAATAAACTTTCTTCAAATAAACTTTTTTATCCGATGCCTAGATTTTGTGTCATTTTGGAACTACTAATGAAGTAAAAAATTTTAGTAGTTCCAAAATGACACAAAGATGAGAATCCACCGAGAGATATCCACCGAAATACAAAGATGAGAATCTATAAAACCTTAATTCGACCAATAACATGCTATGGCAGTGAAGCCTGGGCCCTGAAAGAAATATCCAAAAACAAACTCGACACATTCGAAAGGAAAGTACTTAGGAGAATACTAGGACCTGTGAGGGAAAACGGAATCTTCAGAAGTAGATACAACAACGAGCTTTATCAACTTTATAAGGAAACGCCCCTGTCAGACTTCATTAGAATACAAAGATTGCAATGGGCCGGACATGTGATAAGAATGGGAGAGGATAGGCTACCAAAACGAGCACTGAATGCTAGAATGCCAGGAAAGAGACCGGTTGGGAAGCCACGAAAGCGCTGGGAAGACACAGTAAACAGCGACGCATAAGCCCTTTTAGGAGTCCGTGTATGGAGAAGAGCAGCCACAGACAGGCAAGGGTGGAGGCAAAAAATAAAGGAGGCCAAGGTTCAATTTGGGCTATAGTGCCGTAGAAGAAGAAGAAAATGACACAGAATCTAGGCATCGGATAAAAAAGTTTATTTGAAGAAATTGTAGTTTTTGTTCTTCTTAATGGCGTTACAGGCTCGTTTTTTTAATACTGTATTTAATTACGGAGTAATTTCCACATATTAATATATTTTTCAAATTGGGCTCTGTACCGCCATTCTTTATAATATTATGAATATGTGTGCCAAATATTTCTAAAAAATATTCAAAATTACAGCTGCAATTTTGGAACGAGTTTTTGCTACCTGTTGATTGCTACTGTTTCCTCTTCAGGAAAAAACTAATATAAAACAAAATATTTTCAGTTTAGTTTTGAGTTTATAGCATAAACTCTGGAAACCAGCAAAAATGTAGATAATTTCAGAGATGGAAATTGAGAATATACAATTTCCCATTACAGAGGACGAGATCAAAATGTCCAGTATCAATCCTACATACCGGTCTGAATTCATTAAAGTTTTGGAGTTATAAGGCTTTAAAGATGCAAAAACACGGTTTCTTTTTAGACTTAAATATAAAATAATATATGTACTGTTATCAAATTTTAAGTTTTCTTGCAAAAAGTCTTCAATAATTTGGGACGTTTTAAGGGGATGGGTACGTAGTTTCTGCTCCAATGCTATTCTAATGGGATTCATTTTTTTCGAATCCCGAGAAAACTAATAAATATTTTTAAAAATTAACTAGTTTTGATGGGAAATAAGCCACAATTTTACTAAAAAAAAAAATGATTTTATTAATGTTTCGACGTCCAAATCGCATGCAGTTGTGAAAATACGAAAAATAATAATATTAATATATTAATATTTGGTAAGTATCGTATGGATTGTCGATACAATATCAATACAATACCGATATTTTTATCGAATATCGTGAAGATGTAGAGGAAAGTAACCAAATATGGAATAGTGCCCTAATATGGAATTCCTTGATTTCTCCGAAAATATAAGTTGGAAGCGCACTACAAGACCATCCTCTATTTCAGTCGCTCTCTTTATTATCGTATTCACACCTCTGTGTCAGATGCGCGAACGATACGTGTCTGACGGGCGCGTTTTGTTTTATCGTCTCGCAGAAAATTTCAAAGGTAAATTATATTCAACGAGTATTATTGGTTATTATGCATGAATACAGACTTGTTATGCTATTGCGTATATCAATAGTACCTTTGTTTTGATATTTTGTGACCTTCTGTAATTAAAACATGACGACTTGAAAATATGTTGATACTAGTTTGAACTAATGTACAAATCCAAATATGGACAGTCGTTGGTGCCTAAGTATGAAATAGCGGATTAAGTGTAAGTGGGCTCATTATGATTGTGCTGGTCCAGAGTTTCATACATGGATCTGTGATGTCTGCAAGTGAATTAAGCTACTTCTTTCATTTTTCACAATTTTCTTATTTAAATTTATTTGATCTCAGATGTTTATGTCTACTTTTGTTATTGATCCTATGTTGGTTTATTGCTGTTGGTTTATGCCTATATTCCATATATGGGTACCTATTCCATATTTGGTTACGTATTTGGGATTTTGTTTTTTTTGTTCGATTTTTTTTGTGAATTAAGATGTTTAATCGAAGGCTTTTAATTACTATATAAAAATATATGACTGATGTGTCATAACATTAAATTGTTTTCATTTCTATAAAGGTATTATTTTATATCCCCAAAACAAAATTGTATTCCATAATTGGCGACTTTCCTCTAAACATGAGCTGTGTTTCATTGTTTCAGTTTACTCATATTATGAGTACACGGAACCAACTTTTGTGGGAAGTTTTTCCTCTTAGTTATTTTACTTACTAATTTTATTAAATTGCAGTATTCCAAATTTTGTAATAGATTCTCATCCATTTTACAAGCTGTAAATTCAAAATAGCGCAGCGGTTAGAAATTTTTAGGGAAAAAAAAGATGTTTGTAACAATTTATTGATTTGTAATAAATATTCCAAATTTACAGTCGGAAAAATGAAAGACTACCCATTAACGATCACATCAATCACATATTTTGTATTTCTGTCTTTTTCTGTAACAAACGTTTGTTATTTATAGAAAAGGACAGCAAATACAAAACAAATGATTGATGTGATCGTTCATGGGTATTCTTTCATTTTTCCGACTGTAGTTCAGATATCTTATTATTATTATGTAATTCTACTAACTAGGTATTCTTTGACATCTAAAAATTGTTAAAATTAGTTTAAAACCAAGCTCTTACAACGAAATTACAACAAAAGTTTATATAAATTTTATGCCTTTATTACTAAACCATCTTTGATGACTTTATATTGCACTTTTTGTCTCTTTGATGTCAAAATATTAATTGCCGGAATAGTAACTGAATATTTTTTATGGAAGATATCTCTTAAGTTTACAACACAAAACTATAACTATTTTTCTTTCCGTAGATAGTTTATAGCTATTTTATGATTATTATCGCAACTGGTTTTCAAATATTTTCGAACGAGTCAGGATAATTTTACTATAAAAAAATGACAACCTGTCTATTCAATAATAATGTTATTTATTTTGTGTACCATTTCCTTATTTAAAAACAAGCCATATTTCTCACGTAAAAATAAGGAATTTTATTCTAAACATTTTTTATAATTATGGATAGATGGCGGTATAATCGCAAAACATGATTTATCGTGATACCGTCGATATACGTCAATAGGTAAATTATTAGAGAAACGGTCTAATATCTCGAGAAATACACTTCCACATAAAAAACCAAAAAAATCGGATTCAGCAGACGTGACCCCTCACTCCACACCGTGGAGGTGGGGTTGGGGGTAACTCTAAAATATTAAATAGGAACCCCCCTGTTTTATTGGAGTTTTGGATTACTCATGAAAGAATAAGTAACATTTATTCGAAATTTTTTTAAAATTGTTGATAGGTGGCGCTAATAAATCGTATTTTTCCGATTATAGCGCCATCCAGCAACAATTTTAAAAAATCCTTCAAATATATATATTACTTAATTTTTCATAAGAAATCCAAATCTGCAATAAAAATTACGGTTCCTACTTTAGATTTTAAAGTTACCTCCAACCCCACCTCCAGGGGGTGGGATGGAGAGTCATGTATAAAGCTATTCGATAGGTTTTTTGAAAAATATTACAGGAATATTTTTAGATTTTTCATTTCGAAGTGTATTTCTCGAGATAAACTGCTCGTCAAAAAAAGTTAGGGATATAGAAAATTCTGCTGAATTTTTATAGTAGATTTTTTCGTGAACGGATTAACGGATTCCGCTAATTTTTGTATTATTTTAGATTCTTCTTTAGTATTTGCACAGTTATGCAAAGGTTTACTCAAACTTTTTTTTGTACTTATACCGGGTGGAAGAAAATAAATGTTTTTCTTATGTTAAGTTTGAGACGCCCTGTAGGGAGGACGAGGTACAAATCGTCGCCTATATACTATAACTTGATAACTCGAAATTCGTAGTTTTGAGAAAAACGGGTTTAAAGATTTTAAAGGTATTTGTGCTGCTACGCTACCATGATGTTGGTAAATACGGAATTCACTCTGCAGCTCTTAAATACTGTTCCTTAAATTTTTGGCTACTGATCTATTTAGAAATACGTTGCAAATTTGTTTTCCAATATGGAAAGTAACATGAAAAAGTAAAGTTATCAACTTTTAGCACTACCATAATGTTAACATTTGGACGAACGAAGTTAGCGTGGGCCTCGTTTGGTAAGCTCAGCTTCATATTGAAGAATAAAAATACCCTCAATATCTAAAAACGAAAATCTACGATCAATGTATTCTTCCGGTCCTTACATGTGGATGTCAAACATGGACGTTCACAAAAGCGAATATGGACAGAATTGCGAAAACACAAAGAGCAATGGAAAGAAAAATGATCAACGTAAGACTGTCAGATAGAAAAAGGAATTCCTGGGTAAGAAATATCACTAAAGTTAAAGGTGCTACTCGTCAAACAGCTAAACTAAAATGGAAATTCGCCGGTCATACAATTAGACAAAAAGACGAAAGATGGAATAAAATGATTACAGAGTGAAGACCATGGACATATAAACGAAAGAGAGGGAGACCACAGATGAGATAGGTAGATGACCTAAAACACCAAGCAGGCTCAAAATGGATGTACATGGCTCAGGACAAAGAAAGATGGAGGAGCGAAGGGGAGGCCTATGTCCAATATTGGATGTCGCAAGGCTAATATAATGTCGCATGTCGTGCCAAGTTGTTTCTAGGTGAACTTTTTAACAAAACTATTATTTTAAGCATTATTTTGGTGAAAATTAGCCCTCAGCCATGGGGGTTGCCAGATCTGCTAACAATTCTCGAATTTTTGCATTAACATGAACTGAATAAACAGATAGCAATTACGTGGTAAGCTCAATGGTTTCAGAAAAACGCGTGCTACAACTCGATAACTAGAGTTAGCTAGTTGTCACGTTCAGTGTATATCGTATTCATGATTATTTCGATTAAAAAATAACTTGATTACTTATCTTGTCAAGTTTTAGCACTGACTATTAGGGGCATTTGAGTTTTATCAAGTTCCGTTAATCATAAAAAAATACTTAACCCGTTTGGAGCGAGTTATCAATTTTTTACACAATATGGAGGCAAAAACAATACATCGTGTGAACTAGATTTCTCAAAAACGTCAATTTTGGAGTTATCAAGTAATAGTACCAAGGCGACGAAATGTGAGGATACATCGAAATCGTATTGGAGTCTTATGTTTTGTGAACATTTTGTTTTTTGAATGTGCCTGATATCTTTAGAAACAAAAAAAACGAAAAAATAGACGGTTTTATAATTTAATATGTGTCTTAACCGAAACAAAAGTTTGAGACACCTTGTAGGGAGAAAAAGGCACAAAGGT
This sequence comes from Diabrotica virgifera virgifera, assembly GCF_917563875.1. Classification (NCBI taxonomy): domain Eukaryota; kingdom Metazoa; phylum Arthropoda; class Insecta; order Coleoptera; family Chrysomelidae; genus Diabrotica; species Diabrotica virgifera. Next base: position 235,688,401 of record NC_065449.1, read on the forward strand.
GAGTATACCTCAATAATATCTTGTAGTCTCAAATTTTGTGAATATTTTACTTTTTTAATTTCTCTAATATCTTTAATAACAAAGAAACTAGACGGTATTACTCTTTAATATGTGTTTTAACTGACGACATGCATCACATCACACATGTGAAACATAGAAACACATATTAAAGAATAATACCGTCTAGTTTCTTTGTTATTAAAGATATGAGAGAAATTAAAAAATAAAATATTCACAAAATACGAGACTACAACATAATATCGAGGTATACTCACTTTTGTGCGTTTTTCTTCCTACAAGGTGTCTCAAACTTTTGTTTTGGTTAAAACACAGGTTAAATTACAAAACCGTTTATTTTTTTTGTTTTTAAAGATATCAGGGACATTCAAACAACAACATGTTCAAAAACATTAGACTACAATACAATTCTGATGTATACTCACATTTGTACCTCGTTCTCCCTACAGAGCATCTCAAACTTAACATAAGAAAAACATTTCTTTTCTTCCACCCGGTATAAGTACAAAAACTAAGTTTGAGTAAACCTTTTCACAATTGTGTGAATACTAAAGGAAAATCTAAAATAAAAAAAAATAGCGGAATCCGTCTGTTCGCGAAAAAATAAACTATGAAAATTAGCATAATTTTCTATATCCCTAATTTTTGACGAGCAGTTTATTAGACTGTTTCTATAATTTACTAGAGTATCACGATAAATAGTTTTTTGCGGATTATAACGTCATCTATCCACAATTCTAAAAATGTCTCGAATACAAGTTGCTTACTTTTAGGTAAAGAATTCAATTCTGCAATTAAAACTGGAGGTTTTCATTTAATATTTCAATGTTACCCCCCACCCCACCGACAACGGGTGTATTGGGGGTTCGTGTTTAATGTTGTTCGATAGATTTTTGAAAATTATTGAACACGTGTTTTTCAGTTTTTCGATCCGATGTTCGGTTCGCGAAATATTCGACCGTTCCGCTACTTTTGGGACACCCTATATACAGTGCGGTGGAATAAGTGTTGCCCCCCCCCTGTTAACTTGTTTATTTTAAGAATGTAAGCAAAACGCTCGGACAGGTCGATTTTTAAACTAATCATAGTATATCATAGCACCAACGTTTCGAACTTTACGCGATCCCTCTTCAGGGGTCCTACTTTCGAATTCATTCGAGCATATTTCGCATACGAAATTAGAAGAATTTCGCTTGAAATCCGGTATTGGTCTTGTATTTTCGAATACTTGGTGTACGAATTTTTTCGTATACGACGACTCGAATGGGTATGAGCCATTCGAATTGTGATGCTCGTATACGAATTATTGTTGTCATTTCAGCTGTCATGAGTTTTAGCTGATAGTGTTAATTGTGTTGTTGTCTACAATATTTTTACATTGAAATTTATTTTCAATGGCTGGTTTAAATAATTAAAAGAAAGAAAGAACATGTACGATTATGCCTTGAAAATATAACCTAACCTAACTTTATGTATGCATTTTAGCATTGGATCTAAGCTCCAAACTTGACATATGATACCGTTGCCATATCCTCAATTTTTTCATACTATCACATTACATAAAGGTGCATTTAAAAAATCGTTTTGAAGTAAAGTTTTGAAAAGTAAATAGTAGAATATCAGTGTAAATACTGGATACAAAAATAATATTAAACAAAATAGTAAACTTTCTGTGGACTTTGCAAATCGATATTAGTAATATACGTATGCAATCTTAAGATTCGATTACACTTAAAATAATTGTTAATCAACTTTTCCCAAAAATGGCCTTTTTATAATTTATTCAGACTATAAGTGGTTATCTTTATACATTAAACGTTCTTATACAATCTTATTCTTGTACATTATAACCCCAGTACATATAACAAATATAACATTTTGTTTTTAATACTGCGATTATACCATTGATTGAAATTATACAAGAAATAGACCAACAAAGTATGGCAACATTGTGACTGTTCAGATGACAAATAAGTTCAATGTTATTCGAATTTGCAGTGTTGCCGGTGCAAATTCTGCTCGTATACGTATAACATTTCGAAGGACGTTCAAAAATACACATTCACGTTCGTATACGAAATTTTTCATTCGAGTTAACTCGTTTGCGGAAATATTCGATTGAATTTGAAAATACGACCCCAGGTGACAGGCATAACTTTGATTTTTTTAAATGGTAAAGTACATCATGTGACACCTCATTTAACAGCTTTTAAAATACTGATTCCAAAAATGTATAATACTTTAATCCTTTTTGAGATCGCAGGCCCAAAATTTCGGTCGAACTCTTCTTAAACGCATTTATTTTTTTCGAATTCTGAGAAAACTAATAAGTATTTTTGAAAAATTTAAACGCAGAATGAAAGATTAGATTATTACCGAGGGCTGACAGTCCCTTAGAATAAACAAAAAGTTTCTTTTGAATGATATATTTGAAATTAAAAATCACACTAAATTTTCTCTTTTTTCCACCACTGTGACTTATTAAAATAAACATTATAGGAGTTCTCAGGGACTTTGGACCATCGAAAATACTGTAATATTTCATTCTGCGTTTAAATTTTTCAAAAATATTTATTAGTTTTTTCAGGATTCGAAAAAAATGATTGCATTTAGAAAGAATCCGACCGAAATTTTGCGTCTACGCTCTCAAACAGGATTAAAGTATTATACATTTTTGAACTCAGTATTTTAAGAGCTTTTAAATGAGGTAAAAGATGATGTACTTTCCCATTTAAAAAAATCAAAGTTGTGGCTGTCACCTGAAGAGGGATCGCGTAAAGTCCGAAACGTTGATGCTATAATATACTATGGTTAGTTTAAAAATCGACCTGTCCAAGCGTTTTGCTTATTTTCTTAAAATAAACAAGTTAACAGGGGGGGCAACACTTATTCCACCGCACTGTATGTAAACATTCAAGTCTCGTATCCATCCTGGCTATTTTTATGAGAGTAATTTTTTATATCTTTATAGATTATAGATGATTGTTTAAAAAACAACAAATCGCCGTTTGCTTTGTTTCTTATCTAATATTCTATTAACAGTCTCAAAAATCCAGTAGAAGGAAAATAAAATTCCAGTAGCTGGCTGTATACCATAAATCACAAAATTACGAGATTCTTTGTAAAATGTATATTTAAAATTCCCTAAATAAGAGGTGCATTAAATCGCAGAACGTTTTCGGATTAAAAAATCCATCACCAGTGTTACTAAACCCTAAAATAAGTATAACATAATTAGTTAGATTGTAGATTGTAGATTGCAAAAGGGGTCGATTGGCCCAGTTGACCTTACTACACTGCGACCTATAAGATCTTTTGTGTATACCCTACATCTATATTTTAGTCCAAAAGGTCTAAGCTTCTAAGAAAGTCCATTATCCGTTTTGGAGCTAGGTTTGTAATCTGATCAGGATCAAGGAATACCTGTTCCAGATATTTATGGCGTTGCCGAACAATTACTCTGCAATTGCAGATAATATGTTCTGACGTCTCATCTGCCTCATCGCAGAATCTACATGTCCCACTGTCCAGTATGCCCATTTTACAGAGATGATATCTGAGTGAGCAGTGTCCAGTGAGAATTCCTGTGATTACTCTGAGATCAGATTTCTGAAGCTCTAAGAGTAATTTCGCGTACCGGGCAGAGGGTCGTAATAACCTTTTTGCCTGTCTTTGGCCTGGAACATTTTTCCAGTAGGCTGCACTGAGTTCCTTTTCATATTTTCGAACTTCTTCCATTATGCGGCTTTTTGGTATGCCACAAAATGGTTAAGGTCCGATGAAAAGAGTACAAGCTCCTTCCTTTGCGAGACTATCGGCAATCTCATTTCCGACAATTCCTTTATGCCCTGGCACCCATAGCAACGTTAGTTTGTTGCGACTTACCAGTTGTTTAAGGGATTGTTTGCAATTCCAGGCTATTTTTGACCCGTAAGTTGTGGACTTCAGAGCCTTCAAAGCAGCCTGACTATCAGATGCAATAAATATTCTTGCTGAGTTGAGGCCTTTCCTTAGGCACTCTTGAGCACAGAACTCTATTGCTAGTAGTTCTGCTTGAAATATTGTTGGAGCATTTCCAAGGGCTGCGGATATCCTAATATTAGGACCTGTGATCCCTATTCCTACTCCTTCGTTTGTTTTTGACCCATCAGTATAGTAAGTGAAGGCACCTTTTGTGATTTGAGCGATTTCGTTTTCTGTCAACTCGCGGTCGTTAATAATAACATCTAACGCGAGTTCGAAATTTTGTTTTGCAGGCATTACGTCTGTAGGCATCTTCATGATTTAGGTTGTTCCAGCCCTTAATACCTCAAGATGTCCCGTTAAGTTACCGGGTTTTAGAGATTTATTCTGTGTCAGCCTATAGGCATTTTCTAGAGCGATCCTCTGTACATGTAAATGTAGTGGAGGAAGGTCTAGCATTGCCTCTAAGGCTGCGGTAGGACACGATCTCATTGCACCCGTGATCCCAATACAAGCAAGTCGTTGCACTTTTTGCAACTCGTTTATTGCCTTTTGCTGCTTTGTTTTGGTCCACCAAACCATCGCAGCATACGTGATAATGGGTCTGACAACCGTTAAATATGACCAGTAGATCATTTTTGGCTTCAGACCCCAGGTTTTCCCAAAAAGCCTACGGCACATCCAGAAAGCCCTTGTTGCTTTTATGGTAATATGAGTGAGGTGTGCATTCCACGTAAGTCTCCTATCAAGGATGACTCCTAGGTACTTAACCTCTTCTGAGAAAGAAAGGGTTATTCCATTCATGATCGGAGGCTGTAATGTTAGTTTCCTCCTGTTAGTGAATGGAATAAATGTCGTTTTGTTGGGATTGACTGATAGCCCTTCCCTCGAACACCAAGTGGTTATAATGTTTAAGCCCTGCTGCATGCGTTCGGCAATAATACCGTCATGTTTGCCTCTAACCACTATAACTAGATCGTCAGCATAGCCCAGAGCACGAAATCCTGCTCTTTTGAGCTTTGTTAGGAGGTCGTCAACCACTAGCGACCACAGTAGAGGTGATAAGACTCCTCCTTGAGGACAACCTTTTACTGCTTTTATAGTAGTTGATTTGCCTCCTAGGTAGGTAATAATTTTCCTAGTGTTTAGCATTCATATGAGGTGTTGTCAAACGCACCCTCTATGTCTATGAATGCACATAGCGCCACTTCCTTTGATCCTATTGCCTTTTCTATGTCTTTTACGAGACAGTTCAAGGCATCCACGGTGGATTTGCTTGATTGGTAGGCAAATTGTTCTTTGTGAAGCGGTACATACACATAATTAGTTAAGAAAAATGATTAAAAAGTTGATTAAGGTTAAAAAATCCAAGGGGACGTCACTTACAAAAAATATCATGCCTGAGCCACCAACATGTTTTTGGTAAAATCCCTTTATGTAAATAAATGTTGAAAGTGGTTGTGTTATACTACATATTAATAATAATACTTAATGATGTTGCAAGTACTTGGATATTACCCAGAGCAACACAGGACTCTCCCACGTGGTTGGAATTTGAGGATTAAAACCTCACATATTGGAGTTCAATGGCCAACTGAATATAAAAGGAATTTAGAAGTATGTCAAAGAAAAAATGTCAATGAAACTTTAGGAAATGTTATATTGTTACTTCTACTACTAATTACTTATTTTTTAAACAGTATCAGTTTCCGATAATGTATATTGCACATATCAAATCACTCAGGCAAAAAAATTTGGATCTCCGATTTGTCTGAAAATTGGTATATAGCTTCTGCTGGACGTAAAAATAAGATATTTAAGGTGAAAAAATCTTCTTCTTCTTGTTTTTTTCTCAAAATGTTTTGCAATTTGCATTTTTTGTATATTTAATAGAAGGGACTCAAAAATCTCATTATATGGCATTATAACAAGTTTTTTTATTCAAAACAAGGTTTTAATAAAATATTATAGTGTAGAAAACGTTAGAATACCGTTTTTTACATTTTTCTCCATTCCTAAAATACATCATCATCGATTTGGCTGAAAATTTTCCCACAAATAGCCAAAACATAGGACTTTAAGCAGTTAGAAGTTATACAGCTTTACAATACCAAAAAGGTTACATGCAGTAATATTAGACTCAAAAGTATATTAGTCCAGTCGGAATAGCATTTGACCTTGCATGCCGAGCTGCCCAAAATTTTATTTTTCTAATCTTTAGGGGAGTCAATAGTAGCCTAAATTTAAAATCACGAATGAATTAATCCGTTACTTTAGCCGCCATCTTGATTTTAAAGAAGAACCTGATTTGCTCAATATCTCCGCCATTTTTAACTTTTCGAAAAAATGGTAGAAACTGAAATTGTTCCAAATAAATCGTATTTTTTAACAATTTTTTTCGTGAGGTCGATATTTTCGTGTTAATTTTACTTACAGTAGATGCCTATATTTTTGACTATGATATTGCATGTAACCTTTTACGTATTATAATATAATTCAAATCTTTCTCACCACTTAAAGTCCTATGTTTTGGCTATCTGTGGGAAAATTTTTAGCCAAATCAATTATGACGTATTTTGGGAATGGACCCAAATGTAAAAAACGGTATTTTAACGTTTGTACACTATAAAATTTGGTCAATTTGGTCAAAAACTTGTTTTGAATCAAATTAACTTGTTATAATGCCATATAATGATATTTTTGAGTCCCTTCTATTACAATATTATGTTTTCCATTGATACTTTACGATAGAAAATGCAAATTTGTTTAAATAAACACCAAATCACTGTAAAATCGCATAAAATGACATTTTGTGAAAAAAATAAGAAGAAGACTTTTTGACCTTAAATATCTAATTTTAACGTCACGCAGAAGCTATATACCAATTTTCAGGCAAATCGGAGATCCAAAATTTTTTTTGCTTCAAAATTGAGTGACTTGAAATGGACCCCATCTGAAATCACCCATATACCTATTTGTTTCGAAATTCTTAGAACAAAAAGTAACAAATTACTGCAAAATAAACACCTGCAGAAATGCATAAAACATAAGTAGCTATAAACCATCCCTTTGCTTTATACGTCTTTATCGTTGATCAGATTAAGTAAAGTTTACAGTTTCCTCCTTGTATCGGACCTGAGAAGGAGAAGCTCCATCGTTTAACAAAGTTTTAACCTAATTAGGAGTGGCACGTTCACGAGCACGACATTCACAAGAATTGTCGTCGGATGATCTGTATCGGTATCATCTGCTGTGAGATGGTGATGTGGAAACAGCTATTTATTTATTATTAATGATTGTTTGCATGCTAATAAGAGTATGGTATGAATACCAGGCTTGAATGTTTATATAATGCTATAGAGATTTTTGGTTTAGTTGATTGTATTCCAAAGATAAGTAAATGATACAAATAATAAATATGTAACTAACAATTTTTTATGTACAGCAAGACCTCGGGTATTTGTGCTCATGGGCGCCGCAGGATTATTTTTAGACGTGGTGCATCTGAGTTGCAGGAAGATGCAGAAGTGCATCTGCATCTATGTATGCGATTAACCAAAATAAAATATAATACTATATATGTTTAGCTATGACTTTATTTATGGATAGGGAGACACCTTCTGTCAACAGGAGAACCCACATATTGGCCTTCGGACCCTTATAAAATAACAGACCTTCTTGACTTCTATATCACAAAAGGAATTGACAACAAATTATTCACAGCAACATCCAGCCTAGACATGTCTTCGGATCACACTCCAGTCCTTATGAACATGTACTCCGATATAACTCAGAATCCAAATCCACCCGCTCTGTGCAATAAAAAGACCAGTTAGGATACTTTTCAAGAAGTATTAGATGAAGTAATTGGTTTAAAAATACCACTAAAAACACCTGCAGATGTTAAATGGGCGATAACTAACCTCATAAAAAACACAGAAAGCTTCATGGGCAGCAACTCCAAACTACAAACAGTCAATAAGAAAAAAATCCTGCCCTCCAACTATAAAAGAAAAAAATTCAGAGAAAAGAAAGCTAAGAAGAAATTGGCAACAAAACAGAACAGTGGGCAATAAAAATAAATTTAATCAAGCAGCAAGGGAACTAAAAAAATACTTGAAATAAAAAATGACTCTAAACAAAGATACTTAGTAGAGCTTATACCAACATAAGCTACCGACTACTCACTATGGAAAGCCACAAGGAAACTAAAGAGTCCTCAGATACCAATAACACCAATAAGAAAAAACAATGGCAAATGGGCAAGAAATAACATGGAGGAGGCAGATGTCTTTAGTGGCTATCTTTCACAAGTCTTTCAACCAAACAGCTTGGAATCAACACCTGAAGAATTGGAAGAAATAAATAGAGTACTAAATGAACCTTACCAAATGAAGCTGCCCATATCGAAATTTAAGTTTAGTGAAGTTAAGGATGTAATAATGAATCTGATAACGGGTAGGATACTACAAAAATTAACAAAGATAGGAATAACGGCAATATTGCAAATTTTTTATGCAATAATAAGTTTAAATTATTTTCCGCAACAACTGGAAATGGCAGTTATAATTATGATCCCACAACCAGGAAAAAACTAGAGGAATTAACATGATAAAGGCCAATAAGTTTACTGCCTGTGATTTCCAAAGTGCTGGAAACATTAATAATGAAACGCATCAAGCCAATACTAGATAGCAAAAATCTCACACCAGAACATCAGTTCGGGTTTAGACAAGAACATGAAACCATAGAGCAAGTCCATAGATTAGTAAAACATATCAGCACCGATAAAGTCTGGCACGAAGGTCTACTCTATAAACTAAAAAACCTATTGCCTCATCCGTATTATGAACTTCTAAGGTCTTACTTATCTGACAGATTCTTTTCAGTTAAATACCATTCTGAATATTCAGAATTATACCAAATAACCGCAAGGCAGCGTGTTAGGACCAATGCTGTACCAGCTTTTTACTGCAGGTCTACCAACTTTAAGAACTACAATAACAGCAACCTTCGCAGATGACACTGCAATGCTCGCCCCACATTATGATCCAGTAACTGCCTCAATAAACTTACAAGCCAGCCTTAATAATAACCAAGCATGGTTAAAAAAATGGAAAATTCGAGTTAATGAGACCAAATCAATCCATGTTACCTTTACACTAAGAAGAGGTATATTATTATGTCCAGCAGTGTTATTAAACAATCAAATGATTACTCAGAGAAATGAAGTCAAAAATATTTAGGTTTACATCTTGATAGAAGATTAACATGGAGAACAAATATATTTACAAAACAAAAACAATTGGGTCTCAAACTAAGACAACTTTACTGGCTTATTGGCAGGAAATCATAATTAAGAAAGCAACTCGAAGAACTCGTTAGTAGCTAGAAGATAGTCTATCGGTTTACTTTCAGAGGGTATGGTCACGTTCAATTTTGGTTGCCCGGTGGACTGGATCATTCGATGATTGGATGGATTTTCAGCCCATTGCAAAGTTGTCTGCAGTACTTGTGGTTCTTCAGCAACAACAGGTATGATTTCTGGTTCAGGAATGTATTCCGCAAATTCTACAGTCAAATTTTCACTGCACTCACTAACGGAATCTTTAAATGGTTCATCACCTGACATTGAACATAATACTAATGCAAGCGTTTCCTCCTCCGTTGGGTTTTACTTAAAAAAAAATTAAAACTTTTAAATTATATTTTATTAAATTCCTATAAATAAATTTTAATGTAGTCCGCCTCTAAAAGATGGAACAATTCTATAAAAAATCGACAGGTGTAAGGGAATATCTGTGCCACTTGTTTGATGATATCTGTGAATACAATGGTCAGTCAGTGAGTGAACAAAACGGGAAAACTTTACTGGACGACATTGCAGAATATTGAAAATCTTTCATTAACCCATTTTGACATGTATGGTAATTAAGTCGTCGTTGCTGGTACCACGTACCACGTGCCACGTTCTATTGTGGTATGCCCCAAAACCAAACTCTAAACATAGCCCAAGTGAGTCTGGACACTTTCTGCAAAAATTTAAAGTCTTTGTGAATTCCCTGATTCTAGCACCAACTTCATCGTTTTCTCAGGCTCCTTCCATTTTCATCCGTTTCGTACTTGGATGGAAAGTGTAGCTCTAGATCTTCTTTTCTTCTTTTTTATTACTGTTCCATTGCTTTCTGTTAACAAGTAAAATTTTACGCCATATCTATGTTTTTTATTTTTTATATTATATTGACGAAATAAGCTGATTTCGCCATAACATCATAGATTTGTTAATATACAGGTTTTTCATAGAGTTAAAAACGTCTGACATTCAGTTATTAAAAAAGTACAGTAATGGTCGAAATTTATACAGTATATATAGATAGGGACAGTGTTAGCTACTTGAAAGTTTTGAAAAATGGAGACGCCGTAAAACGATCATGAGTCTATTCCTACCCACAAACTTTCTTAACGGTAGATTCTATAACCGGTCAGTCCTCCAATCGTCCCGAATTTTTCCCAATTCTCGCCTGTCAAGAGGTTTCCAGCGATTTACTTTTGAATGAGACCGTAGATTTGAATCATTAATGAAGACGTACTCAGCATAAGAGTTCGTATCTCTAAGAAGTAACTCAAAGAACTCGTTAGTGGCTAAAATATAAAAGTAGTCTATCGGTTTACTTTCAAGGGGTATGGTCACGTTCAATTTTGGTTGGACTGGTGGACTGGATCATTCGATGATTGGATGGATTTTCAGCGCATTGCAAAGTTGTCTGCAGTACTTGTGGTTCTTCAGCAACAACAGGTATGATTTTTGGTTCAGGGATGTATTCCGCAAATTCTGCAGTCAAATTTTCACTGCACTCACTACCGGAATCTTTAAAATGGTTCATAACCTGACTTTGAACATAATACTAATGCAAGCATTTCCTCCTCCGTTGGGTTTTACTTTTAAAAAACATTTAAAACTTTTAAATTATATTTTATTAAATTCCTATAAATCAATTTTAATGTAGTCCGCCTCTGAAAGATGGAACAATTCTACACAAAATCGACAGGTGTAAGGAATATCTGTGCCACTTGCTTGATGATATCTGTGAATACAATGGTCAGTCAGTGAGTGAACAAAACGGGAAAACTTTATTGGACGACATTGCAGAATATTGAAAATTTTTCATTAACCCATTTTGACATGTATGGTAATTAAGTCGTAGTCAACTAGACGAATCGATACTTTATTTTAATGCATTGATAATGTTTATATTATGTATGCAATTGGAAGGATATTCCAATGGAGGTGCGATGACACTTAAAATAGTAACCTGTTACTGGAGGTAAAATATTTTAAGCAATCTTAAGCTATTAAAGTAATTGATTATATGCCAATTAAGTATTAGCAATTTATATATATGGATAATTTTATGATTAGAAATGTCTATAACCAATATCCAAAGCATATATTAGTAAATAAATTTCAAAACGACAGAATATAATTATAGACATTTACACCATATTTGAAGTACTGATTGATCTCTCTCTTCAATCCTGACCCCCCGGAGGGAGTGTAGTGGTCGACGTGATGTCGTGTATTGTCCGTCTCCAAAGATCCCTGTCTCTGGTCATTTCTTTTAACTCATGCATAGGTCTTTTGCATATTCCTGTAATCTGATCGATCCATCTTGTTGGGGATCTTCCTCGTGATCTTCGGCCTTCCACCTTTCCTTGTATAATGAGCCTTTCCATGTTTTCTGTGTTTGCTCTTATAACATGTCCAAAGTATTTTAATTGTTGGAGATGGACTTTACTGGAGAGTCGTTGGCTAACTTTTAGCTCCCTTAAAATTGAATTATTTATTCTATGGTCGGTCCAAGGAATTCGTAGCATTCGTCTCCAACAGAACATTTCAGTGGCGTCTATCTTTCTTCTTTCCGAATTTCTCAGGGTCCAAGATTCACAACCGTAGGTCAATATTGGGAATATTAACCATTTGGTCAACCTCATCTTTAACGCTCTTGAAATTTGACAGTCCTTCCCTATTGTGGCCATTATTGCTGTGGCGACTTTTGCTAGCTCACATCTACGTTTTATTTCTTCCTGTAGTGACCCTGTGTTTGTTATTAATGATCCCAGATATAAGTATGAGCTCACAACATCAAACCGATCAATTGTGTTTATGTGTGGATGATTGTTATGTAGTCTATCCACTATCATGATTTTTGCCTTTGATATGTTTAATTGTAGACCAAATATTTGACTTTCGTTTTCAACCTGTCGTATAAGATCAATCAGCTCTGCTTGACTATTTGCAAGAAGGTGTCATCTGCGAAACGTAAGTTGTTTATTTTATGATCAGTTATTGAGATGCATTTTTCCCATCCTTCAAGTGCTGTTCTCATAATATGCTCTCCATATATATATTGAATAATTGTGGAGATAGTACACATCCCTGTCTGACACCCCGTTCTGGATGAAATTCGTTTGAATATGTGTCAACCACTTTAACTGATCCAGTAGTGAGTTCGTAGAGTTCAGTTATAAGTGAAATAAGGTGTTGGGGTACGCCTACTTCTATTAGTATTCGTCATAAGTGTCTCCACTTGACCCTGCCGAACGCCTTACGATAATCTATAAAGCATACAGTCGAACAAATGGAAGAATACCCATGAACGAACATATAAAACACGCTGTATTTTCCTGTCACCGTGTCACACAAAAAATTGGCCAGCGCAAGTACATGTAATAATTATTGTCACATGTACTTGCACTGGACAATTTTCTTTGTGACACGGTGACAGGAAAATACAGCCTGTTTTATATGTTCGTTCATGGGTATTCTTTCATTTTTTCGACTGTATGTACAGTGGAATATTGAATTCCCTAGATTTTTCGATTATCTGTCTTGATAAGGATATATTAATATATAATATTATATCTTAACCAATAGGTTCTAATATTTGGAAATAATACCAAACAGGAATTAAAAAAAAGAGGAAAGGTTGCTTCTGCTGGACATTGAAGTAAAACTGAAAAAAACGAAAATATCCGAGAGTAGCGCAAAAAATCTAAAGGTTGATGTTAAAAGATGAAAAAAAAGGTCCTCCATTAAGGACAAAAATTGTAAAAAGTTGAGCTGAAACATAATATCAAATCCTAATATAATTTATCAAATATATCTAGAATTATTAGATATTGAAATACTTGGAAAAACCTCAGGGAATTGGAGAATACACACAGACCTGGTGAAGGTCAAATGAAGGTAAAAAGTAAAAAATAGAGGAAAGCTATATAAACCGTGGCAAGAAAATATGTCGGGTAATATAGATCTCCAAAATGATACGGTAGCTAAAAAGAAAGTAAAAGTAGTAGTTGAAAAAGCTAAAGTAGAAGCGTATACAAATGTATACGATCAACTTACATAATAGTAGGGAGGGTAAATCAAAGATATATGAAATAGTAAAACATAGAGCAAAGAAAACAAAAGATTAAGATCAGATTAGACAAAAATGGACGAAAATAATGAACGACCGGTCCACGACAATAAGGTCAACAAGGTGTGAAAAAATACCTACGAATTTATCAAATGAAGAATTTACTAGTGGAGAAAGTAAGGCACCAAAATAACAAGCAAAAGAGACGTTGAAGCACTTTCAAAAGAAACAAACTACTAGATAAAATATATAATACACTGAAAGAGTCGAACCTAATGAAGTTCGTACAGTCCATGCTGCAGAAGAATAAATTTTAAGATGTGCTACACGGGAAATATGGAAGAGTAGATGGAGAGATAAAAAATGGTCTGATCCAAGAAAGTGTCTTTGCTTCAGCTCTGCTCAATATTATACAAGCATGACCAGTCATTAATAAAGGTTCTAAAGCTTTTTATATGCCGATGACCTGGCTATTGTGGTATAATAGAAGAGCTTTAATACTTCAAGGGATATCTCAAAGCTTCCATAAACAAGATTCTCAATATTAGACAGAAAACTGATTGAAGCCGAATCATTGCATTTATTATCAACTTTAAAACTAGATGGGTTGCAATCCCTGCCACAATGAAAATGACAGCACACAAAGTCGTTCTTCAATGGACCGTAAGGTCTTCAATGGTTTTCAGTCCGTAATCGATCAGCCCACATAAAACAAGTTGAAGTAGCCTTAAATAAGACATGTATAATAGTAGTAACTGAATGTATAAAGCATGCCCCACTCAACCTCCTCTTTAAACCTGCAGGTTACTCATCACCAAAAGACTAAAAAACGATGTTAATAATGTAGAGAAATTTAAATAAATCTTTGATTAATGCCACTCACTGTACAACATAGGACCCAGCCTTTCGGGTCTAACACCCAGAAAAAACTTCCTGCGTTGTGTCAGTTGGCTCACAAAATAAAACTAACAATCATCCCAAGAAGAATTACTATTCGACTGGAAGATCTGGAGAATATTAAACCATGTTGGAACTGGTGTAGCTGCAGTAAACTCCAACAAAATAAAGTAACAACCCAAACACCAGACCTGAGCCAGAAGGTCACGTGAGCAATCGGAAAGAAAATAAATAAATATAAAAATTTGATAATTTGATAAGCCCTTTCTTCTTAGCCCTCTATCGTATATTCTTGTACATAGGCCTCTCCCAACTCCTTCCATTGATCTCTATCCTGAGCAACATACTTCCAATCTGTTCCTGCTATTTTTTATGTCATACCCATTTTATCTGTGGTCTTCCTCTTTGTCGTCTACTTTTGTACTCCAATATTCCAATATTGTGTTGTGGCGTTAAAACATTGGACTTTTTTTCTAGCATTGTTACTTGCGAAGGTCCATTTTAGTTTGGCCATTTTTCTTTTGATACATCCTCGTTGATCCTCTTCAGTCGTTTCTCTTTTTATCTGACAGGTCGTATAACTTACATTGCCCTTTTTGTTGTGGCTAATTTATTTATGTTTGCCTTGGTTAGGATCCCGGTTTGACGGTACCCCGTCAAAATAGCCCCGTTGAAAAATCTCCGACAAAATAGCCCCGACATAATATCCCGCACACAAAATAGCTCCGACAAAATAGCCTGCAGAGCAAATAGCCCCGACAAAATAGTCCCGACAAAAAAGCTCCTTTGAGAAGTCATCATAAAATAATCCCTTAAAAATACATTTTTTCGGAAATGGTAATTATTATCCTCTATGCAGAAGTTTATCTTAACCACATTAAATCAAAGTGGTCTTTTCAGTTCAAGCCAGCTCCCGCCAACCATCTGCCTCTTGGAAGTTTGAACATTTAATTTAAGCGAAAATCAGTGTTTATTTGTCATAAAAACATTTTTGTCTGATTTCTGACAGCGGTAAAATGTATTTTAAATTAAATAAATTACATACATTCTTCTATTTTTTGTCAAATCATTTAAATTAAAAAAAAGTTTTTGAACACCTTGTATAAAAAATTTTGATGGATGGATTCGACCGTTACTTGATGGAAGTTCATTTTATCTCACAATAAAACACTGAAAACTTTTGTTTTCTATACTTCCTCAAAATTTATTATTTACAACTATGTGACTACAGCTGTTTCGGCAGAGTGCCTTTCTCAAGTGATATAATTTACAATGTGTTTGCCTTTTTAATTGTCTAACTGAAGAGGTTGAGGGGTGGGGAGCTGTTTGTCTCGAGTTGGTCATTCAGAATTATATCTGTATTTTTCAGTTTATTAATTTCCGTAGATTCTAAAAAAGATAGCTTAAGGCCTTTATTTTGGATATGCAGAATTTGAAACTCTTAATTGAAAGAATGATTATGATCTAGAAGGTGACGTGCGTATGTAGAAGTGTCTGTTTTTCTATTGTTAAAAGCTCTTTTGTGTTTTGCTATCCGTTTGTCAAAAGTTCTGCCAGTTTGACCGATGTACGTTTTCGGACAGTCACCACAAGTTAGTTTGTACACAACACTCTGTAGTTGCTTTCTCTTTCCGCTTTTGTTGTTCTTAATATATTTGCTTAAATTGTTGTTAGTTCTGAAAGCTGGTATTATTCCTTTCTTTTTTATGTATCTGGCTATTTTTGTTGTTATCTTGCCAGTATATGTGAGAGAGTAGAAGGTACTGGGTTCTTTCTGTGGTGGTGGATACACTAAATTCAGGGCTTTCTTATGGAGTTTTTGATTTAAAATTTTGTTAACTGTTTGTTCGTTATAGCCGTTGTTTACTGCTATTTGTTTAATGATGTTTAGTTCTATCTCGAAGTTATTTTTTGTCATGGGAATTTCTGTCAGTCTATGTATCCTGCTATGGTAGGCTGCTAATTTATGTTGTGTAGGATGGGATGATGAATTGTGTATTATAGTTGTGTCAGTATGGGTAGGTTTATGATATACGGAAAACTCATGTTTGTTGTGTAGTCTGGTAATCGTTACATCTAGAAAGTTTATGGAATTATCATACATTAATTCACTTCATAGTAATATTGAGTTTAGAATAGAAACAGAACAGAATAATTTTTAATATAGTTTTTCAACTCAAGAGTAAAGCTACTTTACTCTTGAGTGAAATTCAAACTTTTTAAAATACCTCGTATAATATTCAAAAAATTTGATATTTAAAGATTAAATCTTAGGTTTTGGACCATGCAGAGCTTTTTATAAATTAACAATAAAAAAGTTTTTCCATATGGATACAACTTACAGGGACATATTGTATATCAAAATAAATGATATAATAAGTGATTTAAATAAATGATGAATGAAATGATTAAAATAAATTTTACCTTCCGTTAAAAGGTAAAACTTTTTATTGGGGGTGTTGTCGCCGCGATTGTTTTAGGTTGGGCTGTCTTGACCGGGGCTATTTTGTGTGCGATCTATTTTGTCGGGGCTATTTTGTTTACGGGCTATTTTGTCGAGGCTATTTTG
Source organism: Diabrotica virgifera virgifera (assembly GCF_917563875.1). Lineage (NCBI taxonomy): Eukaryota > Metazoa > Arthropoda > Insecta > Coleoptera > Chrysomelidae > Diabrotica > Diabrotica virgifera. Next base: position 235,705,267 of record NC_065449.1, read on the forward strand.
TAACCGGGCTATTTTGTCGGGGCTTTTTTGACAGGGATTTTTTGACGGGGTTGTTTTCACCGGGTCATTTTGACGGATCACGCGGTTTGACATATATAACCTCTTTAGTATTTTGATGTTTATTGGACGTGACAGTAAAAATGTCGCACAGTGTATTTATCAATGGTTTCCTTGTGTAAAATTTCAAATCATAACTGTCATAAATAATATAAACGTGAATACATATGTAAAATTAATATTTAGTTTCCGAGTTGATCTTACTTCACGACCTGAAAACTAATTAAAGAAAATTAATTGGACACAAGAACAAAACCATGTAATGAGTTATATAATATATTATCTAAGTGGGTGGCATATAAATTTACCACAAATATGTTAATGCCTTTATAGTTGCCTCAGAATAGTCAAATTAAAATAGTATTTTTTCCTTTTACCACTTCACACCAACTACAAGAATACCGCATGCTGATATTTAACCAATAATTATTTTTGTCCGGTTTTGGCCTGATTACCTAATGAAAGACTTGTTTAAAATCACTTACTTCTGAGACAAATCAAATTGTCTTGGATGTTTTATTGATAAATTAAAATTTATTGCGTACGGTAAGTAGCTTGTTTGATAGTTTAGCGAAAATATTTTACAACAACGTTGACCAACAAAGCCATGGAGAAAATTTTAAGGTCGTTTGCTACAAATTTTTAAACACTTTATCATGATTTCTTCATAAAAGTTAAAAATAATTGAGTTGCTTGGAAGAATTTTTTGTGGAATTTTAAGCTATGATCTACTACTTCTATTTATCCCGTTTTTATATCATTAACCCGGCATTGGTCGCTAGGTAGATTGTTACGCGAGTGGTCGCGTGTGAGATTTTCTCTCACATATCCAAATTTTACCTTTTTTTACAAAATAAAATTTTTAAAACAGCTTTTAAACTTTTTTTATTAACTAATAATAAGAAAAAAATAATATAACATAATATAGATAATAATATAATAAAATAAAAAGAAATAATCAGAATTAAACTAATATTAATCAATCTCCGTATCTTGATAATTCACGGCACAGCACACAAATATAACAAGAATGCTCTGGAAAAATTGATTGATGACAATAATTACAATTTTTTTACATTATTTCAGGTTTTAAGTGCCAAAATAAAATTAATTTTTATGTACAGTTCGTAACGCGGGTGGTCGCTTGATGAGAGAATGTCTCACTTGAAGCGCGCTGACTCAACAATTGGGTGATATTAGGTCAACTGAGTCACTATCTAAGCGGACGAGTCTATTAGATTGTAGAGGAAGGATAGTTAGGAGTCTAGAAGGAACTACAGAGCGTATAATTTCCCAGAAAAAAAATTCTGTGCAATTTTCTGAAACCGTGAGAGAAAATCTCATATAGCGACCACTGGCGGGTTAATTGTTTTATTGAAGTGATTACTCATTATCGCTCAGTAGGATGTTTTGCACGGACAGAAATCCTATTTAACGTAATAATTAAAAAAAAATCGAGACGCGTGAAGTAACCTTGCTGTATGCAGTAATATATACAGTGCTCTTCAGATAATATCCTGTCAAATAATACTTGAAGGGGGAGACATTATGCCATATTTAAGCTTTCCGGAAAAGGCACCCTCTCACTCTCCGTATCATCTCTTAATTTTTTTTTAATTACTACCCCCTTTTTTTATTTTATATTTGGATTCTCCTCTTTCTACTGATTTCAAAAATGCATAACACTTGATGCTTAAAGTGATTAGTTTATGAGAAAAATAAATACAAATACAACAAAACTGGATTGAAGAAAATTATTTTTTTTTATAATTTTACCACCTACAAACATTTAGCATGAACATTTCACTACCAAAAATTTTAACAATAATTATTTAAAATGACTTAAAAGCTTGAACAATTATTGTTAAAATTTTTGAATAATTATTGTTAAAATTTTTGGTAGTGAAATGTTCACTCTAAGGGCCGGTTGTGCGAACACTAATCAACAATTATCATTATCAAATATTTAATTATTGTCACCAAACTGTCAATGTCAACTTTGTTTGGTTTGCTGAAAATATAATTAATTAAAATTATGAGATTTATTACCAATTATGTTAATAATTATTGTTATATTAATTGATTATAGTCTCAGAATTGTAATCAATTATGTTTTTAGCAACCCAACCAAAGTTGACATTGACAGTTTTCACAGTAATTAAATATTTGATAGTCATCATTGTTGATTAGCGTTCGAACAACCGGCCCTTAATGTTATAAAATTGTTAAAAAAAATAATTTTTTCTATGGATGCCATACAATATGCAACTTCTCTCACTACTTACATACATTCAAAACGAACAATTCCTCATGCAGTGAGAAAAGTCGGCCATTGCAATGAGAAATATTTTTTCTCACGGGTTCTCGTACGATCTTCCATACTATGATCGCCGTTTCCATGGTAACATGCACAATACAAACACAATTAATGTTGTCAAATAAATGTGTTAAGGCAAAACCTACCAGGAATTACCTTTCAAAACTGTTCAAAAATAACTTAATTATAATTTAAAAAATAAGGTATATAAATTTTAAGAATATTAAATACCTACATGTATAATATGGATTTTATTTCAATTTATGCATATAATATACCTAAAAGCACCTAAATTATTTAATTTTTAAGTTTGAACTCTTGACAAAAACGCATTCATAGAAAAAGTACAGTGTACACATGAGAAAATGACATATATCTCCCTCGCTTGATTTGCGGCCCTCGCCTCGTGCCTCGGCTCGTGCCAACAAACTTCTGCCCTCGTGAGAAATATGTTTTTTTCTCACTTGTTATACAATATACTATTTATTCAATCCAGTTTTCTTGCTTTTGTATTTATTTTTCTCATAAACTAATCACTTTAAGCATCAAGTGTTATACATTTTTGAAATCAGTACAAAGAGAAGAATCCAAAATATGAAATAAAAAAGGGGGTAGTAATTAAAAAAAAATAAGGGACGATACCGGAGGTGAGAGGGTGCCTTTCCCAGCAAGCTTAAATATGGCATGATGTCTCCCCCTTCAATTATTATTTGACGAGTTTTGCGTTTTTTTTTTCTAAAAATCAGTGGTTCAAAAGTTATTTAAGGTGGATAGTTTTATCTGAAGAGCACTGTGTAATACAAAAATGCAGTATTTTATAAAAAGTTGGGAATGACTGGATCGATTTGCCTAATTTTGATTTTAACATATTTGTATAAAATAAAATAAATAAATATAATAAAATTAAATGAAATTAGATAAAATCAAACGGGTTAGATAAAATTATTATTTAATTTAATAAAATAAAATCAAATTTAATTAATTTAATAAAATTGAATGAAATTAAATAAAATTAAATAAACTTAAATAATATTAAATATTGTTCGTGTAAAGTAAATACTGTAGTAAGTGTTAGTTTATACTTTTCCAGTTTTTGTTTATGGTAATTTTGAAAGCCCAACAGCGCCAAGAAAGCATACAATACAGACATGGAAAACAAATTAACAAGTTTGAAAAATATAAATGTATGGGTACACTAAATAATGAAAATAATGAGTACACAGAAGAGAAAAAAGCACGAATAGGACAGGCAAGAAATGCTTTCAACAAAATGAAAGCAGTATTCTATAGCAGGAATATTATATTTTATTTAAGAGATAAGACTTCTGAGATGCTACGTGTTCTCCATATTATTTTATGTATTAGAGGCTTGGCCATTAAAGAAAGATGTTTCGGACAGATTAGAAGCCTTCGAGTTATGGGCCTACAGAAGGATATTCAGAATAAGTTAGGTGGATAGAATCACGAATATAAATCACTTTTATAAAAATTATATGTTCAAAAAGAAATTAATAATTTATCTTTTGTTTATTAGTTTTTGTTTATTTGTTATTATTTGTTCATTAGAATTGTATATTAGAATTGTTTACAATTTGTAGTTTTCATAATTAGTAGTAGATTAGGGCTATTGTTAATTAGTCAAATATAGAAAAATTTTAAAGTAATAATAATGTAAAGATAAACTACTGTAATCCCATCAGGAAACGACCTGGATTGGTCACAAGAGGCCAGGTCATTTGTATAGTACTATAAATAAACCTACTTCTCTGAAAAATGTAAAGAAATAGAAGAACTTCAAAACATATATGACAACTTCAACCTACATAAAAAAGTCAAAGAACTAGCCGGAATAGGAAATAGAAGAACCTCAAATATATTGCTCGACAAAAACGGAAATACTATAATAGAGACAGAACGAAAACTACGACGATGGAAAGAGTACATCGAGGAACTATTTCATGACCAGAGAGAAGCTAGTACATCCGTAGATAGCCAAACCGGAGATGTAGGCCCAGAGATATCCAAATCAGAGGTTAGTCAGGCAATAAACTCTATGAAAACCAATAAATCTGCTGGTCCAGATGAATTACCTAGCGAGCTGATAAAGTTGGTCAACGAGAAAAACCTGGACATAATAGTAGAACTGTTCAACGCTATCTATACTACGGGAATCATCCCTAGAGAAATGTTGACATCAGCATTTGTGTGTTTGCCAAAAAAAGTGAATGCCAAAGAATGCAGTGACTACCGAACCATAAGCTTAATGTCACATACCTTGAAAATTCTGCTGAAAATTATCCACGCCAGAATACACTCTAAACTGGAGCTGGATATTAGTGACACTCAGTATGGGTTCCGCAATGGAATGGGCACCAGAGAGGCATTATTCTCCTTCAACGTGCTGACACAGAGATGTTTGGATGTTAACCGTTCTCTTTACGTCTGTTTTATAGACTACAATAAAGCGTTTGATAAAATAAAACATGACCGACTCATGGAAATTCTAAAAACTAAAAACCTAGATGAAAGAGATTTAGGACTAATAACACATCTCTATTACAATCAGCGAGCAATAGTAAGAATTGAAACAGAAACATCTGAAGAAATGGAAATAAAAAGAGGAGTCAGGCAAGGCTGCATACTATCACCTCTATTATTTAACGTTTATTCTGAAGAGGTAATGCGAGAAACTCTGGAAGATGAAACAGTCGGCATAAGAGTAAATGGAGTCTTAGTTAACAACATCAGATATGCAGATGATACAGTAATAATAGCCGATAATTTACAAGACCTGCAAATACTCATGAGTAAAATAGTAAGGTGTAGTAGGGAGTACGGACTCTCTCTCAATATCAAAAAGACAAAGTTTATGAAAATTAGTAAAAACAACCATAATACTAACGAAATCTTGATAGTAGAGGGCCAGCAGATCGAAAGAGTAAAAAAGTACACTTACCTAGGGACACTTATAACCGAAAATAATGACTACACTGCAGAAATCAAAGTCAGAATCGAGAAAGCACGTTCTAATTTTATGAAAATGAAAAAGGTCCTATGTAGTAAAGATTTAACATTAGCTCTTAAAGTACGCCTAACAAAATGCTACGTATATAGTGTACTATACTATGGACTGGAATCATGGACGTTAAATGTAGAGACAATGAGACGACTTAACGCCTTTGAAATGTGGACGTATAGAAGAATTATGAGGGTTTCCTGGGTAGATAGAGTTACGAACAATGAAGTACTGAGAAGAATAGGTAAAGAGAAGGAAGTTGAACTGACAATTAAAGAAAGAAAACTACAGTACCTCGGACATGTGATGCGGGGCGAGAAGTATGGCATCCTGCGACTCATAATGCAGGGAAAGATAGATGGCAGAAGAAGCATCGGCAGAAGACGAATTTCATGGCTGAAGAACCTGAGAGAATGGTTTGGATGCAGCTCAAAACAACTATTTAGAGCTACTGCCTCAAAAATTAAAATAGCTATGATGATTGCCAACCTCCGTAGCGGAGATGGCACCTGAAGAAGAAGATAAATAAATAAAAAAAAGAATGTGTTTGTACTTTGTACGCACGTAAGAAGTTATACTTCTAAATATGATTTCAATGAAATAAATATACTTTCGGACAGTTTATTTGTATTTTATTTAAAGATTAAATTAATTTTTACATAATACTTTCCAAAAATTTTAATTAAAACAATACCAAAAATTGAAAAAAGATTAGAAAACACCAAGATTTGAACCGGGACCTCTTGATCTCCAGCCCAATGCTCTACTACTGAGCTATACCCTTTTGCTTATACGGGCTACAAGATTTCTCAAACATAGTGACAAACATACGAAGTGAATTATAAAATATTTTAAATATTAATTATTATCTTATTCCCGAGGTAGACAAGTCCAAATACACAAAAATTATAATAATAGTTATTTATGATATAAATTTTAAAAGCACAATTTTAAGGCACGTATGTGAAAGATTCGCTTCGCTCATTCTGCAATTCACATGAGTGCCTTAAAAATGTACTTTTTAACACATATCATACAATATTTTTTCTACAAACGTCTTATATATCAACAGTTATAATTTATTCATTCTCAATTACAGGACAATACCTACAAAAACTTTTACTTGAACCTGACTGACATTTCATTTTTATATTTTTCTTGACATTAAATCAAAACTGCCTATACTGTCAATACGTAAATCATAACAACTATAGAATCTAAATATAACGTAAATAGAACGTAAATCATAACATCTACTTTTATTTTTGTATATTTTAACAATTTTTAATAGTTTTTTTCTACAAACGTGTTAAAAATGCAATAATACAGTTTAAATTACATTTAAAAAACCTTTTAAACCACCTTTTTCAAATTGCGCAAGTTGTATTATTAATATTAATGTTAATAAATGAAATATGAATATTTTGACGTTTCACAATTTGACAATTCACTTTTAACTGCAGTGCCTTAAAATTTTTAAAGCTCTGGTGCTTTAAAGTAGCATTTTTAAGGCTCCTATGGAGTGCTGTAAATTGCATTTTTAACACGTTTATAGAAAAATATATTTAAAAGCACTAATATATTATATCCTTTCCACACCTTTTCTGGACTGATACATACATAAATTAAAATATTTCGTAACGAACTCCATACTGTCTGTGTGCGCATGCGCGCAGATTAATAAAATTTCACCCTCAATCGCGCCTAAAGAAGTATAACTTCAAAAAAAAAGTCACGAATGTCGAGGTGTTGAGAAGAATGAAAAAAGATGAAGAAGTTTTAAATACAATTACAATTAGAACGTTATAACTTGTTGCAAATAATAATACAAGGAAAAATACAGGGTAGAAGGAGTCGTGGAAGAAGGCGCATCTCCTGGTAAAACAATTTGAGAGCTTGGTTTAACTGTACCTCTGCCGATCTCTTTAGAGCAGCGGTATCGAAAGTGCGAATTGCCATGAGGTTAGCCATTAGCCAACCTTCTTAGATAAGATATCACATGAAGAAAAGAAAAATTTTGTGTTAGTTTCCCTTCTTGTGTAGTAAAAGTACTTACCACGTTGCCAAGAGATTAAAATAGCACCATTAAAGAGGCACTTCTTCATTTAGATTTTTTAGTTTGACTTTCAGCTTTTATCATCTCTTTTGTTACTCCGTCATCTCCAGAAGCTTTTTGATTTTTTATCTCAGATGACAAATGTCAGAGAAGTCACAGAAAAAAACTTCCAATATTCTACGATAAAGATAAAACAGGAATATCTAATATGGATCCTATAACAGTTTGGAAGTCAAAATGTAGGGTAAGGAAATATTGGCTTCAATAATATGTTGGAATTGAAAACGTGAATGAATTTACAAATTTATGCATAAAACTTGAAAACAGTAGACATCAATAACAACAAGTAAAAACGAGGGTTACACAAATATAAAAAATAATAAGCAACCCTAGAATACCTATTCAGTATAAATTATACAGCCTGGAAGAAGAGAATTAGCATTTTTAATTTATAAAAATTGGCAAAAATGCTCGAAAATTCAGTTTAAAGTTAAAAAGTTAAAAAAATGAACATAATGATAATAACAATTTCAAGAATTTGTCGTCACATCCTTAACATACGTTCCCAAGTTGCCGAAGAACCTGTAAATAAAATATGGTAATGTGAAGTAAAGGTTAAGGAAATTTACATCGTCTTTATGTGGTATCCTCATGAACTAAGTTAGTATATCAAACAGGATTGTGTAATACAATACACGAAGCTACACGGAACGACCTACCATAGTTCATTTAACAATAACATTAATGGTACATACTTATTTATTTACTATCCCAAACAGGGGATTTCTTAACATGTTCGCGAAGCTCGTTTTAAGAAAAAACAATAAATTTTTATTGGTTGCTGTTTGTTAATATGGAAATGTATACATTAATATTTATATGATTGCAATTTGCTGATGATATAATATTTACCCAAAAGAGGTCTAAAATTTTATTAACACGTTAAGTGCCATTGAGATCCATAGGAACCGCTGCGTAATTATCTCAAATTATTTGACGCCCAAATCAGCGGTCCCTGCCTAAGTCTCTTTGAGCGTCGTAGACGGACCTCTATAGCTTGTGCAGCCTATACACCCATGCGAACTTTTGGCTCTGAAAACACATCAGTAGCTTTTTAGATTTTTTAGATGTTGAATTTTTTTATTTTTTAATACATTTGCAACGTGTGCAATCATTTTGTTAAAACACAAAGCAAAATAACTACTAAAACTCTTGCGAACACCAGAAAAAGTAGTAAAACATTTAAAATTCGAAAAATGTTAGTTAGAAATAGTAATATACTTATAACACTCATTGAACTACCAAGTAGCTACCGTCCAATATCTCTGCTATGTCATTTGTATAAATTGTATGAACGCCTCATTTTCAATCGCATCTAGGAAAAATTAGATGCAAAACTAATCCCTCGACAAGCAGACTATTGATTATGTTCCAAATAAGAGAGCTAACGGGAACTACAACGTTAATGGGATTTTATTATCCCATACGGTCAATGAACCTCTAAATTTGAAAAACCCACGGAGTGCTACCATTTATATGGATGCGTTTTTGAGAAAGGGGTGAATTAGTCCCTATGCACAGGGTGAGTTAGGGTGAGTTCTATGCACTTTTAGTACAAACACGTCTACAGAAAAATTCTTCCAGGTTAAATTTACTATCGAAATACAGTGGAACCCCGATAAGTCGGCCCCCGATAACCCGGAAGTCCGGCTAACCCGGGCCTATTTTTATCAGACAAACATTACAACAATAAAAATATATGTCCTTTATGCTGGATTTTCCAATTTCTTTTCAACATCTTAAAATATTTTCTTTTATCTTTCCTTATAAACATATTGTTCGAATACTATAATATCTTATATTTTTCAGGCCAATTTTATTTATCATAATAAACTTTCTTCGTAAAAATTTGTCGCTTTAGCGAATTCCTATGTAGTTCATTCGTTTCAATTTTCAATGTCAAACACATTATACAATGAGAGATAATGCGTATTTTTATAATTTGATACATAATATACCTTAGTAAAAATGACTGGCATGGCAGACAACGCTCATTCTCGTGTTATCGAAACCAACAGGCATCTGTAGTATCCTTTATTTACTTGAAACTGTCTAGCATTGTTTAGAAAAAACTATTAAAAAATTATTTTTCAAACAATGGTCTTAGTCTTCACTCTTATTAAATAACATAAGTTCGTTCTCGTTGCGAGACGGTATTGTGTGTGTGCAGTAAAGGCGCATTGTTCGTTCCGCGTAAATATATTCAGATTTTGTGTCTACGTAATGGCAATAAAACTTAAAATGTTGTTTTTGTTTCAAGATGATAACAAAAGACAGTTTGGACAATCGGTGCAAAGCTAAGAAAGCTAAAAATGAGACTCTCGACGACGCTTTGTATGTGTGGAACGCGAACGTGGTTTACAAGTGTCTGTGTGCCAATTATAACGGAGTTTATCTGTAAGCATACCAAATTTTAATAATATTTACCATTTTCTCCGGCTAACCCGAATTTTCGATAACCCGGATCGGCCGCGGTCCCGATTAATCCGAGTTAACGGGGTTCCACTGTATCACATTTCAAAGTCACATACTGTGTCACATACGGGGTTCCACTGTATCACATATTTCTTTTACAAAAATATACTCAAAAGAATAACAAGAAAAATCACAAAAGAAAACAATTTTGTTTTCTGCCCCATAACTTTTTTCCAGGGGGATACAGGTATAGGCATTGCTTTAAAAAAAAAAATAACTACCATCCTTCCTCGTTCAAATGAGGTTTGGTAGAGACCTCTAGGACTTATAGTTTCCGAAACAGGATTTTTCAAAGTTCGCCGCTTACAGCATTTTTGGGTCCTTTTCCCCATAATTTTGCAAACATTGTTCTGTAACTTTTTTTCTACGCATTTATAGGTATCTGCAATGGTACACTTAGTAGAAAAAGTAGCAAATTACCTTTAAAATGGTCTATTGTATAAGGTTGTACGAGTATTTTTAAGCAAATTATGCTTTTTCAAGATTTTTTATTTTAATGATTTTGATATTCTTTATGATTAATTTTAGAGTTTTTCATTATGCCTTTTTTCTTTTGTACATTCAGGTATATACATTGTGAAATAAAAAAAAAGCATAATATTTTCTCTACTTTAAAATGGTGTATTGCAAAAAATTCTAGGACTGTTTTTAAATAACATATCCGTAAGTTACCTTAGGGTATTCGTAATTTGAGAAAAACTTTAAAATTTTTAATTTTTTTCAATTAGAAGAATATAATGGCATATTATAATATAATTTTTAATTCCAAATAACTTTTCTTAATAACACTTTTCGATATTTTGAAATATAAAGCTACTTTACTTTTGAGCGAAATGCATATTTTTTAACATACTTCGTACACTATTAATACAATTTTATATCTGATGATTGCATCATACGGTTTAGACTATGCAGAGCATTTTATAAAGAATAACCTTTTTTCATAAAGTTAATAATAAAATAGTTTTCCATATGGCTCCAGCTTAGTGGGACCAATTGCATGTGCATGTGACATTTTGAAAAAGCTTGTTTAAAAATGGTTCTAGAGTTTTTACCAATACACAGTTTTAACGTAAATAAAATAAGTTTTCTTTTTTATTGCACAATGTATATACCTAAATATACAACAAGAAAAAGTTATTGTAGAATAAAATTTAAATAAAGAGAAATTTAAAAATAATCGTAAAATATATCGAAAATCATTAAAAGTATACAATTTTCAAAGACCATATCTCGCTAAAAAATAATCACATAGCCTTTTACGACAGACCATTTTAAAGATAGTTGATTTTTCTTCCTATTAAATATAACATTCTATATACTTAAAGCTGCGTAGAAAAAAGTTACAGAACAATGTTTGCGAAGTAATAAGGAAAATGTCCCAAAATCGCTGTGAGTGGCGAATTTTTAAAAGTCATAATTTGGAAACTATAAATCACAGAGACTTATACCTAACGTCACTTTAAAGAAAAAGAATGGAAGTTATTTTTCTGTGAAGCAATACCTATACCTATATCCCCACTGAAAAAAGTTTTGGGATAAAAACCATATTGCTATCTTTTGTGTTTTTTTCTTGCTATTCTTTTGAATATATTTTTGTAAAAAAAATATTTTTTACTTTAAAATATGATATTTCTATAGTAAATTTAACCTGAAACAATTTTCCTGTAGACATGTTTGCACCAAATGTTTATAGAACTCACCCTAATTCGCCCTGTGTCTAGGGACTAATTCACCCTTTTCTCAAAAACGCACCCCTTTAAATAAATGGTAGCACTCTGCAGTTTTTTCATACTGAGAGGTCCATTAACTATATGAAACAATAAAACCCCGTTAACGTTGTAGTTCCTTTCTAAAATACATAATTACAGTCCCTCCCTGGGACTGTAATTCTACCTCGACGACGGTGGGAGGGCCGAGTAACCGGTCGTGGTCCCTAAAAAAATTGTGAGGGGAGCACGACCGATGAAACCAAGAACAGTTCCAGCGTCCAGCGACTGTGCACCGGGTGGTCGCCGGACACCGCCGCTGGACGCTAAAAGGCGGCGCAACTGAGGCGAGCAGTTGCGACGCCTTCGCCTTCAGCAGTCGTATTTCACCCTCCAACTTCCCTGCGACTACTCTAATTCCTAAAGTTAATCTCGCCCACTCCAGCGTTGTGGCCGGGGGTCGATGGTGGAGCCCCACGCACCATGCGGGGGCTCTGCCGTCGAACTCCGATCACAAATCTCTATTCGAAATCTTTTTCGACATACCCATAACGAGTAGCCGCCATGTCTTACCCCGCCAAAGTACCTTTCCCAACACACATCCACTCCCAATCCCGCGTAACAGTGGAGGCAGCAGTTACGCGGAAATTCCAGGTAGCCTGTGAACACAGGCTGCTACTGCGTCCGGAGGCAACCGTGATAAAAAGCCTAGAGGAGTAAACCTCAATAAAATAATCCCCACTATCACGGTGGAAGGCATCGTGCCAAAGATATGAGAGATGCGAGGGTTAGAGCATCACAAACGATCCCTTCGGGATACCTGGCGACCTCCCGAAGAACCTAGCCTTAACGTGGTAAGGGCGCACTGCCACGTCGGACGCGTAGCACGTCCCGACTCGTGGGAATTCATATGAATAAAACCAACTCAAAAAAACCTAAAGGAAAAAATAACGTCTCGACCAAAGGTAAAAGGACAATGAGGACGTATTAATTAGTAAAATTGAGAATAGGAAAGAACAGTCGCAAGACGGCACAATAGATGAAGATGAGCTGAGAAAGTTTGAAAGGGAATTGCTACAACGGCACGATCAACAGCCTAAACTAAACAGGTCGGGTGCCATAAAGCACTCGACACTTGTAGGGGAAGAAATTAATACAAGAGAAGAAGAAGAAAAAGAGGAGGAAGAGAAAGAAGAGGAAGATCCCTCGGTGAAAATCCTGGAAGCGAAAGCCTTCACAGAAAGTCACGATGAAAAAACGGAAGAAGAAAGGGGAGGAACTTGGGAAGATATAGAGGAGAGTGTTTTAACAGCCTTCTTGTTCGACGAAGAGGACAGAAGAGAAATGCAGCAAATGAAAAAAAGAAAAGGGGACAGCCTTGAGATAAATGAAAAATTCAAAAAAGAAAAACTTGAAGAAAGCAAAAAATATCCAGAAGAAACCGACAGGGAAAAGGTCCAACGGAAAATGAAACAAATACTCGATATACTTAATACAGAAGGCCCAATAGAGGACGAAAGAATAAGAATGAAAAAACTCATAGGGGAAATTAACTCTATGCAAAACAGAAAAATTAGCCCAAATCAAACAACACAAGGGGAGCAGAAAAATATAAGATGCGAACAATGTAAAATTAAGATCGAGCAAGAGAGACAAAGAAAAGAAACAGAAAAAATAATAGGAATTGTAAACAAGGGAGGAGACATAGACACCTTTAGTCAAATCCACGAGAAGAAATGGGAGGACAAGGTGTTTGAAAAAACGAGGTGGGAACATGGGGGACTGCAAGAGACAATTGAAAAAAAAGAATGCATAATAATAACTAAAAACGAAATAAAAGACGGAGGGGTAGAGGGCGTCATAAGAACGCTCAGGGAAGAAGTAGCAGAAATCATTGAGGAATGCAAAGTGGGCGACATAGAGTACATAGAAAATGTAAAGAAAAGCTCTATGGCCAACCAAAGGAGGCAGTGGTACACATATGTAACCAAAGTGGGTGAACAGGGAATGTATGAAATGGCTGTAAAGGCCATAAATATAATAAAAAAAAGGGAGAAGCCCCCGGAAACCGTTAGAGTCATCGTTAACAACGAGATAAATAAGGAAGATGTGCGAAAAGCTCTCGAATTTGTGGGGAGAAAAGAAAATATAGTATGGGAAATAGTTATCAGAGGGAAGGAGATGGATAAAGGGGAGAGGCATGAGCAGGAAGAAGCGCTCCTAATCAAAACGGGGGGGAAATCATACACTGATGTATTAAAAGAGATGAATCAGAAAATTGATATAGGGAAGATTGGCTTAAAAGTAAATAGGCTAAAAAAAACAGAAGGGGGAGACATCCTCGTAAAACTAAAGGGGAAGGGAGCAGCGGAGAAACTGAAGAAGGAGATGGACAGTAAAATAACGGGAATGAGCATGGCTGTTCGGAAGAAAGAAAATTATTTTTCCATCACGGCAATAGACCCTGGGTTTACAGAAGAACAGCTAATAAGCGCGATAACAACATATACCGGTATCCCCGAGGACGAAATAGATGTCAAAACGCTACGTATAAATAGGCATGGGGAACAGGTGGCGACCATAGCCGTACGCCCCTCAAAAGCAGAAGAGCTACGGAGGTATAGAACGATAGTAATAGGTTGGGTTATATGCCCCATAATGGAACGCCATACGCCAGTAAGGTGTTATAAGTGCCTCCATTATGGTCACAGCACCTATGAGTGCACAGGGGAGAGCAGGGTAGCATGCTGCTACAACTGCTTTAAAAACGGGCATACAGCGGTGCAGTGTAGCAGCACTGCGTACTGCTTAACTTGTAAGGAAGAGGGTCATAGAATGGACCGCATGACATGCCCAGCCTATAGGGCGTGGGTGTACGGCAGGGGAGGGGAAAGGGAACCCATAAAACATTAAAAGAAACAAAAGCGAAAGGGTGAGAAGTGGTTTCCTGATGAACGGAGGTGGGTCCGTATACAGCCCACCAGTGAAACAGGAAATCACCTTTTATAGGGTAAATTTATCGATTTTAATCATACATATTTTTATTTATTTATTTAATTTATTTGAAAATTTTATCTATACACATTTTATTTATATAAATTTTATTTATATAAAATTTAATTTCACATATAATTTTAAAAAACTTAGTGTGTTGTGTATTGTCCAGTATACCATTTTAATCTTTTATTTATTTATTTACCTATTTATTCATTTTATATTTACACCTTTATTTTATTTATATTTATTGTGTTCAATATATACAAACGGATACGGGTCAACTCTCTAGGGAACTGAACCAAAAATGAACCTCAAGGATCAACCTGGTATAAGGATAATGCAGGTGAACGTGGGCCGCGCAAAACGGGCACACGATCTCGTCCACGCGAAAGCCTGCACGCTAAAAATAGACTTACTCATCGTCCCGGAACCTAACAAAAAAATAACGTCGGACGGTGGTTGGGTGCAGGATACAAACAAAAACGTGGCGGTGCTCTTCAGAAATAAAGATCTTGGCGTGCGTGGCATAGTCAGGGGCGGAAATTATATTCTCATTAAGATGAAGGATTTTTGTCTCCTGGCATGCTACATATCTCCAAACATACCCATCAGAGACTACAAACAAAAAGTAGATGAAATAATGAGCATCGCTACAAGAGAGAAGCAAATAATGATTGTCGGGGACATCAACGCAAAATCTAGGTCATGGGGCTCTCCCATGAATGATGAGAAGGGAGAGTTCTGGAATGAATGGATAGCCCAGGCTAGCCTCCATGTACTCAACAACAACAAACCCACATTCGTAAGAGGGGCTAGCAAATCACATATTGATGTAACCATTGCAACCGAAAGGCTATCCAGACGCATAAAAAATTGGGATGTCCTCGACGAACAGTTATTCACCTACCACTGTTACATAACGTACGAGGTGATGGTTAAAGGGAGGGTTCTAAGAAAACCGATAGGTCGAAGAGAGAAAATATTAAACAAAAACAGGTACCTGTCGGAGATTAAAAAAATCGACGAAGATGCAATTACAGATCTCGGCCAACTTAGGAAGACACTCGCTAATGCCGTTGAGTTGGCCACAGAAAAGACAAAAAATAACGAAAGAACCCCCTATTGGTGGACGGATGAGATAAGAGAACTACGGAAAGTGTGCCTCCGAGCTCGGAGGAATTACACAAGAAGCCAGGGCAACCCCGAGCTCAATGAGATATATAAAACAGCGAAGAGGAATCTAAACAACAAAATAAAGAAAGAGAAAAAGGAAAGGTGGCAGAATCTGATAGACGCGCTAGAAAATGACATATGGGGAGACGCATACAAAATAACAATGAAGTCTCTCAAAATGATCGCCCCATACAGACTAGACGAAGACCAGCGGCGTGAATCTGCGGAACTTCTCTTTCCTGCCAAGGAGGAGCAAGCTTTCTTGAAGATTTTCCCCACGGTAGTGGAGGAGTTTACGGAGGAAGAAATAAAAGCCGCTGGTCAGGAAATCAAATCGGGTAAAGCTCCCGGCCCCGATGGTCTGCCACCCGAGGCACTGAAGATAATAGCAACAGAGAAACCAGGTTTGATCAGAAGAGTATTTAACAATCTACTGCGGAATCAAGAGTTTCCCAGGGAATTAAAGGAAGCAAATCTGGTATTGCTACTCAAGCCTGGGAAACCCCCCGACTCGGTATCCTCCTACAGGCCGATATGCCTTCTAGACTGTCTTGGCAAGTTTTATGAAATTCTTGTGAAGAAGAGGCTGGAAGGGGTATTGGCAAGTGAGAGAGCTCTATCCAGTCAACAATTCGGATTTCGAAAAGGTCGATCAGCAGTAGACGCAGCGATCTGGATTAGAGACGCGGCACAAATAAGTAGAAAGAGGTGGGTGGTACTTGTTCTATTGGACATTAAAAATGCCTTCAACTCGGCGAACTGGGGCCTCATCATCGACAGGATTGTCGAGCTGGGGGCCCCGGATTACATGTCCAATATAATAAAGGACTACCTATCGGAAAGAAGCGTATGCATAACGAAGAAAAATAAGATGAATATGACTGCTGGAGTACCCCAAGGGTCAGTCCTGGGACCCACATTATGGAACATATTATACAATGGGGTACTAGAGGTAAATAGAACACTAGGAGTAAGGGCAATAGCATACGCAGACGACCTAGCCCTACTAATCGAGGACGACACGAATCGGGGCATCATACATAAAGTAAACACAGCAATAGAAAAAACCGCGAAATGGATAGAGAACAACGATTTAAAATTGGCAGTAGAAAAGACTGAGATAATTATCTTGAGGGGACGGCGGGATCGAAAAGACATTAATTTTCGGTTCAGAGGCTCCGAACTAAAACCCCAGAAAACAGTTAAGTATTTGGGAATAATCTTCGACGACAGAAGGTCATTCGGCCCACATATACATGAAGCATGTCGGAAAGCGGAGGCAAGGACCTCAGTCCTACAAAAATTAATGCCGAATATAGGAGGCCCTGGATCACACAAACGGGCAGTAATGCTACAATCCATTATGTCAATAATATTATACGGGGCTCCAGTATGGCATGAAGTTGTAAATAAAGCCAAATACAGAGACATGCTTCTCAGAGCACAAAGAAAACCCCTGATCAGAGTGTGCAGCGCGTACAGAACCGTATCAACCGTTGCTCTACAGGTAGTGGCCGGAGCTGTGCCGGTGCACATTCTGACAGAGGAGAGGGTACGAATGCATCGAAGGGGTAACGGAGCTATAAGTTCAGGACCAGAAGAAAGAAGAAGAAGCCTGGAAAGTTGGCAGGATCAGTGGTCAAGAGAAACAGGCAAAGCCGCCTGGACGAGGACCCTTATCCCTGATGTAGTGAGGTGGTATGAATGCAGACACAGGCGCGTTAACTATTATTTCACACAATTTTTGACGGGCCATGGATCCTTTCGGGCATATACATATCGTATAAGAAAGACTGAGGACGATCTGTGTACCGAGTGTGGAGTGGTAGATGACGCGTACCACGTGATATTCGTATGCCCTGTATATCATGCAGGGCGAACCTCGCTGCAGCTGAGGATGGGGTCCCCTCTGGGTGAGCCCCAAGAATTAATGCATAAAGCCATTATGAATGAAAAAATGTTTGACTTGATCATTGGATTTGTCACTGAAACGATGAAGCATAAGGAAGAAAGAGAGAGGAGACTCCAACAAAGATAATCTGTTTGTATTTCTTTTGAACATGTGTCGTTTTGCACCGACCGGGGTGGGCAGTCAATATACAACTCCCACTTCTGCCGGGGCAGTGTCCTTTAAAATAAAAGGATTTTTAATCCTAGTGTTAGTAAATGTTAGATGTTTTGTTTTTCATGTGTTTATATCTTATGTTGTGAGTGTATAGATGAATGGGCCACTCCTACAGGGGGTGGGGAATGAAAGTTTAGTTGTTCTCACTGGCTGTTTAGTAATTCTTTGCCAGTTTACGGTGGATGGGATGATAGCGTGGTCGCGCCTCCTCACCCATTATCATGCAGATAGGTCGGTTGCCTTACGGACCCTGGCTGGCTGCATGCGTGGATGGGGTGGCGAAACCGGGTTGTCATGACAGTCACAGAGCGCACGCAGAGAGTGCTAGATGGGGTGACGAGCAAAGCTGGTGGGTCAGAGCTATGCCCGCTAAGGTCGGTTCCTGGCCCGCCGGTTGGAGAAAGAGGAGGTGAGTTTAGTTGGTAGGCGGCTTGCTACGGTTAGGCGTAGAGAGTTGAATCCAACACACCTGGGACACCTTCCCAGAAGTCTTTAGAAGATTCTCACCTCCCAAAAAAAAAAAAAAAAAAAAAAAAAAAAAGCTACAGGCCAGGTAAATCATGCACAGGTCAAGCCCTGAACCTAACAGAGTACATAGAGAAGGGATTTGAGCAAAAAGCGATAGTGGGAGTAGCTTTGATAGACCTCACAGCGGCCTATGATACGATAAACCACAGAACCTTGCTAACTAAGATCTATAACATTGTGCTTGACTATGACCTGGTAAATACCATTAGATCACTGTTGTGTAATAAAAGCTCCTACGTTGTGCTAAACGGAAAGAAGAACAGATGAAGAACCCAGAAAATGGCCTACCTCAAGAAAGGGTTCTGGCGCCGCCCCTATTTAACATCTACAAACATCTATACCAACTACAAACCAGCGGGGCGATGACGAGGCTGATCTCTTCGTACTGGGGCGGCCGGAGTTTCAGGGTTCGGATAGGACAAGTCCTGTTCGAGTTCGGGAGCCCGGAGGCTAGAGTACCACAGGGAGCAGTCCTGTCACCCCTGTTGTACACAATATACACCGCAGACGTACCTAGAACCCCTGGTACCCTTATGAGCCTCTACGCAGACGACACAGCGATAGCGGCCAAACACAGAAACGTAGACATAGCAGTGACCAACCTGCAAACAGGGTTAGAAGACATCGAGGAATGGGGTATAAAGTGGAAGATAGCCATCCACTCCGAGAAAACGCAAGCGGTACTATATAAGGAAGGTAGACAACAGCCAGAAGAACAACTGAAGGTGCAGAACACCCCCATCGAGTGGAAAGATGAAGCCAAATACCTAGAAGTCATCACGGACAAAGGATTAATCTTCAAAAACATGTAGAAGCCACAGTCCAGAAAGCCAACATGGCAAGAGCAACACTAAGAAATCTCACAGGAAAGAAAAGTAAAATAAGACTGAAAACTAAAATAAGCCTTATAAATAGTATAATACTTCCGATATTAACGTACGCATCTCTCGCATGGGGACACATGTGTGATACAACAAAAAAGAAGATACAGGCAGTCCACAACAACAGCCTAAGAGAAGCAGCCAAAGTCCCAAAATACGTAGCCGAACGATTCCTCTTCAGAGAACTACAGCAAGTTAGAGTCACGGAGATAATGACAGACAAAGCCAGGGAAAAATTCGCGGAGCTGGAGCACCATCCAAGCCCAATACTGCGAGAGATGCTAAGGTAGGATGCTTTCCACCGGTGGAAGCACAAACGTCCTAAACAAAAAACAGTGTAAAGTGAGACAAATAAGTAAAATAGTGAAAACAGTGAACGGTTCGTAGCTCGAAAACAACAAGTGCCAAAGAAAAACGTAACACAAACGTAGGTCCAATACCACGATCACCTTAAGGTAAGACAATTATAAAAAATATCCAAAAAAGGCGTAAGCCACCAAAAAAATCATAAAAACAAAAAAATCATAAAATTCTTCAGTTCCAAGCCATTAAACTGAGCTCAGTAGGGCTTGGTACAATGACTTGGGGCCCAAGCAAGCAATTTTTGTACCGCGGAAAAGTAATTAGAAGATAAAGGCATAGAGCGCTTCACGCTGGCCTAGTTTTTGCATTCGATTAGGGCACCAAATGGAATCTTATTACTCAGGATTCTATTGTGAAGAGCATTTTGCTACGACAGTGGTGCCCCCATCGCGCATCAGCGTGCTATGGGGGGGAAAGGGATGGCCTGGGGCATGGGAGCGAGGTAGGGTGATCCCTGTATTTACTCGGGTCAAAACACCTCGCCCCAATGAATTGTTACACCCGAATGTACTTTTTCGATAGGGTGGACATCTCCCACAGGTCGGGTTGAATCAAATTGCTTGCTTGCTTGCCAACTACAAACCAATGCACCCCAGACTGAGAGTTTTGTTTACGCTGACGAACTTGGTATCGCCGTAAAGGGAAAAACACTCACACAAATAGAGTCAATAATGGAAGAGGCTTTAAACATTATGTCAACTAACTACAAACAAAACTCATTAAACCCAAACCCTGCTAAAACCCAAGTATGTGCATTCTATCTTAACAACAATTTGGCGCATGTAAAACTGAAATTTTCTTGGGAGGATGAACGCTTCGAACATACTGATAGGCCCAAATATCTTGGAGTGATACTAGACCGGTCACTAACATATAAATTCCAGTGTCAGAGCACAAGACAAAAGATTTCTACGAGAAACAACCTTCTCCAAAAACTTGTAGGGAGCAAGTTAACCCCCAGGTCTTAAAGTCAACAGCTGAGACCTTATGTTTCTCAACAGGGGAATATGCTTGCCCCGTCTGTGGTAGATATAGATACATCCAACAAGTCACCACGGCGTTAAATGACTCATGTAGAATAACTACTGGTTGTATGAAGACTACCCCACTTCCCTTACTATACCAGGCAGCTGGATTCGCATCACCAGACGACCGTAGATGCGCCTAGCAATATGTGGAGACATTCAGACAAACTTTCTATGAACGGCACTAATTATACGAGTTTGACGAACCAGGTAGGAACCAGCCGACTTAACTCAAGGAAAAGGTTTATGAGAAATGTCAGCGTCGAACCACCCGAACTATTCCCCCTACATCCAGAACGACCTAATGGAATGAACCTGGTCTGGAGAACCTGGCGGACACTCAACCGCATACGAACAGGTGTGGCTCCTGTAAAACGAAACCTCATTAAATGGGGCATCAAGACAGATAACGACGCACTTTGTGAATGTGGCGAAATACAGAACGTGGAGCACCTGAGAGTATGCAGACTTTGCCCATCACAGTTCACCCTCGATGATTTATGGCTCGCAAATACAAAGGGTGTAGACGTAGCCCGATACTGGGCAAAAAAACTGTAGTCGGATCCAGACACGAAAAAGTAAAGTAAGTACAATTTTCAATATAAAATTAATTAATGTATAATCGCACGAAAATTGGTTAATGTTAACGGAAAAACAATCCCAAACGAACTTAAATTATATCTCGTACTAAATCCGCTTCATGTATTCTCTCTTTCTCTGGAAAACTAAAGTGGATTACCAGGGCCGCCCAGAGCCAGGCCGGGCCCCGGGGATGAGACCCGGCCGGGCCCCCCCCCCAAACCCAGTTGAACGAAAATTCCCAAAAATCTCATAAACTGGGATATGTAATAGTGAACACTCATGCTATTGACACAGGAAAGAAGAAAATTAAAACAGTTTTAACAATTAAACTTTGTTTTTAATTATTTACAATAGAACTGTTAGTTACAACATAACTTTTCTTGCTTTCATATCCGCAAAGTTTTGGATCACGTGGTCGAAATTAAGAGTTTTGCAAGTTTCGACTCTATGCTTAACAGTCCCAAATCAGATAATCGTTGTTGACCCATAGTAGATCTTAGACAATTCTTAATTCGGCTCAAAACACTAAATGATCTCTCGGCCTGAGCAACGGATACTGGTAGGCAACGGAATATGCGAAGAGCAATGCACACATTGGGGAAAAGATTTGTCACATTAAGGGACACGAGCTTGTTCAAAAGTTTTGCATTTCTTGCATATTGCCTTTTCCAAATGCATAATATTCCTTATAATAATTTCATAATTAAAACCTCAAGCAAATTCAATCTGTTGTAAAATATTTTAATAAAAGGAATTTTTTTAAATTTGCTAACGGCCGGGCCCGGGCCCCCTTAGGCCCCGGGCCCCGGGGATTTTGCCCCCCCTGCCCCCCCCCCCTCTGGTCGGGCCTGTGGATTACACTGAGACACTCACTAGAAGCAAGACATTTTGTGTTAATTCCGGCAGCGTATATACATAAGAGTAGAAAACTAAAACTGTCTTTTACAGCCATATAATAATATTATGTTTGTGTGGGTAAAATATAAAAAATTTGTCACGAAAGATTTTTTAAACCAAAATGATGTACTGCATAAAATGTCCTGAATTAACCTTACTCAAACATGTAATGAATGACACTATAAGGGGAAGCACTGCAGCCTGAAGCATAAAATTAAAGATATAAATATCATAATTTTTCTTTTATCCTCCTCATCTACTTTTTCCCCTTACGTAAGTATGTAGTGGCGTCCTATAATTTATTTGACTATTTCTGTTCAATTATTTCTCTCTTGTGTGTGTGTTGTTTTGCTTCAGAGAATAAGTAACCAGTCATGTTCTTTATGTTCTTTATTTGGTCCGACCATCATACTGGAGATCTTCCTCTGGATCTTTTGCCCGCTGCGTTGCCTTCAACTATCATTCGTTCCATACCTTCTCTTCTTCTAGTTATATGCCCAAAATATCTAAGAATATTTTGGTTTCTAATTTTGGTGAGGCTAGTTGTTACTATGTTAAGTTTTTTATTTTATAATATACTCTAATTGTACGATATCTACTATTTTCAAATTAAAGGGAAAATCCCAGTAGTTGGCTGTATACCATAGTTATAAAAAACGTAAATAAAAGTAAAAACTTATTTCTTCTAAAAAAAATTTTATCTACTATTGTATTTCGCGATTTTATTCAAGTCACTTCAGGTCGGAAGCTGTTTTTAAAGTTCTTTTTAAAAGTTTTCAAAACGTGCAATAAAAGGAATGTCCATGTTACAATTTGACCAATTTCTTGCTGAAAAGAGCACTATTATTCGTTTTTTTTTATCTAATTTCGTATGTATAAAATTCTTGAACAGACATAAAGAGATTTACAAAATGCCTTAGTGTTTAACCTTTATTGAAAAAAAAACATCAATTGAAAATCTTGGGACATTTATTTGAGATATGTGTGTTTTTTCATCGAATTGAATTGTACATTTACTTCACGTAGGTGAATTTTAAATAAGAAGATGACATTATATTGCCCATATCGAGAGAAACATCAGCTATTACAAAATTCTTCATTGATTCGTTGTTACCTCTCGGTATTTTTATCTTGCAATATTAACAATATTTCAAAATAAGTAATTCATGCTTAAACAAAGAGAGTTTCTATATTTATACATTAAAAAATATCACTTGACGGTCAAGAGAGATGTCTATACAGAGGGATGGGTAATTTACAGAGATAAAATTCTTGGTAATTATTTCAAAGGAATAAAATCAGTACAGATATATTTAAAAAATTGTTCCATGGAAGTTTCTTTGAAATAATTTAAAAATATTTGTTTTATACAGTGATGAGCACACTAATAACCGGCAAAATAACGCAAAAGATGGAAAACATATTAGGTTGTGAGATACAAAGAGATAAACCTAGTGGAGGTGTTAAATTTAACGATAGTAACTTATCAATTGACATTATATTGATTATTTCCCACCTTTAGACGTATCGGAGGAGTTTGAGATATGCCACTGTCACAATGACAGTTTTAGTTGATATAAGGTGGGAAACAATCAATATAATTAACTATTTAGTGGGAAATAAGCCACAATTATGTTAATTGAAAAAAATAATTTTAAACGTTTCGAAGCCCAAATATAATATAATGTCAATTTATATGTTGCTATCGCTAAATTTAACAACTCCACTAGTTTTACTTCTTTTTATTTCACGATTTCCATCTTTTGCCGGTTATTAGCGCGCTCATCACTGTATACAAATAGCTACTAATTAACAACATTAATATGGTTTACTTCATTAAACTTTATCTCTTTAAAGTCCATAGGTGCTTCAGTTTTTTAATAACTTTACAACATATAGGCTGTTCAATAAGATTTGGGATTCGTTAGAAAAACACAATTTTATGGTTTTAAATACAGTTTATTTCTAATCATCTGCTCCATGAATAGCAATACACTTTTGTTCCAAAGAAATCCCAATAATTTATGAATTCCATCCCGGAAGTGAGAATCTAGAAGGGTTGCAAAATACGCTACCACAACCGTTATGACCTCATCATCTGATGAAAAACGCTCTCCAGGCATGCATAATATCTTTAATCATCAAACTAGTGAATTCTTGAAATTAAACAAAGTCGGTTGTCCAATACACAAGATTTTTTGAAGTATGTAATTTGATGAATAGGGAACTTGCACATTTTTTTTATTACATAATAATGTTGAGTTTTGTATAACAATAAGATTTCCAAAATTTCACGCTTCAAAAACTCATAATAACTTAGAAGTACAAATTTAAAGTCTTATGTATCTTAAAATAGTTCAAACGACCCGTGACGTGACAGAGTTTAACTATGTGGTTCCGTTTATGGTTATATTTACTTATATTCTTCTTCTTTAGTTTATCGGCCTCCACCTACTTGGGTATTTGGCCAGCTCGTCGTCAGGGAATAAAGGAAAAATATGTATATTCTAATGACATTTATCGTATGTCATGTAATAATATATACCAGTTGTTGAGATTGGAGTGTGATATAGTTTTTGAAGGAAAGGAAAAAAGGTTTACTATTGAAAATAAAACCATTTTGTAAAAGAACAAATTTTCTATGAATAGTTCAAACGATTAAATACACTTGTAGCGTCCCATAACTGTATTTTCTACTGACGTATATAACGTATAATTTAAAATTATATACAATTGGTGTAGAATGTAAACATATAACCCCGTGAGGTCACGATGCGTTTTGGGGCGGCTGGTATAAGTTGAATTTTTAGTCGTCTTTAGGGGCCAAACGAAAGACAAACAAAACTTTTTTATCTTTGATACAGGTTCTAAATTTTGTTCTGTTGTGATTTATTCCATTTTTTTTTTCGAATTTAAAATTTTATGTAAGTTCCCTATTTGGCTCAACACGTATTTCTTCTGTTTTCCTTCTCGGTCATCCCCTTCTTCTACTTTTGCACCTTTTTTCGTCTTCTATGTTTGCAATATTTTGATTTAAAGCAAAGAAAAAATTAGTATCATTCATATTTTATAAAGTGCTTCTTTTGAGGGGCACTATAGTAAAAATATAATATTTTTCTGGAAAGACACCGCAAAAATAATGGAAATCTTCTAGAACAGACTACACTTTTTTCGAGATGGGCCTTGACATGAGTAAGTAATTTATTTATTTATGATTTTGACCCCAATTGGTTAAAACCCTTCCAAAACGGCCAAAAGAGATAGAGCAGTAAATATGACTGGAGTAGCGTACTGTTCTTACTTTCATCTATTTTACAAATTATTTTTTATAAAAAAAGGTCAGGTAAAGTGTATAAAAAAAGATAAAATTATAGTATGTACTCAATTGGCTGTAACACTTTCAAATAGGTGGTTATCTGGCAAACATATGTTATTTTTTGTAAGCTCCATAGTTTTTTAAATAGTAGTTGGTACCAAGGTATGGAAAATCCACTACATCACCATGTAAACACAGATAAGAATTGTATAAAACCAGTCTTAAGCATTTTTGCTAAAATGAAAGTGTATTAATGCAGTATATATACGCTTGAAATCTGGCAAAAAATGTTGCGAATACTCTGTCAAAAAAGTCACCGCTTACTTTGGTCATGTGGTGCGTGGAGATGTTCTGGAGAAATTGACATTGCTGAAGATGGTAAAAGGAGCGAGAGCCCGGAGAAGATTACCAACAAGTTATGTGGACCACATTACAAAAGAAGTCGGAGATCTACTAAACTCTTGCTTCAGAGTTACTGAGGATAGAGAAAGGTGGTGACAGTTTATGATAAATTATTGAAAATTTAAGGTGGTACAATGTCCAAATCGGACGATTGACTAGGAAGAGGAAGAAGAAGTTGGTACTTAATATTTTACCCCCCAAACATAAAGTTCAAGAGCGCTGTTTGTTGTAGTGCACTTCGTTATTTACGATTCTGGGACGCGGATCTGGGACTCACTCCTATATTATAAAAGTTATAAAAACGGTCCTCGAGGGCGCCGCACATCACATCTAGCCTATTAACAAAACCTGGGTGACTGGATTCTTCTGTCAAGCTATATTCTCTGGCATTTGGTTAACTTATACCTGATGCCAGTTATAATTTGCAAAAACACCTTACTCAATTGATCTTTCCACAAATATATGAATCAAACGGCGAAATCGGGAGTAAGTTAAAAAAAAATTAGAAAAACGGTAGCTCCCTCATTTTTTGGTGAAGATTCTAATTTTTTTTATAAATAGATGCTATAAAGGCGCACCGGTTTCAAGCTAGTTTGCCAGTTATGGCCTTTCTATGAGCATCATAATGTGAAATAAAAGTCAGCCATATGCAATTTGGTGAATATATTATATTATTATTCATGGATTTATATTTTTCGAGCTGACAAGTCTCGTACTTACTGTGAAAGAAGCATTTGCCCTTGAAATATGAAACATGTGTGAGAACGTGATTCGAAGTTAGTCAATTTCTCAACTGGAAATCAAGGAAGGGCTGAAAAATACGCTTACACAGCTACTATGACCTCATCATTGATGAAAAACGCTTTTCGGGCATATTATTTTTTGGGACTGAGCAGATGGAAGTCGCTAGGGGCTAAATCTGGTGAATAGGGTGGATTCTCTAGCAATAGGAACTTCATTTTTCTTCGAAACGCCGCGTTTTTTTCACGGATGTTTTGCTTAAGCTAGTATCAAATGTTACAATAATATTACGAATTTATTGTTTTACTGTGTCCCGGACCTACTTGCGAGGGGGCCAGTCCTGTCGTTGAGCATCATTTGGAATCAAAGTGAGCCATAATATGCAATTTGTATAAACATCTTTTATTGTTTTATAGTACAACATACTGCCATAATATGATAAACAGTTACTCATATATCGCCTACTTTTTTGTTAAATGGATTTATATTTTTCTTGTTAAAAAGTCTCGTACTTATTGCGAAAGAAGCATGTACCCTTGGAATATGAAACATGTATGCGAACTGATAGAGGGTCAACAAGAGTCGTGTTCTATTAACCGACAATTAGACAATTAGAAGACGAGACAATTGCGTAAGAGTGTACTACATGCAATCCTGAAGTGAGAATGTAGAAGGGCTGCAAAATACGTTTCCACATCTGTTATGACCTCATCATTTGATGAAAAACGCTTTCCGGGTATACATTTTTTTGGTATTTAAATAGCTGGAAGTCGCTAGGGGCCAAATTTGGTGAATAAGGTAGATGCTCCAACAACTCGAACTTAATTCTTCTACAGACCGGGTTTTTTTCACGAATTTTTTGCTCAAAGGGGTCGTCCATTAATGTAACCCCCCTGGTTATACGTGGTGAGGTTTAAGATTACCCCCTCCTTCCCCCTATAAAAATATATTTTTTATAGGTATTTATAAAATACAAGTATAAAGTATCATCTAATTTTATTATAAAAAATTAAAGACTACAATAATAACGTTTAAAGGTAGACAGGTTTAGATTATATTGCTTGTGACGAGAAAACACATCTGTCTTAGCTTTTCTCTTTGTACAGAAGTAAAGTGCACACCGCTGACATGTCCTTTCCAATAGTATCTAATAATCATTCTGCAGGCTAGGGCAATACAGGTCATAAATCAATTTGCTGAAGCCTTCATACGTTGTAGTAATTTCGAGAGACCAACGCATAATAAATGGAGCAAAGGTCTTGCCATCATGCTCTTGAGGCTTTGGAGTATATAGGCCACTGGACGACTGCAAAATCAGGTAAGGAACTATAACGAAGCGTTCCGAAAGAATTGAACGTTTAGAACTCCGTATAACTCCAAAGCAAGCGCAATCATCACACTTCACCACCTGAAGCAAATATTGGCTCTCTCACACATGCTAGTTAAACCACTGCTGGGAAGGCAGATCCGGAATCGATCATTGAATTAAACTTCACCAGCCTTCTGAAAGTTCTTTTTTTCAAGTTCATGATGCTTTGTTCTTCTTGTTCATCCAAATGGGTTACATAAGGATCATGCGGAAGAATGAGTCCAGATAATTTCTGGCTTAAAGGCGCCATTCTTCTCTAGACGAGATTGAACACACTTCTGCCAGGTGCATTTTTAAAGATAAATATTGCATCTAGATCATGCCTGACAAAGTTGTGTATGGCATGGGCAATATTTGAAATATTGATACATGAGCTAAAATATTGAATTTGTTAATAGAATAATCTAATATTTTGACCAACTGTACAACATTTTGCATCTAGATCATGCCTGACAAAGTTGTGTATGGCATGGGCAATACTTGAAATATTGATACATGAGCTAAAATATTGAATTTTTTAATAGAATAATCTAACATTTTGACCAACTGTACAACATTTTTTAAAAATAAACATATGTTTAATCCCTCGACACCTTCCGGTATAAGAGGAACATCGATTATGTATGTATGTATGTATGTATGTATGTATGTATGTATGTATGTATATGTTTAAATATGTCAAATATTCTATATTGTTAAGATCCAAGAAAAAAATTTTTCTCCTATTTTTAGATTCGTATATATTTATTTTTTTCTGAAACCTTGAATTTTTACAAAAAATCGGGATACATAAATCAGAAAGCCTTGTATTTAGGTATAGGGAACCCTTATAAAAGTTTAGCTTATTTTTTAAGAGCAATTCAAAAGTGTTATCAAATATAGGGTGTTTTGGAGTACCCTGTATAAGTCACATTATTTTTAGATTGTAGTGTTAATGACCCAGTATATTTTTGTAAAGAATTTTTTTTATATATTAAGTAGTTTGGGCCACCCTGTACATGTATTATTATATTATATTCCCAGGGTATCATAGACTTAAAATCATGGCCTTAAAAAAATACCCTGATTTTTTGAAAGCAAAACTACTGAAGATTTAAGAACTGACCTAGCAATGCTTTTTACGCATGTATTCAATGCCAAAATAACAGAATAACTCACAGGGGCACGACTTTACCAATTCATCAGATAGTAGGAATAAATACATGTAAAAACTAAAAACCCACAAATAAAGGCGGCAGGGTCAGTATTCCTAGTGGGCGCACATGGTATACATTATTCAAAAAAAAAATATAAGGGCCCTTTCATATCTTAAAGCATTGAAGATAATTATTACCAGGAAGAGTATCCCATGTGGCTAACATTAACATCCTATATAATAAAATTATTTATAGAAATTTGGGTAAAAGGAAAAAAAATTAATGTGTTGCTGGGGTGTATTATATTTTATGAATGAGAAATGGATTTTTTATCAGTCACACCAATGCCGCTTTCGATTTTTGTACACGTTTGACGAAAAAATAAATATACACGTGATATATGACTACACCCTCCTCCCTCCTTGTGATGTTTCGGGATTTTTTATGAACCCCTCCCCCCTTTCGAGCCTCACGTGATTAATGGACAGCCCCTAAGCTGGTCTAAAAGCTGTACGGGCCAGTCCTGGTCTGTCTTGAAGCATCAGTTGGAATCCACTTGAGCCATATGCAATTTGTATAAAATTAGGTAAACATCTTTTATTGTTTTATAGTACACCATAGTGCCATAATATGATAAACAGATACCCATATATCGCCTACTTTTTTGTTAAATGGATTTATATTTTTCGTGTTAACAAGACTCGTACACTGCAAAAGAAGTATTTACCCTTGGAATATGAAACATGTGTGAGAACTGATAGAGGGTCAACAAGAGTCGTGTTCTATTAACCGACAATTAGAAGATGAGACAATTGCGTAAGAGTGTACTACATCTACGGTTATGTCCTGTGTCTAGTGCATGACCACTTTCATTTTATTTACACACGATCGATAGCTTAGTTTAAATTAATTTCAGTGGCGTATGCTAGATGCTCAAAATAAGTTGAATATTAACCAATTAGTGCCCAGATTATTTTTTCGCAGTTTTTAATGTGATGCTAATATTTTTTTGGGAGCAGCTTTATTAGAAAACATAAAAATTAATCAATTTACGCATTCGGATTTATAAATCACGACGCCCGGTTTCCGAAAGGATGATCATCTCAAAAATTATGTAATCGACGATTAACAATAGATTAAATGCGTCAGAAACGTCAACCAAACTAGTTTTAACAACAGTCGATCACCTGACAAAAGATTAATCGTTAGTTAACAGCCGATCATGAGTGTTTTGAGTCTCCGAAAGGTCGATTAACAAGTTTCGCTTGTCAAACGGCGGTAAAAATGGACTGTTACCTAATCTGTGACTATCCGCCGATTAACGGGCTGTTAAGAGTTTTTTTTAGTTTTTTAATTACTGTAATTAAGAAATACCGGGGAAAAATTGTCAAATAACACATATAAAAATGATATAAATCATATTATTCAATAAAAATAAGATTTTTTTTATGGAAGAAATAATTTAAAATATTTATTTAACTTGCAGAACATGGATATCTCGGACATTTTTTTATAATTGATTATATACTTTATATTTTTTTTCTTTTAAAAATGTAAGATAACAAGGATGCTAGACTCATAGAGCTATTTTTTGAGAGGCCAGAGCTCTAAAAAGCAGAACATAATGATTATAGCGATGTAAATAAGACGGAAAACGTGTGAGAAATTATAGCAGCTAACTTTGAAGACAATAAAACAGCCGGTAAATAAATTAAAAATAAATATAAAAAGTAAATATATAGACCAAAAATAAAAATACGATTATAAAATATTATGGATCATAAATAAACTGTTTTATATCTCCAACTCTCGTCACATTACCTAGCCTCATTTTTAAAATGCTCTCGTTCAATTCTTGCTCCAAACAAAAGTGACAGTACGTAATAGAGAATGCACCTTTAGCATCTAAACATACAAGTTTAGATTTAGAGGTTAATATAATTGAAATTTTGAAGGATGACAGCCAATTGTGACAGTATCGCTACCAAATCGTATGTCAGATCATCGATTACATGATCTATGATCATGCAATTTTACAATAATTGGCGTTTGAGAAACCCATCACAGGTTAACAGTTGATCAAATCTGACAGCCGATTAGATGATCGGAAATTTGAATAACGTTTCGGAAACCGGCTGTCATCAGTATATGATGTTACATATATGTAACGCTAGGAGCTGACGGGTGCAAAAAATACAAAATATAACTGTAAACAGTTTTATTTATTTAAAAACTGAAAATTAAGACAAAGGAATACCTTTTGATTTGTGTGATAGGTAACGAAAAAATCAATACAGAGAATTACGTTACATTTTTTACACATCGTGCGTGTTGAACTTTTACAAAATCTTCCAGCACAACGCCTTCTATTGTTTTTTGGAATTTTATACACTAGGTGTTCCATTATTTCATTTACTCTAGCGAGACTTCTGGCTCGGGTAGATTCTTGAAAGTAGCATATTGGTTTGTTTCCTGTGCCAGGAATAAAATGATTTCTTCATCTATGAACATTTCAAATATGTATATCAACAACTGATTTGTTTTCAAACAGTGAATAATCTGACTCAGGAAATTGTTTCTCGTTATATGTGAAATCTCCCGAAACCCAATCCCGGGCTGCAGAAACTTTTGGATATGCCATATGAGCAGGTGCAATATCGATAGCATTGTCAAAGAAATGTTATTTACTGTCGATTCCGACTGTTTAATGAGAATATCTTCTACAGTTATAATTCCATCAGCAGTTCTAACTTCTGCATCGGCAGGTAGCTGACATTTGTTTAAATTTTCCAAATCTCCGCCCTCGTCCTCATCTCCAGAATCCTCATCCGTCAGAGTAGCCGGATCCGGTGGCGCTATATAAACTTCCTCTATAGAGTCATATATCTCGTTGTATTCTCCAAAGGCTATATCAATAGCTTCTTGAACAGTCAGGCCTGTTTGAAGAACTGAAGCAAAGCCTCTGATATAAAACAACTTAGTAGGTACATAGTGCATTTTTAAATTCCCTTAAGTTTTATAAACACTCTGTATACTAATACTTCGAAAAAAATGTTACTAAAAGTACCATATAATGAAAACAAAACATATGATATATTGCTACAAAATAACTGGAGAATATGCTTACATTAGATCCTAGCGTTACAAATATGTAACAGTCAATTTCCTAATCAACAAGTTTTTTATTTGAAAAAATATCAAAGCTTTTTTACACAAAAAATATTTATTTATACAGTGGAACCTCGATAACTCGGATTAATCGGGACCGCGGCCGATCCGGGTTATCGAAAATCCGGGTTAGCCGGAGAATATAGTAAAGATTAATAAATAACCTCCATTACAATTACAAAAACATGAAACACATATGCACAGTACACATCTAAATTACGTATAGTTGTATAGAGTGTAGAGTTTTGTTCATTTCTTGGTAAAAAACTCAGTCATACTGTAGAGATGTACCGACACCATAATATGGTAGGTCTGGATCCTGCGTACAAAAAAAAATTGATAAATAGCAAGCTGAAAATTTGTTATTAGCTTAAGGGTGTCTAGTCGGACAAACATTAATATATGGGAACACTGGAACAGGGGAAGTTTTAACTGTGGAACAGGTTAAAAATTTGGAACGGTCAGACCACGAAAACGGCACATGTATTTTTTCCGACAGAACAGACTTAAACTCTCCGAACAGAGATTAAACTCTCATGCAAAAATCAGACTGCTATTTATCACCAAATTGGCGTTTTAATGAGTGGAACATGTAGAATATGTCAAATGACAGGAATTATGACAGGTGATAAATAGCAGTCTGATTTTTGCATGAGAGTTTAATCTCTGTTCGGAGAGTTTATGTCTGTTCTGTCGGACAAAACAAATGTGCCATTTTCGTGTTCTGACCGTTCCAAATTTTTGACCTGTTCCACAATTAAAACTGCCCCTGTTCCAGTGTTCTCATATATCAAAGTTTATCCGACTAGACACCCTTAAGCTATTAATAAATTTTTAGCTTGCTATTAATCAACTTTTTTTTCATACGCGGGATCCAGACCTATGGTAGCATAATATCATATTATGATGCTGCAATAAATTTATTTTAAAGATTCGTCTTTATCAATCCTACCTAATGTTTCTAGTTTCTTTTCCATTGTCACTGCAACATTTTTACGTTTTGTTACCATTACGTAGACAAAGCAAACACAATCTGAAGCACGATTACATTACAGAACGGAAGTGATTAATAGGCTGTACTACACACAATACAAGAATTTTTAAATAGTCACGTCTTTTTTAAACAATGCTAAGACAGTTTGACATAAATAAAGAAAAAGGAATACAGACAGGTGTCTGTTCTTTCCGATAAGCTGAGACGGTCGCTCTGGCTGCCGCCGTGTGCATGAATCATTTTTACTATTGTACTTATGTGTTCAAATTACACAAATACACATTATCTCTGAAATATTATTTGGCCTACATACATTTCTATTTGATAAAATTGTTAAATTGTTTATTTGTTAAATTTTTGTCTGATGAAAATCGGTCCGGGTTAGCCGGACTTCCGGGTTATCGGGGGCCGACTTATCGGGGTTCCACTGTATTTTCTTATACTATTTGTTTTCTAATATTAACTTTATTTTACAAAATAAGATTTATATACTTATTATTTACAAACGAAGTCCGTTATTTGAAGCTTTATTTTTTTTGTTACATTTTATCAACACACAGATTCAAAACAAAGTTCTAAAAAAATCGCGCATTTAAAACAATGTAAACAAAGTCATCTTCTGACAAGAACTAACCTGTTTTTAACTGAAAATTTGCGACGTATGCGATAGAGGATCTATTTAGATGGCACCACTTTGCTGTTACATAATTGTAACTAGGAACTAATGGGTTAAAGAAATTAGGGACTTATAAAACTTACATTCGTTGCTGTACTTCGATTCAGTATGTTTACTGCGCTTATACAAAATCTTTTTTATTATTACCAAGCTCAGTCCAAAAAAACGAAAAAAACTCTCAGAGCATTATTAACAAAGCTGTTTCAATATGAAATCTTAGGGAAAATGTAGCAAGAAAGCATCCAGAGAAAATCAAAATTGATACATAGAGAGAACCTTAAAAGTGGAAATAAAAACAAACGTCAAAATTCATAGTAAACAGAAGGGATGGCGGTTGTTGATAAAAACACCGGGTTTCGGTTATACCGTTTTTTTTACCTACAGTTTAATCTGGCGGTTATAACGGGTCAAAAAAACCGGTTATTCCAAAAACCGGTGTTACGTTTTTTAGTCATAGCCAATACCAAATAAGTTACATTTACATTGCGCTTTAGTGTGCGATGCTACATTCGAATCGACATCAGCCCATATCAGTAGAGAAATCAGTCATCAGTGCTGTCAAATTGGTTTCAGTCAGCTTAAAGTTTCTCATTTATGCACGGGAGCGAAAAATTTTCCCATTTTTCTCTAAATTCAGTATTTTTTCCACGTATCCGGTTTTTTACCGGTTATTACTTTAAAAAGAAAAAACCGGTTATAACCGGGACATAAAAATAACCGGAAGAACCGATTATTGCAAAGAAAAAAAACCGGTTTTAAGTTATAACCGGTAGGTTTTTCCTATCCCTAGTAAACAGATATTAGACCAGGGCACATCTGTAAAAATATTAGTACATTTGGAGGTTGACAGGTGACTCAAATTTTTTTACAGAAATTGCTGGAAATTAACTCAAATAATAATACTTGGGTTATCCCCCCACTCAAAAAGGTCCGAAACATAATCAAGATGTTAAAATATGAAGGGCAAATTCGATTTTTTTCTTCGTGTTTTGATTATAACTTTAAAAGTATTTATTTCCGAGAAAAGTTGTACCGACGTAAAAGTTGCGTAATTAAATTTCCTACAATTTTTCAACCATTTATGCTACACTTAGGACCTTCATATTTTACACCGAAAAACTTTATAATATATTAAAATAATACTGTGAATTTCATTAAGATCCGGTCAATAGATCTTGCAAAATAAATTTTGCCATCCAGCTTTCGAAAAAAAAAATCATTTGTTCAAAATATTACAGGACTGAAAATAAAGCAGACAGCAGGTTGATTTTTTTTGCATATAGAAGAATACTGTACCTTTCATTTTCAATTTTCAAAATTACAATCGGTTAATACCACGCTTAAGGAATTTGTTTTAAATAAATATTAATTATTGGTGCTACGCACAGGACGGCGCATAGTTTGCTCTGATTGGACATTCCAATGACCTTTGATAATGATTGATACATTTTAATTTTTAGTACATTTCGATATAAATAAATAAATTTGTTTATTACAAAATAAAAACACATACTCTGTCCTTTGAAATAACACTTTTTTTTAGCAAAAACGTTCTTTGTTCATATATTATAACTTAGAGAATAAAGGTTTATTATTTTTAAACATATGCAATTGTTTAAACAATATTTCACAAAAAATCATAAAATTAGTTTAATTTTTGTGAAATTAAAATATTAAAATACAACAAAATATAGAGTAAGAAAATAATATATTAGATAAAGATTGGAAGAAATTTTGGTGGAAATCAACTTGTGTGAATCGAACACCGCTGTCCTGCGCGTAGCACCAAAAATTAATGTTCATTTAAAAACATTCCTGGTGCCGTGGTGGTTAATCGATTTTAATTTTGCAAATTGCAAATGAAAGGAACAGTGCTCTTTTATATGCAAAAAGAATTTCAACTGGCTATCTGCTTTATTACCAGTCCTGCAACATTTTGAAAAAATGATTTTTTTTGCGAAAGCTGGATTTCAAAATTTATTTTGCAAAATCTATTGAACCCATCTTAATGTTTACAGTATTGTTTTAATATATCATAAAGTTTTTCTGGGTAAAATATGAAGGTTCTAAGTGTA
This sequence comes from Diabrotica virgifera virgifera, assembly GCF_917563875.1. NCBI lineage: Eukaryota > Metazoa > Arthropoda > Insecta > Coleoptera > Chrysomelidae > Diabrotica > Diabrotica virgifera. Next base: position 235,741,405 of record NC_065449.1, read on the forward strand.
GCATAAATTGTTGAAAAATGTAAAATGCGAATACTCGTTTTTTTATGGTTTTTTCGCAATTACTGCTATTTTGCAACAAGGGTGACTATTTTCAAATATTTAACCAATTCTGTATTGTAGAAAATTTAATTACGCAACTTTTATGTTACATAGTACAACTTTTCTTGGACATTAATACTTTTAAAATTATAATCAAATCACGAAGAAAAAAATCGAATTTTTCCTTCATATTTTGACATTTTGATTATTTAAACAATGTTCCGGACCTTTTGGAGTGGGAGGATAATTCAAATATTATTATTTGAGTTATTTTCAAGCAATTTCTGCAAAAAAAATTGAGTCACCTCTCAACGTCCATCTCAAAACAGATGCGCCCTGGACTAATATAGACAAGGCGAAGAACTCAGGTTCTCATCAGATCACTTTCATGAGATACGGCAGGATAAGGTTCAAGAGGGCCTCCACATGAAAAGAGGTCCTAATTTATTAAAAAAAAATTACACCAGTTGTAGAAATAAATTTCTTCGGCACGTACAATATTTACGATTTTTTTGGTTAATTCTGAACAAAAAAGACCTCTTTGTAATTTATCTCGTTGATCGTTTTCGAGTCAAAAACAAATTAAAACTGAAAAAAAAACGAAAAATGACGATTTTTAAGTAGCAAAAACACAAGTAAATAATATCATTTTTGAATTGACCATGGACCTAAATTCAAGTTCAAACCTTGTTCTGTCACTTTCGATGATAAGTATTTTGCACTTTTATATTATTTTGTAGATCTTAAGTAGATTTAAGCTAGCGAAAAATGTTTGCCTCCTGTGATTTAATGACTAGCAGTCATGCAAGGTACAGTTAATTATTTCAGGTCCTCTAATGTACTGCAGAAGTGTACGAGAAATCGTCCTACATAAGAATGTGTCCCTTGCCAGGGATGCATATCTAGTAGGGAAGCCTATTATGACTGAGCTGATTCTTACTTATTTCGTGGTATGAATATAAATATTATAAATATATTTTATACATAATCTTAAATAGGATCTAGTTTACATTTTTAAAATCCATTTGAAAGTATCGACCTTTCCGCCCTCTTTTATATATTGCATGTAATGCGTTTCTTTGAAGATCGTTATATGTACACAATAGTACATACCTAAAATGATGGAAGACCTGCTACCAAGGACGAAACAATAAATAAAGAATAAAATAGCAATTAATTAGATATGTATACGGAGCATCCAATTCATTGAAAGGATAATAGAATAGATGGTTTAATTGAAAAATCTAGATGATGCGATTACGCTAGCACGATATAATTTTTTCCTGCTTTACTATTGTTTTATTGTATGTTGATATATCTAAATCGTAGCATTGTTTACATTTTTGATTATTTCACATAAGTATCAATACCATTAGAGAATAATTGTTGGAATACTTATGGTTAGCCTAATTACTACTTTATTTAATTAAAGGTAAAGAGAGCTAAATTTTTTATTACTGAAATTAATTACGGTCAATTTTCTTTAATTAATTTAAGAAAATTTACAAAATAGTATATTAAGTATGGAGAACGGTAAGGGTTTTATACCGATCGAAGACAATTGTTTGGAGGAGGAGCGGAGCGACGACTCCAATTATTGTCTGAGATCGGTTACCCTTAACGTTCGACATGCTTATAACGTTTTTTGCACGATTGATACCATTATAAATTATAAAATTAAACATTTTCGTCATATTAACTAGTTTTATTCATTTTATTTAGATAAGATAAGATAAGATAGATACTTTGGTTGTTAGGTAGTAACTAGGGTGCATAACAACAATGGAGAATTGAGTTTTTATTTAGTTGTCAAGAATTTTAACTACAATTTTGATTATTATAAATTAAAATATGAGCGAAAGTGAATTTGAAGAAATTGAACGGGCTTGGGAAGAAGGGTGTTCCGTAATTATTACCGAAAAATCCAAAATCCGTTATCAAAATACCTACCAAAGTTTTAAAACATGGTGCGAAGGCAAGAATTTAAGAATCGAAGAAAAGACTCTATTTGCATATTTCGTTCAAAGACATATGCAGTTGAAAGCTCCTGGAAACCTCTGGGCAGAATATTCAATGATTAAATTCACCGTTTTTCTTTATGATGGCATTGATATTTCCAAGTTTTCAACTTTGATCGCGTATTTGAAGAGAAAAAATATTGGCTATAGGCCAAAGAAAGCGAGCAAATTGTACCATAAGTTTCAATATTAATAAATACTTCGTTAGTTTTCTTTATTCTTTCAAAAAATAAATTAAAATTAAGAGATTTTTTAACTCGACGGTAAGTGAATTACTTACCGTCGAGTTGGAGTACTTACCGTCGAGTTGGATTACTTACCGTCGAGTTGCTAGTAAATGTCACCTACTGACGTAAAATCTGTCACGGTAAACAGTCAAAAATTATCAATCGTGCAAAAAACTTATTAAGGACTAACTTATAGAATAACAGATTAAATTTTGAATGGAAGTAGCTTTACATGACATCATATATTACGAATTGACACGATACCACAAAAATGGACATTACTACCACTATAAGTGTCTGACAGGATTTTGTACATCTGCCATTATTTAGTTGGGGTGGTAGATATAAAAGAGCACATAGACCTGTGCCCGTTTATCGGAGATTTTATTTTCTTCTTTTCCGTATTTCAAAAATTTTCAATAGGGAAAGCTTCATGCAAATATCTAAAGTATTAACATTGGTACATATATTTAAAGATGACAATGCACAGTGTTTATCATTTACAGCTATGGGGACATCCATAAACTACGTCGTTGAGAAGAGGGGGGGGTTGCTTATTTCGACGAAATACGACAGGGGGGTGGGTGGTATGAGTGCACATTCGACGTCGTTTAATATATTGGTATATTTAAATTTGTCGCTATTGTCTCTATAAATATAATTTTTTGCTAGCTTTTAACCTATAAAACGTATAGTTTTTGAAATGAAATTGAAAATAAAACAAAACGTTTCCGAATAAATACACCTTTGTTAAAATTAAGAAGAATTCTCTTATAGATACTTTTATCGCATACATTTCGTTTTTATCAGTCACAGCCTTAAAATAATATTAGGTAGCACTTTTGTACAGGACAACAAACAATAAGACATTGTTCTTTGGGTTTAAACAAGCGCTTCGATATATACAGAACAACGACTTGAAGCAAACAATATGAAATTATTAATTCATTTATGTGCTGCATAGTGTGTGAAAAAATAATTCTGAAAGAATGAATGGAAATAAAATATTGTGTTCTATTTAGTTAGTAAGTCATATTTATACTTAGAGAAGATTGATACGCAAAATATTGGTCCAATGCTTTTTAAATGCATTCATTTTTTTTTCGAATACTCAGAAAACTAATAAAAAAATTTGAAAAATTTAAACGCAGATTGAGAGATTACATTATTACCGAGGGCCAAAAGTTTCTAAAAACATCTATAATGTTTATTTTAATAAGTTACAGGAATAAAAAAGAAAATATTTAGTCTTTTAAGTTCAAAAATTTCATTCAAAAGAAACCTTTTATTTATTCTAAGGGACTTTCAGCCCTCGGTAATAATGTAATCTTTCATTCTGCGTTTACATTTTTCAAATATATTTATTAGTTTTCTCAGGATTCGAAAAAATAATGCATTTAAAAAGCATTGGACCAAGATTTTGCGCCTACCCTCTTAATTGTTCTTGTCATGATACATTCGCAAATAAAGTTTCAAGGTTGATTAAAAAAACAGAAATAACATTGACTTTTTTAAATCACTGAAATGGGGTCGTCAACTGCAATGACGACGTCGACATGGGGGGGGGGGGGGTTCGTCTGTAAAAGACGAATTACGACGGAGTGGGGGAGGGTATTAAAAAGTTCAAATTTTTTACGACGTAGTTTATGGATGCCCACTATGCCTAGTCTGCACAGTAAAATAAAATAGGTACATATCGCCGGTCCGAAATAAAAATGACGTAACTGCAAATTTTGTCAATTCCTGTTTACTGCGTAATTAACTTCTATAATACTGTGTAACGATGGTACAAAAGCAACATAACTGTAACTATAGTATTTTTACTACAAAAGCGATATTACGTAGGTCTAAATTTTTGACGTAAGAGAACTGTCAAAACATTAGAATGTGAATTTTCATTATTGCCATGTTTATTATAAACATGGATATAATGAAGAGTCACATTCTAATGTTTTGACAGTTCTCTTACGTCAAAAATTTTGACCTACGTAATATCGCTTTTGTAGTAAAAATACTATATGTGCTGAGCCACTACAGGTTAGTTGCGTCGTTATTGAAATGCGCATCAATTTAGACCTTGTTTCCGATGAATAATGACGTAACTTTAAATAGGGTTGAAAATTGGAGGAGTAAATTAAGATAATGAAATTTGGACCAATAGGGATGAAAATAAAAGCCATCTCTGTAAGAATAAACGGCATACTAAATATTTAAAAGTATTTAAAATTATTTAAAAATAGTTTTTTTGTACAGAAAAATTTTAAGATCAAGAATGGCGCAACTGTAGATGGGGTTGAAAATGGGGGATTAAGTTAAGATAATGAAATTCGCACAAATAGGGATGAAACCAAAAGCCATCATTGTAAGAATGAAGGCCATACCAATGGCGGCTCCAGACTGTTACTCTTTATTTAATCACTACTTTAAAAATTAAAAAACTTCTAGATGAAGAATGACGCAACTATAAAAGGGTTGAAAATGGGGGGATTAAATTAAGATTATGAAATTCGAAAAAATCGGGATAAAAATAAAAGCAATCATTGTAAGAAAAAATTTAATGCCATACCGATGCTCCTGCACGATTTCTCCTCATTTAATCTCTGTTTTAAATATTTAAAAATCGTTTTTCTGCTTTATTGAGGAATTTTTTTTTTAAGTTACGTCATTCTTATACCGGACCGACGATATATTAGAATATTTTCACAAGTTAGAGGTTATATCATATTGTATTCTTTCTATAAAATAAGTGCAAGTGAAAATTCAGAATCTATTTTAAGAAGGGATGATGAAATTTTGAAGAAGGATATAATTCTAAAAATAATTCACTAAAAAACGACAAAGTCCATGAAGAAGTGAAGAATATGCATTATTTATGGAAAGGCTGCAAACAAGTAAATGTAAGTAAGTTAGTTGTAGCTAAAGTTCAAGAGTGTTGCAATGACAGATGTTGACAAAGTCTCCTTCATTAGACTTCTGAATCAAATTCACATATTTAAAACTTACCAGCGGTCACTGAAAATTACCTGAAGCTATTTACTTGGCACGCTGCATGCAAAAATTACTAGCTCCAATCATCACGAACTATGGTTTGTTTTTAAACCAAGAGGAGTAAACCATAAAGACAGATTCACACCCAAGAAAGTCACTAGAAAAGTCACCAAATACATCTTCTTTTTTGGTTGATCGTATCGGCTTTCGACGGTAATCCATACATATTATATTATAGTAATACGTACATAGCTAAAGAGTTATAAAAACAACTGTTTTCTAAATATAAAATTAGACTAAAAATCTAAATATTAAAGGAATAACGCAGAAAACACAAAAATCGCCGATATAACTTTGAAATGCCATTAGTGTCAAAATTTATAAATGTCAATAATGTCAAAATTTCATAACAGTGTAGTAAAACTTGTCTGAGGTTGGACCAATTACAAACAAGCATTACGGTGCGGTAAATTTGAATTACTTCTCTTGATTTAAAAACAGGCCATAGAACACGACCCCTATTCTCCTTTAACCCTCGTAAGGCGGTGCTTAGATTCTTACGTAAACAACGGTGCGGGGTGCATTTGGACCCCGTCCGTATATCTATTTTTTTTTATATGTGAACGTTGGGGAAATTGATTTGAAAGATAATTAGGACTTGTTTTTCATATTATGAGATAGACATAATTTTACAAAATACTCATTTCTTCTTAAAAACAAAATTATCGCTGCAAGACAAACACATGAAATTTTTTCACAATGTGAGCAACACAAAGTTTTTACACACAATACAGTTATGCCGGGACTTTCGGTCTTTTTTTCTGACATAAATAACACCGACATTGTCCCATAGCTCTGTTAGTTCCAGGTGGAACAGCAGAAACGTCTAATTCAGGATGAAATTTTCATCATATGTACCTTACAGTAATTTTTCCAAAAACAAGAACACGTAAACGCAAAGAGTTTTAAATGCTGTAATGGGTGCAATGCGTTTAGAATTTAATTTAATACGAATAAAAAAATTGACAAAAATCAAAAAAAAAAATATTAAAAAAGCTAGGTGAGAAAAAGGAGGTCTGGGGTGCAGCTGCACCCCGCACCGCCTTACGAGGGTTAAAAAAATAATCCACCACCAATAATAAACCACCAGTTAGAAGAAAGAAATGAATCCAAAAAATATATTTTTGGAAAATTAATAAAAACTGTTTATTCGCTCTATTCAATTTTTTCTTGTGTATTAATGACATCTACTATTAATTTACAGTTTGTTTAGGTTATTTGAGACTGGAAAAAAACCATCCATTGATTTTCGTTATTTAGAATAACGATAAAGGAAATCTTAGATTTATTTCTATCGTACAACTTATATTTTTTGGCAGGAATAAGGACACAAAATTGTATAAAAAAAATTGTTATAAAAAACAGGGCCGGCGTAGCTAAGCGGGTGTGCTTGGCTCGCGTGCCGGTGGTCCGGAGTTCAAATCCTACGCGCCGGCAAGAACAACTTGTCATTTTTAAAATGTTTATATGCCCCAGGTCGACTCAGTCTGAATAAAATGAATACTTTGGGTAAAACCAGGGGTAATAATAGGCGGTTGAAGCGTAGCACTGGCCCTGTTACCTTCCTTGTATACCGTACCTTCCTTGTTATACTGAAGCTATTTTCTTGTGGCATTTTTATAATTCAAGTATATTCAAAAATGGGAAATAAGTCACAATTTTACCTAAAAATGATTTTATTAACGTTTCGATGCCCAAGTCGGGTGTCGTTGTCAAAATACAAAACAAAATACAAGACAACGACACCCGACTTGGGCGTCGAAACGTTAATAAAATCATTTTTAGGTAAAATTGTGACTTATTTCCCATTTGAATATACTTGAATTCCTTGTTATATATAAATAATTTCTTTAAACTACCCTTCTCCCTCATCAAGGAATAAAAAAAGATCTATAGCGACACTTGAAATTTATAAAAACAACTTTCTGTACTTTGCCCAACACATTACAAATTGTCATCTTAATCAAAAATTAGTTCTTTAACGGCTTCGAAATATTTTGCGAAATAATGTTATCTGATGCAATAGCTGCCCATGTCAACAAATTTTCGTAAAATTATTTTTTATTTTCTGAAACATATGGAATTATTGTCCGAATATTTTTCATCTTTGTCTTGTTAATTGGTATCTTTGCATTGTATGCTCTGGTAATAGTCAATGTAGGAAGGAAGGATTTTTTTTTTTGAAGAAGAAAGCTGAATTTCAGTAAACTATCTATTTGTCCTGAAACTGTTACGTAGCCTTTATGGGCAGAACAATACTCTAAATATCTATATAAATCTTATATTTAGATAACATAAGTGTAGTAGACGTTTTCTCTTTCATGGTACATGTCGCCGGTCCGGAATAAGAATGATGTAACTGAAACCAAATTTCTCAGAAAACGAAAAAACGGTTTTTAAATATTTAAAATAGTGATTAAATGAAGAATAATCGTCCAGGAGCATCGGTATGGCGTTTATTCTTACAACGATGGATTTTATATTTATCTCTATTAGTTCTATTTTCATTATTTTAGTTTAGTCCCCCCAATTTAAACCGTTTTTACAGTTGCGTCATTCTTCATTTAAAATAGTAATTGAATAAAGAGTAACCTTCCGGAGCATCGGTATGACGTTTATTGTTACAATGATGGCTTTTAGTTTCATCCCTATTGGTTCGAATTTCATTATCTTAATTTAATCCCCTCATATTCAAATATATCTACAGTTGCGTCATTCTTGATCTTTAAATTTTTTTGTACAAAAAAACTATTTTTAAATACTTAGTGTGCCGTTTATTCTTAGAGTGATGGCTTTTATTTTCATCCCTGTTGGTCCGAATTTCATTATCTTTATTTAGTCTCCCCATTTTCAATCCTATTTACAGTTGGGCCCAGGGGCGTAACAGAGGGCCCCGCAGCATGAAGCTTGCGGGGGGCCCCAATCGCTTAAGGGCCCCATCTTGTCATCTGATATTATGTAAAAATCTGTTATTGTTATCAGTACCGGCGCTAGGGTATGAGGTGCCCGCCTGCAAAACTAGCAAATATAAGCTCCCTTCGGTTTTTTAAATTAGTATTTTGTACCACACCAGCAGAAAAAAGCTCATTTTGGCGATCCCTAAATAGGGGCGCCCGCCTGCAGTGCATCCCTTGCAGGCCCGTTATCGCCGGCCCTGATTGTTATATTATTTTTACGTTGTCTGTTTAAATTTAAAAACGTAAAAATTTCAACTAGAGGTATTTGCCAAGTGAATCATCTCATAATATCTAGAAACTTAATCCCTTCCGGAATACCGAAATTTTATGGCAGCGACAATAAACTATATAATGATTTGTACGTGACTATTGAAAGATATTAAAATTGCAATTTGCCGAATTTAAGAACAATATTTTTAAATCTAAAAATGGGTTTTCTTTCTCTCTGTTATTTACCTACTTTTAGTATTTCGATACAATATTATCGCCAGTAATTTCATATTGGTTGTTTGCAATGAATGTTATTTATGTTTGTGTTGTTTTACGGTTATAGTTGCATCAGTTTGGTACGCATTTATTTAACAATTATTGACGACTTTTCTTGTGTAATCATTGGACAATCTCTCAACAGATAAACGGTAAGATAAGGAAATTATAACACTTACGCTTTAGGGAAGTCAATGTAGAAAAACTTGCATTGTTTCGGTTTCGGAAAAAATCAAACAAGCTTATATTTTTCTAAAACATTTTTTGTTAGTTTATATTATATCTTATCTTAAAGCGAAAAGTTCTACTCACAGATGCCTCTAATTGTTTATTAATTCTTTAAACAATAAAACTGTTTTATATTAAATAATTTTAAAAGATGTCGGTGAATTCATCATTCTACTTTGTTCAAAAATGTTTCTACTTGCTTTTTGATTATGCTGAATTCGAATATGTCATTAAATCAGGGCCATAAGTACGATGTTGGGGGCCCCGGGGCAAACGTGATGTGGGGGCCCCCTACCGGGGGGTCTGGGGTTGATCACCCAGCAGAAGGAGTCCGGGAAAATTGATATTTAACCACTTGAAAACGCATTTTAATGTACTCCATGACTGAAGTTTCCTGTACCTACCTACATATTGCTATTTTAGTTGACCAACACAAAAAAAATTTAAATCACATTATTTTAAGCTAAATATTTACCATCAATATAACATCTTTTCTGTTTTCATAAAAAATATACTACATATAATGTTACTTACAGTCTTCGGCTATAAAGTAGGTTTTTAATCGCGTTATATTGCCTACAGGCAGTATAACGCGATTACAATCGCGGTGCCCCCTTCGCCGGGGGCCCCGAGGCACTGCCCCGGTTGCCCCAATGGTAGTTACGGCCCTGTCAGACATTACAATTTGAAAATTCAAAATAAATTTTTTTGAGCACTTATACAGTATGTCTTCGTGGCTTCGAACCAAATGGGAAACATTTTTATTATCAATTTTAAGAAAAAAGTTATTCTTCATGAAATGCTCTGAATGGTCTTAAATCTGAGATACAAAATAAGCCAGATAAACCATCAGATATCAAAGCTTATCAATTTTATACGAGGTAAGTCAAAAAATAGGAATTTAACTCAAGGATAAAGTACTTTTATATTTAACGATATACGATCTTAATTTTAATATGTAATTACATCCTTGTAAATAAAAAATTAATTTTTCCAAATATTTCTCAAATTACCAATAACCAACATCATTTTATTACAATTATAATAACTATTTTACTATTAATTTTTTAATTTTACGAAAAAATTCTTTATAAAATTCTTATCAGATTCTTTATGAAAAGTTCTGCATTATCTCAAAACGAAGATTCAATCGTAATATATATCACATTTTACCAACTTTATACGAGGTATGTCGAAAAATATGAATTTCTCTCTAAGAGTTAAGTAGTACCTTTATAGTTCACAATATTTCAACTGGAATGATATAATAGCATATTTAAACATAGTTTTTAATTGCGAACAACTTTTTATAATAAAATTTTTCAATATTGTAAAATATAAAGGTGGTATAGGTACTACTGAGCGAAATTAATATTTTTTGATATACCTAGTATAAAATCAATAAAATTTAATATCTGATTATTGTAACTTAAGTTTTATACCATACAGAGCATTTTATGAAGAATGCCTTTTTTTTCGTAATATAGATATGTAATAAAAAAGTTTCCCGTAGGTTCCAAGCTACGCAAACACACTGTATAAGAAATCAAGAAAGAATTGTTTTAACATTTACTATTTTTAAAGCTGGTTATTAAATGTATTGTAGGTAAGTTGTACAGAAAACAACAAAAGAAGTTGGTTATTTGGAATGGGTCTGTATACCAATAAAGATGAGAAATGTAAGTTAATATGAACAGTGAATGATAACGCTAACACAAAAAAGTTTTTGTTAAATAAGTTGTATTTAGTAATTGTTTAACGCGGGAGCAGTCGCGCTCACTTCTGTCACGTAAGCAGTCGCGCGTAGAACAAAATCTAGCAATACGAATTTAAAACAAAGTTCAATTTTATAATATTTTTGTTTGCTTGTTATGTTAAAAATATCTATTTCTAACAATTTTAAAACTAATTGGTTACAACCAAAGCCATAAATTCCACAAAAAAAAAATAAAAATGAAATTAAAAAATTTAAAAAAAATCCTACGCATTACTACAATCTTCTTCGAGGCACTTACAAGTTGAAAGTTATGTTGCAAAATTTTTCATTAAGTTATCACGGAAAATGATAAAGGGTTGAATTTTTTCTAACGGCGCGACTGCTCCCGGGTTAAAAGGGCCCCATTTCAAATTCTGCGGGGGGGCCCCGACGGAGTTTGTTACGCCACTGGTTGGGCCATTATTCATCTGAAACAAGATCTAAAATGGTGCATATTTCATAAAACGACGCAATTACCCTGTAGTGGCTCAGCACATAGTTACAGTTCTGTCGCTCTTTTATCATCTGTACACAGTATTTTAGAGGTTAATTATGCAATAAACAGGAATTGAGAATTTGCAGTTACGTCATTTTTATTCAGGACCGGCGATGTAAAAATCTGCGCAATCCTGAACACAAAATACGTAAAACCATAGTTTCCTGAGATAGAACATTTCCTGTAGGTACTGGTATTTTTGAAAGCGGAAGGTTTTGCATGTAGTTAAAAACAATAGCTCCGACATTTTCCTTTCCTTACCATAATGTCGGTACTTTTTCTGAAACACCATTTTTTCTGGAACTACAAAAACACCTAAAAATTCAACCGTAAGTTTGAAAAGAGAAATAACTCCGTGATTTATTTTCTTCTTCATTAAAACTGTCGCAATTTTCGTGCTGGAATATCTCCGGAACATAATAATATACTTATTATGGCGTAATATGGTATTATATGGTTTTTATTCCCTACTTAGCGTGGATATAAATGGGAATTGCTTTAACCCTAGAAGGACCAAGAAGGGTTAAAAAGTATCCACAACATTGCATTACATCCGATTTTTTAAGTACATTTTTGTTCCTAAAAATCTCAAATAGTTAGTAGTTGTCGGCGTACTACTGCCCTATTAGATGGCATAATTAGCATTTCTATAATTTAATTCATGTCCTCATACTTTTATAAAAACTTGACAGTGGACTATAAATAATCCCCTTGAATACCTTTAATACCATACTAAAATGGAAAGGGACGATATCATTCATGTGTTAAATTAGCAAAAATCTAAAAGAAAAAAGGCCAATAAGTGGGTAAAAATAACCATAGTTTTTTAATAATGCAAATATGAATGCAATAAGCACAGCAAGAAGTCAAAAATGTTTCTGTATCCTACGATGACACCAATTCCACTGAAGCAGAAGACTCACTTATAAATTCGTATCTTTTAACTGTTCCATTAGCGTCTAGGAATAATGTTAAAGTGTTATTTTTGTGTGTTTGTTTTGTGTTTTATTCGCACTGGTTTTCACAACCAGTCAATTTCATAATGATTTTTTAGGCTATAACTTCTTATCACTTACTCAAGGGAGTGTGTGTGTTGAGTAAGTGTCTTGTTACTTTGCAAAGTCGACGTCATTGTCTTTGCAAAGAGACGCTAATTGTATCCGAACGTCTGCGGTCCCTCCGGTGAGTACCGATCCCACAAGGACAGAGACTGTTTCGATTTATTAATTTATAATAAACGAAAAATTTCTAACCCTGGTGAGATTGTTATTTTTAAATTCGTTTAAATAAAGAAGCACGTTTTTGATTAATTTATGTCTGGACATTTATTGACCCTCTTTGGTCCTCGCTCTTTCTACTAAAAGGTTGGTCCTGCGAGGGTTAAAGTTTATATTTCTGTTAAAAAGTCGTTTTGCCATATTTTGACGTTTATTTACTTAGTAGCCGGTCTTAGAAGTAGCCGGCTTACAAAATAACGAATTTATGTGTTTCATTTGCACCATACTGTATATTTTTAATAAAATAGGTAGAAAAATTAAATAAATCTCGAATAAAATAATTTTGTCAAAAATAAAAATATAAAATTTTTACTCAAACTCCTGACTGGACAGATCTTTTTGTTTTGTTTTGATTGTTTTATTAGGACATATAAATTCCAATTTTCCTTGTGGCTGGTTTCTAAAGAATTGTTCACTGCAAAAACATGTTTTTCTTCCAAGTTCCCATATAGCACACAACGTCCGATGTACGTCCATATAACGTACATTTAAAGTCCAAACGTCCATGGACCAAAACTGGACGTACTATGTACGTACATTACGGGACGTCCATTGGACGTTTGATTTCAACGTACATTGGACATCCATTTGTGGTCCATGGATATTTTACACAAAACGCGACTATTATAAATATTAAGTCCCAATACAAACTAAATGAGAATCTTCTTGACAACGTTGTCGCTCTTCGCGCTATCGGTCGTGAAAGGTAGTATTAGGCAGGTACTTTTAGGGGATTATCGCTGTCAATTGTTGTGAAATACTGAAGGAGGGTTTATTTATGATAATTCACAGAATGGCAAACCTGCTTGTAATATACAACAAAGGTACTGACTCTAAAAATAGTTTGGAACAGAAACAGAACAGAGATTAAACCTCTTTTAATGTGCATGCTTCCTAAGGCGTCATTATCTGAATCTCGTCTTTATGAAAATACATCCTGTGATATATTTGTGTTTTCTGTTTATCGTGCAAGTGCAGTCGTGCATTAATAAAGTTCCTAGTTCCTATAATAAAGTATATATTATAATGAAGTTATAGTAAAGAGAAATAAAAAAGGTCTTTTGTGTAATATTTTTAAGTATAAGTTTAGTATTATAAGGAACTATTTCCTATAAAGGCTTTTTGCTATGTATTCACAAAATTATGGATATTACATTGCTTTCTGAAAAGTGCCCTACAAATGTCCATAAGACGTACATTGAATGTACATAAGGTGTACACTGAAAGCTCCAATACAACGTACAATGTACGTTTGTAGCGGACGTTCTATGGACGTCCAATTTTGTGAACTCTGGACATTCGTTGGACGTCCATCGGATGTCCATTGTACCTTAGCGGGACGTCCATTGGACGTTCCAATGTACACAGATATACGTCCATTGGATGTCCATAAAACGTACTTGTGCTATCTGGGTTGTGTATTATTTTAAGGTACTCTTTGGGTCTGTTGCCATATTTCCAGTTTAGTATAGGAATATTTTAAAATTTACTTTTTTGTTTATGTTACCATTGTTTCTATAACTATTAACTGTACAGCTCCATCTAAAATTCAAGAGAGTATAAACAACTATAAAATATAAAATATGATGTAATGGAGAAAACGTTCACTGTAACGGATTTCTGTAAGTAGGTACAACAAAGTTTTGGTTTAAAGTGTTACCTGTAGATGTCACACAAAAAAAAATGATAAATAAACATTTTTAGCACAAAATAGCAACAATAATTAGTATAGTAACAATATTTTACCAGCTTTATGTAAATTTACTAAATCAAATTAAAAATCAAACAATAACAATGAAATTTAAAATTATAAATTATTAAAGTAAAAAAATTTAAAGTTGCCTAATAGTATAGGTAGTATAGTTGATCCAAAAGATGGCATAACCCAGACATCAGACATCCAAAGACAATGTCCAGAAAAAAGTCACACCATTTTGAGCGTCGGGTTTAGGGGGGAGAGGGGAGAGAAATCGGTAAATTCGTAGTTTTTTAAGTTTTTCGCCAATATTTCTAAAACTATGCGGTTTAGCATGAACAACCTTCTATACAAAATTGTCTAAATCAAATTTGAAATAAAAAAGGCCCTATGCATAATCTTTCTAAAATGAATGGTTCCAAAGTTACGGAGGTAGTATAGTATAACTGGTCCACAAAAAGGCCTAACCCAAACAGCCAAAGTAAAAGTTTTCCTCCAACACCAAAATGTTCTATATGGTCCACATATTGTTCAGTAAAAAGTTACACCATTTTGAACGTCCGGTTTGGGAGGGAGATGGGAGAGAAGTAGATAAATTAGTAGTTTTTTTAAGTTTTTCGTCAATATTTCTAAAACTATGCTTTAGCATAAACAATGCTATATAAAAAAATGTTCTACATGAAATTTAAAACAAAAAATGTTCTATACCTAATTGTTATAAAATTAATGGTTCCACAGTTACGGAAGGCGAAAGGTCGAGGTTTTCGATACTTTTTATATTTTTTGGGCAATATTTATGATATAACTATACCAAAAACCCATACATCCAAAGTGAAAGTTATTCTCCAACACCAAATTGTTCTATATGGTCCACATAATGTTCAGGAAAAAGTCACACCATTTTGAGCGTCGGCTTTGGGGGGGAGAGGGGGGAGAAATCGGTAAATATAAAAAGTATTGAAAACGTCCACTTTTCACCCTCCGTAACTCTGGAACCATTGATTTTATAACAATTATGTATAGAAACTTTTTTGTTTTAAATTTTATGTAAAACATTTTTCTATAGAACATTCGTTACGCTAAAGCAAGGTTTTAGAAATACTGACGAAAAACGTAAAAAAACTACTAATTTAACGACTTCTCCCCCATCTCCCTCCCAAACCGGACGCTCAAAATGGTGTAACTTTTTACTGAACAATATGTGGACCATATAGAACAATTTGGTGTTGAAGGAAAACTTTTACTTTGGATGTCTGGGTTAGGCCTTTTTTTGGACCAATTATACTATACTACCTCCGTAACTTTGGAACCGTTCATTTTAGAAGGGTTATGCATAGGGCCTTTTTTATTTCAAAATTAATGTATAACAATTTTGTGTAGAAGGTTGTTCATGCTAAACCGCTTAGTTTTAGAAATATTGACGAAAAACGTAAAAAACTACGAATTTGCAGATTTCTCCTCCCTCTCCCACCCAAACCCGACGCTGAAAATGGTGTGACTTTTTTCTGAACATTATGTGGACCATATAGAACAATTTGGTGTTGGAGGATAACTTTCATTTTGAATGTCTGGGTTTGGGTCTAACTATACCATACTATAAAATAGTGACTGTAATATGATTCGTTCATTTTTTATAGAAAATTTGAAACCTTTTTTTGCCGTTGATCAAAGTTATTATTGCCAACTGTGAATAGGACATTGATTATATGCTACGAAAGCTTAAGGAACAGTAGGAATTTTTGGGATTTGAATATATATCTTCTTCTTCTCCTTCTAATGGTGCTACAAACCATTATGAGTCATGGGCTGTTTAACAATGTTCATCCATTCGGCCCTATCGGATACTTTTCTTCGCCACTGCCCGATCTTCATGATTTTAACATCTTCCTCTACGTCGTATATTCATCTTTTACGTGGCCTTTCTATTGTTCTATTTGCTTGGGGCTTCCATTTCTGGATTCCTTTTACAGCTCGATTATATGACATTCTTTCTAAGTGACCAAGCCAGAAAATCCCAAGGAAGACCTTTATGCTTGTGCTTGATAAAGCAGCTAGACACTAGGATAAGAACTAATGCAAAGATTTCGAACTATACCCAGACGCCAACATCATAAAAGAAATTAAGCCCAATGAGCAGGACACATCAGAAGACATTCTGAACAATCAAAGTAAGGTTGGTATAGGTTAGAAGAAGACCAAGTGGACGCCTTCGACTCCACTTCTGTGGCGAGATAATGTAGCAGGATACCTAGAAGCTATATGGACGTAGAGAACTGAAAAGAGATTGGTCAAGACAGAAAACAGTGAAGGCACGTTTTCGAGTTAGCTAAAACCAACGAAGGCTTGTAACAGCACGGAGTAAGTAATAAAGCCAGTTTAGTGTTTGTGAATTTACAAATCTAACAATATCTGCGCTCTGCATTAGTGCATCTAGCTCGTAGTTCATTTTTATTCTTCACGAACCATCGTTGTAATGGGTTGGTCCACATATCATTCTTAGTACTTTGCGCACAAGTATCCCGAATAAAGTACGTGCCTCCTAGTGGCGGGATACGGTTAACAATACATTGGCTTATAGGGCAGTCCTTACAGCGGGGATCCTGGCCTATACAGAAAAATGCAGGCGGGTGTGGGGTAATACTGTACTTTGGTTGCATTGGTGGTGTATTGGCTAAACGAGCAGGCAGGGTATGGTGCTGATAGAAAAGGCATTCAGGCATCAAGTATCTAAAAAAACTTTTCAGGCCATAAAAATGAAAAGACCTTATCCTATCCAACGCAATAAAAACTTATACTGAAATGATGGCATCTCCTGAGGTACAATGTTCCGGAAGTAAAATGAGCCTCCGTTAGGATCTCCGGGTGAGGACTATCTCAGGGGGAACACCATTATAGGTTAGACAAATCAGGATATGGTCATGGAATCTTGGTAGTCTTACAGGTAAGAGTCTGGAGTTAGTGGAGGCGCTCAAACGAAGAAGAGTTCAAATTGCTTGTATTCAAGAAACTAGGTGGAAAGGACAAAGGGCGAAAGAACTAGGTGAAGGATACAAATTGGGTAAGTATGGAGTAGTAACACTAGAAATGGAGTTGGTATAATTGCTGATAGTGAAAGGAAAGATAACGTAGTACAAGTTGTAAGAACGGGTGATAGAATTCTGTCAGTAAAATTTGTAATTGATAAAGAGCTATTGAATGCAGTGTGTATTTATGCTCCTCAAACAGGTCTTGGTGAGAATGAAAGAAGAGCTTTCTATGACCAATTGGGAGACGTACTGAGTTATATTCCAGCAGAGGAGAAAGTTATAATAGGAGGTGATTTTAATGCACATGTGGGCAAAGCCAAGACAGGATATGAAACAATACATGGATGATTAGGCTTTGGAACTAGAAATAAAGCTGGAGATGATATGCTTGAATTAGCAACAGCATTGGATATGGCGATTGTTAACACATTCTTTAAAAAGAGAGAAACTCAACTTATTACCTAAAAAAGTGGAAAAAATCAATCCCAAATAGACTACTTCATGATAAGGAAAGAAGACATACGTAAATGCAAGGACTGCAAGGTAAGAGTTAGTGAGACAGTCAGCCAACAACATAAGCTGCTTGTTCTGGACATAGAAGCAAAAGGCAAAACTAAACAAAAATATCGGAGAGGAACACAAAAAATCAAGTGGTGTATGCTAAAAGATAAGAAAGAAGGTCTATTCAGGAAAAGAATAGTAGTAGAATATGCTGGAACATGAAAGGAAGTTCTAACACAATTTGGAGAAAAATGGCCAACATTATTAGAGAGACTGCTAATGAAATACTTGAGAAAACGTCAGGAAAAAAGTTTGAGGATAAAGAGACTTGGTGGTCAAACGGAGTACAAGGAAAAATAAAAGAGAAGCGAACATTATATAAAAAGTGGCAAGAAACCAGATCCAACACAGATCTTCAAAACTATATGGTGGCGAAAAAGTAAGCGAAAGTAGCAGTAGTAAAAGCCAAAGCAGAAGCGTATTCAAGCGTATACGATCAACTTAATACCAGGGAAGGCGAAACGAAGACATATAAAATAGCCAAACAGAGAGCAAAGAAAGCAAAAGATTTTAATCAGATTAGATGTATCCGAGATGAAAATAATAAAATAATAGTTCACTAAAAGGATGTCAAAAAGAGATGGAGAAAGTACTTTGACAGCCTATTAAATGAAGAATTTGACAGCCTGTAGAGTCAACGGAGACAGTAGCAGCAATTGTCACCGAAATAACAAACGCGGAAGTGGCTCACGCGCTTCAAAAAATAAAGAAAGGAAAAGCGGTAGGACCAGATGATATTCCTGGGGAAGTATGGAGAGCATTGGGAGAGACAGGAACAAGGTAGCTAGCAGGTTTATTTAATAGGATTATGGAAGTTGGACAAATGCCAGACGAATGGAGAAGCAGTATACTAGTTCCTGTCTACAAAACAAGGGATATATACAACAATGTACAAACTACAGGGCTATAAAACTGCTTAGACACACCATGAAAATATGGGGAAGAGTAATTGATAGACGGATACGTGAAGAGACCGAAATATCCCGAGGATCAGTTTGGCTTTATGCAGGGCAGATCAACAACAGATGCAATTTTAATTATAAGGCAGTTGATGCAAAAATACAGGAGTAAAGAAACAAACGCTTATATGGTATTCATTGATCTTGAGAAAGCATATGATATTCCTCGAGAGATTCTGTGGTGGGCACTCGATAAGAAAGGAGTCCCTGGTGAATATGTAAAGATTGTGAGGGATATGTATGAGGGAGTAACGTCTAGTGTTAGGACTGGTGTGGGAGAGACTGATAAATTTAATGTGAAAGTAGGATTGCACCAGGGCTCGGTGCTTGGTCCGTGTTTATTCTCATTAATTTTGGACCAGATAACAGCGAAACTACAGGGTAACATTCCATGGTGCTTAATGTATGCTGATGATGTCGTGTTAGTAGGAAATAGTGAAAGAGACTTAGAACAAAAACTGGAACAATGGAGACAAGCTCTGGAGAAAAAAGGTTTAAAACTGAGTAGGACAAAGACAGAGTATTTGCAATGTTCATTTAAAGATGGAGTTACTACAAATAACAAGGTATCTTTGGATGGTGAACTGATTGTAAAAAGCAATAGTTTTAAGTACCTGGAATCGGTATTACAGAGTAATGGAGAAATAGATGGAGACGCATGCAGTAGAATTAGGGCTGGATGGATGAAGTGGAAGGAAGCGAGTGGTGTGCTGTGTGACAGGAAAATTCCTATGAAGTTGAAGTGAAAATTCTATAAAACAGCCATAAGACCAGCTATGATGTACGGAACTGAATATTGGGCAGTGGAAAAGAAAGAGGAACAACGAATGCATGTGGCGAGAATAAGAATATTTAGATGGATGAGTGGAGTGACAAAAAAGGATAAAATTAAAAATGAGTATATTAGGAGAAGTCTAGGTGTGGCATCAATTGATGCCAAAATGAGAGAGCATAGGTTGAGATGGTTTGGTCATGTTCAACGTCGAGACGCTAATCACCCAATACGAAGAATTGCTAAGTGCAGATTCCTGGAAGGAGTAGGAGAGGAAGACCAAAGAAGACCTGGGGGGAGACGATTAGGAAGGACATGTTGGTAAAGGGGATTAATATTGATATGACTCAAGATATAATTGTAGGGAGAAATGCAATTAGGGAAGCCGACCCCGCATAGGGATTAAGGCAATGAGAATGATGAGTACTTTGCGCACAAATATTCTCAGTTGAACGTGATAAGGATGATATAGACTGGGCACGTGAAAAGGATGGGATAAAATAGGTGGCGGAAAAAAGTTAACAATTATGAACCTCCTCAAAAAAGAAGGCGTGAAAGACCAGCATTAACATGGATCAGCAGAATAAAGGCGATATTGTCGTATAGAGTTGTTCAAGGGAAAGAATAGAGAAACAGAAAAAATTACAGATGGAAATTTGAGATGCAGCAAATATGCCAAGCATCTACCAATTCCACCATAGAACAAGAAAACAATAATTCATTTCCTTTTCTAGATGAGTTAATTACAATTAAGACACAGGATATAAATGAAAACCAATCCACACCAACAGATATTTAAATTACTACGTTATCCACAATTTAAACAACAAAAAAGGAACTATCAAATTCCTATGATACAGCCTGAAGCAACTGCTCCAATAACAATGCATTTTAGGAAGAAAAAAAACATGCTTAAGATATGATGTGATAAAAATACTTCGTTTTATTAAGTAATTTTTTTTATTTTCATGTTTGAAACAAAAAAAGATTTCTTTAGGCCTGGTTGCACCAACAGATTTTAAGCTCCAGCTTAGCTAAGCTCTTCTTATAGATAGGGCCTCCTTGAGTATCACTTAGGTTGCACCATAATTTTAGATTTTTACCTTATTATCAATTATATCCATTATTATATTATGGTTTTCTTATTGTAATATATTATAATTGTATTATATTAATTATTATGATATTCTCGACTTAAGCTTAAGATCTGTAGGTGCAACTGGGCATAATGATTTATGATTTAAATTTATTTATTTCAAAATTCTGTTACAAAACAAATATTTAACATTTAGTATTTATACGGTCTGTTGTACTGGCTTCTGTAGTTTGACTTATACGGCCGTGGTTCTGGATAACTGGTCGACCCAGTTCCAGATCTGCCTTGGGCTTGAGCAATTAACTCTAAGGATCTTTGAATAGCTTCTGGAATTGGAGGCGGAGTAGGCAAGTGGGCTCCTTCAGCTCTAAATCCAAATTCGTCTGCTATATAGTTGACCGTTATAAGTGTGCCTTCTGGAGATGTGTAGGAATAAGAGCCTTGTATAACTTCGGCTTCGGTATCTTTATTTCCAGCGTTTTTAAGATAACCTTGGGCTTGAACGTTTTGACCGTCTCCTGTGCTATAACTAAATAAGCATATATCACATATAAATTAGAATTGACTGACATCTCAAATTAACAGATAATTATGTATAAATTTAAAGCTCTTGAAACTAATTTCTCGAAACGTTAGTACCATAATAGTACCACCTTACTAGAGGGGATGCGAAAAATGCAAATATCTTAACAGATGAGGACCGAAAAAAATACTATTGAGACAACTAAAGCTAAGCGACTACATCGGTTCGGACATTGATAAACAGTGTCCGGAGAGAGAAATTTTGGAATAGACGCCACCTAAAAGGAAAAATGTCACTCCCCAAAAAGAAATGCCGATAAAGCAATGGAAGCAGGAAGAAATGTTTGGATATCTGGAAGTAGACATAACTACTTACAGAGATGCTGAAGAAGAAGTACAAAAAAGCTTAAAAGCAAGTAAAGCGACGGGATATCTTAATGGCACAATCTGGTAAAACAGACACTTAAGACAATTCACAAAAGCGAGAATCTATAAAGCAACAATTAGACCTAATATTGTGACATACACGGCGAAGATGAGTCCTGGCACCACATCTAAAACGAGACGACTACTAGAAACAACAGAGATGGAAATACTTCGATGAATATCAGGGAGAAGTTCGTTGGATAGGGAGAGAAGTGAAAACATAAGAATATCATGCAATGTAGAAGACATAAATGGATGGGTGAAAAAACGGAAACAGAAGTGGAACGAACACATTAGTAGAAAGGCAGAGGATAGTATAGTATGAATAGCAAGAGATGTCATTAACAACTTTTATAGAAGCTAGTTTTCAAAAGAAACAAAAGACAGCAACAGTATTTATAGATCTAACAGCAGCATATGATACTGTTTGGAGACAGGGATTAATATATAAACTGGCCCGCATTATCCCCTGCAGAAAGATAATTAACCTCATTGACAACATGCTGACCAACAGAGCCTTCCAGGTTATAATGGGAAAGGAGACGAGTAGACAGATGAAACTTAACAATGGTCTTCCACAGGGTTCTGTCCTTGCCCCTTTACCTTTCAGCCTCTATATTGCTGACATGCCTGAAACCGAATCTCGGAAGTTTGGATATGCTGACGACTGGACCCTTGCAACAAGCCACCAATCTTTAGAAACTACAGAAATCACTCTCACGAATGACTTATCCATCCTCAGCGAATACCTTAAGAAATGGAGACTACAGCCAAGTACTACAAAAACTGAAGTATCAGCTTTTCATCTAAACAACAAGTTGACAAACAGAGAATTGCGAGTGTATTTTAATAACAAGCTGTTAAAACACAATAAATACCCGAAATACCTTGGGGTTACTCTAGACAGAACGCTCACATTCAGAGAACACCTGACGAAAACAGCAGCAAAATTGAAAACACGCAACAATATAATACAGAAACTCTGCGGCACTACATGGGGGTCCACAGCATCAACATTAAGATCCTCTGCTCTTGGCCTGATATATCCGGTGGCAGAATACTGTGCTCCAGTGTGGCTAAATAGCAGGCATACCCACCTGGTCGACACCCAACTAAACCGTACTATGCGTATGATAACAGGCACAATTAAGCCCACCCCTACAATGTGGCTACCTACCCTTAGTAATATAGCACCACCCAACCTACGCCGCGAACATGCATTGGTTAAAGAATATAACAAAATAATGGACAGTCGCCAGCTTCTAGTCCACAACGACATCCCCGATATTCTTGGAAACGGTCTCCGATCCAGGTTACCCCCTCTACAATCTGCTCAAGCGCTGCAGCAATCCAACTTTGACTTAAATACCCGATGGAGAGAAGATTGGGAAAGTAGGACAGATCCGCATTACCATAGTCTACCGGACATCATAGGGAAACCTGGCGAATTTGAACGTCCCCGTAAGATTTGGGCAGCCCTTAATCGAATTCGAACAAACTGTGGAAGATGCGCCGACTCCCGCCACAGATGGGGTAAACTCCCCTCGCCTTCTTGTGACTGCGGCGCTGCAAGACAGACGATCAGTCACATTGTTCAGGACTGCCCACGCAGAGCATACACAGGCGACCCTATAGACTTTGTAATGGCAACCGAAGGGACAATCGAATATATAAAAAAATTGGACATCTGTTTGTGATGCATTGTATAATGCATAAATCTAAATATATTCTGTGATATACTTAAGCCATACGCTAAATAAAAATAAATAAGCAAGAGATGTCACCAAATGAACGAAGAAGTATTGGCAGACCAAGAAAACGATGGTGCCATAATTTAAACAATTTAGGAGGCTAATATCGAAGAAGAAACAGGCTTTAAAGCCTACATATAAGTAAGAAGAAGAAGAAGAAGAAGATAAACCAAGGGCAATCAGAGGCTTAATACAACAGAATTGGTCTAACATAACTGGTGGAGATGTAGACCAATACTTTTATTACACCCCATTAAATCCAACCAAATTTGTTTCTGCCATTCTTCATTCGTTTGTTTCATTCAGATTGTTATAGTTCTTCAGTTTGTTCTTATGTATCTAAGTGAAAAGTTATGTTTTAATATAGTATGTAAATGATAATGATGTGAAATACATGATTGAGCAAAAAACGAAAATATAATACGTGAAAAAGGTAAACTTTAACTTTTTCATGTTTTTCATTTTGAATAGAAATGAATGGAATGGATAGAACGAATAGAAATTATGTATGTGAAAAGTGGAGAGAAAATATTAGGCTTGCACGTAAGGCTTTAGTACTTTACATGTTTAAACATGTTTAAAATATTTATTAAACTTACCTATAAGCAAAGGTTCCATCTGGACTTATTTCATTGGATTCAGAAACTATGGGTACATTTGCTTTGTTCGAATAATTGGGCTGAGATGAATATTGAGGATAGTAATTGGGTGCCACTGCAGAGGTACCTCCAAGGAAACTAATCAAAAGCAACTAGAACAAACAGATAGAACGCAAACATTTAATTATAACGCACATGTGTATACAATTGTACATCTTTATTTCTTTTACTGATATTAAAATCTACATAGTAAAGTCTATGTAGAAATCATAATCTAGCAAATATAATTTGAGAAATGTTTTGCAAAAGAAAATAAGCATTATTTCATTATTGTGCTTAATAGCCATGTGCTTTCAAGACTCTTAAAATTTTAAGACCTTTATACTTCTGCTACTGCAATTTGAGTAGCGTTAAAAAGACAAATATACATTCCATAACACCCGTATCTAAATCTCCATGATAACAAACAGATAAATACTTTTTCTTCTTCAGCCTTAATAATCCAATTTTGGACATAGGCCTTTCCAGTTCAATCCCCAGTTCAATCCAGTGTTTTCTATTTTGCACCACTTGTTTCCAGTTGTGTCCTCCAATCTTCTTCATGTCATCAGCCCATCTCACTTGTGGCCTTTCTCTGCGTCTTCTTCCTAACCATGGTTTGTTTTATCTGTTTTAGACAGATAAATACATCCATCAAAAATCATCAACTCAGCAAATATAAGTAGCGACCATAGCCTAATATTATTTATAATACCAATTATCATTAAATACAGTACACCTAAGAGAGCGGCACCAACAAAGACAAAGATCAGGGTCGGATACTGTATCGACAGGACTGTATAATACAGAAAAAGAATATCGTAAATTGTCAAGAATGAAATATTAGAAAAGGATAATACCCAAGAAAGCTGGAAAAAACTAAACTCAAAAATAACATAACTGAAGGGCTTAACGTAAAACAATGACAAGCCTCAACAAGGTAAAAGTGAGATATATGTAGTTGACTTTGAATGTTAAAAATAATATTAAAAAATCAAGTAACAACTTCTATTGTTTTAGTTTAGATATTTCGATGTATCATGCCCTATGGGACTATAGTTGACAACAATAAATAAGATTACTTGAAACTCGAGAAAAAACAGCCTTTATTTAAAAAAATGAGGGTTGTTACATTATTCCATTAATAATAAATACCAAATTTTAGATATATGTAGATTCAGAATTTTCTATTTTTGACTGAGTTAGGGGTGGTTTCAACCCTATACGTGTTAAACAGTGTTTATTTCTTTGTCTCCATCAACTTGTTGGAATATTTGACGGGTATGTTTGGTTTTGTCCTTTTTATTGACGGACCTTGTTCAGTATCCTACAACCAAATGCAATAATATAACAAGCCACGTCATAAGCCACTACGTTAATCTTGAATAATTATCCGAATCGCTTCCGCCCATGTTCGCCATTTTGATGTGGCTTGTCATTATGTCGAGTAGATACTAGAGACAAACTAGACCTATGCAATAGTGTGACCATAGGTTTAACAGGCCAGCTATTAACAAAGGGCTGAGATAATTTGTTAGTGATTTGTTATACTATTGCTTTAACCAGGAATAACACTAACTCTTTTTGAACTCATGTGTGGCTTGTCATTGTTTCACATTAAGCCCTTTAAGCCCTCCAATTAAGGAAGTAACAGAAAGTACCGAACCCTAACAAATTAAAAAAGAAAGCGCCTTTGTGTAGAGAGAAAGAGAAGAAAAAGGTACAGAAAAAAAATCAACTTTTTACCTTACCCAAAAACACTAGTTTACAAGTAATAAGTATAAACGAATCTGATATGAGACAAATACACTAGGAAGAAAAATTAAAAAAAAACATTGGGAGAGCTTCTCGAAACAAATCGAAGAGAACTTTTATGGTACACAAAGAGAAACATGAAGATTGACCAGAAGACAAAGAAAAAAGATGAACGAACTAATAAAGCTGAGACATGTTCAGAAGGAAACACGGGCAGACTACTTTGGATTCATATTTGCTAAATGTGATGATCATGAACCACCGATACAAGTGATCCCAAACGAAGAAATAAACATTAAGGAGGGAGATCTAATGGAAGCATTCAAGTTACTAAAATATATAAACTCACCAGGAGAGAAGAGAATACCGAACGAGCTTCTTAAGTACGAAGGATTAGATCTAACCAAAGGAATAGTGCAACAAATCCAAAAAATATAGACCAAACCGAATACCACAAGAATGGAGATCAATCATCCTAATACCCCTCTTTAACAGAGGAATAGATCGGACCCAGAGAAATACAGAGAAAGCAGCCTCTTAAACAGTTTGAACTACTTTTGACTACTTTTGACTTTGAAACAACAATATTTAGCATTTAACGAAGAAGAGCTAACATAATAATAAAGTATAGGTCGATTACTGTTGGTCTTGTAGAAAAATTAAAAAAAAACAGATTTGTTTATTTTTTCAATAGGTACATTTTTGTTAAGTAAAGTTGTTTTGATAAAACGAAAACTTTTGCAGAAAACTTATTAAAAACATTGATTTTTTCGATATAAAACTAAAACTTTCGATAGCGAATAAATCGAAAACTATTAATATTATCAA
This sequence comes from Diabrotica virgifera virgifera, assembly GCF_917563875.1. NCBI lineage: Eukaryota > Metazoa > Arthropoda > Insecta > Coleoptera > Chrysomelidae > Diabrotica > Diabrotica virgifera. The sequence goes on from NC_065449.1 coordinate 235,767,967, forward strand.
AAAAATATATACGAGAGCGACTAACTTTAATTACACCGAAGGAGATCAAAGATGAAATTAATCATTTGAATGAAAAGAAGGCACCAGGCACTGATCTCATAACAGCAACGATGCTAAAACAACTTCCTAAAAAAGGTATAATGAAGTTATTGTACATATTAAATGCAATCTTAAGACTTAATTATTGGCCTATATCACTAAAAATTGCCCAAGTAATTATGATACCGAAACCTGGTAAAGCTTTAACGGATGTTTCATCATACCGCCCAATAAGTCTACTGCCAATAATGTCAAAACTTCTTGAAAAGCTGTTACTTAAAAGAATTATGAGCGACCTAGAATTCCAAAACTGGATCCCAGAACACCAGTTTGGATTCCGGCAAGGTCATTCTACAGTGCAACAATGCCATCGCATATCAAATGTAATTAATAGAGCTTTGGACAATAAACAGTATTGCACAGCAGCCTTTCTGGACATCAGCCAAGCATTTGATAAGGTATGGCACCCAGGATTACTTTATAAAATCAAAAAATCCCTACCCAACAAATACTTTGACTTATTAAAATCATATCTAAATCACAGAGAATTTGAAACTAAAGTGGAGGATGAACTATCAAACCGTAACAAAATTCAATCAGGAGTCCCACAAGGTAGTATATTGGGTCCACTTCTTTATGTACTGTACACATCCGATTTACCAACCTCTCCACAAACCACCATTGGAACTTTCGCTGATGACACAGCAATATTTGCAACTGAAGAGGATCCAAGAGCTGCAGTATTAAAACTTCAAGAACACCTAGACCAAATTGCACAGTGGTTAAAGAAATGGAAGATAAAAGCTAACGAAACTCTAACGAAAGTCAACACATATAACTTTCACACTAAGGAAAGACCAATGCCCAAATATTAGCCTTAATCAAGTCAACATACCACAACAGAACATCGTCAAATACCTGGGGCTTCATCTTGATTCTAAATTAAACTGGAAACAACACATTTTAAAGAAGAAGAAACAAATTGAGTTGAGAGTGAAAGAAATTAATTGGCTTATAGGTAGAAAATCTCGACTCTCAATTGAGAACAAACTGCTGATTTATAAAACAGTCATCAAACCTATATGGACGTACGGTATAGAACTATGGCGTTGTGCCAGCAAATCAAACACAAAAATTATCCAAAGAACTCAATAAAAAATTCTACGCACCATCGCAAATGCCCCGTGGTACATTTCCAACCAAACCCTTCATACAGACCTAAACATCCCGTTAGTCAGCACAGTAATTCAAGAAAGAGCCAACAGACATCACGAGAAATTGGAAGACCACCCCAACCAATTAATATTACCATTACTACAGCCACTAAACAACAGAAGATTGCGAAGATTATGGCCCATAGATCTTCGCTGAAACTGAGGTGAAACCGCTGGGTGATGTACCTCATAACGCCATTTTAGTGTACAATAATACATTGATATATGTTATTGTACTTGTTATCAAATAAGCTTATAGAATATGTAATTCTGATTGTTAATAAATGCTTACAAAAAAATATATATATATATAGAACGGTTTTTGCTTAGAATGAATGTTTTTACCAACTTTTGCGATCAAAATATAATAAAAAATTTCCACGGCATCATATTTATAGATTTTGATCCTTGGACTATCCATAACTTATTCTAAAATTTTCAAGAAAATCAATCCATTGTGTAAAAATTGCGAGGTTTTGTCCTATTTTAAGCTTCATTACTTGGACTATCAAGGACAGTTATTATATTTATAATTAGGCAATAAATCAAGTGCCAGAGAAATTATTAAAATAGAACAAACCGGCCTATTTATGTTTAGTGGTCCTTAAGGCATTTGACGGGGTTAAATTAAAGACGTTATCCAATTATTGTACGCGTGTGAGATACCTCCAGGAATATTCAAAATAATCGAAAATATCTACCAGAAAAACACAATAAAAGTGAAAGTAAAAGAAAAACTAACATAACAAATTGAAGCTGGCAATGGGATAGTGAAATTCCCTAGAGGAGTCCGTTACCGTTCAACCTGATCATGGATGAAATAATAAAAAAAGTACGAATTAAAAAAGGATACCAAATGAGAGACAAACTGCATCAAATAATGTGCTGTGTTAGTAAATAAACATAACAATGTATGTTAAATGTTTTATGCTCTATATTAATTGAGAATAAGTTTTTTAACTAAAGAAAGATATTAGAACAAAAACACAATTTTTTTAACTTACGAATCGTAAAAAACTTTAGTAAAAGAAGAACAAGCCTAAATAATGCGTTTTTATAAAGGGAGTAAAGTTTCTAATAATAATTGACTGACAATTAAACTAAAAGAAATAACAGGGCTTTTTTAATTATCAAATTTGTAAATTAGGTAACAAGGAGTAGCAGAAAATATAAAAAACACAACAAGTTATAGTATTTTTACTACAAAAACGTTATTACGTAGGTCAAAATTTTTGACGTAAGAGAACTGTCAAAACATTAGAATGTGACTTTTCATTATTGCCGTGTTTATAATAAATATAGCAATAATGAAAAGTCACATTCTAATGTTTTGACAGTTCTCTTACGTCAAAAATTTTGACCTACGTAATAACGTTTTTGTAGTAAAAATACTATAATACAAAATTAAAAAAATAGTATAATTATTAAAAGTATAAAAAAGTGATTTAGATGCGTAGAAAATGTTCGGTGCTACGTGATTTTTTTTTACTAAAAAATATAAAATGTACTTACAAATATCATTGTCTCAAAAAACAAAAACGCAATTCACAACAACCAAAAACAGAAAAAGAGTAGTTAGTCTACATCATAATTAATACCTTTTATATCTAACCCCCACTTTCCGCTCAAATGTTAAACCATCTTTTGTTTCGAAGGCGCACCCCGTACCTTTGATCAATATTTAAGGTCATGTTAATTAATGCACTGTACTAAGAAGAAATTACATGTACACTATGCAATATACGGTGTACTCAAAAATTTTCTGGACACAAACGTAATTTTAAATTTTGAGGCAATTTTATGACAGGCTACAATAAATTCATTTATGTTCAAATTCATTTTCCTTTTATTGTAGGTCAACTCGAGTAGTCCTTAATTTCTATGCAGAACTGTTAGCCAAATAGCCCAATCAAAGAACACAAAACTTTACAACCTCAAAAAAAAATAAAGGAAGGATGAAAATTGGGGAAGATGAAAATTGGGGAATAGGTAGTTGAAATTATCTATTATTACATAAGAAAAAGTTTACAACTCTACATCCCCTCCATTTCACAAAACTGGAATATCCCCTTCTCGGGGGTGAAAAATATATATTCAAAATAATTCCGGAATTGAATAAAATGACTAATTCTAAACAAAATGTTTTTTTTATAGAGTTTTTTTCATTGTCAATAATTTTCGGGTTATTTATGAGTGAATATGTTCATTTCTAACAAAGAAAAACATATTTTTTGACGGTTTTTCTCAAATAACTCAAAAAATAAGTATTTTCTCGTAACTATATTTCAACTACCTATTCCCAAATTTTAATCATTCCTTTATTTGGCTCAGATTATCCTTGGATCGGGCTAAAATGGACCGTTAAATAAATCGTTTTTTATAGTTTATGTCACAGAATGAAATAATATATCACTAATATATCTAGTTCGGATTTACCCTAGGGCGATAATTTACGACGCCGTAAGAGCAGTAAACACGAGGCATTGGTTGACTAACTCCCCATTTCATTTACAATTGGTTAGTCAAATGCCTCGTCAGGTTTACTGCTCTTACGGCGCCGTAAATTATCGCCCGTGTGGCCTTTCGCAAGCGCTGTAAAATTAAGCGGCAATAAGCACTGTAAAAAGCATGGCCAGACGGGGATGTAAATTACGGCGTTTCGCGAGATGAAAATACAAATTTTTGGTCGTTGTTGTGGCTAGATGAGCTACAAATTTCGTTCAGTACACTGCATACTAGGTACCTTGGTGTTTATTTTTTGTTTTGTACACTTAGCGACGGCTAATAAAATGAATACGTCCCTTCGTTTGCGACACGACGCCAAAGATGGGCCCGTTCGATGTTGCTGCGCGATATTTTACAGCTCATTCTGGTCATCCACTACTCTCACCGTGGGACCAATTTTCGCGCTTCATTTTACGGCTCTTACGGCCCCGTACAGTACGACTAGATCAGAAGTTCTCAAACCAATTCAACACCGAGAGAGGTGTTAGACAAGGATGCGTGTTATCACCTGACTTATTTAACATTTATGGTGAACATGTCATGAGGATGGTTTTAGAAGGATGTGCCGGTGGAGTAACAGTAGCTGGTAGGAAAATCTCCAATTTAAAGTTTGCTGATGACACTACACTTATAGCAGCAAATGAGCAAGAAATGTTTGATCTTCTGCGAAGAGTTGAGTACGAAAGCAATAAAGTTGGTCTAAAAATCAATAAAGCTAAGACAAAAATAATAGTGGTCGACAGATTCGACATTATTCAACTGACTAACATGTTACAGGAATACCAGATAGTAAACACCTTTATCTATATCGGGTCTAGTATAACTAACGATGGTAACTGTGAAGCAGAAGTTCGGAGACGTATTGGTATGGCAAAAAATGCGATGAGTCGCCTAACTAAAGTTTGGAAAGGCAGATCTATCTCTCAAAATATCAAGATGAGACTGGTGAATGCCCTTGTATTCTCAATATTTCTATACGGGGCACAGACTTGGACCCTTCATGCAAGCGCCAAAAAGTTGATGCCTTTGAGATGTGGTGCTGGAGAAGAATGCTGCGCATACCCTGGACAGCTCATAGGACAAACGTTTCCATTTTAAACCAACTCAATATTAAAAAAGGCTGTCCACAATATGTCTGCAACGAATTCTTCAATTCTTTGGTCACGTGGTTCGCAGAGGTGACGACATTTTGGAGAGATTAATTGTTTCTGGAAACGTTCCGGGGAAAAGATCAGCTGAAGATAGAGACCAATGGAGAAATATTGTTAGGAATATTGGAAGATACCACGATCCTCAGTAATGGGGAAACGACAAGAGAGAGAGAGAGAGAGACAGAGAGAGAGACGGCCCGTAAATTATCGCGTGTGTGGCCTTAGGAAGCTCTCAGACCAAATGCAACACATACAATAAAATTCATACGTAAAATGTTGCACAGTTCATAATAGCGTACATCTGTTTATACTCAACAGAGATAACGTCCCATAACACATTTTATCATTATGTAGAATACAGGAGCGTGCCAATTTTGGAACTTCCGAATATCAATCAGTATTTGAAATGTCTTCAAGCGAAAAAGATGTTATTGTAGCTTGGCAATTGTTAAGAAGATGTCAGAGAAAAGAAAGAAAAATGCGTCGATGACGCACCCACTGAATGCATTTAACATTATTCATAGTCCAGCAATTGTTTTACATGAACAGACATGAACATTTTTGCTAGGAGTGTTTTTTTTTATAAAATTACTTACTTTTTGAGTTAATTGCAAGAAACCGTATAAAAATGTGTTTTTTTTAATGAACATATTTACTCTCAAAAACTCGACACGTTTTAACTTAGTGAAAAAATGCTATAGAACAAAAATTGCTTAAAATTACGTAGTTTATCCATTTCCGGCCTTATTTTGAACGTATAATTTTCACCCTCGGGAAGGGATGAAACTTGCCCCACATGCTACCTACTTACATATGTCTATGAGAGATTTTCATGTTATTTTAAAGGGTTCTTTACAAATTTATAGGTTTTGCAATATTTTACCGTCAGCATTAACTTTAAAAATATCACAAATTTTTATTTATATAAAAATTGTTTTTTTATATATTATTAAAGAAAGAAATATGAAAATAAAAATGGAGAAAACAAAGATAATGGTCATGGGAAATGAGGATAAACAAGTAAATATAGAGATAAATAACCAGAAATTATAACAAGTAACAACATATAAATACCTGGGTGTGAAAATATAAAATGGAGGAAGATCAGAAGAAGAAGTCAACGAAAGGATAACCATGCCGTTCAGAATCTACTACAGCTTAAACAGAGCATTCATTGGAAAAAAGGAGTAAGCAGCAGGATGAGGCAAGGATGAGGCAAGATGAGGACAATGATAGAGGTATATAAAACGATCTTCAGGCCAATCCTTACCTATGGTAATGACAGCTGGGTGCTAACACAATCATCGAAAAGTAGAATAAACTCAATGGCCATGAAGTACCCAAGAAAAGTAAAAGGAATTACAAGACGCGATAGAATAAGAAACAGCATTGTAGAACAGAGAGAACACAACTTGGACTGAAGCGAAGCGAAGGGCTAAGAATAAACAAGAGTGGAGACGATTTGTATATGATATAGATACATGAAATTTATTTTTTAAACACCTTGCACCGTTAAGTAGAAAGATTTAGATTATGTTATTATGAACATATAAAATTATTTACTACTTGGACTAAAGAAAAATGGGATCTGTGTAACAATTTAATAAATTTAAATTATACTAGAAAATAACATGTTTTTTTTCTCTGATTCTGGCCTTGATTTAGAACTAGAACCTTTAGCCACGTAATTGGATAACTTATCACTAACTCAGATGTAATGTGTAGTGTGTGTGTTGAGTAAGTGTCTTGTTACTTTGCAAAGTCGACGTCATTGTCTTTGCAAAGAGACGCTAATTGTATCCGCACGTCTGTGGTCCAACATAGTTAGAATCTCCAAAAAAATGATTTGTCAAAAAACTGTAAATAGGTATTAATCTGTAAACATTAGATAGATAAGTCAACAAGCACGTTTATCCTTTTAAGACTTTTTTACATTTATTTTGTAAGTAAACAAATCATTGTAAAAAATTGAATTAAATAAACGTATTATTATCTCAAAACTTAAATAAATTTATCCTATTATCCCTAATAATTATATTCTACGCCCTAATTCCAAACACACACATTTGCACATCTGGGCACTCTTTACTGCCCTTTTCTTGAGAATCCGATCGCCGTTGCATCGGAATTCTAGGAATTTTAGTTTAAGTGCGTTCAAGGGATGCCTGTTAACCGTTGAAACATATTAGACCAGACTATGTCATCGTCCCCGTGAGGTAAATTATTCCGATTCGTATTTTTGTACAGACCTACTCAAAAACAGGTCCTTATAACAAATCCACAGGGTGGCGGGAAGTGGCGCGGTCGGAAAATTGTTTAAATAATTTTTTAAAACAAATTCAAAAAATAAATTTTTTCACTTCGTAGGTATAATTTTTTTAGACTCTTTGGGTCATTATAAGCAAAAAAAGTCGGTTGTATTTTTCTCTAAAATTGATTGTTGTCGAGTTATACGCGATTTAAAAGTTAAAAAACGAGAGAAAATGGCCATTTTTAAGGCTTAATAACTCGGTTAATAGTACATTGTGTACCTAGTAGGAAAAGCTTAACATTCCCGGACGATGTAAAGATTGCTGTCGAGGCGCAAGCCGAGACAAGGGAATACAGAGTCCGGGAATGTTGCTTTTCCTGCAAGGTATACATACTATTTTTTCGAAAATCTAACATTTAAATTATATTAAAATAAATATGTTAAAATTTTCAAATAGACATATTCTGACTCAAATATTCTTGATGCCACCAAGTACATGTTTTGTAACTATAGAAACAAAAATATTGAATTGTCAAATTTGACGTATTTGCGAATTTTTGACAGTACTTATAATACATTTGTTCTGAATCTGCTGTAAGGAAAAAATATTTTTCTATGGATGTTATACAATGTGCAACTTCTCTCACTACTTACATACATTCAAAACGAACAATTTCTTATGCAGTGAGAAAAGTCGGCCATTGCAGTGGGAAATATTTTTTTCTCACGGGTTCTCGTACGGTTTTCCATATCGTCGTCTTAATACTATAACTTGATAACACGAAATTAGTAGTTTTGAGATAAACGAGTTTAAAGATTTTAAAGATATTTGTGCTGCTACCATGATGTTGGTAAAATACGGAATTCACTCTGCGGCTCTCAAATACTGTTCCTTAACTTTTTGGCAACTGATCTATTTGGGAATACGGTGCAAATTTGTTTTCCAATATGGAAAAAACCATGAAAAATTAAAGTTATCAACTTTTAGCATTACCATAATGTTAACATTTGGTAATGTCGCATGTTGTGTCAAGTTGCATATAAGTGAACTTTTTAACACAACTAATATTTTATACATTATTTTGTTGAAAATTAGCCCCCTGCCATGGGGGTTACCAGATCTGCTAACAATTCTCGAATTCTTGCATTAAAATGAACCGAATAAACAGATAGCAATTATGTGGTAAGCTCAATGGTTTCAGAAAAACATGTGCTACAACTAGATAACTCGAGTTATCTAGTTATAGCATTCAGTGTATGTCGTATTCACGATTATTTCGATTAAATAATAGCTTGATAACTTATCTTTGTCAACTTTTAGCACTGAATGTTAGGGGCATTTGAGTTTTATCAACTTTCGTCAATCATAAATAAATACTTAACCCGTTTGGAGCGAGCTATTAAGTTTTTAGACAATATGGAGGCAAATAAAATACATCTTGTGAACTAGTTATCTCAAAAACATCAATTTTGGAGTTATTAAGTTATAGTACTAAGGCGACGATATATGATCGCCGTTTCCATGGTAACATGCGCAATACAAGCACAAGTTAATATTGTCAAATAAAATGTGTTGGAGCAAAACTTACCAGGAATTACCTTTCAAAACTGTTCGAAAATAACTGTTAATTAGAATTTTAAATAAATAAGGTAAATATATAAATTTTAAGAATATTAAATAACTACATGTGTATGTATTTTATTTCAATTTATGTATATAATATACGTAAAAGCACCTAAATTATTCAATTTTGAAGTTTAAACTCATGACGTCATGACACAACCGCATCCATAGAAAAAGTACAGTATACAACACATGAGAAAATGACATATTTCTCCCTGTTGTACAATATACTATTCCTTATGTATAGTAAGGAATAGCTATTTGTATAACAAGGGAGGAAAGTGCTACTTTTCCTCCCGAGAATGAAGTTTACTGCCCGACGCGTAGCGGAGGGCAGTAATCATTCAAGGGGGGAAAAGGCACTTTACTCCCATGTTATACATATGGTTTTTCCACCTTCCTCAAATAACAAGTCATTTTTTCATTTTTACTTAATTTATTTATGTAACTAACCAACAAAATTTATTAAAACTAAAACTAACAAGTAGGTACAATATAACTGTCAACTGTCAAATATAAGTCAAATTATTAATGTAAACATTGTTAAATCAAAATAACAATTTACTGTTTTTTACTATTCTGCAAACTACTGGGTGTTTTATAAATAAACGTTAAAATGTATAGATACTTAAGTAATAAAAAAAGATATTGCACAGGGCGTTCAATAAGTTATATTTCATGAATGAAATACTATGACGCCACTTTTACTTTTCCTCCCTAGGGAGGAAAAGTAAAAGTGGCGTCATGGTATTTCATTCATGAAATGTAACTTATTGACGCCCTGTACAATATCTATTTTCTATTACGTAAGTTTCTATACATTTTAACGTTTATTTATAAAACACTCTGTATTTTGCAGAATGGTAAAAAACAGAAAATTGTTATTTTGAGTTAACAATGTTTACATTATTAATTTGACTTATATTTGACAGTTGACAGTTATATTGTACCTACTTGTTAGTTTTAGTTCTAATAAATTTTGTTGGTTAGTTATATAAATAAATTAAGTGAAAATGAAAAAATGACTTGTTATTTGAGGAAGGTGGAAAAACCATATGTATAACATGGGAGTAAAGTGCCTTTTCCTCCCTTGAATGATTACTGCCCTCCGCTACGCGTCGGGCAGTAAACTTCATTCTCGGGAGGAAAAGTAGCACTTTCCTCCCTTGTTATACAAATAGCTATTTCGTACAGTTATTTTTCATTTCCAGGCAATGGCTAAGTATAAGGAAATATCGAACGTTTCTTTCAAAAATATCTAAATTCCTGACCAATTTTCGGAAAAAATTATTATTATGAAAGTTAGAAAGTGAAAAAATAAAAGTTTAAAGTCCCCTTACATGATCCTGAAAAAATTTGTGTCATTAATTTATTACTAAGTTGTTATTTTTAATTATTAACAATGAGCGCTGAAAGCGTATTTAGGCGGCTGTCAATGTGAGTGCGAAAAATATGCACCATTCCGGCAGTCCAATGGTGCATCTTACTCGTACCCACATTGATGGCCGCCTCAATACGCTGTTGGCGCTCATTGTTAATAATTAAAAATAACAGCTTTTTAATACATTAATGTCACAAATTTCTTCAGGATCATGTAAGGGGGCTTTAAACTTTGATTTAGTCACTTTCTGCCTTTCATAATAATAATTTTTAACAGAGTTAAAGCCTTGAAAATAACTATTTTCGTGTTTTTCAAATTTTAAATCGCGTATAACTCGACAACAATTAATTCTAGAGAAAAATCATAAGAGATTTTTTGCTCATAATGTCCCAAAGAATCTAAAAAAATTGGTACGAAGTGAAAAAATTGATTTTTTAAATTTGTTTAAAAAAATTGTTTAAACAATTATCCGACCGCGGCACCTCCCGGCACCGTGTATTTGTTATAAGGACCTTTTTTTTAAGTAAAAACGTTTGTGCAAAAAAAGACGGATCAAAATAATTTACCTAACGGGGGCGACGATACAGTCTGGACTATATGGGATGTTGCGTGTTACATATATCGATCGGATATCGCTTTTGGTATGAGAGCTTCCTTAGCTGCACATCTAGCCTAAATGTGCATCGTCAATGAGGAAGTGTAAGTTTGAATAAACGAATCTATGGGCAATAAATAATGTATTTGAGAAGATGGCGCCTGATTATACAGTAAATATTATGGGAGATTTCAACGCTAGAGTAGAAAACAAACTTGTAGATGAACTAAAAGGGAAAATGGTTAAAAATTATCGTAATGAGGTTATGGTGAAGCTTGTGTAACTGAACGGTAACATTATCATATAAAGGTGCTCTTCAACCCCTTCTTGTGAATAGCAGCCAGATCTCTACCGTTGATTCTGTAAAATTTCTTGGTATTCTTTTAGACAGCAACCTCAAATGGTCCCTTCATATCGATTTGTTAAGTAAGAAACTCGCCTCGGCCTGCTATGCCATAAGATCTGTTTCGAAGGAACTCAATTTTGCATCTTCTAAAATAACATATTTTTCTTTATTCGAGTCTCATCTTCGATATGGTCTTCCTTTTTGGGGGTCTAGTACAGCTGCCCAATTTGATGTTATTTTCAAATTACAAAAAAGAGCAATAAGATATCTGTTTGGCCTCAGAAGAACAACCCATTGCAGAAGTTACTTTAAAGATCACGAAATTTTAACCCTTCCATCTTTGTATATTTTAGAAACTGTTTGCTCAATTCGTAAACACATGCATGTCTTTCCAGCAAGGCCTCATCATGACTACTCCACCAGAAATTCAACTTTTGATGTCTATTTACCGATCCCGTCTTCTGAGTTAGTAAAGAAATCTATACTATATTCCGCAAAAAAACTATACAACCATCTCCCTTTACAACTCAAATCTGCAACATCCTTTCTCAAGTTCCGTAAAATGACAAAAGCTTATTTATCTAAAAGACCATATTATTCAGTAGAGGAGTTTCTTAATGACTAACTAAGAAATCACAGTAATGTACAAGTAACTAAAGTGTATTTATCTATATTTGAGTGTCACATACAGCAGCTTAAACTTATTAGTTCCTTTGTTTGTGTTTTATTATATTATGTTGTATGTTCAATTCTGCTTGAAATGCAATTTTTGCAATTTACAGTAATTTTGTAATATATTGGTTTTTGTTTTTTTACTTCACTTTTTTAACTTGTTTGTATTTTTTTTATTGACGATTTATCTAATTTTATAAAATTGTATTTGTTATTGTTATGTATATCTTTTTCGTGAATCTATGTTAAGCTTTGTCCATAAAATTGTATAATTTTCAGTGACAATAAAGCATATTTCTATTCTATTCTAATACAATAAATTGAGCACAATTATTCGTAAACAGGCCTACTACATACAATAACTACATACATCCCAAGAGCCCAAGAGCCATGTAAAAACAATGAGACGACTTAACGCCTTTGAAATGTGGACCTATAGAAGAATTTTATGAGGGTTTCTTGGGTAGATAGAGTTACGAACAATGAAGTACTGAGAAGAATAGGTAAAGAGCATAGTTGAACTTACAATTAAAGAAAGAAAACTACAGTATCGCGGACATGTGATGCGGGGCGAGAAGTATGGCATCCTGCGACTCATAATGCCAGGAAAGATAGATGGCAGAAGAAGCATCGGAAGAAGACGAATTTCATGGCTGAAGAACTTGAGAGAATGGTTTGGATTCAGCTCAAAACAACTATTTAGAGCTACTGCCTCAAAAATTAAAATAGCTATGATGATTGCCAACCTCCGTAGCGAGATGGCACCTGAAGAAGAAGAAGATCCCAAGAGCATACTAACCATTGAAGTACTTTGCAAATAAAAGATCAGATTGGGAATTGTCGCAACGCAAAATTATTCTGAGTAGACTTCGTTTAATAAAAATTAAACCACAGTAAATACAAACACGAACATTTAATCACTAGAGACGATGAGCACAAGATAAGTTTGGCGCAATTGACCTGCCATTAGTTGAGTTTTGTCATTAGAAATCACAGAGGATACCGGAACACCAATATTAAGAGACGAAGTCATCTATGCCATTAAAAACACAAAAGAGGGTAAAGCTACTGGACCAGATGATGTGCCCATCGAATTATTAAAACTTATTGATGACGATTGTATTGATGTAATGGTTGAACTATCAGACTGCCACAATCCCCAAACAATGGCTGCAATCGACCTTTGTAGCAATTCCCAAAAAGTCAAGTGCAATAACCTGCTCGGATCACAGAACAATATCTTTAATGAGTCACACACTTAAAACATTTTTGAAAATAATACACAGTAGAATTGTTAAAACTCTCGAATATGAAATCAGTGACACACAATTTGGCTTTAGAAATGGTATGAGCACACGAGATGCTTTGTTCGGCTTGAATGTGCTGGCCCAGAGATGCATGGACATGAATCAGGATATGTACTTATGTTTTGTAGACTTTGAAAAGGCATTTGATAAAGTTCAACATAAAAAGCTTGTAGATATATTAAAAAGCCAAAATATTGACAGTCGTGACATGAAAATTATATCTAATATATATTGGAATCAAACTGCCAAGATAAGAGTTGACAACCAGGACACCCAAGATATCAAAATACAGAGAGGAGTCCGTCAGGGTTGCGTGCTGTCTCCACTACTTTTCAATGTCTACAGTAAAGCGGTAGTTTAAGAAGCGCTCTCAGATTCAATAGAAGGTATATCTATCAATGGAGAAGTTTTGAACAACTTACGTTTTGCAGACGATACAGTAATAATAACAGATAACAACAATGATTTACAGAACGTAATGCAACGCCTTAATGAACGCTGTCATGAGTACGGACTGAAGATGAATTTAAAGAAAACTAAATGCATGATCATAACTAAATCGGCACACGTAAACATCCAATTAACTATTGAAGATACTGTGATTGAGAGTGTGGATAACTACAAATACTTAGGAACATGGATAACATCAAATGTAGACTAAACCAAAGAAATTAAGACACGTATTGAAATAGCACGTGCATCATTCATTAAACTTAAAAAGTTTCTTTGTTGTCGGGATATAAGGTTAGAACTACGCCTAAGGATGCTTCGATGTTACGTGTTCTCTACTCCTCTTTATGGCTTGGAAGCGTGGACGTTGAAACAAGTCCATTTGAATAAGTTGGCCGCCTTTGAATTTTGGTGTTACAGAAGAATCCTACGAATATCATGGATTCAAAGAATGTCGAACGTGGAAGTAACTAGAAGGATAGGAAATCAACCGGAAATAATACTAACTATCAAAAGACGAAAACTTGAGTACTTGGGACATGTGATGAGAGGGCAAAAATACTCATTATTACAACTTATTATGCAAGGCAAAATCCGAGGAAAGCGAAATGTGGGAAGACGAAGAACATCCTGGCTTAAGAACTTACGGGAATGGTTCGAATGCAGTAGTGCAGAGATATTTAGAGCGGCAGTCAACAGGGTCCGCATTGCCATGATGATTTCCAACCTTCGATAGAAGATGGAACTTAAAGAAGAAGAATTGACCTGCGTCTATAAGACTGTCTGCGGCAGCCTTGTAAGTCATCACTAGATGTGTTGTTGTGCATGTATTTGCAGTGGAAAGAAAAGATCTATATTAGAGAAGAGACTTATACCTTACCACGGCCGAGAGAAAATAAGAAAAGGAAAGTTCAATTGAAAAATGGCAAGAAGTAAGGAGCAAAACAGAGGATGTGGCACAGTACACAAATATGCTGATCTCGAACCTTGGGAATTTGGTGGTTTGTGGTCACTGGCGACTGGATTATTTCCTGACGCAGGTGCTCACAGGACACGGGTATTTTAGAGCCTACCTCTCTAGGCTCGGAAAGGCTGACACGGATGAATGCCTATAATGCAGACACCCCGAAAATTACAACAAATGCAACATCGGCGTGCAACAGATGGATAATGGAGATGAGCGATGAGAGTTTTCCATGCGATAACTGGGTTCCTTCAAAAAAGGGACCAACAAAGAAAGTAATAGGGACAATGCACAGGGAGCCTTCTTGTTGATAGTCGGTGGATATATGAAGGTGGTAGTTCGTGAAGGTGGTAGTCGGTGAAGTATTACTCCTTATAGCCGCCATTCCGCTTTTGGAGCGATGGATAACAGAGGATGGTTATTTTAGCAGATAAGCATTCAGCGTAAACTTGGCGACGAGAGGGTATTGTAAAATTATTTAGCGTATGGCTTAAGTATATCACAGAATATATTTAGATTTATGCATTATACAATGCATCACAAACAGATGTCCAATTTTTTTTTATATATTCGATTGACCCTTCGGTTGCCATTACAAAGTCTATAGGGTCGCCTGTGTATGCTCTGCGTGGGCAGTCCTGAACAATGTGACTGATCGTCTGTCTTGCAGCGCCGCAGTCACAAGAAGACGAGGGGAGTTTACCCCATCTGTGGAGGGAGTCGGCGCATCTTCCACAGTTTGTTCGAATTCGATTAAGGGCTGCCCAAATCTTACGGGGACGTTCAAATTCGCCAGGTTTCCCTATGATGTCCGGTAGACTATGGTAATGCGGATCTGTCCTACTTTCCCAATCTTCTCTCCATCGGGTATTTAAGTCAAAGTTGGATTGCTGCAGCGCTTGAGCAGATTGTAGAGGGGGTAACCTGGATCGGAGACGGTTTCCAAGAATATCGGGGATATCGTTGTGGACTAGAAGCTGGCGACTGTCCATTATTTTGTTATATTCTTTAACCAATGCATGTTCGCGGCGTAGGTTGGGTGGTGCTATATTACTAAGGGTAGGTAGCCACATTGTAGGGGTGGGCTTAATTGTGCCTGTTATCATATGCATAGTACGGTTTAGTTGGGTGTCGACCAGGTGGGTATGCCTGCTATTTAGCCACACTGGAGCACAGTATTCTGCCACCGGATATATCAGGCCAAGAGCAGAGGATCTTAATGTTGATGCTGTGGACCCCCATGTAGTGCCGCAGAGTTTCTGTATTATATTGTTGCGTGTTTTCAATTTTGCTGCTGTTTTTGTCAGGTGTTCTCTGAATGTGAGCGTTCTGTCTAGAGTAACCCCAAGGTATTTCGGGTATTTATTGTGTTTTAACAGCTTGTTATTAAAATACACTCGCAATTCTCTGTTTGCCAACTTGTTGTTTAGATGAAAAGCAGATACTTCAGTTTTTGTAGTACTTGGCTGTAGTCTCCATTTCTTAAGGTATTCGCTGAGGATGGATAAGTCATTCGTGAGAGTGATTTCTTTAGTTTCTAAAGATTGGTGGCTTGTTGCAAGGGTCCAGTCGTCAGCATATCCAAACTTCCGAGATTCGGTTTCAGGCATGTCAGCAATATAGAGGCTGAAAAGTAAAGGGGCAAGGACAGAACCTTGTGGAAGACCATTGTTAAGTTTCATCTGTCTACTCGTCTCCTTTCCCATTATAACCTGGGAGGCTCTGTTGGTCAGCATGTTGTCAATGAGGTTAATTATCTTTCTGCAGGGGATAATGCGGGCCAGTTTATATATTAATCCCTATCTCCAAACAGTATCATATGCTGCTGTTAGATCTATAAATACTGTTGCTGTCTTTTGCTTCTTTCGAAAGCTAGCTTCTATGAAAGTTGTTAATGACAGCACTTGGTCCGTACAGCTTCGATGAGGGCGGAAGCCAGCTTGTTCAATGGGGACATTTTCTAGTATCCTGTGACTAATTCTGTTGAGGAGAAGCTTTTCTAATAGTTTATATACCATGCTGAGTAGAGCTATGGGGCGGTAGTTTTCTGGCTTATCGTTTGATTTGCCCGGTTTCGGAATTGCAATTATCTTTGTTCGCTTAAGTGAGAAAGGAATGTTACCTGACTGAAGTATATCATTAAAGAACATTGCAAGCCACTGTTTCGTGTATGCACCACTGTGTATCAAGAACTCTGGATGGATACCATCAAAGCCAGGTGCTTTACCTGATTTCATTTCTTTCAGCGCATGTGTGATTTCAGAAATAAGTATTCTTGCTGAATATTCGGAGTTCGTTCTGTCCATTTGTTTTAATGCCCTTAAGTCTCTTTTCACGTTGGTAGTATGTGTTCGCTCTCGTGGAGCTCTGGATAGAGATACTATATGGGAGGCAACCTTGTTAGGAGACATTTTAGACTCTCTGGATTCCAGCTGGTTAGCTCCTCCAATTTTCCGCAACAAGGACCATGTCTGCCGGCTTGATTTTTTGAAGTCAAAGTTTTCGACAGTCTTTATTCATTTTTGGCGTCTAGCTGTATCGATGTTGTGTAAAAGCTCATCGGCTATTTCTCGGTCACCACTTTCGAGAAACTTCGTGTATAAGTCTTCACATGTTTCAGTCCATCCAGGCACATATTCTTTGCGATACCCCCTAGGGATGGTTTTCTTGGCAGTGCTTATTACTGCGCCCACAAACCTCTCATAATGTTTGCTGGTTGGAGGGACCCAGCTCAAGGTCCGGTCTAGTTGTTCAGAGAACTTCTTCCAGTTTGCTTTTCTAAGATTCCACCTGGGTCGAGGATATGATCTAATTATTGGAATTGATATTCCGATGGTGATAAGCACCGGACGATGTTGAGTATGTGGGAAGTCTGCAAGGACACTTCTCGCAGTTGTTAGTGGTCTGTCATTGGTATCTTTTGAGACAAAACATAGGTCTGGGTTATATTCTTTTCTCCAGGCAGCTGATTTAAATGTTCCTCTGTCTTTGGCATCAAAAACTAGATATTATGTGTTTTGCTCTTCGGACCATTCTACTAGTGCCTCCCCATTTTCATCATTCGTGGTGTACTTCCACATTTCGTGGTGGCTATTGAAGTCGCCGATGTATATAGTAGGATGTGGATGAGTCTTTAGCACTTCTGGGTTCCATGTAGTGGCTGGAGGTTTGTATATGTTAACTACGGTAATATCTCCAATCGTGGTGACTACTTCATGTATATTATTGTCATTGGAAGCAGAAAGTAGGAAACCATTTTCTATATTGCAGCGAATGTAGGTTGCGACGCCGTAATTTTTATCATAGGTGGCTCCCAGTAAATCGTAGCCAGGTATCTTTCCCCTTAAATCAAGCTGGACTTTGTCTTCAGTATGGGTCTCTTGTATGGCAACCAGGTCAATGTCGTTATCGTGTAGGATTTTTTGCAACACTTGGCATTTTGCCTGGCTTATGCCCTCGATGTTAAGGTGACAGACTCGGATACACGGTTCGAGATCTCTAGTCAGTTGGTTCTGAGAAGAACCTTTATTTGTTCCCATCGTATGTTTACGTATAAATAAGATTTCTGTTTGTGATCTGTGATGTTGGCAGGATATTGTTGTTTTTCGTTCGTCTGCCGCCAAATTTTTGCTAGTTCATTTAGCGTTACCCAGGGTGTACCACATGGAGGCGAACTAGCATTACACCCCGGTATTGTAAAGTTCCTCGGGAACTATCGAGCTCGGGGACTACCAAGAATTAATCCTGCACTAAAGTCAGTGAGGCGGCGTCTTACTGAGATATTTTTTGAAAATTTTAGATCCCCCTCTATAAGGACGAAAAAAAAGCTTTTCAACCATATTTTTTCCATACTTTGTTTCTCGGCTCGTTTTTTCCATGTTTGCCATTATTTACCAGTTTTATGAGTAATGAAGTCTTTTTCGAGGAGCATATTTCTGATCTTACCATTTAACCCTTCTACTTTATCCGGGCTAATGACTGATAGTGATAATCACTGGGCTACTCGGTCCAACCATCAAATATCCCACGAAGAGTTTAAAAATTATGATTTAAGCTACCCTATTTCCAGTTGAACCAGTCTTTTATGACTAAAACTAAACAAAATTTCTCATACAGTATAGTCCTTTTTTATAAAATTGTGAATTTGAAGCTAGATTGAGAAACATTCATTTCTTTCAAAGAACCTTTAGCATAATATGCGGTAATATATCTGCATTTTACTGCGTAAATTAAGTTGTTATATTTACATATTCAACACGGCAAAATTATGCAGAGTACACAAGATGTCTGTAATGTGACAGTTCAATAACTAGTTGCTCTCAAATGTAATGAATAGTAGACAATTTTTGCTATTCAATTTCAATCATCTGACGACCTTTTACGATGTTGAGTTTGCCAAATGTATCAATTATGATTTATTACTTCAAGATATCTATCTTTTTTTCTCTCTAATAATTTAGCACATGAATTTAATATTAGACTATAGATTTTCTTCCTTTTTGATATACGAGAGGTTTCTTATATAATTTCGTTTTTATTTTTGTTAGTTTAGGTAATTTATAATAGGTAATGTAATTTTGGAAACAATTTTGGCTGTTTCGATATTGCAATGGCAAATTTGAAGCACTTGTTGAGAATTTTTCATATTTCACCTTTTTATTATAATATTCGTGTTTGTAACGTGTTGTGTCTATGATATTTTCGCCATTTTTCGATAACACCGCATCTCAGAGCAGGCAAGTCTTTTTTCAGTTGCGTTCGTAATTGTCCAGTCATCAACTCCATAGAAAAGGACAGAGAATACGTACCATCCTAATATTCTAGTTCTAATTTTCATTGCATAATACTGTCTTTACCTTATCGGAAGAGCTTCTGGCTACTTTAATGTGTCGTTTTATTTTGATCTTGCGGTCTCATTGTTCATTTAGTTTACAGCCCAAATGATTGTATCTGTGTTCTTACTGACAATCATGATTTTTTTTTGTTCAAAGCCATTCCATACTTCTCACAGTATTGCGTAGTGCGATCAAATAAAAATTTGCAGCATTTCTATATGCTCTCCGCATGTTGTATCCTCCAAGTATTGTACCGTCTGCATATCTGAGATTAATCACTAGTCTTCCGTTAATTATATGATTGCATTGTTGTCTTCTAGTGCCTCTTTAAACATTTTTTCTGACCACATATTAAAAAGTAGAGTCTTCTTCTTTTTGTATAGACATGAATCTGTCTGTTTTTCAATGTGCCTCTAGTAAGTTGTCGTTCCATCGATTTCGTGGTCTTCCCACTGATCGTCTTCCTATTGGGGAACCGTCTCTCGCTGTCCTGACTATCCCATTTGTTGTCATTCGGCTTATGTGGTCATTCCATTATATTCTTCTGTTTCTTATCCAGTTATTACCCTTTAACTACCCGCGCATCAAGTTATAACATAACTACACGCGTGGCGTACTTTATACGCCACAAGAAAAGATACTTAACAGCGGATTTCTTTTTTTTTTGAAAAAATACACTTAGTTGTTTGTTATAAACCTTATTCGACATCAGCGAATACTTGGAGTTTCTTCTCAGTAAGCCAATTGGGATTTATAACTGGAATCTGATTCCATGATAAATAAAATTACTAATAAAAAATTTTCTGAAATGTGATTTTTTAAATGAGAAATAGTATTGTTTGTAAAGAAAAATATATTTTGTGCCATATTGACTAAAATACAATCGAAATATGTACTTATATTACTACTTATATTAAATTAATCGTGACGTATATTGTCCACCACCGAAAACAACAAATAATTAACTGTAAATTACGATCTTCCCAGAACGCCGATTATAACAAAACTAAAACCAATTGTAAAGCACATTCCAGTGATACGTTAGATAGATAAATATGGTCAAAAATTAAATTTTTAAATCTATTTCCAGTAGAATTCTTATATCTGGCGTACAAAATACGCCAGCGCTTGTAGTTAAAGGTTAATGTTATACACCTTGCATCTCCGTCGTATATCTGTACTTCTAGCTCTGTCCCATAGAGTCTTACCATCGATTTTTCGAAGTGTTTTCATCTCCGCTGTTTTAAGCAATATTTTTGTCCTCTCTGTGTTGGGTGGTGTTTGGTCTCATTTGATTGGTCTGATGACTGTTTTGTAAATTCTGCCTTTTACTTATTTTATGATAATTTTTATTTCTCCATATTGTGTCATTCAGGCAGCCGGCGGCTCTGTTTGCTCTATTCATTTGATCTTCCAGTAACTAGATAGTGTGATGCCTAGGTATTTAAACTCCATCGCTTGTTCTATTCCAGCTCCAATTAACATCTTATTGGATCTGCTGTTATAACCATGCATTTTGTCTTTTGTGAGGAAATTAACATGTTCAATTTTCTAGCCATTATGTTGAATTGGTGCAGCATACGTTGTAAATCGTCTACACTTTGAGAGATTAGTATTGCATCGTCCGTGTAGCAGATTATTTTAAGTTATTTTTCTCCCATTTTTTATCCTTTCTTAGTTTTTACTTTACTTTAGAGAAAAAGTAGAGTGTTATCACATATCCTTGTCGTACTCCTCTTATATTGTATTCTATTTAGATTGTTGTTGGTCTACTCGAATTATGGCTTTGTGATATCGGTATGAATTTGTAATAGCCTGGGGTTATAGAGAAACCAATAGAGATGGAGAAAATACTTACTGTCATCCATAATCCGAAGCCACCAATCATCCTTTGATAGTAGAAGATGGAACATAAAATACAATCCATACCTAAGTGTTCTAAAAATCAAAAATATATTCTCAATTTCAGGAATTTATTTATAGTGTGAATCATTAATCTGGTGGTATGATGGTCACTGCATTCTCTAGCTTCAGCTTTTTTCGGATTACTGATGGCTTGCACAAAATTTCCTCAATCGACGTCGACTTTTGCGTAGCGCACATAAACGTCTTCGAGAACTACCCATTGTAAAAACTATGAACACACTGGTTTGTCAAAAGTCTGAATAAGCCTTTTCAAAATATTTCGACAAGGACAGGCTGTGCCGGATTGACAGAGAAACTTTTACCACAACTTTGAGATTTTTTAAAAAGTTTAAACAAAATAGCTATTTTGTGGTGCACTTTATCTTAAAAATAAAAACAGATTGGAAAGTGGGAAAAATTCTACAGCGCCGTATTTAATTTACTATTTTTTATGTTAATTTAAAAAAAAATTCAAAAAATATTTTTTTTAAACAATTTTATAATTCATAAACAAATAGTTCACCAGAATGTTTTAGGATCTTTCATATAAAAAAAGAATTATCTCAATATCTGCCACAGTTCTTGCGTCATATTGTTTAAACTTTCACATTGGAATTTAGCTGTGCATAGAATCGCGAGGAACGGCCTTAAGCCATTCTTTTAGAACGACACCTCTGTCATAATATGATGTAAATGTGTTTTAATAATTTCCTATTTTATTTTCTATGATCAGTTTAATTATTTCTGCTGGTATCTCGTCAGAACTTTAACCGTTATTCTATTTTGTATATGTTACAGTTCAAGTTGATTATCCAGTTGGAGTTGACTCCAACTAGTTGGAGTCGACTCTAACGGCTGGTTTCAGTAAAAGTTGATTATAAATATAAAATGAAGATTTATATTCAACATTTACTAGTAAAAGTAGACTCCAACTAGGAAAAGTATACTCTTCCCAATGCCATTTAGTAAAAGTTGATTCTGATTCACACAAACAGCCGATTCTAGAAATTAAATTAATGTTACTGAATATGTTCAAATTAGTCTAGACTGTGTCGTCGTCCCCGTTAGTGAAATTACTCCGATTCGAATTTTTTGCACAAACTTACTCAAAAAGAGGTCCTTATAACAAATCTACTGGGTGCCAGTCAGTACCTTGATCGATAAATTGTTTAAATAATTTTTTTAGACAAATTTACAAAAATAATTTTTTCACTTCGAACAATTTTTTTTAGATCATTTGAGTTATTCTGAGCAAAAAAAGGTATTTTGTGATTTTTCTCTAAAATTGATTGTTGTCGAGTTATACGCGATTTAAAATTTGAAAAATGCAAAAATAGCCATTTTCAAGGCTTAATAACTCGGTTAAAATCCATTATTATGAAAGTCAGAAATTGACCAAATCAAAGTTTATAGCCCCCTATACAAGATCCAGCAGAAATTTTTGTCACTATTTTATTACTAAGCTTTATCTTTAATTATTAACAATGAGCGCTAAGTGCGTATTAGGCGGCCGACAATGGTGAGTGCTAAAGAGATGCACCATTTGGGCCGTCCAATGGTGAATCTCACTCGCACTCACATTGACGGCCGCCTCAATACGCGCTTAGCGCTCATTGTTGATAATTAGAAATAATATCTCATTAATGAAATAATGACAAAAATTTCTTCAGGATCTTATAGAGGTAGCTTTAATCTTTGATTTTTTTTAGTTTCTGACTTTCATAATATACAGTGAGCACGTAAAGGTTGGAATAAATTCATTTTCTCGCGAATGGACGATTTTAGAAAGAAATCCCGAAACAGGTCAATTTTTATTTTTAAATTACGACTTTTTGGCATATATACCATACTAGTGACGTCACCCATCTGGGCGTGATGACGTCATCGATGATTTTTTTAAATGGGAATAGGGGTCTTGTGATAGCTCATTTGAAAGGTAATTCAATTCTCTATTCAATAATATACCTAATAACATAATTTTTTATACAGGTGCCCAATTTTTTTTAATTTTTTGATTAAATTTACTGACATAAAAAGAAGAATGCAAGTAATTTATTTAATTCAAAATACATTTTACTGCTCTTATAAAACAGAATAAAATGTTTATTTGGAAAATAATCATTGCTTTTCGCTTAAATTAAATGTTCAAACTGTCAAGAGGAAGGTGGGTGGCTGCTTTAATACTGAATTTAAGCAAAAAACAATATTTTTATTTGTCAAATACACATTATTTCCTGTTTTCTGATAGGAGTAAAAAGTATTATGAGTGAAATAAATTACACACATTCTTCTTTTTGTCAAAAAATTTAATTCAAAAAAAATATTTTTTGGACACCCTGTATAAATAATAATGTTAATGTTTATATTACTGAATAGAAAATTGAATTACCTTTTAAATGAGCTATCACGTGACCCCTATTCTCATTTAAAAAAACGTAGATGACGTCATCACGCCCAGACGGGTGACGTCACTAGTATGATATATATGCCAAAAAGGCGCAATATAAAAATAAAAATGGACCTGTTTCGGGATTTTTTTTCCAAAATCATCAATTCTCGAGAAAATGAATTTATTCCAACCTTTACGTGCTCACTGTATAATATCGTATAACTTTTTGCTTTTCGGACAGTTCCGGCGCCAATTACATATTTAACCCTGTTTCAAGTAACTAATGTCGATGTACACTAGCCCAGGGGGCCCGACGGCTTAACGTGCTCTCCGAGGCACGGTGAGTGGGCTCGTGTCATTATTGGAAATGAAAATGGTTTGTCTTTGGCAGGGCTCGAACCCACGTGCACTGGCGTATGAGGCCAGCGATTATGCCGTTACTCCACGGCCGCTCGCTTAATATTTTCAAAGTTATATAAATTTGAAAAAAAAAATTATTACTTAAATGGAGCGGCGGATAAAACGGAACGGCGGATAAATGAAGGGCGGATAACCGAGACTCTACTGTATATTCTGTTCTGTATGATCCGCAAGAAAAGCTTTAGAATGTTATTTAATAGACTTATAAGGCGGAAGTCCTGGCATAATTTGGCATTATTCTTTTTAGGTAGTGGTATGAAGACTGATTCAAGCCATGTTTTAGGGATAGTTCCTGTATTGTAAACATTATTAAATAGTCCAAGAAGAAGGTCTAAGTTTTCTCGTTGATTAACTTCAACAGCTCAGCTGGTTTTTCATCCTACAGATTTGTTGTTTTTTAGTTGACGTAAAACATATTTCAGTTCGGACTTCAGTATTGGAAGACCTTCATCGTTTTCGGTATTTAATGTAGGAGGTTCTCTGATGTGATAGAAGAGTTCCTTTATATAGTCTTCCCACATGTTTATTTGTTCTTCAGGGCTTGAAATCAGTTTGCCTTGATTAGATTATTTAGTCCTTGTAAATATGTCGTGCCTGTGAATTCTTGAGTTTCTTATACAGATGGAAGTCATCATGTTTTTTATATAAGTTTTCGATTTCTTCACATTGTTCTGTTATCCATTTTTTTTGCAATTTTTATTTTTTGTTTAATGGTTCTATTTAATGCTTTGTACATTGCTTTGTGCTGTTTGAATTTTCTTCTTTTATCCATTAAATCCAATATTTCCTCTGTCATCCATCTTTGCTTCCGTGGTTGCTGTTTTGTGAGCATTTCAGTTGCCGTTGCAAGGGCGAGTCGGATTTCCTCCCGAAGGCGAAAGTTAAGGATGTTTAATTATATGAAAGTGTGCTAAAAAACAATGCGAAAAATTAAAAGCCATTTAAAATACATTGTTACTTCAGACACACTTTAAGCCCTTCATGTACTGCTATCTATATTTACAATTTTCACACAATAAAACCTTTACTTACATAATATGAGATAAAGTAGATAAAAATTATTTTTTTAAATTTAACAAAAATTGGTTAAACAATTTGTCGACCGCGGTACCGCGTGACACCCTGTGTATTTGTTATAAGGATTGTTATACGGATGTATTTCTTTGAGTAAGTTTGTGCAAAAAATCGAATCAGAATAATTAACCTAACGGGGACGACGTTACAGACTCTACTAATAAGTAGTTAAAACGGTCAAGACAAAGAAACGCACACTCATCAAAAATGCACTTGAGATTCTCGTATAATCAACATTTACTGAATCGATCCAGGAGGAGTCAACTCCAACTAGTACAAGTTGATTTAAATTTTTAAAATCAACTTTTACTGCTCGTTTCAGTTGGAGTTGACTCCAACTAGTTGGAGTCGACTCTAACTGAGAATCAACTTGAACTGTAACATATACATATTATACTACATGCGTTTCCTCTTTTGTTATACCTACTTGGCTTATGTGTGGGATCCCTACATACAGAATAACAAGTGAGAACAACGGCGAATCTCACACTATGAATAGGCGCAGATAGTGCAAAATCAGATTTCTGTTTAGATTCAACATATTACTAAAAAAAGGAGAACTGTAATAAAATCTCAAGGAGCTATTTCTTTTAATAATGTCAAAAAACTTTTCGGCAAGAAGGCAAATAAAAAAAGATAATATTAAACAAAATTTAAATATTTTGCTTTTATCTACTTTATTTACATTTATATCTACATATCAGAAATATTTTTATCAAAATTCGAATCTTACGCCAATAATCTGAAACGCAAAATATTTTTTGCATTTCCTGTGGTCCGAAAACCCTAAAATCCAAAGAGCATGACCGCCTCAGATTACATTGGATACTTACCTATTGTTTGGCAATTGTGTAGGTAGACACAAAGGTGCCTGAAAAAATTTACATTTCTGATTAGAATCTTAAACGTAGTACGTTTTTATCGTTATGATCGTAAAATGGCTCATTTATCGCATTAAATTTTAACACCATCCTATTCGTTTTGCTAAACTCATACATCATTTTTTAATAAGAAGAAAAGTATCTCAATAATACCATTTTTTATATTTTTTATAGCTATGAATATGACCGCTATGGTATATTTATTTGTTTCTTGTACAAAGTACACTGCACACAAATCTTAAAGTTAAGTTAAAACAAATTAAAAAATTACAATTTTCAGCTCCACCCGACGACGGCATAATATTATTGGTACCCTTAGTGATATACTTAGTTCACCTAGTTCAATGAACTCTCTGATTGCTTTTCTGAGGGACTCTAAATTGTATAATTTAATATAAAATATTTATAAATTTTGTAAAAGTACCTAAAACTTGCAGCTTAAGCAAATATTGTAACCAATTATTGTAACCAACTATTGTAACCAATTATTGTAACTGTTTTGTTCCCGTGTCAATGACCATAGTTGTCGAGACACGTAAATTTAAATAAAAAAAAAAAAAAAAAAAAAAAAAAATTACAATACTTCTTTTTATGTCGACATGACTCTGTCTGCTTTTCAATTTTCCTCCAGTAAGTTGTCGTTCGAACGGTTTCGTGGTCTTCCCACTGACCGTCTTCCTATTGGGGAACCGTCTCTCGCTGTCCTGACTACCCTATTTGTTGTCATTCGGCTTATGTGGTCGTTTCATTCTACCCTTCTGTTTCTTACCCAGTTATTAATGTTTTGTCCATCTTGCATCTTCGTCGTATATCTGCACTTCTAGCTCGATCCCATAGTTGTTTCTTACCATTGATTTTTCGAAGGGTTTTCATCTCTGCTGTTTCTATGATTCTTTTTGTCCTCTCTGTATCAGGTAGTGTTTCTGCTGTGAATTATTGGTCTGATGACTGTTTTGTAAATTCTGCCTTTTATTTCTTTTCCGATGTTTTTATTTCTCCATATTGTTTCATTCTGGCAACCTCTAGCTCTATTTGCTTTATTAACTTATTCTTCCATTTATGTTTCGAGCTGTATGTCCGTAGAGTGATGCCTAGAGATTTAAACTCCATAGCTTCTTCTATTATCAGAATTTGTCCCTCCAGCTCTATTGCTGGATTTGCTGTTATATTCATGCATTTGATATAAAAATGTATTAAAATAATAAAATTTTCATATTTCGTCTAACCAGTGGTTGGCATCAGCTAATGTTGCATGGTTTGTTTCCATTAAGTCTATATTGTAGCATTCTTACTCACATTTTAGGAGATAATACTGCAGTAGGTGTCTTATTAATTGGAAAACACCGCAAGTATAGTTGTTATCTCTCTCAACGTATCCCTAGGATACCATCTTTTGTTTGGATCTTTTGAAATCTATTGGACTTTTCGCCACTCTTTAGCCTACCTCATCTTCTTATTACCACCAATTGCGCTGTTAAAATCTCATTTTTACCATGTTTAATTCCCGAGTCTAGACTACATGTCCTATCTCTGTAGATGGTTTCGCTTGATTATAGTGTTAATATATTTTCCATCAAACTTATGCTTATAGATATTCTACAGTTCACACAAATATAGGAATGGTTTCTATTCATTACATAGACAGTTTGTTTAGTATCTAAAAATTGTAGAATGATTTAAAGAAACACAATAAACAATTTAATTTATTTATCCAGTTATTTCAAACATTGTAACAACAAAAATACTAATAATTATTAACAAATACTATAACATCAAAATCAACAATTAGAAACAAAAAGGTTAAAAATATTAACATTTATCATTATTATTTTAGGGATCAACAATTTTAACATGTACCTAATATAACCATGAAATAAAGCAGCTATAGAATAGACTACAAAGACTAATAAATAAGTATACCGAATGAATTCTGTCTTGTTTAAGATTTTGACCTAAAATATAATACATATCTTACTACAATCACACATACGTTTGTTAAGTGGATAAACACTAATTGCATTGTTAAAAATGTCACTTCAGTATTTGCTGTCATCATGAGATGTTTATGGTGTATGAAGTCACAACATCTTTAACCCGGCATTGGTCGCTAGGCAGGCCGCACATCAAAGAAACATGAAACGTAAATAATTACGTTTCATGGAAATAAAACACTGCTAAACAAATATACGTCCCGCCATTTATGAAACTCATTTATGAGCATGAATCACACTGGTTTCATTGGTAGGTGGACTTAGAGATTTGTTTAACAGTGTTTTATTTTCATGAAACATGTTTTACGTTTCATGTTTCATGTTTTTCGTTTCATGTTTCTTTGGTGTGCGGCTTGCCTTAGGTTGGCTTTTACGTGACTGATCGCGCGTGAGATTTTGTCTCACACATCCAAGTTTAGCCTTTTTTTACGAAATAAGTTTTTCAAAATAGTTTTAAACTTAATAACGTTATTATTAGCTTTGCACAATGTGACTGTTGATGAGCTTGTACCTACATTTTAATCTAAAAATGTAGAAATAATATTAATTATGACATTTCAATATTATGTAAATTTCAAATTTATACTAGTACCTTTATTTTATTTTTGTGCAAGAGGGCAAGTTTGAAAATTATCTTTGCACGATTCATATTGCAAATACAAAATTAAATAATACTACAATACAGAATAATGCTATAAAATAATACTAAATAATATTATACACGGTGGTCGCGCGATGAGAGAATATCTCACGTGAAGCGCACTGACTTAACAATCTGGCCATACTAAGTCACCTGAACCGCCATTTGAGCAGACGAGTCTACTCGACCGTAGAGGAAGGATAATTAGGAGACTAGAAGGAACTACAGTATGTGTAATTTACCGGGGAAAAAGTTGTGTGCAATATTCTGAAACCATGAGAGAAAATCTCATATAGCGACCAATACTGGGTTAAAAGAAATTTCAGAGTAAGTGGTATAAATTCACGCGGAAATGTGTAGTTCATAAAATATTGGAACAACAAAACCTTAAATAGAAAAATCCTAAATTTTAAAACAAAAACACTCGGGAGAAACTCTCAACCAAAATATTCTGAGATATTTTGGACATATAACTAGAAGAAGAAAGGGCATGGAACGAATGATAGTTGAAGGCAACGTAGAGGGCAGAAGATCCAGAGGGAGATCTCCATTACGATGGTCGGACCAAATAAAAGACATGACTGGTTACTCATTCTCCGAAGCAAAACAACACGCACAGGAGAGAGATAAAGAAACAGAAAAGATAGAGGAGCAGGAAGACATTTGATATAACTAGCAAATAAAATAGGTTAATAGTATGTACTTAAGATACGTACTAAACTTAGATACTTAAAATATGACCTAAAGAGAGTAAAATGTATTTAATTTATGATGAATATCGTTGCCGTTTATTGAGACCCTGAGAGTGTGGATACTTGTAGTTGGATTTCTGCTGAGTTGTCGCTTGTCCGTATCCTTTGTTCTGAAAGGGCGTTTCAGCTTTAGGTTGTGTGGGATAGTAGGACTGTTTCAAACCGTGCGACTGGGACTCAACATAAGACTGCGCTTGGCCGTAATTCCTGGATTCTTGTCCGTAATCAGCTTTTTCTTCGTAGTCTTCGACATGTTCCTGAATTTGTGCCCCTTCCTAAAACAACATTATTTTTAAATTTAATATTTTTTAAAGGCAATAATGTCATGTAAATGTAATATTAAGCTTTACATTTATTATTTATTCATAAACCATTGTAAGTTTGATGGACAGTGCATCAAAAGTATAAGCAAGTGTTGTGACACTATAGGTATGTGTTTTATGCAGGGCCGTCTTAACCCGGGGGTGCAAGGGGTGCGAGGCACCCGGGCGCCAAGTCCAAGGGGCGCAAGGTGAAAACTTGCTAGGCTCAAACTTGCGCTTTTTGTCCTTAAAAAAACTACAAATCGACGCTGCCAAGCCAAAACGGCATAAACGCCAAAATGACCACTTTTTAGTTAGCTGCACTAAAAAATAGGATTTTAATTTCCGCACCAGACAGTCAACGCGGAATAACCGCAGAAAAAGTGAAATAGGTGTAATATAGGTTTAAAATTTTTATAAACGCCAGTCTAGTCACGCACGTGAACACCGACGTGAACACCGATTGACATAATCGCCAGTGCCCGTAAGATTATCATTGTGTACATTTCGGTCCAGTAATAATAGTAAAGGTATGTATTTTTACAATTTTTATGGATAAGTAACATGGTATTATCTACCTTTGCAATATTTTCAATTTGTATTGATTTTTGAAGCGTAAACACACTGAATTTATTTAAAAACTATGAGGCGTTTATGCCTAAACCACATATTTATATAGTGGTTGACACAAGTGCCATTCCTCAATGGTATTCTTATGCAGGTTTCTTATTTAAAAATTGCGCAAATAAAAAGTTTATTTTAAAATATTCTATTGTAACTTTGTACTAGTGTGATGAACAATTCATTTTGTATTACAGCATAGAGTTCAAATCAATTTTATATAGCTAAAAATGGCGATCGATTTTTGGCGTTTATGCCATTTTTTTGTTGCACATGAATAGCAGAAGTAAAAAAATAATGGCCTTACTAAATGAAAATAAAACATATACCGAATCAGTACAAAATGATATACTGACTGACAATAATCCCCCTATATTTCCCTTAGAGGTTTATGACATTTATAATGCCAACATTGCAATGACATTATCATCTTTGAGGAACCACCAGACGTTGCAGTAGAAGAAGAAATATTTAGTCACGATCTCACATCATGTTTCAACTTAGCAGCAGATAATGGTTTGGATGACGGTATAAGTAGTGATCAAAATAAGGAAAATACAAGCAATCAAATCAATACGCATGTTGAACCAAATATTGACAGTGATTATGAATTAGAGTCCATTACTTATTATTAGATATCCACTTTTAAGTATTTCATATTTACTTTTAAGTATTTCATTCTAGCACCAAAACATGTTTAAAGAATTTAAGGTTTTGTTTTTAACTTAGAATGTATTTTTGATTAATAAAAAATAAACCCTATCAAAAATCTTCGTAATTTCATCATTTTTCTTGTTGGCATAAACGACAATTTTTTATTTTCGTTTCTTTTTTCATTAATGGCATATATCCCTTTTAAGCGCCATATTGACTAACCTTACAACGATGCGATTGACACAAACGGGAAAGAGGTAAGTTTGGCATATTCACCAATGTTATATCTTGATTGGACATAAGCGCCATTTTATAGTTTTTAATTTATTTCAGACAGTATTTTCAGCCACATTAATGTTCACAATATATTAAAATTTGAAAAAAAATCACCAATTTTTTTGAATCACTGTGCAGATAAGCAGAATTGGTAAAAATAAAAATAATCAGTTTTTTGTGTTTTCTGAAAAATCAAGTTAATGTCGTTTATGCCGTTTTGGCTTGACAGCGTCGAAATAACAAAAACATACAAGTGCACTTTCGATATTTTTTACAAAGGCTATTAATGCTTACTACACCTACGATATGGAAATGAAATATGAAACCCATGTAGACTATTCTGACAAAAATTTCAAAAAGGTGATGCGTACACAATTTCGACCAATATTGAATGTCGAGTGACAATGAATCACCGTCTTGTAAGATTTGAAATGTTGAGGGAACATAATTATAATTTTTCTTTTATGGAAAGTATATTGTTTGGAGAAACTCCGAAGAAAATTTAAAAACAACACAATGTTTAAATTTACAAAAAAAAACTAGCGCTTGGGAGTAGATCTGATATACGTGGCAGTCCGATAAGTACTTAGCATACAAAAGAAAAAGGAAAATTTTGGAAAAGTGGTAATTTATTTCTCTACACAGTCTCCTTTTAGCTCGATACACTTGACCCAGCGATGCTCCAACTTCTTTAACCCGTCTAAAAAATACCTTTTCTCGAGGTCTGCAAAATAGGCCTTCGTGGCGGCGATGACCTCCTCATTCAACTTAAATTTCTGCCCAGCGAGTGTCTTTTTCAAGTTTGGAAACAAATCCTAGTCGCACGGGGCCAAATCTGGAGAATACGGTGGATGGGGCAACAGTTCGTAGCCGAATTCGACCAATTTTACCTTGGCGACGGCCGAGGTGTGAGCCGGTGCATTGTCATGGTGGAAGAGCACTGTTTTCTTTGCCAAATAGGGTCCTTTTTTCTTCAATTCTGCGTCTAATCGGCCCAATAATTCGGCATAATAGTATAAGATTGATCTTTTTTGAATACTGAAACCATGTTTTTTAATATACAAGGTGGGCCAAAGAAAAGAGTCCACCTCGATATTTGGCAGTAGCTATTAGATTTTAAGGAAATTCAGAAACATTTCGATTTTTATTTTTATATTGCAATTTTTTGGCATATACTTCATACTGGTGACGTCATCCATCTGAGCGTGATGACGTAATCGATCATTTTTTAAATGGGAATAGGGGTCGTGCGTAGATCATTTGAAAGGGTGTTTAATTCCCTATTCAGCAATATAAACATTAATATCATTATTTATACAGGGTAGCCAAAAAAATAATTTTTGAATTAAATTAATTGACGCAAAAAGAAGAATATAATATGTAATTTATTTAACTCAAAATACATTGTACTGCTGTCAGAAAATAGAAAAAAAATGCTTATTTCACAAATAAACATTTCGTTTCGCTTTCCCACCTACCTCTTGGCAATTTGAACATCTAATTTAAGCGAAAAGCAATGTTTATTTTGCCAAATAAATATGATTTTCTATTTTCTGGCACCAATATAATGTATTTTAAGTTAGATAAATTACATAGATTCTTCTTTTTCTGCCAATTAATTCAATTTAAAACTTATTTTTCTGTCCAACCCTGTATAAATAAAGATATTAATGTTCATATTGCTGAATAGAGAATTGAACATCCTTTCAAATGAGCTACCACACACGACCCTTATTCCCATTTAAAAAAATCATCGATTACGTCATCACGCCCAGATGGATGACGTCACTAGTATGAAATGTATATAAAAAAATTGTATTTTCAAAATAAAAATTGAGCTGTTTCGGCATTTCCTTAAAATCTAATAACTACTGCCAAATATCGAGGTACACTGTTTTCTTTGGCCCACCCTGTATAAATAAAGAAAGCAAACATAATTAGTTTTAATTTTAGCGTACCTATAACCTATATTATAATCTTCTGACAAAAGGGGGCGCAAAGATGAGTCTTGCACCCCAGCGCCGTGTATGGTTAAGACGGCCCTGTGTGTTTTGCAAAGTAGAGTAGGGAAAAATGCAACGTCTATAGACGTTGTATCATATTATATCAATGGAAATTAGACGTCTATAGACGTTCTGTCCGTTAACGTGTTAAGCCAGTTTTATAGCGTTATTCGCCTTTCTCTTCCTAATCACCATTTCTTTCTTTATGATAGGCTTCATCTCCTAGATTTTTTTCCATCGCCTTCATCCATGTGGTTTTCGTTTTTCAGTGGGGGTCCATTCTAACACTTTTCGGGGATTCTACTTTCCTCGATTCGTATTACCAGCTCGTACCATACTAGATGTTGTATTTCGATGTGATTTATAATTGTTCTTTCTTTTTCCATTTGTTGTCTAATGTCGCCGTTTCTTATGTGTTCTAGTCTAAATCTTCTTGTTGACCATCTCAGTGGCTAGTAATTTAGCGTCGTACTTCTTGATCAATTGCTAGGTTTCACCTCCACGCGATAAACTGGTTTTAGTACTTATATTTTTTCATCATAGTACCGAATTCAGGGCTCCTATCACCTGTTTTTACTTTACTATCCGTTCCTTAATATTTTCTTCGTTTCGTGCTGTATTCGTTAGTTTTATTTATAGATATAAAGGTAATGGATTTTGACAAGAGCTATGAATCATGCCGATTTAGTACACAAGTTTACGTGAAATTTTCAAGGTCATAGCTCTTGTCAAAATCCATTACCTATACATATTCATTGTACCTTGCAATTTTCTCCTGCTCCAGGTTCAGAATCAAACACCCAAAATGACACAAAGCTTATCTGATTAGCTAAAATTGATCGTATTTAAGTAAAAAAGGGAAACCAGTTCTTATATCTCTTAGTTCATTTATCTATCCGCTATTACTTTCCTTTTTAATTCTACCTACGTAACAGAATATACCGTAAGTTTTACACTTAAAGGTCATTTCAGAATTCGGTCCTAGGGAAAGCCTTACCTAACATATTGGGTGCGTTCGGACGACCATAGCGGCTGGCTGTCAGCAGAAATCGGCTGAGTGGTTGTATCCAGCCGTGATAGGGAAAGCTTAGTAAATCTCTCAGCGGCTGGCTTCCAGCGGTGACGTCTGACAGCTACTGCTGGCTCAGCTGTCCAGCCGCTGTGGTCGTCCGAACGCACCCATTGACAGGGGAGCCCAAGCGGGGATTTTTTCAGTTACTTGACCGCGGCCGAAAATCACGTGGGGAGAAGCTTTGTACCCAAGGGCGCCCATATAAAAATTTTTAGGGGGGGCAAACGAAGATGTTGCACATTACATTTTGTATATTTCGGATGACAATATATACAGTAGACTCTCTCTATAACGAACACGGATATAACGAGGTTTCGCTTATAACGAGGTACATTAGGTGTCCCATGAAATCCCTATTGAACTATAACGCTCTATAACGAGGCATATTTGGTTATAACGAGGAAAATTTAAATCGAAGAATACTTGTCTTTACCTGTTTTTAGCGTTTTAATGGTCATAAATAAATAAATACCCCAACTACCTGTACATAGAAATGCCCAACGTCTGTCTTATTATCGAGGCCAGTGCTATAATAAACTCGGCCACCTGTAATAAACATCTGCCTGTTTATCGACCGATATTGAATACTATAGGAAATTTACAATCTATGGCGGCGAAGTCTCAAGGCCGCGTCTCACCATCAAATAATTTGATCAAACAGTTTGAGCAAACTTGACGTACTTGAGGAAGTACGTCAAAGTGACGTCACAATTGCAGTTTTTTTGAAATACTAAAAATCTGTGCTCTCACTATCAGTCTAGTTTGATCAAATTTTTTTTATTGAGTTGTCTAACTTGTTTGTAATTTATTTAAAATTAAAATTTTTCATTATTATCCACAATGAACACTCAGGATGTGACGTCACTAACTGTCACTTTCAGTTTGCTCAAACCAGTTTGATCAAATTATTTGATCGTGGGACGCGGCCTTCATTGTTCACTGTTCAGGTTGACCATCGACACATAATAAACTACGTAAGAGGCATCAAAAAATTTCATTATTATTATTGTTTGATATAACGAGATCCGCTTATAACGAGATAATTAATTCACCATTTCAGTTCTCGTTATAGAGGGAGTCTACTGTAGTTTAAACCACCTAAAAAACCTAGTTTGAACCCTGTTGGGAGGAATTATTCATACATTTAAACACTAGACCAAGTTTTTAAATGGAAATGTCATGGGTAGGTACCACAAAAGTTGGGCCTCTCTTTAAAACCCGTTTGAAAAGAATACAATGCTTGCAAAGCCTTCCCTTCAACTTTGGCGAGCAGACTAACCATGAGTATGTGTCGAACCAAGTTTTTACTTTAAAATCTTAAAAAGGAGCCCCTTTTATTTTTGCAGATATAGAATCCTTATGAAAAATAAGGCACACATATTCCAAACATTTTTAGAATTGTTGATAGATGGCGCAAATAAATCGCATTTTTCGAATATAGCGCCATCCGTCAAGTCAACAATTCTAAAAAAGTTCGAATAAATGTTACTTATTTTTTGAGGAGGAAACTCAATCTGAAAGAAAAAACGGGGGTTCCTATTTAAGATTTTAAAGTTAACTTTCACCCCACCTCCGGAGTGTGGAATGAAAAATCCTGTTTGGTGTCATTCTACAGACTTTTGAAAAATATTAAACACGTGTGTTTTAGTTTTTATTTGGAAGTATATTTCTCGAGATATTAGACCGTTTCTATAATTTTGCTGTGGTATCACGATATACCGTTTTTTCCGATTATAGCGCTATCTATCCACAATTCGCAAAATGGCTCGAATAAAATTTGCTTAATTTTACAAGGAAAATCCAAATCTGCAACAAAAATTAGGGGTTCCATTTAAGATTTTAAAGTTACCCCCCGCTCCACACCCAGGGGTTGAAGTGGTGGACTTGTTTAGTGTCATCGCATAGATTTTTGAAAATTATTGAACATGTATTTTTCAGTTTTTCGATCCGATGTTCATTTCGCGAATTATTCGGCCTTTCCGCTACTTTTGGGACACCCTGTATATAACACTCATTCATCATGAAAGATCGCCTGTTTTTCATTTAAATAAAATTGTTCTGTTCATCATAATGAACACTTTAAAAATAATCTACTTACTAAAAAAATACTTTTGCAAACTAAAATTTGACTATGCTCAATAAATTTTAAAAATTATTTTTCAGTATGAATTTTTTCAAAATATAAAATATAATTACTATTTTATACCAGTTGTTAAAGACAAATGGCTCATTAGTGATTATCGATCAGAGATCGGATTTCTTGCTGATATGGTTTTTTTTTGCAGTATTATAAATGATTCATTTAATTTGTAATTTTGGGTGTCAATTACAGTGTATATGTTTCCCACGCCTCTAATATCTTTCAATGTTTTCGTTAGTAGCATACCGTGATTGTGGGAAATGTGTATTATGCACATTCCATACAGACCACTGTCGCAGACACAAAGATTTTCTGTTAAACTATTAATAACTACCCAATATGTGAATTTTTTTATTAATAAATATGTTGTTTCCAATTTATCTCTCAAAATTATCCAATATTGTTTTGACAAAAATACGTTTATGTAATATAAATTTAATTTTTTTCTTTCCCGAAAAGCTAGGGGGCCACGGCCCCCCCCCTGCCCGTGTGTATGGGCGCCTATATGTACCCTGTATATGTACCCCTACCATATATTGGATCTTAATAGAGGGGATTTCGTTAAGGGGGGTCCGAAAAAAAATCTATCCTTCGAAAATCTCGAAATTAGATTAAGATAAGTTAAGTTAAGTAAGTACATGCAGAACAGTGTATATTTCAAAAATCTGACGATTTTAGCGCGGCGTAATAGTACGTTCTTTAACGGTAAAATATTGCAAAACCTCTAAATTTTAAAGAACCGCTTGGATTGACATGAAATTTGGCATACACATAACTAACAAGTCAAAGAGAAAAAGTGATATTGTGCCGATATGTGCTTTTGCCCCGGGGGTGGTTTTCACCCCCACTTGGGGGTGAAAAAGTATTCGTCCAAAGTAAGTCCGGAAATTGATAAACTGACTAATTTTAAGTAACTTTTGTTCTATAGAGTTTTTTCATTAAGTCAATACTTTTCGAGTTATTTGCCAGTGAATATATTCATTTTTTCAACAAAATAACCACGCTTTTAGACGGTTTTTTGCAAATAACTCAAATAGTAAGTATTCTGTCGAAAAAACATTTATAACAAAAATATAGTCTGTAAAAAACTTAAAAAATTGGTATACACATTATGTTTCTATACCTAGCAGAAGCAGAGTTATAGCTAATTAAAAATAGGTTCATATTCGTCAAATTCCAAATGGAATACTTTAACGTGAACTAACCAAAAATGAAGCACATTTCGTGGAAAACTCATTACAACTTATTTATAGTCTTTAAAAAAAGCTTCATTTTTGTTTTATAAAAAAAATTTCTAGCATCAAAAGTAAACAAGTTACGCTCAAAATAAAGTTAGTCCCTTTTTTTTTGGTAAAAAAAATCGGGAAAATCACCCCCTAATTAGTATCTCAAATGAACTTATTCGTTACAACTTCACAAGTTTCTTGATTCGTGTATGTATTGTTTATATGATCTGTAAGTTTCATCGGTTCAAAGTCTTATTTTTGAAAGGGCCGTAGTTAAAAGGAGTTGAACGAGTCACTGAACACGAATGTATGCAAATTTAGAAACACCAAACCTTAATCAATTTTTGTCTCACAGAAAAAAAAAAAAAAAATACATGATACGCAGAAAAGCAACGCTGACTTTTTTTATTTTTCGAAATTTTTGGTATCCCTAACAATTTTTAAGTTATTTTGAAAAAAAGCATATTTTTCAAAATTAAAATTTTTAAAAATTTTAAATTAAAACCAAATTTCTTCCAAAATAAGCACTTCAAATCGATGAAACTTACAGATCATATAAACACAACATAAGTAAAATAATTTGTGGAGCGGTAACAATTAATTTCATTTAAGTTGCTACCTAGGGGGTGGTCTTCCCGATTTTTTTTTGCCAAAACAAAAGGGACCGACTTTATTTTGAGCGTAACTTGCTTAAATTTAATGCTAGAAACTTTTTATAAAAACAGAAATAAAGATTTTTTAAACACTTTAAAAAAGTTATAATGGGTTTTCCCCAAAAAGTGCTTAATTTTTTGGATATTTCACTTCGAAGTATTCTATTAGAAATTTGGTGAATATGAATCTATTTTTCATTGGCTATAACTCTGGTTGTACGAGGTCCAGAGACTTAACGTGTCCACCATTTTTAAAATTTTTTTACAGGCTATATTTTTTCTGAGAACGTTTTTTTCGACAAAATATTTACTTTTTGAGTTATTTGCGAAAACCCCTCTAAAAATGTATATATTTTGTTGAAAAATAAACATATTCACTCGCAAATAACTCGAAAAGTGTTGACTTGGCTAAAAAGCTCTATCGAACAAAAGTTACTTAAAATTAGTCAGTTTATCCATTTCCGGACTTACTTTGGACTTATATTTTGTCACCCCCAACAGGGGGTGAAAGTCACCCCCAGAGCAAAAGCACACATCGGCACAATATCACTTTTTTGTTTGACATGTTAGCTATGCGTATGCCAAATTTCATGTCAATCCAAGCGGTTCTTTAAAATTTAGAGCAAAAACCGTGAAAGAATGGACTATAAGGAAATGGGCGAGTCACAAAGTTTCACAAAAAAGCGAATGAACGTCAGATCAAAAAACTGAAAAATACGTGTGCAATATTTATCAAAAATCTATCGAATGATACCAAACACAACTCTTACGGAATGGGTAGGGGGTAACTTTAAAATTTTAAATAAAAACCCGGCGATATTTCGCGAAATGAATATCAGATAAAAAAACGTAGAAATACGTGTTTAATATTTTCTTAAAATCTATCTAATGACATCAAACACTTCCACCCGCGGAGGTGGGGGTAACTTTAAAATCTTAAATAGAGCCCTCATTTTTTTATTGCAGATTTGGATTCCTTACGTAAAAATAAGTAACTTTTATTCGAGACATTTTTTCGAATTATGGATAGATATTTTCCTATAATCGGAAAAAACGATTGTTGAGAATAGAAAGTTAAATTCAAAAATGGTAAGTCCCCACTAAAATGGAAAACTATACTTAAAATTTTCTGGATTTAGGGCCTAATTTTCACAACCCAATAGGTCCCCATAACGCTCGAGTTACTGCAAATTTAGCATACTTTTCTCCCGTACTAAATTCTCAGTAGGTATATAAAAAATCAGTATTTGCTTATGCTGATGATATCGATATTTTTCCAACCCTGGGAAAAAGATTGGAAGAATTATTTATTAAAGAGTTTATCTCTAGTAAACCCAGTTTAGTAGAGTGTCATAGTCATGGTTATTTAGGTAGTATTCTGCGTCCAAAGGTGAACATAGCTCTGCTCTAATTTCTTCCAGTTCTGTCTATCTTGAGATTCCTGTAGCTAACTCCCAGGGATAGATACTTTTGACGTCATTAGTCCATCGTGTGAGTCGTCTACGTGTGTTTCTTTTGTCTACGCGTAGTCTCCACAGTAATTTTTTGGATCCACTGAATA
Source organism: Diabrotica virgifera virgifera (assembly GCF_917563875.1). Classification (NCBI taxonomy): domain Eukaryota; kingdom Metazoa; phylum Arthropoda; class Insecta; order Coleoptera; family Chrysomelidae; genus Diabrotica; species Diabrotica virgifera. The sequence goes on from NC_065449.1 coordinate 235,807,861, forward strand.
TGCTGTAGACGTTAATATCATATTCCTGCGATATTTGTTAAATGCTATAGCGGGATAAGATGGTCAAAAATGCCCCCGCACCGATCAGTCCCGCTACTTATGTTTTCGATAAAGGATATAAATTTATGCCCTCATGCAAATTCTTAGCTTCCCAGAGGTCCTAAAACGTCTTAAATCGAGAAAAGAAGAATTTTTAGGTTTTATTTTTTTGTGAGCGCCATTTTACTTTAAAAAATCTGAAAAAATTCAAGAGGTTGTATCTTTTGGATAGAAAACAACCTAATTTTTTTCAGATTTTTGTAATGAAAAATGAGCCCAGGAAAGTTTTTTGAAATTTTCAAAAAAATTTTAGGTTATGATAATATGATTTGGCCAACTTTTAAATAGTATTTTTTGTGTACTTTTTGCCGTTATTTTAAATAGCAAAGGCGGAATTTTTAATATCTGGGCGGAAAGAACGAAAAAATCGAGAAAACCGTTTTTGGCTGTCTCGAGATGCATCTCGGGATAGCCAATTTTAGGATTTAGGATCCTGACTACAACAACTGAAAAAAAAATAAATTGTGAATTTTGTCATAAAATTTGGTATGTGGGGTTATAATAATTGGAACAACTTTTCCAAATAACTTTTATCGATATCTGTAACGCGAAGCAAATCGAATCGCATATCGAAAATTCAGCCTGCTTGTGAATTCGCAGTAGGCCGCGTTTAAAATTTAAAGTTCAGTTGACTATTTTAAAAATTGTGAACCATTAACCTGTATGACTGTGAAAAATTTCAAATTGTATATATTTTTATAGCCGAAACAGGGGTGTCTTCATCTTAAATGCGACACACTGTACCTTATCAATTCGGTAATTTATTGCAACTAATATAGTCGTATTTTTATAGATTCAAAATATACAAAGAAAATACTGACTAATTCACTAATTTTATCATAAAAAGTTCAAATTGATTGTATTGAAATATTGAACCAATTAATGCGTATTAATATAGTATTATTATAATTATTATAATATGTATTTATAATAGAGTGAGTTTTATGTATAAAAACCCTCAAGTATCTCGGAAACGACTTGCACGTTTTTCATAGGTTTTGGTGGGTAGGGCTTTTCTAATGCAGCCGATATTACAGTGATAATTACATTGTTGTCAGATTTTCCGTTTTTCTGGAAATCTAATGAATTTTCTTATTTCAAATAGAACACCCAACTCAAAAAGAAATTATAAAAATCAATTTTTTTGGCCCGTGTAGAAATTATTTTACGTTCTTTGAATCATTGGGAACAAAAAAAGGTCTTTTGTAATTTTTCTCTAAAGTTAATCGTTTTCGAGTTATCAACAATTTAAAACTGAAAAAAATCGAATATTGACGATTTTCAAGGTTCATAAACAAAAATAAAAAACATTATTTTTGAAACTGCGGAGTACCCAAAACCCTTCTTCCAGGGGCTCGCTATAAAATTTTTTGGCACGTTTTATTCTAAAACGTTGCTTTTTAATAAAAATGTTAATGAAGCGCATATGAGAGGACGGGCGATCGGGCTGCATTAACAACTAAAAAACAACATTTTAGAATGAAACTAGCTCAAATTACTTATTGGTAAATGATAAAATAAGGCTTTAGCTTGAATTTGTATACTTGGCAGTTTCAAAAATAATATTTTTGATTTGTGTTTTTTAACCTTGAAAATCGTAATTATTCGAGTTCTTTTCAGTTTTAATTTATTTATAACTCGAGAACTATTAACTTTAGAGAAAAAATATAAGAGAACTTTTTTGTTCCCAATGGTCCAAAGAACGTAAAATAATGTTTACACAGGCCGAAAAAATTGATTTTTATAATTTGTTTAAAAAGTTTTTTTTTTTAAATAAATGTAGCCATAACTCCGAAATTATGGCCTTAAGTATTTATTTCTTTATTTATGGCCTTTTCTAAATTATGGCCTTTATTTCTTAAGGACTTCAAAACGCAAAAAATATACAAGGTGTTCCATTTGAAATAAGAAAGTTTATTAGATTTTCAGAAAAACAGAAGATCTGACAACAATGTAAGTATTACTATAATATCGGCCACATTAGAAAACCCCAATCCACCAAAATCCATAAAAATCGTGCAAGCCATTTCCGCGATAATTGAGGGTTTCCATACATAAAACTCACTCTATATTATATTATATTATTACACTTAGGGCCGGTTGTTCGAATGCTAATCAACAATGATCATTATTAAATATTTAATTACTGTCACCAAAACTGTCAATGTCAACTTTGTTTGGGTTGCTGAAAACATAATTAATTACAATTATGAGATTTATTATTAATTGTGTTAATAATTATTGTTATATTAATTGATTATAGTCTCAGAATTGTAATTAATTATGTTTTGACAACCCAAACAAAGTTGACATTGACAGTAATTAATTATTTGATAATGATCATTGTTGATTAGCGTTCGAACAACCGGCCCTTAATTATATAAACATTATTTATTAATACACATTAATTATTAATACACATTAATTATTATTACACATTAATAATTGGTTCAATACTTCGATGCAATCAATTCGAACTTTTTATGATAAAATTAGTGAATTAGTCAGTACTTTGATTGTATATTTTGAATCTATAAAAATACGACTATATTAGTTGCAATAAATTATTATCAAATTGATAAGATACAGTGTGTCGCATTTAAGATGAAGACACCCCTATGTTTCGGCTATAAAAATATATATACAGATTTGAAATTTTGCACAGTCATACAGTAATGGTTCACAATTTTTAAAATAGTCAACTGAACTTTAAATTTTAAACGCGGCCTACTACAAACAGGGTGAAATTTCGATATGCGATTCGATTTGTTTCGCGTTACAGATATCGATGTTATTTGGAAGAGTTGATCCAAATATTATTATAAACCCACATACCAAATTTTATGACAAAATTCACAATTTTAGTTTTTTTCAGTTGTAGTTAGGATCCTAAATCCTAAAATTGGCTGTCCCGAGATGCATCTCGAGACAGCCAAAAACGGTTTTTTCGATTTTTTCGTTCTTTCCGCTCAGATATTAAAAATTCTGCCTCTGCCATTTAAAAGAACGGCAAAAAGTACACAAAGAAATACTATTTAAAAGTTGGCCAAATCATATTATCATAACCTAAAAACTTTTTGAAAATTTCATTTTTCCTGGGCTCATTTTTTATTACAAAAATCTGAAAAAAATTAGGTTGTTTTGTATTCAAAAGATACAACCTGTTGAATTTTTCAGATTTTTTAAAGTAAAATTGCGCTCACAAAAAAATAAAACCTAAAAATTCTTCTTTTCTCGATTTAAGACGTTTTAGGACCTTTGGGAAGCTAAAAATTTGTATAAGGGCATAATTTTATATCCTTTATCGAAAACATAAGTAGCGGCGCTGATCGGTGCGGGGGCATTTTTGACCATCTTATCCCGCTATAGCCTTTGTCAGCAAAAATAGATCTGATTACTAGAAGGTTAAGTGAAAATAATGCTGAAGTATACCTGCAAGTCACAGTTTTCCTCATGGTTAACTTTGAGGATTATTTAATGAAAGATATTATTAGTGTTTTCTGACACAAGGGCCAATTGTAGATAACCTTCACAGAAAATTATATTCGTGTTAAAAGAATATTAGTTATTATAATACTTATTTCAAAATGTTATAAACAAATTTAAATTGTCGTAATACATAAATGCAAGTGTCATAACCAAATTTTGAATTATTATACTACTAGTGTAGGAAACAGAGGTTGAACCTTGAAAAATTGACACAAGTCCGGTTTTATTTTTTTTTTCTGGCATATCAAGGGGTGCTTATTATAAGACTAACTTTTTCTGAAAAAATTTCGCCCCCGAACCCCCCTTTTCACCCCTTTAAAGGGGGTAATTTGTGGTTTTTGCGGAACGTAGCCCTTCCTGTACCTTTTACAAAAAATTTCTTTTATAGAAATATGAAGAGGACTATATTTTCTACGATTTATCTCCCGACAGCATCTCTCTATCATCCACCGTTTAGCAAGGGTGGCGCCCCAAAGTTGACAAGTTTTTAAATAAGATGTTTTTAAAAAATATATATTTTTCCCTAACTGTAACGGAAATTAAAAAGAAATTCTGCTTAGATTATTCATAAATAGATGATTCATTTTTTGGTATAGGTTTCACTTAAGGATAATTGCCCTTTTTTTAATTACAGAGTGTTACATTTAAAAAAAAACCCTTTTTATACCATCTGAACCGTTTATGCTAGAGTAAAAAGACTTTCAGCGATTACCCATGTACTGGTGTTATTTACAAATTTGTATAATGCACCCCCATTTTTTCCCCGGAACCACCCAAAAAAAAAAAGAATTAATAAATAAAGTGGTTTTCTTGGAATCCTTTACACACAATGCCCTTTATTATTATGCTTTATATATCATTTTGTGCACGTTATTATTACCCATGCATGGACACCAAAAGCGATTTCCTAGTGCAACCCCTGTAGCTAAAAAAAAAATAAATAAAATGGGGGGTTGAAATTTTTTTTTGTTTTTTGCTTTTTGATCCATATGGGCATATGCTTCATCAATAGTGCTTTTCAAAAATATATATGGTTATTGCAACATCCCTGCGGAAACCACCCCTATCCTTGAAAATTAAAAGCAGAAACTACCTTTATACCTTGTCGAGCATGTTTTTACGATTTTCTCATTACCTATTCATTTTTTTTAAACAAAACTTATACATACAAGGTTAAAGACCACTATTTACTCTAAAAATTAGGTCCTATTCTTTTTATTCGTTTAAGCAACCGTTACGGCACAGTGGCGCCGTAAACCTCATAGTTGCTTTGGCGGGCTCCAGTTTTTGTTTCTTTTTTCGTCATCTGTTCGTTTTATTGATAAAGTACTTATGTAAAATATAACAACACAGTGTAACCTACAAATTATGACCTATGCACATTTTACATTCTTTGGTCCCCTAAGCCACAGTGGTGGCCCAAAATAAATTTTTTATTATTTTCGCCACCTACACGCATTTTATTGTGTTAATGCTACCTTAATAACACAATATTCACCCCTAAGTGGTCGCTAAGCAGTGGCGGATCCAAGGAGGGGTGATGGGGGCGATCACCCCCACCCCTCTCAAACCAAGTGATATTATATTTGAAGATTATAAAAATATTCATTTATTTTCATAGAAATACTTATATTATATTAATATTATTTTTATAAGAATGACTTTTTATGCTTTAGCGACAGTGACGGATCCAGCATCGTTAAGAGGGGGGTGCCAATTGGTTAAATTTCTATAAAAATAAATGAATATTTTTATAATCTATGAATATAATATCACTTGGTTTGAGAGGGGGGAGGTGATCACCCCCATCACCCCTCCCTGGATCCGCCACTGCTTAGCGACCACCTAAGGGTAAATATTGTGCTATTAAAGTAGCATTAATGCAATAAAATGCGTGTAGGTGGCGAAAATATGCAAAAATTTATTTTGGGCCACCACTGTGGCTTTGGGGAGCAAAGAATGTAAAATGTCCATAAGTCGTAATTTGTAGGTTACACTGTGTTGTTTTATTTTACATAAGTACTTTATCAATAAAATGAACAGATGACGAAAAAAAAACAAAAACTGGAGCCCGCCAAAGCATATATGAGATTTACGGCGCCACTGTGCCGTAACGGTTGCTTATACGAAAAAAATTAATAGGACCCAATTTTTAGAGTAAATAGTGTTCTTTAACCTTGTATAAAATTAATTTTTTTTAAAACATCTTTTTTAAAAACTTGTCAATTTTAGGGCGCCACCCCCGCTAAACGGTGGACGATAGAGAGATGCTGTCGGAAATAAATCGTATAAAATAATAGTCCTCTTCATATTTCTACAAAAAAATTTTTTTTGTAAAAAGTACAGGAAGGGCTACGTTCCTCAAAAACCACAAATTACCCCCTTTAAAGGGGAGAAAAAGGGAGGTTCCGGGGCGAAATTTTTTCAGAAAAAGTTAGTCTTATAATAAGCACCCCTTGATATACCAGAAAAAAAATAAAACCGGACTTGTGTCCATTTTGCAAGGTTCAACCTTTGTTTCCTACACTATACAGACAAAGCCTAAATAAAAGTAAAAAAGTGATGGTATAGTTTACCTCTCCATGATTTTCTTCCTCTAAAGATTTCTGAATGGCTTCTGGAATAGGCGGCGGTGTAGGTAGATGATCGCCCTGTGCTCTAAAACCATGTTCATCAGCTATGTATGTTAAAATTACTGGATGGCCGTGCTCATCGTGATATGTCACTGAACCTTGTTGGACTACAGATTCATGTTTTTCATCTCCTAAATTTTTAATATAACCAGCTTCCTCTGCCTGGATACCGTTGCCAGTTTCATAACTAAAAAGATATATAGAGGAAATAAAAAATGTAGTATATCAAAGTGTGTAAATAATTTGTTTCTTTAGCTGAGCGCTTTCGACATAAACGTCATCATCGGAGCTAATGCTAAAATAAAAAAAAAATCTTGTAAGAAAAAGAAGTACAAAACTCTTTTTTTACTTACGTCAATTGTTAAAAAAAGTACCGCTACAAAATTGAAGTGTTAACATTTGCATCTTGTGAAAATAAATTTATTTTCACAAGATGCAAATGTTAACACTTCAATTTTGTAGCGGTACTTTTTTTAACAATTGACGTAAGTAAAAAAAGAGTTTTGTACTTCTTTTTCTTACAAGATCTCTTTTTTTATTTTAGCATTAGCTCCGATGATGACATTTATGTCGAAAGCGCTCAGCTAAAGAAATAAATTATTTACACACTTTGATATACTACATTTTTTATTTCATCTATTCATTCAAGTGTGTACAAACTTATCAGTCTTTCAACTATTTTTTAAAAAGATATAGTATGGCTTTTTATGACTATTTTTTAGGCAATTAGTTTTTCAAATAATAATAAATATAGAGCTTAGAAAAGCATTCAAGAGAAAAGTAGTACACCAAGTGTGGTCTCTAAATTAATGTATAAAAAAGCAAGTACTTATTTGCAGGAGAACAACCACAACGTCTGCAAATTTAAATGGGAACTATAAAATCAACTAAAACCTTTTAGGGGAGTGCAATTAGAACGAAAAGATACAATGTTTCGGAAAAATCAAACAAGGTTATATTTTTCTAAAACTTTTTTTGTTAGTTTATAAACATGTTAAACTAAAAAGTTCTACTCACAAATTTCGCCGCTAATTGTTTATTAATTGCTTAAACAATAACAATGTTTTTGTATAAATAATGTTAAGAATATGGGTGAATTCAACATTTTATTTTGATAAAAAATGTTTTTATTTTAGTTTTGATTATGCTGAACCCGAATCTGACATTACAATTTGCAAATTCAAAATGGCGGATTTTTTCCTAAAAAACCTTAAAAAGTAGTTGTAAAATCCGAATTTTTTTTTATAAAACGTGTTTGTTTGCATATATGTTTATATTTTTGAGAGGTTGCTGAACCGGAATCAAATTTTGATAATTTAAGTTATAAAACGGCAGATCCAAAATGGCGGATAACTTAAAAAATAGTTGTAAAATCATAATTTCTTTACAAAATGTATTTATTTCTACATATATTTATTTTTGAGTGCTTTGATAAACCTAACTTAAATGTTAACATTATAAACTATAAAATGGCGGATCCAAAATGCGGATTTTCTAAAAAGAACATGAAAAAGAAAATTTTTCTAAAACATTTATTGTCTTTATTTTTAACAGGTTGTTGAATTTGAATTAAAGATTAAAAATTTAAATTTCAAAATGGCGGATCCAAAATGGCGGGTATTTAAATGAAAAACAAGTAGAATCCAATCAAACAAATATGGAATTTCATTCTTAAAAAAAAGATAAACAAATAATTTTCACAATACTATTAAAAATTACAATGTATTAGAAAGAATATTCAAAAAAAAAGAAATTTTCGATTAGAAGGATATAATTACATATTGGAACATAGTTTTTAATTCCAAACAACTGTTCTTTATAAAAATTTTCGATATTGTGAAATATAAAGGTACTTTACTCTTGAGTTAAATTCATATTTTTTGACATACCTCGTACAAAATTAACAAAATTTGATATTTGATGGTTGCATCTTATGTTATATAAATATGATGCAGAGTATTTTATAAAGAATAACTTTTTTTTCGTAAAACTGATATTAAAAAAGTTATCAGTAGGTTCCATGTTACGCAGACATACTATAAGAGCTAAAAAAAATTTTTTTTGTTCAACATTTATTATTGTTGAAGCTTATTATTAAATGTATTTTAGGTAAGTTTTACAGAAAAAAGTTTTGATCACTCTGTATATACATTTTTTCAGCTGGTAATTTTCGGTTTTTGTATTACATTTTTGTTATCTTTCTTAGTTTTCTCAAAAATAAATTGTTTATTTCATTTTTAAACTAAAATAATTTAGTGTTTTTTAAAGATTTCATCCCAAGCTTTAAAAAAAAGAGCAAAAAAATTGTATTAGATTTATTTAAACTTGAGTAATACTGTCTTAAAATGGTGGGAATTCTGTAAAACTACGAAGTTTTCAAAAATTACATTTTTTGAGACATCGTATTATTTGAATTAAATTTTTGACATTTTTTTTAATAAAACATCGTTTATCAAGATAATTGAGAGTTAAGTTGTGCAAATTTGAGAGTTTTGTAAGTAAAATTGTATTAGTTACACATGTTTAAATCATTTTTAAACAAAATTCGTGTAAGGCTCATTTTCCGCCCACACCATACTTATGTCCATAAATTTTATTTCTTTTTATTACAACTATAAGATAGCTTATTTCATCTTCTTTCATGTCCAGTTTGTAAAATTTCTTTTGATTCATTAGTTCAAGAACTACATTAAAAAAACTCAACCGTGCACTTCTTCCACCGCTAGTTTACAGTGCGCCAATGTGTGTGAGAAGGGTGACTTTAGCGTTATAAATAAAAAATTACAGAAGCTAGAGATTTAATTTTAGAAAAATCTTTATATAAGGTATTTTTTGTAAAATTTTCTGAATTTTTCAATGGTCAAGTCAGTTTTTTTCTAAAAATTATATTTTCGGAGTTATTTAAAAAAACATCTAATTTCGCTGTTCATTTGTTTAATAAAAGATGAAGCACCCACTTCTCGAGAAGAACTTTTTGATATGTTGTTTATTAAACATTTCTTAATGAAATTACAAAAAGTTTTATCTTGTTTGATTTTTTCAGAAGTGAAAATCTACATGCACTCCCCCATTTTTTAAAAATTTGGGAGTTTAATATTAATAACATAAAGAGCAGAGAGTGACAAAACATACATTCCAAGATTGGCCAAGAAAGATCAGCCACAAGAAAGTTGCACAGATTATTGTAGAATATTATAGTAAAAGAAAATATAGAAGAATTTATGAAACAAGAACAGAAAATATTGAGTTGTATGGCGCCGAACTCTGAGAAATTGATAAAAGAAACCAATAAAAAATTAAGGCCATGGAAATGACCTATCGGAAATAATGTTGCCGCCTGACTAGACTTGATAGCTTGAGGAACGGAAGATATTCGGAGAGAAATGGCTGTCAATCTAGAGACATAATAGACACAACTGCAACCAAAATACTGGACTCGCATGGAGAAAATCAGGGAATAACTAAAAATAGATGACCAAAAATGAAAAAAAAAACTCTGCCCAATAGAAGAAAACTAGGTAGACCAAGAATATCATAGAAAAGAGATGTTAGAGATCAAAATGACCTCTAGATATTAAATATCTGGAAATTTCTTCGACAGAAAACGCTGGAAATTAGTATGCGGGAAGTATAGCATCCTCCGTTAGAGATAACAGGGAAAAAAAGTGTTTTTTCCGTAATGATTTAGAAGAATAGTTTACCTGTATTTCCATCCATGTTCGTCTCGTTCGGAAGTATATTTTAGAATGGGTATTACAGGTTTTTTTTGGTGTTCTAGTTGTTCGACTGTGTGGTACTGTGGTATCTCGTAACCATATATTCCGTTAACTAAATAAATTATTGTAAATATCTGAAATAATATTTAAGTTGTTTATTAATTAAATATAAGAAGGTTGGTAAGTGAATTCTGGTCTCAAATGTCATTGGCACTATATAGGGCAAACATCACCGTGGTTAAAACATAAAATACTTTAGCATAAAAATTATTGCAAAGGTAGTGAAATTTATTGTGTAGAAGCAGACGATTCTAACACAGCAGACCATTGATTTAATTTATCAGATGCCAAGACCTTGGATATAGAAAATAACTATAAAAAAGACTATTTCTCGAAATGTACCATATCAAAAAAAGCAAAAAGTCAATTAATTATAAGATAGATATTTATAAGTTAAGCGACATATTATTTTGAAATTCTAATAAGCAAAAAATATCTAATATCTGGTTCGAAATTAAACTTGTTGGTCCTAACGACACACGTGAAAAAGGACCGATATTAGTGGCGATTTTTATGTCTATACAACAACATGTGTCTATCAAATATAATTTATTTCATAAAATAAATACAGCATTTTTTATGTGATAATATCCCTTCCTATTTTTGTCTATTTCCTCTGGTTTTCGGTGTACCGTGCAAAATATACGAATTTGGGACACCCTGTACATCCAAACTAGTAGGCACTCAACCAGGTGGGCAAATTTAAATACCTGGGAACGTGGCTTTTGGAAGGCTGGGCATCGGGCAGGGAAGTAAAATGTCGCATTGTGCAAGCTCGACAAGCTTTCGTAAAATTCAGGAAGGTACTGATCTATTTAGAATTCGATCTTCAACTGAGACTAAGGTTTACTAAGTTCTACGTACGGTCGGTGCTGCTATATGGCGTAGAAGACTGGACACCGAAAACAAGGGATATAAATAGATTAGAAGCCTTCGAAGCCTTGTCGTCGTATCCTAAAGATACCATGGACGGTGAAAGTCACCAATGTAGATGTCCTTAAAAGAATCAACCAAGATCGTCAACTTTTCGAATCTACTAAGAAAAGGAAAACGGCGTATTTGGGTCACATCATGCGAAACGAAAAATAGCAGTTCCGTAAACTTATAATCGAGGGTAAAGGTAAAGGCAAGAGAGGAATAGGATTCAAGAAAATCTCCTGGTTCCGAAACGTAAGGCATGGACAGAGCTTAACGACATTCAATCTCTGATACACATTGCAAGAAACAGAGAATTAATGAAGAATGTGATCACTAACATCCATTATTGGATTTGCATCTAAAGAAGGCACCCAACATAGATAACGATACTAAAAGTGATAGCAAGTCGAAGTGATAGCGTATAGAACTCTAACAACTGTTGCCCTATAAATTATATTTGAATTTCTCTTTGTTTACAATATCAAAAATGGTCACCTATCACAGGATAGAGTCACTATGTAGACTGTAGACAAATTATAATATATGTGATAAACTGAGACAAAGAAAGAATAAAAGAAACAATCACAAAGACCTTTCCATTTGTGAAAGTTTGGTACGAGTATAACTGTACATTTAAACCTACAAATTATTCGTTCACTCAATGTCTGAATAGGAAGGGACCATTTAGTTGATACGTGTCCAAGAAACAAGAAAAACGACCCCATAAGCATATACTTTTGAATTGGAGAGTATTGGTATGCTAATTAAGATTCATGATAACCAGGTACTCAACTCTAAGAAGAACTATGGATACTTCCTTGATGATAAGATTAATGATTGTGGAAAAACTGGAGGTAAAGAGAGGTAGATGACAAAATTATATACTGTAAATAGCAGTAAGAATCCTGCAAAAGCATCAATGTTTATAACTAATATTCATGTGTGAAGATGTATATAATAAAATAAGAAGAGAATCAGGAGAACTTAAAAAAAATATGAATTTACGTCCGTGGTCTACACTATGATACAATTTGCAACTATCCTTAACACAAGTGAAGTACAAGTACAAGTATTTTAAATGTTAAAATAATCACAAACACTACACTTGCTTCAGAAACACTTTCATTCCTAATAATAACACACCTGTATAATAAGAGTCTTCATGATGTAGAGAAATTTCTTTACTAGCATTTTCCTTTGACCATCCATCGGATTTATACATTACCCTCTTAGGAACGTAAGGATTTCACATTAAAAAACTCAATGAACCATATGTCGTTTAGGAATAAGATTTTGGGGGAGATATGGTTTTTTAATGTAGATATTTTTACTTGACTGATTGCATTAAATAATTTAATAATTCAATAACAACAACAATGCCAAAAATAATTTAAGATTCATTAATCATTGTAGAAAAATTCAATGCTTAAAAAAATAAGAAACCAATAAATTTCCTCACATATGTTTGTGGAATTTAGTAGAATTTTGTTAGGTTTCTAAGTAAAAAAACTGTCAATATTGACAGAGTAATTGCTGCTCCTTGTGGTCTGTTACGAGCATTTCCTATGACATTTCTTTTGATTTATTTTAGGTCGGGGGTCGTTTTAATATACAAGTATTAAAAAATAAACAAACTATTTTTTTAAATAAGTAAGGGAAGAAAAGGAAAGACAGTAGGTAATAATTGATTTTATTGTACCTTGTAAGGCCAGTTTAGCTGGTCTAGCTAGGCTCTACTATTTCCGGCCCATTATCAGATCCCTATTAAGGTTATTTAACCAATATTGGAAAAATTACAGAAGGTATAAGAAGCTATGAAGCTGGCGTAGCTAAGGTGGTAGTACGCTTGGCTCACGTGCTGGTAGGCCGGGGTTCAAATAGCCGCCGACAAGAGAACAAATAGACATTTTTAAAATGTCTTTAGGCCCCAGGTCGACTCAGACTGAATAAAATGAGTACCTTGGGTGGAGCAGGGGTAATAATAGGCGGTTTAAGCGTAGCACTGGCCCTGTTACCTTCCATGTATACCATAGGCCCTAGATAAAGCAGACTACTCTACCAAAATCCCAAAGCCGCGTCAGCGGTATAAAATGGGAGACTATTATTATTATTATTATAAGAAGCTATTACTAAAGTTTATTCTAGCTTATTCTAAGTACTAGAAAACTAAAAACAACGGTATAGAAGAAGTATAAACAGATGACTAACAGAAGTATAAACAGAAGCATATTAGAGATAATGTAACGACGCTGGAAGTGTAAGATCAGAGAGGACCAAATAGGGTACATAAATATAGGCAGCAAAATTCGTCAAGAAAATACAGCGGTGAAGGAAATTTGGAAGACTACATTTTACACCCAATCTGAAAACCTAGCTTAGCAACAGCTTTAATCTGTACAAGATAATTAAGGAGATAGCTGGAATCTTTAACAAAAAACAAGTCAATGGTATACATAATGACCAAGATCAACTAATAATGGACCCCTGAGATACAGTTCGTCAATATCTGAAAATTTGTAAATTTTAAAAAATATTATATTATATAATAAAATTTGAAAATACAGCTAATTTGTTCAAGGATCACAGAACAAAAAAGCCTCCACAATTACTATTATTACGGACTATTTAGATGGATCATGTATTTTGAAAGCTGAGGTTGTAAACGTTTCCAAACTATGTATCAAATTTCCAGGACCAGATTAAGTTGCTTAACAAGGAAAATCTAAACACTATTGTGAAGCTGTTTAATGATATCTACGATATGGGCCAGATTCAAACAGATTGACTAGTAAGAACCACCGGCTAATAAGTCTCTGAAACCAGTTTCATAACTTTTCATAAAAATATACATCCAAGAGAGGCACCTGTGATATGCAAATATTAATGCAACATTGTTTAGATCAAAGACAGGATGTTTCTTCGCTGTTTCATCGATTATGGAAAAGCACTTGACAACGTTAAACACGAACAAATCATACAGTTTCTGCAAGAGCTGGGATTGGATACCAAGGCTATAAGAGTTATCGCTAATCTGTATACTTAGCAGACAGCAAGAGTATGCCTTCAACATTTCAACGAAACGGAATACTTTTCAATAAAAAAGGGAGTATGGCAAGGTTGTATAATTTCACAATGTTGTTAACTTATACGACAAAAAGTATTCGCACAAACAGTGGCAGACTTTAGTAAAAACGACATATTTATAAATAACATTAGGTATGGCGATAACACAGCGAGAGTGGCAGATAACATCGAAGACCTTCAGTATCTTTTAAATGATCTGACTCTGTGAAGTGAAGCGTTTGTGTTTGAAAATTAATATCAACAAGACAGACTCAATGAGTATAGGTAAAATATTTACCCAAATACAAAGATATAATATGAAGGTGGGAAACTAATAATATAATTTAAATTTATAGGATTTTATTGATTATTTCCCACCTCTACTTGTATCATCTGTTTTTATTTCACAACGTGTTATGTTTTCCGTCTTTTGCGTTATTTTGTTGGATATTAGCGCACCCATTTCTGTATAATATTATGTTTTATACTTAAAAATTTTTAAGTAAATGTAAAACACTACCCGATCTCCCCTATAGATTTTCATCTCAATTATACTTCAGTAGACTCATTGTCCGCTTTATCCTTTTTGTGATTTGATTAATCAACTTTTAGTTTCACATACACAAATAGAAACTGCTGAGATGTTAAAGAAAATGAAACTCAAAAGTACTCTCTAAAATTGATAAACCACAGATAAATGAATATAAGATTCTTAATTTTAGATATAGATTAAAAACGGCTTCTATCGTTTAGATAGGTGTAAAACAGTAGACTGGTATAAAGTGTAGTTGTTTTCTTAGTCATATATTATGCTAATATTTTAATACTAGTATTATTTTCTTTGTTATAAAAGTGGAGACAGATAGAATCTACATGTAGAGTCTACCCCAGGATCCAAATTAATTTTTGTATTCTTCTTCCTTTATATAAGCAATTTTTTAGTTGTTCATTGACGGGTTATTGTCCCTAAGGAATATTGATCTCTTGTAAGATCTGCCGATGCTTCTTCTACCACCTAGTAATTTGTTCCTTACCATTAACGGCTTTTGTGTCCCAATGCTTTACTGATGTAATTGTTAAATTATTTTATCTCTTTAATTATCTACGCATTTACACCCTTTATTTAATCCAGAGGTACTTTATTTCCATTACTTTTTAAATGCTAACTCTATCCGCTTCCAGTTTACATCCTATGCGTTCTTCACTGATTAATATTGCTCTAAGCCTTGTAAGCCTTACTTGTATGGCGTGAGCCTTTGTGGGATATTTGTGAGGGATCGTACACCAAAGTAAGGACCTGTGTCGAATTGACCGAAAGCCTTCCAATGACGATTGGTTTGTATCAAAGCTCTTGACTGAGTCCTTACCTGATAAATCTTTTGATGGATGTACTGAAAGAGAAGATGAGGAAGAAGATTTCTTGGTTATTGCTCTTTGCTGATGATATCGTGGTAGCAGAGGAGAGCAAACAAATGTTGGAGGAGGAGTTAAGGGGTGAGAGAAAATCTATTGAAGAGGGAGGATAGGGTTAGCAGGTTGAAAACAAAGTATATGAGGTTTGGAGGAAAAAAATGGTTGGGTACATCTAATTGAAGAAAATCTAGGACGAGTAAGAAAATTGATATACCTTGGATCTTACATAATGGACAATGGTAGATCGACTATACTGATCCACTGATCCACTAGGAACCGTATTAGGAAAGACTTGATTAGAGAAAGAGCCAGGGTGACTTCAATCGAAAAAAAGCAAGAACAAAGACTGCGATGGTTTGGTTACGTTAGACATATGTGGGGATGCTCTTGAATGAAGGATAGAGCTCTTAGAAATTGAGGGAAAGAGAAGTAGAGAAAAATCGAGGAGAAGATAGAAATACTGTGTGGCAGAGGACTTAAAAGAAAATGGATTAAATGTAGAAGACCAGGTGGACACAAATGAGTGGCGTAGAAGAAAAAAGACTAGGCACCCCTGAAAAAGGAAAAGCTAAGGAAGAAGTAGAAGATAGCTATTATATTCCTTAGTACACCTAATGTGTCTAATTAAATCGTCGTTTGTAATTCAATAGATTCCAGTATAATTTCCTTTGGGATAGACCTTAAGGTGTTATTTTAAGTAGAGGTATCATGTTTAGTTCTGCTAGATCACGTCTAACAATAAATGAACTTGACAAATAAAAACCAGCAAATACAGTCAATTTTTATTTTGCAATAATAAAGTATAAAAGAATTAAATAATAATCCCATTCAAGACTAGATTCCAAACCATGAATATCAGCAGCTCACATTGCTGCATATTCCAAAACAGAATTTTTGCAGACAAAAACTTTTGTAAAGTACTAAAAAATATTGATATGGCACAATCTCTTAAAAAGGCATATTTTTTTAAATACTCTTTTGAAGGGGCTCGGAATACCGTGGAATACCACGAATTGTTCATTAAAATTTACTTATAAACCTAAGAAATTATAGAAAACTAGATCAAGCTAACAAGGATCAAGTATTTTTTGCATTTTTTTTTGGCTTCCATATCAGTTCAAAAATAAATACAATAGTATCTATTTAATACATGTAAAGAAATGGTAGGTACTGATAATATAAAATTAAGCTAGAGAGTATTTTACAAAAGTTTTTCTGTCTTCGTAGCATTAATGCAGATTTAGTTAAATTATACAAGATAAAAAATATCCTTATTCTTGGGGTGCAGCTGCTCCAGGAGGTGACCCTGCTCCAGCTCCAGCATCCTCAGCCTGTGGATGTGCTGCATTAAAGTCCAAAGACTTTTGAATTGCTTCAGGAATTGGTGGAGGAGTGGGCAAGTGGTCTCCTTGAGGTTGGAAGCCGTTTTCGTTGGCTATGTATGATAAATGAATGGGGGTACCGTCATCGGCTGTATACTCGACCTGGCCTGAGACTTCTGCAATACTTTCGCCTTCACTAGCACCTGGTTTGAAGGATCCCTTTTCTTCTTGTTTAATGCCGTTGGCCGCTTCAAAACTAAAAGAAATAAAAAATTTACATTTTAGCTAGTTAATATTCAAGAAGAAGAAAAAATATAAAAATATGGTGATCAATATGGATACCAACTTAACGTTTTGAAAACTAAATGTACAGTATGTCTGCGTAACTTGGAACCATATGGGAAACTTTTTTAATACCAATTTTACGAAAAAAAGTTATTCTTCATAAAGTGCCCTTCCTAGTCTAAAACCTAAGATAGACCTAAGATGCAATCATCGAATATCAAATTTTATCAATAATATACGAGGTATGTCCAAAAATATGAATTTCACTCAATAGTAAAGTGCCTTTATATTTCACAATATCAAAAATTGTTATTAAGAAAAGTTGTTTGTAATTAAAAATTATGTTGTAATATGCATTACCTCTCTTATAATTAAAAAAAAAATTGAAAATTTTCCTCAAATTACGGATACCCAACATCATTCTTATTTAAGATAACTCCGTTATTAATAATTTTGCGAAAAAAAGCTATTCTTTATAAAAATGTCTAAATAGTCAAAAAACTAAAATGCAATCATAAGATATAAATGTTTTTCAATTTTATACGAGGCATGTCAAAAAATATGAATTTCGCTCAAGAGTAAAATACCTTTATAGTTTACAATATTTCAACTAAAAGGATGCAATTGCATATTGAAACATAGTTTTTAATTCTGAACAATTTCAATATTGTGAAAAATAAAGATACTTGACTCTACAGCGAAATTCATATTTTTTGACATACCTCGTATAAAATTGACAAAATTTAATATCTTAGAATTTTATTTTAGTTGCTAGACTATGCAGAACGTTTTATAACGAATAATTTTTCTTTGTAAAATTAATGATAACTGAGCTATCATTGGGTGTCCGTGATGTGAGGAAAATTTTCAAAAAAAAATTTTTTTCAATTAGAAAAGTGTAAACGCAGATTATATGCTTCCTTTCATGAGCATTTTTCAGTGCGTCACAAATGATAGAAAAAAAGGTATGTCCGTGATAATACACATTTATGGCATTTATTCTAACATGACATTTTAGTTAAATCTGACAGTTGTCACATTATATTTGCAATTTGGCATGAAGACAAATCAATTGTGTTTATTGCATTTTTAAAATGGTATTTTCTTTGATTTGTATAGTCTTATAAATTTTACAGATTATATTCGTAGATATATTATATAATTAGTAAATAATTTTTTTTTCAATTATAGCGCCATCTATTCACAACTAGAATAAATGTTATAAATGTCACCGACGAAATGTAATCACCGATGTGCGTTTTTTTCTGTCACATACAATTTAATGCGTTAGAAAGAAATCGAAAAACTGTGACTCACTGAAAGATCCTCATGAGAAAAAGCATAACATAATTTTTAGTTACAAATAATTTTTCTCAATGACAAGTTTCGATATTGTGAAGTATAAAGGCACTTTACTCTTGAGCGAAATTCATATTTTTTGACATACCTCGTATACTGTTGATAAAATTTTATTTACACACTGATTGCGGCTTAGGTTTTAGACTATGCAGAGCACTTTATAAAGAACAATTTTTTTTCGTAAAATTGACATTAACAATGTTTCCCATATAGTCCAGAAAGCCACTGCGCATCCGCTAGGAAAAATATTCTAATTCGGATTTTTTGCACAACCTTACTCAAAAAGGACTCCTTTTAACAAATTTGCATGTTGCCAGGACCAAAAGTTGGTCAAAAATTTTTTAAACGTTTTTTTTTTTTGTTTTTTTCCTAAAATTATTTTTTTTGCATGGAACAAAATTTTTTTCGGTTTTTTCGATCATTCCAAACCGAAAAGGTCTTTAGTGACTTTTCTCTTAAGTTGATAGTTTTTGACACATAAGCGATTAAAAATTGAAAAATTGCGAAATCGGCCATTTTTAACCTTCAAAAACTATGTGAAAAACTGAAAATTTGAATGTTGCCAAGGTAGGTAGATATTCTTTAAACATCGGTTGATGAAATCCCGAAGAGTTTTATGCGATATAATATTCAAAACTCCTTTGTTTTTAAATTGATAATCAAGCGTGCGCGACACTATTTTCCACCTTTGCATGTGTATGCAGTATGGTGCAAAGGAAAGGAATAAATTCGTTATTTCGTAAACCGGTGACTTTAAGGAAAAATCCCGAAACAAGACGATTTTTATTTCTAAGTTATGATATTATGACATATATGGTATACTAGTGACGTCATCCATCTGGGCGTGATGACGTAATCGATGATTTTTTTAAATGAGAATAGGGGTCGTGTGCCAGCTCATTTGAAAGGTCCTTCAATTCTCTATTCAGTAATATAAACATTTGCATAATTATTTCTACAGGGTGTCCAATAATTTAATTTTTTTTTAATTTGTCATATGATTTAATTTAATAAAAATTTTTTGGACATCGTGTATAAATAATTATGCAAATGTTTATATTACTGAATAGAGAATTGAAGGACCTTTCAAATGAGCTAGCACACGACCCCTATTCTCATTTAAAAAACTCATCGATTACGTCATCACGCCCAGATGGATGACGTTACTAGTATACCATATATGTCATAATATCATCACTTAAAAATAAAAATCGACCTGTTTCGGGATTTTTTCTTAAAGTGGCCGGTTTACGAAATAACGAATTTATTCCTTTCATTTGCACCATACTGCATACACATGCAACGGTGGAAAATAGTGTCGCGCACGCTTGATTAGAAATTAAAAAACAAAGGAGTTTTGATAACTGTATTGCAAGAAACTCTTCGGGATTTCATCAATCAATGTTTCAAGAATATCTACCTACCTTGGCAACATTCAAATTTTCAGTTTTTCACATAGTTTTTGAAGGTTAAAAATGGCCGATTTCGCAATTTTTCAATTTTTAATTGCTTATATGTCAAAAACTATCAACTTTAGAGAAAAGTCACTAAAGACCTTTTCTGTTTGGAATGATCCAAAAAACCGAAAAAAATTTTGTTCCATGCAAAAAAAATAATTTTAGGAAAAAAACAAAAAAAAACATTTAAAAAATTTTTTACCAACTTTTGGTCCTGGCAACAAGCAAATTTGTTAAAAGGGGTCTTTTTTGAGTAAGATTGTGCAAAAAATCCGAATTAGAATATTTTTCCTAGCGGATGCGCAGTGGCTTTCTGGACTAATATGGTTCCAAGTTACGCAGACACACTGTGTAATCAAAATTATACATAATATACATTGTTAGACATTTCCAGTATTATGTACTTCAGTTATATTATAAAGCACTCAGGAAAATATGGTTTGGTGGAACGATGAAATGCAATAGATGGTTAAGAAGAAGATAGGGATTTAAAGAGGCATGGGAATTCTAAAAAAGGAAGGATACACAGGATATAACAAAGAGGGAATTAAATCGCCTCGTAGCTAGTGCTTAGGAAAGATAATCCGCAAAGCTCTAAGAAGAATTGGAAATACCTGGGAGATAAAAATATTATACAACATTGCTAAAACAAGGAACAAGTTTTCAAAAGTCTTGACACACAGGCGCCAGATTATGAGTGCAGATGGAAAAGTGTAAAGATCCGATGTTGAAATAAAGCAAATGGTATGAGTACTTCAGCAAGTTATTAAATTAAGAACACCTATGGAGTGAAAGAGGATGCAGGACCTTAAATGAGGACGTCATACCAGAAATAACGAAATATGTGATTGTCGAGGCATTAAATAGAGTGAAGAATGGAATGAGAGTAGGTCCTGATGGGATATCTGGATGTTTGGAAGGCTCCAGAATAGGAAGGGATAAATATATTGTCGCAATAGTTGAGTATGATGTGTTAGTGACTGAGAGCAAAAAAATGTTGGATGTGAAACTGGAGGGTTGGAGAAGTGCTATTGAAAAGTGATAGTCTCCAGAGAGTTTTAAAACATTTCAATAGTGAGACAAACGCATCGGTTATATTTCGGATATCTTAAAAAACATTGTTAAAGTTAATGAGTAATGCATAAAAGTGAACCAATAGACTAATAAACAGTGTCTCTACTTGAATGCAGCCAACATGGGCATCGTTATGCTAAAAATTCAAGATAAAGGAAAACACATGACTTTCCAGAAAATGGAACCATATCGTACATTATAATCATCATTCAATCTTTCAAAGGAAAACACATAAGTTTTCCCGAAAACGGTACTATATCATGATACATTATCATCATCATTTAACCTTTGCTCGTCCACTGCTAGACATAGATCTGCTCTTAATTTTTCATCAGATAATATCGAATCTTGTAGTAAGTATTCTAGTACAATAGGTGCAATCTAATAGACTTACCTCCACTGATATGATCCATCAGCGTTGACGCCTTCATTCTCGTATTTGATTAAAGCAACGGGTGGTTGAGCGTTAGCTGGTGGACCACTTGCAGCAGGTGCAGCACTTGCAGCAGGTGCGTCAGCAGGACGTCCGTAACAGACTGACAAGATGGCCAAGCAGACGATGAACTACATAAAATAAAACACTCTATTGTATCAAACTGAAAAAAAATCTATTTATAGTCCAAGTAATGAAGCTTGAAATAGGACAAAACCTCGCAATTTTTACAGAATTGATCGATTTGCTTGAAAATTTCAGAATAAGTAGTGGATAGTCCAAGGATCAAAATCTATATGATGCCGAAAGACGCTTTTACCATGGGGGTGGTTGCCACCCCCTGTTGGGGGTGGAAATTTTTTATTATATTTTGACCGCAAAAGTTGGTAAAAACGTTCGTTCTAAGCAAAAAATGTTCGATACATTTTTTTGATAAAATTAATAGTTTTCGATTTATTCGCTCTCGAAAGTGTTAGTATTATATCGAAAAATCAATGTTTTTAATCAGTTTTCTGCTAATAACTCCAAAAGTTTTCATTTTATCAAAACAACCTTACTTAACAAAATTGTACTATTTGAAAAAATAAACAAAACCGTGTTTTTTAATTTTCTTTAAGACCAACAGTAATTAAGATATACTTTATTATATGTTAGCTCTCCTTTGTCAAATGCTAAATATTGTAGTTTCAAAGTCAAAAGACGGGAAAAATATGCTTTTTTCGAGAATAACTTGTTAAAGCTAATTTAAAGAATTTAAAAATATCTATTTCTAGAAATAAAAAAGAAGTCTCTAGCTCAAAAATTAAGCGACTTGTAATGAAAAGAATGTCAGTCCCTATTTTTTTCAGCGCAAAAGTGGTCGGAAGCAACCCCGTAATCACCACCCTATATAAAACTAGTAATTGACCTTATTTGATCTTATTTATTTATGAATTATTAATAGGTTAGAGAAGTTTGACAGACTTAGAATGGTTCGTTTTTAAAAAAGGGAAGTTAACAGCGATTAACGAATTTTTGTAGTTTGGAAAAAATGGCTTTTTCTTCTGACTAGAAAGATTAGCATCAGAGATGTGAAAAAATGGTTAAATATTAAATTGTAGCTAATTTAATTCGCAAGAATCTGGTATCAAAAAATTTTTTCTGTAACAAAAATTAAGTGAGCTATTGACAATTAAAACTTGTAATAGCATGCAAAAACCACCTTTACCAACACTTTCAAAGTCACCTCTTTTTGTGACTAAGAATTTAAATAAGATTTAATATTAATAGCCGTGTAGATAGTGTAAAAACCTACAAAATTCTTTTATAGCAAACTTTCTAAGATACAAAATAAAAAAGTTACGGTTAAAAAATCAATATATTTTTTTGAGACAAAAAAAAAAGAGAAATCCCATTGTAAGCATAATAATGTAAGTTAGCGGTGTTTTTAGTCATTGGCCTTATTCATTCTTCTTTATTTTTGTATTATTAATAGATTCTAGAAGTTTGACTGGCTTAAAATGATCAGTTTTTAGAAAATTGAAGTTAAAAGCGATAAAGAATTTTTGTAGTTTTGTAAAAAATGCTATTTTCTTCAGAATAGAAAGATTAGCATTAAAGATAGGAAAAAATGTTTAAATATGAAATTGTAGGTTAGTTAATTCTTAAGAATTTAGCGTGAAAAATTTTTTTCTACGACAAAAATTGAGTGAATAGTAAATGAGTATATTATAGAAGAACATTGATTTTTTCCATATAAAACTAACACTTTCGATAGCGAATAAATCGAAAGCTATTAGTTTTATCAAAAAATGTATACAACATTTTTTGCTTAGAATGAATGTTTTTATCAATTTTTGCTGTCAAAATATAATAAAAAATTTCCACCCCCGAGATGGGGTAGCAACCACCCCCATAATAAAAGCGCCTTTCGGCATCATATAGATTTTGATCCTTGGACCATCCACTACTTATTCTCAAATTTTCAAGCAAATCGATCCATTCTGTAAAAATTGCGGGGTGGAAAGCTTCGGTTCCTGGACTATTAAGGTTGTTGGTATATTTAACATTAAACATATAAAAAAAAATTCTAGTAAGGGAAAGTCGGTTATGGTATTATTATATTAAATTTTGTGTTGTTATGGGATTAGCCACAGTTGATTGTAATGACAATTATACTTTTACCAAAAAATATTTGACGTTTCTATTTCCACTTCGGAAATCGTTTAGAAAAAAAGATTAAGGTCCAAGGTGTTGAAACACCTCTAGATTATCCCTACTGCTACAAAATAAAGATGAGGTCAGCTATTTGTTTCAAGAAAGTGGTTAGGCTTACCAAAAAAGAAAATTTCTCAACACCAATGGACTTGCTGTAGTTCAAGCTGTGATTTATTTATTCTGAAAGTCTGAATTCTGATTAGAACCTAAAATTCAAGCCAAACTCTTCCTAGTTGCGCAGTGCTTAGAACTAAGTGACTTAAAGGCACTAAATGGTTGGTTAAAAAAATATCGTCGTCGAGACGGTATAACTTTTAAAATATTGTGTGGCGAATACGCTGATTTTTATGAGGAAATCCTGAAATCTTAGAAAGAAATGCGGTTTGCTGTTTTAAAGAATTATACCGCAACCGCAATATGCATTAAAAAGCAAGAAGTGTGCTGGATGAAAAACTTCAAAACAACGAATTAAAATTTTTTTCAGTGCAAATACGGAAAAGGTGAAAAGGAAGAACCAGTTATTATAGGCAAAAGCACTCTTCTCGATATTTTGAGAGGCCACATATTGAGAAGTGGTCTCTTGAACGAGTCTACAAAAAAAAGGATAGATGACAGCAAACATTATGACGACGTGGTACCACTTTGTCACAAAGATAAAAAAGCAGAGAAGAATATTCTTATTTTTTTATGATGCTACATCTCACTCCAAGACTGCATAATGTTAAACCTATTTTTTGTTTCTCCCAATATTTTATATACATTTAAAAATAACCCGCAACTAAACACTTAGGAACCACTAAATCAGAAATGATCAAATATGTAAACACCTAGTAAATAAGTAAAATAACCAGAAAACAATTATTGGAACGGTTTGGTCACGTACAAGGATGGGTCACGAAAGATGGCCAAATATAAACTAAAAGTGTAAATAATCGAAAAAACCGAGTGCCAAAAAAAAGCTGGATAAATGAAATTATAAAGCAGGTAAAGCTAGAGGGATGAGATACACAGAAATGAAAATGATACCGAGGAAAAAACAGAATGGAAAAAGCGAATAGATGTCAGCAAAAGAAAATATCCGACACTCTGATTTCTGAGGATAAAAGGTGTTAACATAAAAAATTGCTACGATAACTGCGGACCTTAGAAACGTATCAGCACGCTCAGAAAAAGCAATCCTGTAGACAATATTGCTTATTATTGAATAAATTTAGTGTAAAATTGTGAGATCCAATCTTCCAAATAAGAAGTATCGAGATCTTTTTATACAAAACTCTAACATACATAAAGAGTACCAAATTTAGAATTTTTCTTCTTATAAAACAAACGCAGATGTCTTTAAAACACTTTTTGGAGAAATCACCAATTTTCACAACATTATATTAATATTATACATATACTCGTAATATTATATTTGTTCAAACTACTAGTTTTATTTAATTTTCTTTCACAGGAGTTGTAAAAACTTAATAAAAACGATAAAAAAGAATGGAAAACAGGGTGGTTTTTCCTATTCTAAAGAAAAGTGACACCACATAATGCAACAACTACACATTGTTAAATGGCTGCTACAAAAATTAAAATCATTAATTAAGAAAAACTCTCAAAATACATCGAAATTAAAATAGGATACTATCAGCAGGGAATTAGAAAGGGGAGCCCAGTCGAACTGGAGTACCACAGGGAGACCCTCTATCAACGTCAATATTTAATGTCGGTATAGAAACAATAAGAGCTACCTAAATATACGATACAGTAATAATCATAACATCGACAATAATTATAACTTTGGCGTAGGCGGAGGACATTGCATTGATTAGCAGAAACCTAAAGTTTAAAGAAAGAGTTTGTGAGGTTGTACAAGGAAGCATCCAAAATGGGTTTGGCAATAAATAATATCAAAACAAAATACCTAATATTCCCAAGAAAAAATACAATTATGTCAACGTAAATAGTGGAGGGGCAACTTAGATGGTTCGGGCACGTGTGTAGAATGTCGAACGAGAGGCTTACAAAACGAGTTTTCGAAGCAAGAGTGCAGGGGAAAAACAAAAGGGGAAGACCAAGAGTTATGTGGGTAGATGAAATCAGGAAAGAAGTCGAGAAGAAGGGATTAACATTGGAAAGTGCAAGAAACCTAACTCAAGATCGGAAAGCATACAATGCCA
This sequence comes from Diabrotica virgifera virgifera, assembly GCF_917563875.1. NCBI lineage: Eukaryota > Metazoa > Arthropoda > Insecta > Coleoptera > Chrysomelidae > Diabrotica > Diabrotica virgifera. The sequence continues at coordinate 235,833,546 of NC_065449.1, forward strand.
AACCCAACTCCACCAGCCTTACACCTAAAGGTAGAAAGGCTTAGGACTAAGTAAGTAAGTATGTCAACGTGATAAGGTAAAATATTGGCGGATATGAGTTTGAACGGTTAGAGCAATTTCTTGGGGTTTCAGTTAATGAAACTAATGCTAGAAACATAGTAAACCATGAAAGAATGCTGACAGAAAACAAAACCTACTGCAAATACAAAAAAAAACCTCAAAAATAAGAAGCTTGCTCGGAATATTAAACTGAAAATTTATAGAGCAGCAATTAGACCAATAATCAGATATGGAGCTGAAGTAATGTGCGCAGAAAGATGAAGAAAGATTAAGGATCTTACAGAGACAAATAATTCTATAAATAGCAGGCCCACTAAACTGGAAGTGAAGTGAAGTGAAGGTAATAATGAATTTAGAAAACTGATAAACTGCGAACTAAGAGAACTTCTGTAAGGAGAAGACTTCGTCAGATTTATCAAGGCACAGACCGACTTAGATAGATGAAACATATAGAAAAAGAAATCCAGATGCAGATATCCAGAAAGTCATCAAATGGAGACCAGTATCTGGCAGACCACGAGGAAGACTTAAAACGCGATGGAATAACCAGATGGTTGAGGACTCAAGAAGATGAGAATTAGAAAACGGGTAACCATGAACAAAAACAGAAACGAATGGAGAAATATGTTAGAAAATGTCAAGCCACACCACCAATCTTAAAACCAAAATGTTAATGTGAACTGATTACCCGAGACAAATGAATTGGAAGAGCGCAAATAGAGCAGAAATCACTTTGCTAGGAGTGTAGATGCCATGATGATGAGATTATACACAAAAATATTTTAAATTTTTTCTTCTTACAAAACAAACGCTAAAGTCTTTAAAACACTTTGGAGAAATCACTAATTGTCACATCATATTAATTATATATTTGTTCAACCTACCAGTTTCATTTTAATTTTTTTTTCACAAGAGTTGTAAAAACTGACTGTGCTCTTATCAAATACCGGAAAGAGTATTTATACTCAGCACTTTGTGGACCCACACCCCACTTGATTAAGACAATCAATATGTCTTATTTGCTCTTCTGAAAGTCTTCATTGGAGATGTCCTCAAAAATTTCATAATGTCTATAAATTGCATTTGTCTACCGTAATCAAACTAAACTACAGTCTAACACTTATTATATACAGGGTGATTATAAAAAATGTCCAATCTGTGAGTTGTAGATTCTAGACTTCAAAATATTAAAATTAAACCAAAATCACTCAAATAAAACGTAGCTCTTTACTGGGTTACAGGGTGCTCTATTTAAAAATTTAAATATTATTTGGATCCAGTTCTTCAAAACTATTAGACATATCCTTGTCATACTTAGACAAGGTGTAGGTATTCTATACCTACAAAATAAATATTTCTGGCTACTAATAGACGTACTACAGGGGAAAGTGAAAAGTTGACCCTTCCCAAATTTTACGCCACTGGCTAAATTACTGTTTTAGCGCAATGTTTCGATTCACTAATACTTTCTATGTAAACAATATACTCTTTACTCGTAAATAGTTATCATTTTTCAAGTCAAAAATAATAAACTCATTATTTTTCGAGATATTTCAAGTTAAAAATGAAACGGCACAGTTATTCTGATTAACGTATTAAGTATGTCTGTGTTTTTGAATCATCGGCTTGCCTTTATTACGCAAATATAATTTTTATCACTATTAACAAAAAAACACATTGTGGTTATGTGTATAAAGAACCATTTTGTTATATCTATCGAAAAACACATGTTAACTAAACGCTGGAAGTCCATGTCAAAAAGAAAATAGGGGAGCTTGATAATAAATATAATAAATTGTATAGGCTGATTGCAAAAATATTAAACATTATCCATTCGTAATAAATTATCCTTTTACAAGCAAGTACTGAGACCAGTATTGGTATATGGGTGCCAACTCTGGGGATGTACCAAAGCTAGTAAGTAATCTACATTATTATCCAGAGATTTCAAAACAACATACTGATGGTAGGGGAGCCCAAGCGGGGATTTTTGCAGTTACTCGAGCGCGTCAAATTATCATATGGGGAGAAACATAGTGCCCCGCAGATGTACCTCTACCATATATTGGCTCTTAACACAGGGGAGTTAATTAAGGGGACCCGAAAAAAAATCTATCGATAAAAATACTCGAAATTGTCAGATTAAAATAAGGTAAGTTAAGTACATGCAAAAGAGTGTATACTTCAAAAATCTGACGATTTGAGCGGGGCGTAAGGAAATGGGTGAGTTAAAAAGTTTCACAAAAAAAAAGCGAATAATTCGCGAACTGAACGTTAGATCGATAAAATAAAAAATACGTGTTCAATATTTTTCAAAAATCTATCGAATGATACCAATCACGACCCCCACCACGGAGAGTGGTGGGGGGTTACTTTAAAATCTTTAATGGGAGCCCCCATTTTTTATTGCAGATTTGGATTCCTTACGTAAAAATAAGTAACTTTTATTCGAGATATTGTTTCGAATTATGGATAGACGGCGCTAAAACCTAAAAAAACGATTGTTGGAAATGGAAAATTAAATTAAAAATGGAAAGTCCCCACCAAAATGGAAAACTTTACTTAACTTTTTTTGGTTTTAGGACCTACTCTTCACAACCCAATAGGTCCCCAAAGCGCTCGAGTGACTGCACATTTGGCATACTTTGCTCCCCTACTATAAGGAACATGGTTGCTGCTCCTTGGTATATCCGTAACAGTATCCTCCACGAGAACGTGGGTCTGGAAACTGTGACCGAAATAATGAAGAGAACAGCAGCAAGTCACGAGCAGAGGCTGCATAGTCATGTGGATGTCGAGGCAATCCAGCTTCTTGACAACACTGAACTAAAGAGAAGACTCATAAAGACAAAACCATTTGAATTAGTGTAAATGTGTAAGATTTTAGTGTAAAAAGTAGAACATTGTGCTGTGTTGTTATTGCACGTTAGTTGTAGTGCATTAGTTGATAGATAAAATAAGAGTAAATCATAGGGTACGAATTTAGATTTAACCATTTGTTGTTTACTAAGTTAAGTCAGAAAATAACTGATAATTAGTCATTTGTGACCAGATAGCAGTATACAAACACCGTAGAGGTGTTATAAAAAATGTTTATCTACTCTATCTCATACTCTGTTTTAGTTTGTGAAAATTGTCATTATAGATAGCAGTGCGTAAAGGATTTAAAGTGTGCGTGAAGTAACAATGTTTTTTAAATTGGATTTACTTTTTCGCACTGTTTTTGGACCACTTTCAGATAATCAAATATCCTTAACTTTCGCGTTGTCATGGTGATGACATACGAGCAATAACTTACAACAAAAATTTGACAGTTTTGTGGTTTGAAAGAAGTTAGAATTTTTAAATGTCAAAGTTCTAAAAATTGTAGAATAGAAATGAATTCCAGTGACGAAGAGTTACAGTTTTTTTATTTGTTTATCGTAGATAAAATATTGTATGAAACTCTGCGTGAAGTAATTTTTGCGAACTTACGCGATGTATAGCACTCGCTCCGCTGTCGCTCGTGCTCTAAACATCGCGTGCGTTTGCAAAAAGCATACTTCACGAACTGTTTCATAAATAAATGTAAAGACTGAAATAGTTTAGTACACACTTATGAATACAGGTAAATAGGGAGAAGTGTACTTTTGAAGTGTAAATTAAATAATTCCTAGCTGAGCGCTTTCGGCTTATAAAGCCATCTTCAGAGCTATGCTACAATAAAAATATCTCTAATGAATAATTTATTTTAGAATTCAAAAGTTTAACTTACGTCAAAAGGTTCAAAATACCACTATGAAGAGAGATGGATTCCATGTATGATATAAAAATACTTCTATTTGCTTATGCAGTTTTTTTAATTGATGGAAAAAATCCAAAAATTTTCCAATTTTTGTTCCATCAATTCTGACATATTCTAAGGCCAGGTTAAACAACAATGGGGACAACGGATCTCCCTGCCTCAGTCCAGTATTTACGCAGAAAAGATTTGATATTTTTCCCCCTATTCTAACTTGTGCAAAGGAGTTACTTACACATATTTGTGTTACCGCAGCTAGTTTCTTGGGTACGCCGAGCTGCATAATTTCCTTCCATAATGTTGCACGATTAATTGAATCATAAGCCTGTTTGAAGTCTATAAAAATCTGATGAACGTCCTGATTATATTCCCAATACTTTTAAAGCATTTGTCTTATCGTTAGTATTTGATCAATAGTCGATCTGCCAGGCCTGAAACCACACTGGTAGTCACCAACTATTTCTTCGGCGTATGGTACTAATCTTTTTAATAACATCGAAACCAATATTTTATACGTAGTGTTGATTAGTGAGATTCCTCTGAAATTCATGCATGATTACTTTTTTCCTTTCTTGTGTATCGGTACAATAATACTACCACACCATTCTTTCGGCATTATTTCTTGTTGCCAGGCCTTTTCTATTAATTAATGGATTCTACTTAAGAGTTTATGACCTCCTGTTTTAATTAGCTAGGTATCAGTATTGTCCAGACCAGGGGATTTATCGTTTTTAAGCGTTTTTATTGCATGCGTAATTTCTTCCATGCTTGGTGGGGGTATTTCTAAGGAAATAACCCCACCAAGGAAGCATGGAGCATAGATGATCCAGAGGAAGTTCTCCAGTATGATGGTCGGACCAAATAAAGAACATTGCTGGTTACTCATTACCCGAAGCAAAATGCATGCACAGGAGAGAGATGATTGGACAGAAATAGTCAAACCAATTAAATGACGCCACTACATGAGAAGAGATAGAGGAGGATGTTCTTCTTCTTCTTGTGCCATTCCTATCGGAGATTGGAAATCATCAAGGCTATCCTGACCTTGTTTACAGCTTACCTAAAAAGTTCATTAGTGGTGCAGCCAAACCACTCTCTCAAATTCCACAACTTTGACATATTTTACGGCCTGGATTCCGTTTTCTTTCTATTTTTCCTTGCATTATATTTTGAAGTAGTGCGTATTTATGACTTCTCATCACGTGACCCAAATACTCGAGTTTTCTTCGTTTTATCGTTAACAAAATTTCTGGGTCCCTTCCTATCCTTCGTATTACTTCAAGGTTTGTGATTCTTTCAACCCAATTTATCTTCAGCATTCGACGGTAGCACCACATCTCGAAACTTTCAATATTTTTTATATTGTTTTGTTTGAGAGTCCAGGCCTCTACACCGTATAATAGCGTGTTAAATACGTAGCCTCTTAGCATTCTTAATCGTAGGGGGATGCATATATCTCTGTTGCAGAAGAATTTTCTCATCTTTATGAAGGTGGCCCTGGCAATCTCGATACTTCTTTTTATTTCATTGTTTTGGTCTCCAGTTTCGTTTATTAAAATTCCCAAGTATTTGTAACTTGATACTTTTTCAATTTGAATGCCGTTTATACTAATATGTGCTGGTTGTGTCATGATTTTACTGAAGACCATATACTTGGTTTTTTTTATATAAATGTTTATGCCATAATTGTTGAAAGCAATATTTATATTTGAATTAATCTTTGTAATTCTTCTAATGTTTTTGCAACTAGTACAGTGTCGTCCGCGTATCGAATATTATTTACAACCTCTCCATTGATTACAATTCCTTCATTTGCTTGCAAAACGGCTTCCTGGCAGATGATTTCACTATATACATTAAATAGCAGTGGTGACAAAATGCATCCCTGTCGTACTCTTCTACAATTTCTATTGCTTTTGATATCTCATTTTCTATTTTGATGTTAGCTTTCTGATTCCAATATAAGTTGAGAATTATTCGCAGATCTTTATTATCTATGTCTTTTCTTTCAAGAATGTCTCTTAGCCTATCATGGCATACTCTATCAAAAGATTTTTCAAAATCGATAGAACATGCATGTACTTCTTGATTAACGTCTAGGCATCTTTGTGTAAAAACATTCAAACCGAAGAGAGCTTCTCGAGTACCTAGTCCTTTTCTGAACCCCATCTGTTTATTACTAATATCTGACTCCAACTTTTGATAAACTCGGTTGTGGATTATTTTTAAAAATATCTTTAGTAGATGGCTCATTAAAGATATTGTTCGATGTTCTGAACATTCTTTTGCATTGGATTTCTTTGGCAGTGTAACGAATGTAGACAACAGCCACTCTTGAGGTATAATACCAGTATTGTATACTGTGTTAAATAAGTGCAATATACTTATTATACCTGGAGGATTTTCAACAATAAACAAATCAGGGCTGATTAATTGTAATGATGAGGATGATGAACTAGGTAAAGAGCCACATTTTATTTAAGTGATTTGTTCTATTTAAGTGATTTAAGTTCTAGAATCTACAACTCTGAGATTGGATATTCTTAATGAATCACCCTGTATAATAAGTCATAAAAATTGTGAAATGTCTGAGATTGTGATTTATTTGAATTTTGCATATTCCCAGAGGCAGTAATTTACACGACTGTAACACCCATACTTTCAAGATTTTTAAGTTTACTTAGTAATTAGCGTCTTTAACTGAAAATAAATAAAATGCATCCAGTCTTTATAGTTATACAATATAATTCGACGTATAAAGATGATATTGACAATGACCTGGTTGATGTTAACTACGGTGGAAGAGAAAATATGACCAATAATATATTATTTATAAACCCATATAAATACTGTTTATGAAGTTGATTTATTTGCAATTTTTATAACTAATATATTATAACGGGAATTCACCGCCAATGTAAAATTACAACTATTGTATTGGTCATTACATTTTAATTTCTAAAGAAGTTGTTAAAATGTTATAGTCGAAGCAGTAAACCACTGAACCTCCGAAAAAAAAAACGACAAGACGGATCTTAATAATTCTTTTTGCATTCGATTCGTGAATGCGCCAGGAAACTTTTTGAATCAGAGCCATGATATAATATTGAAAAAGTGCACACAAAAAATGCATTCTTAAAATGCATCTCAAACAGACAATAAAAAAAATTCAGAACTCGTCAATTATCGGCGAAAATGATTTCAACGTTGTTACTCGAAGGTTTTGGGGTCGCTGAAAACGAATATGACGTCACAAGTGATCTCCGGAGTACCTGGTGCCCAGGGTACCTACTATGTACCTCGTCTTATGGAGTTTTCGGCAAATTCATTAAAAATTAGTCAAAAATCATTATTCTGAGTTTTTTGGGGCCGCTAGCGACGAATATGACATCGAAAGTAATTTCCGCGGTACCTGGTGCACAGGGCACTGTATACTAATGTATACCTCGTCTTGTGGAGTTTTCGGCAAAAAATGTATTAAAGAATTAGTCAGAAATAATTACTCGGGTGTTTTTGTGGTCGCTAACGACGAATATGACATCGGAAACGATCTCCGGAATACCTGGTGCTCAGGGTACCTACTTCTTATGGAGTTTTCGTCAAATTCTTTAAACCATTAGCCAAAAATCATTATTTTTTGGGTCGCTGACGACGATTATGACATCGGAAGTGCTCTACCGAGTACTTGGTATCCAGGGTACCTACTGTTTACCTCGTTTCTGGAGTTTTTGTGAAATTTATTAAAACATTAGTTAAAATTCAATACTTAGTGGTTTTTGGGGTCTCTGACGACGAATATGACATCGGAAGTGATCTCCGGTGTACCTGGTGCCCAGGGTACCTACTGTTTATCTCGTAACTAATGACGCTTAACCAATTTTTCAATGAATTTGCCGAAAACTTTAGGAGATGAAGTAAACAGTAGGTACTCTGTGTACCAGGTACTCCGTAGATCACTTCCGATGTCATATTCGTCGTCAGCGAACCAAAAAATTTCCGAGTAATTATTTTTGACTAATTTTAATAATCTTTTTGCCAAAAACTATACAAGGGAGCTAAACAGTAGGTACTCTGGGCACCAAATACTCCGAAAATCACTTCCGATGTCATATTCGTCATTAGCAGCTCCAAAAAACCCCGAGTAATAATTTTTGACTAATTTTTTAATGAATTTTAATGACGAGGTAAACAGTAGGTACCCTTGGCAACAGGTACTCCGGAGATCACTTTTGACGTCATATTCGTTTTCAGCGACCTCAAAAACCCCCGAGTAACAAAATTGAACCCATTTCCGCTGATAATTGACGAGTTCTGAATTTTTTTCATTGTCTGTTTGAGATGCACTTTAAGAATGCATTTTTTGTATGCAGTTTTTCAATATTATATCATGGCTCCGGTTCACAAAGTTTCCTGGAGCATTCACGAATCGAATGCAAAAAGATATTAAGATCCGTCTTCTCTTTTTTTTTCGGAGGTAAGGCCGATTTTAGTGCTTTATTGCTTCGTCTATTGCCGTCAAGTTAGTACAAAAACTACGGATAAGATTACAAAAATTGGTACAAATGTTCAGGAAACGATTATAAATGAAATACAGAACTAGTTAGCGTTATCTAGGCTATCGTTTTAGATTTTCTCCATCATCATCATAAGTGGCTCGACAAGCCGTTGTGGACCTTGACCTGTTCGCAAAGAAGTCGCCACTCCTGTCGATTCCTGCCAACTTCCCTCAATCTTCTGACCCTTAGAATCGTTAGGTCTTCTTCCACATCATCAATCAATCTTCTTGGTGGTCGTCCTCTAGTTTTTGTGCCCTCTGGTTTTGAAAATATTAATCGTTTCGTATATTCGTGATCTGATATCGTAGCAATGTGTCCATCCAACCCATCTAAGTCTCTGCATTATAACGAATTTCACAATATCTGGATCTGTTTTATAACTGATATAGTTCAAAGTTGTATCTTCGACGCCATATCACATTTTCATTTAGGGCCACAAAAATCTTTCTAAGAATTTTTTTTTTCAAAAATACCAAGAAGTCTTTCATCACTTTGTGGTAAGGTCCACTTTTTAGCCTCATATATCAAAACCGGTCTTATTAAGGTCTTGTATAATATATTGAGCTTTACGACACGTTTATATTTTAATTTTTTAAATGTTTCTGGAGACAGTCAACAGTTCTGTTTGTTATTGGGATGCGTCTTTTTATTTCGTCGCTTGTCGTGTTTGTTGCGTTTACTGGAGATCCAAGATATGTGAATTCTTTGACTTGTTCAAAGGTACGGTTGTTGATTTTAATTATATGTTGGATGTTTCGGGATTCTCTTTATGGTTTTGGAATTTTGCAGGCTTTACAGCACAGCTGCAAGATCGATTTTTTGCTAATAGGCCTAGATGCTTTACGTGTTAACTACATTATACCCTCCATCCCTGCAGCTTTCCCGTTTTTAGCATATTCGTGCCATCGTGAAGAGCATTTGTTTCATGGTAAATATAGTTCCTAAGTGCTCTGTTTCCTGATTAAGTTTTCTTCTAGTGTTTGGGTCTTTTTATCGGTTCTTAATTATTTAATTCTAATTCTAAGTTATTCACAAGGAGTTGAGTAGCGATTTAGTTTTCTGTAACCTTGCAAGGATTGGAAGCATTTGAAATGTGAACATATCGAAGAATGCTGACAGACAGAATAACCCATGAAGAAGTACTAAGAAGAATAGAGTACAGCAGGTAGATACTGGATTCTATCAAAATAAGTAAACTACAATATTTGGGATATACAGGGTGTCCCGAAAAGATTGGTCATAAATTATACCACACATTCTGGGGTCAAAAATAGTTCGATTGAACCTAACTTACCTTAGTACAAATGTGCTCATAAAAATAGTTACAGCCCTTTGAAGTTACAAAATGAAAATCGATTTTTTTTAATATATCGAAAACTGTTAGAGATTTTTTATTGAAAATGGACATGTATCATTCTTATAGCAGGAACATCTTAAAACAAAATTATAGTGGAATTTGTCCACACCATAAAAATTTTATGGGGGTTTTGTTCCCTTAAACCCCCCAAACTTTTGTATACGTTCCAATTAATTCATTATTGTGGTACCATTAGTTAATCACAACGTTTTTAAAACTTTTTTGGCTCCTAGTATTTTTTCGATAAGCCAGTTTTTATCGAGATGCGGCTTATTTTTTTTATATATTTACAAAAAATTTTATGGGGGTTTTGTTCTTTAAACCCCCCAAATGTTTGTGTACGTTCCAATTTAACTATTATTTCGGTACCATTAGTTAAACACAGTGTTTTTAAAACTTTTTTGTCTCTTAGTCTTTCTTTGATAAGTACCTTTTATCGAGATGTGGCTTCTTTTTCAAAATATACCTAAAAATGTAAATCATAAATAAATTTTCAGATTATTAACAGGTCTCTATAAATCGTACTTAACCATATACAAATATGTGGTGGATTCGAAAACTATTCAAAATATCTCGATAAACAGTGGCCAGATGGAAAAAGTACTAGGAGGCAAAAAAGTTTTAAAAACATTGTGTTTCACTAATGGTGCCACAATAATAATTTAATTGGAACGTACACAAAAGTTTGGGGGGGTTTAAGAGAACAAAACCCCATAAAATTTTTATCTTCTTCTTCTTTAAGTACCGTGCCCAAATTTTTAGGCGTGGGTAGCTTCCATAACAATTTGCCGATATCGTTCTCGATCTTGTGCGGCATGTAACAATTGATCTGCTGATAAGCCAGTCCATTGACGAAGGTTTCGGAGCCATGAATATTTCTTTCGACCGATTCCTCTTTTTCCGTCGATCTTTCCATTGAGTATTAACTGCAGCATCCTGTATCTGCTACCTCTCATTATATGCCCCAGATATTCAAGTTTTCTCTTTTTTATCATCTTCATTAAGTCACCTTCGCCTTGACCTACTCTGTTTAAGACTTCTCTGTTTGAAATGCGTTGAACCCAAGATATTCTGAGCATTCTACGATACGACCACATCTCAAAGGCTTCTAATTTGTTCATCATGTTAACCTTCATGATCCAGGTTTCACATCCATATAGTAATACAGGATACACATAACATTTTAGGAACTTGATTCTTAGTTGTAAATTCAGCTGAGAGTTGCTCAGAATAGATCTAAGTTTCATAAATGCTCCTCTTGCAATTTCTATACGAGTTTTAATTTCTTCATCCGGATTTAGTGTCTCGTTTATCCAACATCCTAAATATTTAAAATGGTTAACTTTTGTTATTGATTCATCACTGACAAGTAGTTGCATAGGGCCGACGTCTTGTTTACTAACCACAAGTAACTTTGTCTTTGTTGCATTTATGTTAAGTCCGTTATTGGAGCATTCTCTAGTGACTCGATCAATAAGGAATTGAAGATCTTCGATATTTTCAGCCGTGATCGCGGTGTCGTCTGCATATCTGATGTTGTTAATAGTTTCTCCCCCGATTCGAACTCCACATTGTCCTTCCAAGGCTTCACTAAAAATTATTTCTGAGTATACGTTAAACAAAGTTGGGGATAACACACAACCCTGTCTGACACCTCTTTGAATGCAAATTTTGTCTGTTTCTTTGCCGTCTACCAGAATAGAAGCTTCTTGATTCCAATATAGATGTTGTAAAAGTCTCAGATCTTTATCATCTATTCCAATCATTTCTAGATATTCAAACAACCTATCATGTTGAACTCCATCAAACGCCTTCTCAAAATCTATAAAGCAGACGTAAATTGGTTTCTGTACTTCCCATGATCGTTGAAGTAATGTTAACATTGAGAACAAAGCTTCCCTTGTTCCCAATCCTTCTCTGAAACTGAATTGTTTGTTTCCCATTGTCTCTTCACATTTCTGCTTGATTCTATTAAGAATTATCTTAATAAGTAGCTTGAGAGAGTGGCTCATGAGACTAATTAGTCTAAAGTCTTTACATGATGATGTATTAGGTTTTTTTGGGAGTGGAATAAATGTAGACTCCAACCATATCTGTGGCATCATTCCAGTCTCGTATATATGGTTATAAATGTTTGTTAACTGTGAGACATTATCGTCATCCAGAAGTTTGAGCCAGTCTGATGGTATTTGATCAGGGCCTGGAGATTTCCCATTTTTGCTCTGTTTGATGGCTTTCTCTACTTGTGCTTTTAAAATACTAGGACCAGTATTCGTATACTTTGTGGTGTTAAGTGGTGGCCTCGTATCCAGGAAGAGCTCTTTTATATAGTTAGTCCATTCTTCCTTTTTTTCATCCAAGTCGAGAATTATGTTACCTTTGGAGTTTCTCATAAAGTGAGGAGTTCTTTTTCTCTGAGTGTAGGTAATTTAAGCTTTTTATGTATATTAAACTCGTCATGTTTTCTTTGTAGTTCTTCCATTTCACGACATCTTTGTTCCATCCAGTCCTCTTTTGCTCGCTTAACCTAGTATATTATTTGTCGATATATCTCTCTATACCGAATCTCGTCTTTGTTTTTCCAATTTCTTCTTTGTTGAATAAGGTCTAGTATTTTATCGGTCATCCAATCCTTTTTCTTTATTGGGTCTTTTTCTGGTTTCAAAACTTCTTTTGCTATGGTGACCATGGCGGAATTCATGATATCTAGATTTTGACCGATATTTTCTTGTTCAGATCTTTCTAACTGTTTTTTAATCTCACGATTTATCTTATTTCCGAACTCATCTGCTATTACGGCATTTCTTAGGAGTCGAGTATTAGGTTTCTTCTGCGTTGTGGGGCTTTTATTCTTTTTAGTTTTAGTTTGAATCCAGCACAGAGCAGATTATGGTTAGTTGCTGCGTCTGCACTTGGGTATGTTTTTGCAGATGTAATACTGTTTCTAAATCTTCTGTTAATGATAATGTAGTCAATTTGATTTCTGACTATCTTTCCCTCTTGATCAGCTGGAGATTTCCAGGTATATAGTCGTCTTTTAGGTTGCTGAAACAAAGTATTTGCTATAATGCATTTATCTTCTTGGCAGAACTGTATTAGTCTTTGCCCTCTTTCGTTCCTTTCTCCAAGTCCATACTTTCCGTTTATATCTTGTGTGATTTCGGCACCAACTTTTGAGTTGATGTCTCCCATAATAATTGTAGCTTCATGTTTTTTTGTGCTCCGGAGAATTTGTTTAATTTTTATGGGGTGCACAAATTTCACTTTAATTTTTATTTAAAATGTTGCTGCCATAAGAATGCACATGTCCATTTTTGACAAAAAATCTCTAAGAGTTTTCGATATATGAATAAAAATTGATTTTCATTTTGTAATTTCAAAGGGCTGTAACTTTTTTTTATGTACACTATTGTATATAGGTAAGTGAGGTATAATCAACCTATTTTTGACCCCAGAATCTGTGGTATAATTTATGACCAATCTTTTCGGGACGCCCTGTATAGCACGTAGTGACAGATTTGGACTTCTAAAATGAATAATGCAGGGAAAGATTCAAGGGACGCGCAGCGAAGACAAATGTCTTGGCTGATAAACTTCAGAGAATTGTTTGGATTCAGCTCAACTGAACTATTTCGGGCTACAGTGTCAACAGTTAGATTAGCAATGATGATTTCCAACCTTCGTCGCGTAGATAGCACGTAAAGAAGATGTCTTGCAAGGCGTTTTATGTCCTTTGTTATTTTGTTATTTTGTTACAATGTGGCATGTCCATTTTCCAAGGTTTAGATCCACTATCCTTTCTAGCTTCATTCAGCAGTTGGAGAACTACTGCGCATTCAACCGTTTCTTGGCTAAAATAGTCTGCTGCGTATATAGTTGTATGCATATGTTCTCATTCTTCCTTTGGAGTTGCTGGACATCCCGGAAACATATTGTCGTTTACACCCTCAGGGGATAATTTTCTTATTTCTTATTAATTTAATTTTACAATTTTTCGCAGTTTTCTGGTTTTGACATTCTGTGTTACTTTCGGTATTGATAGTGTCTGTCACTCCTATATTTAATTTTATTGTTGGCGAATGCTCTATTTGATACACTCCATATTACATTATTATTTGTTGACTCATTCCGAGAGACATATCGCATTTGAAAGAATGTACATTCTTTCTGTTTTTCTTTTTGAGAATGAGTTGGTTATATGGCTTGCTTTCTTTTGCACGATTGGCTAAGATTTATTTTCTGTTATTTTCTTTTCTTAATCTTTCATCAAATCAATTTCGTTATTTCGTTGTGTTATGTTACCTAATGAACTGTTTACAAATATGAAACATATCATAATATCGTAATTTCAACGAAGACAACATACCCTTAAGGATAAAAGACAGATGATATTCACGTTTTCTAATGTCCAAGACCCTACTTTCTATGAAATGAATTGCACAATTTCTTTTTGAAAGATAGGGGTATCCTATTTTGAAAGATAGAGCTATCCTTAGAGAAGTTAATAACTTGACAATTTTCTTCCATTCTCTTCCGTCTTTGGTCTTCGCTCTCCAATTTTGAATTTTTCCGAGAAATATCTCGGATAATTTCGCGCTTATGTAATTATCAACCTCACTGAGCCATCTGTTTCTAGATCGTTCTAATTTTTAAACGCTTTTATTTAGTTCAATATAGTTTGCGTCAAATTTTTAGACGTTAATTTGACTGCCTTTTCTCCAATGCAAATAAATGAAAATTTGCAGACATATGCATTCGCGGAAACAATACACGAATATTCAATAAAAAAAAATTTTATGTTCATTAATTGTTCAAATAAAAAAACGATTTTAATGGAAAATGCTTAAATTCTCTTGTTTTTTACAACGTAAAAACTTGAAACTTTTACTAGTCTAGTAAAATAAAATTACACTACATGTAAATCAAAATGTAAATTCGTACAGGTTGAAACAAATTTTATATCAAAGTTTAAATCTCAAAATAATAATTTTTAAATAAAAAAAACACCCTGTAACTCAGTAAGTAGCCACATTTTATTTAAGAGATTTTAGTTAAATCTTAACATTTTTAGGTCTAGAATCTACAACTCAGAGATTCGACATTCTTAATAAAATTTAACCCTAAAAGGGCCCGAAATGATATAACTCCAAGAAAAAAAAAGAAGAAGAAAAGACGACAAAAAGATTTTGTTAATTAGTAAAAAATTCCCAGAAACCCATTAATCGAAACGGCATTTCACAATACTTAATCCCCGCGACGTTATTAAAAAAACAAATTATAAACAAATTTGAATAATTTTCAAATGCCATTTTAGGGGGGAGTTTAACTGAAATTTGAATTTATCAATACATTTATCGAAAACATACATAAAAATAAAAATAATGAGATCTTAAGCAGGTGAATATTTTTCTGGAAACAACCGCGTTTTTGCAATTGAAAATATAGTAACATTTAATAAACAAATTGAATATCTCAAAAAATATTAAATATTTTTGGACCAATTTTTTTTGCTTAATACTGTTAACATATCGCAACTGAGTCTATAAGAAAAGATATTTTATAGTGCTTATTTAAAACGCTAAAAATATCTTTTTGCAAATTTGTTTATAAAGATTTATATACAATTATTTAAATAAACAGGGGGTCAAATTTAATTTAGTAAGTCTTTTATGAAAGATTTTCTCTTCAACTTTGCAGAAAAAAATCCCATAGACCATTATCGATAAGTGGATTACCTCAGCAGTTAAAAAAGTATTTTTTTGCAAAAATGACCCCTTTTTAATTATTTAAACAATGATCCCCTTGTATGATTTGGATACTTTCTTGAAAATATCTTTTGTACCCACCTAAACTTTGATATAAAATTTGTTTTAACCTGTACGAATTTACATTTTGACTTTTTTTTATTTTATTAGGCTATACGGATTGTAGCTAATGATATGAACTAGGTATACATAATTTCACTTTTTACGTTAATTGTTTACGTTATGCTTCATAAATAAACAATAAAGTTTCAAATTTCTTGCCGATTCCGACTATTTTCATGTTAGTACATCATAATTTAATAAATATGACGATATATTTTAATGTTTGAAAAGTGTAAGACTAAAAAGTATAAAATAAAAAATATAAAAAAAAATTTAAGAAACGCTTTTCTTTAGTTGCGAGTGACTAGAATGAAAAACGTTATAAAAAAATCAACTAAAAAGCAAAAAATAAAAAAAAAATTGAAAAAATCTAACACATTCGTTAAAAAAAGCGTGGGGCGAAAACCGTTAATTCGATGAAGACGCGCCAGGCATTTCTTTGACAAATATGTTAGATTTTTTCAATTTTTTTTTATTTTTTGCTTTTTGGTTGATTTTTTTATAATATTTTTCATTTTAGTCACTAGTAACTAAAGAAAAGCGTTTCTTAAAAAAATTTTTTTCATTTTTTTTATTCTTAATTTATTTTGTACCTTTTTGTCATTCGTTCCGATATAAATAATTATAAAGGGAAAATTTTAGACGACAATGTTAGAAGAAATGACTTTATATGCTGCATAAATATATAAAATGTAGTCGAATAGAAGAAAGATACAAATATTTCAAAATCATTTAGAGGTTAAGTAGGTGAGATAGTGAAAATAAGGAATATACAACACAAAGACTACCAAGATAGAAAAAGACAGAAACCCTTTTTAAAACGAAATAGAGTAAAAACTGTGAAAATCCTTGGTATTAGAAGTTACTGAAACTTCAACTTGTTCGTATCAGATACTGTGTCCCCTACCCATAAGTATATCATAAATTCAGACTGAATACTAGAATATATTTTTAAATGAATACTTTATTTTAAAAGTGCAATTAAAATTTTTGGTTCCTACAACAATGTGATATATTTCTGTAGATTAGCAAGAATTTTTACAGCTTTAACCAGACGTTGTATTATCCCTATATGCATAACACGGTAAATGAGTTTTTATTTTAGATAGATATAACACCATTAACCTTTCGTTACTCTCGCCAACTTTTTGTGATCGAATACTCGCGCACGGTGCAGAAGACCGGGTCAAAAAATATGGGTCAGCAATATTTGAAAAATTTTTTTTTTTTGCAAAATTGTGTACAATTATATTATTTAATGAATATATGATCATATCATTTTGTAAATATGCGTTTGTGTCAACATTATATTACTTTAACAAAAAGTAATTTTGTTAAACATCATCTTCATACGATTCCCCGTCAGTCGATACTTCCTCAAATAATTTTAATAATCTTTGCTTCTCCTTCTCGTAATCCATATCTAAATATAAATAAACAAATATTTCAACATTAAAAATAAGAAAAAACCTTAAATTATCTGACTAATTAAAAGTTACTACTTTTAATTACCTGAGTAATTAATAGGTCTTGCCTAATAATAAAAGTACAATACTCTTTTGTTACACTGCACGTGGACTTCACACACAGTTGACTGATGACTGAAGAGGTATACGCAGCAGCAATTGAAAATATGCACTACAATCAGAGTTACAGGCAGTTATTTAGAGGCCCGGTCTCATACACCGTGTGCGAGTAACGGAGGGTTAAGCCAGCCCTTCTCAAATGCAAATATAAAAAACTACAGTACTACAGAGTAATATTATATACCTAGACATAAGTTACCAAGACATAGATAAGACAAATTTAACTCTATTATGCTATGCCTACTGGTTTCAAAACAATATGTTAAAAAGTAGAAAATATTATATTTTGGTGAAATCTGCTATAAATCAATTGCCAATATTTCTCAGAAGATCTCTGAATTTTTTAAATTTTTTGTCATTTCACAACTTAATCTGAGCAAGTATACTTTAACCGTAAAATGTAGGAAAAAAATTTATCAAAATTTTTTTTACTTTCATTAATAATCTGTATTGTGGGTTGTCGATCCACTAGGTAGATTTATGATCATATTTTCAGAAGTAGTAAGTACAAACAAGGTAAAAACAATGCAGGATATAATACACTATAAAAAATAGACTATAAAAATTGTATTTATTTATTACATTGTTTATACATAAGATAAGTTCAAATATTACGATGTAAATACATAGGTATTACTTGTTGACAAACTTTTTATTAATATGTTTTTACCGCCAAATATTTTACCGCCAATTTTATGTTGTAGATGTGATTATTTCTGAGTTTATAATAATATAACCACAAGAAAATATCATCAATAACATATCTTTTACACCTCTTCAGCTAGGCTAGCAGCTAAGTAATAATTTTTTTCTAATATACTAGACTAAGAGCCGCTATAGGTGAAATTTCTTAAGCATTTTAGGCACGATGGGACCCTATAACTTAAATAGTAGAACCTAAAAGAAAACGTTTGAACACTGTGCCGTCACTTTTCAGTGGCACATGCGTCGACAGTGGCGCATCAAACTTTCCACTTATGGACGGGATAAATAAATTAAAAGTTACCCTGCCTTACTAACAGAATTAAATTTTTTTATTTTTTTAAGTTCTACGTGATTAACATATAGGATTCAGCGTAATTTTAACCCACCACCCCCTTCCCCCTAACCCCAGCATCAAAAACTTCATTTTTCGTTTTTATTTTTTTTGGTGGGATGCAATCAATTTTAAAATTTCAAAAAATTCACACGCATAGCTGAGGCTTTTATAAAACATGTCTATTTTTTATAGACCCATAGGTAGAGTGTACATAACCTCAAAAAATTAAAAGAAATTTTTTTTTTTTCATAAAAGCGTATAACTTTTTTTGAGGAATAGCTGCAGGTCTAATTTTTTCTTAATCTTATGTGTTTTATCAAACACTATATTTTTAATCTTTTTTCGGTTTTTTTTAAGGCTCCCCACCTTCAAAAATGCGAAAAACTGTTTTTTGGGGGGTTTTGGGGGATTTTCCTTATTTTATAGACTTCATAATATATCAAATCAATTTTGTTTTTATAGGCTATATGTAACTTGAAGTAACTGAGTCCTTTAGAATATTTAAAAATCAGAAAAACACGTTCAAACCCCCCAAAACCCCCTTAAAAAACAGTTTTTTTGGATTTTTAAAGGTGGCCAGCGTTACAGAAAAATCTGAAAAAAATTATGAATATAGTGCTTGATAAAATACACAAGACTAAGAAAAAATTAGGTCTGCAGCTATCCCCAAAAAAAAGTTATATACTTTTTTCCAAAAGAAAAATTTTAAAATTTTTTTGAGGTTATGTAAACTCAACCTACAGGTCTATAAAAAATAGACGTCTTTTATAAAAGCCTTAACTATGCTTGTGAATTTTTTGAAATTTTAAAATTGATTGCATCCCATCAAAAAAAAAATAAAATCGAAAAATAAAGTTTTTGATGGTGGGGGCAGGGAGAAGGGGTGGTGGGTTAAAATTACGATGAATATTATGTCTTAATCACATAGAACTTAAAAAAATTAAAAAAATTAAATTCTGTTAATAAGGGGGGGTATTTTTTAATTTATGTATCCCGTCCATAAGTGGAAAGTTTGACGCGCCATTGTAGACGCATGTGCCACTGAAAAGTGACGGCACAGTGCTCAAACGTTTTCTTTTAGGTTCTACTATTTAAGTTATAGGGTCCCGTCGTGCCTAAAATGATTAAAAATTTCACCTATAGCGGCTCTTAGTCTATACGTTAAATAACTATAACCCTAGCAAACATATTAATTAAAATATACACATATTTTCATACGCTTAGATTGCCAGTGTTGGTTAACTTTTATTCACGTAGGTATTGAATATTTTTAAAACGTTTTTATATACTTGGCTTGGTTGTTGTCACGGTCTCCGCAAATTTTGTAATCCATTTTAAAAATAGTTCTAGGCTACCTAGGTACCTGAAATTTTCAGCATAGCTTAGAACTAGCTAACAATGCAATATTTAACTGCTATTATACAGGGTGATTGATTAGTGGGGTAAAACCGTAGATCCGTTATAGTAATGGATAGCGATAAAAGTTAATAACAAAAATTGTAGCCAACTTTAAACTTCATATTACAAAATGAGTTAGAATGTTACAGGGTGTTCGATAACATAGTGTCAGATCAAAATTATGTTTTTTTAAATGAAACACCCTATATTTTATTTTATATTCGAAATCTTCTTAACTTCTCCATTAAAAAATATAAATGTTTGGTATGTTATACAGGGTATTTACAAAGTTATAACCAATTTTATATGAAAATCGTAACAAGTTTAACTCCCTGTATACATAAAAATAAGCACAACGGCAATGGTTTATTAATGCCATATATTTTTTTATTTATAGTCAAAATTTTCATAAATGATCGATGTTGCTAATTTTCTTTATATTGACTACAAGGTGAGTCAAAACGCAAGTACATTATGTTCTCAGTAATTTTAAATGAGGGACCCTGTATTTTATATCACTATGGAAAGGTACCATTACCGTACTTTAATTTTTAATATAACATTCCCTATGTCTAAATTTATTAGTTTTCGAGATATTTTCATCTTTCACAGCAAAACGGGTCTAAATTTATCTAAATTTTAGGCAAGCCATGGCTGAGTTGTCTAAAACTGGCAATTTACGATTACTGATTATCAATCTATAATCAAAGTTGGTTACAATTTTTGTTATTAACTTTTATTGCTATCTATTGCTATAACGAATCTACGGAGCTTTACCCCACTAATCAATCACCCTGTATGGATAAATCGATTTTTTTATTTCAAACTATTTTAAAAATGTGACTAATGCAATGATATTTTAAAGTACGTTAATAAATCGATATCTACAAATTGATGGTGGGTCAGTGGCATTAGACTGCAGATCGAGAGTTCCCTAGTTCGAACTCGGCTATTGCGTATCTTTTTTTAATTTTTTTAATAAATAATTAAAAGTTGATATACTAAGAGCCGGTTGTTCGAACGCTAATCAACAATGATTACTATCAAATATTTAATTACTGTCACAACTGTCAATGTCAACTTTGGTTGGGTTGCTGAAAATATAATTGATTATAATTATGAGATCAGTTAATCAATTAACATAACAATTATTAACATAATTGATTAACTAATTTCATAATTGTAAACAATAATTATGTTTTCAGCAACCCAATCAAAGTTGACATTGACAGTCGTGAGAGTAATTAAATATTTGATAATGATCATTTTTGATTAAAGTTCGAAGAACCGGCCCTTAAAATTCATATTTTATAAGTTAATTATTATACAGGGTGTCCCAAACTAATTTAGCCAGGCTATATCTCTTAAACGAATAGAGATTTTTGAATGGGACAAAAACTGATCTATTTCATTTGTAATATATTTTAATATAGCGTAGTGGAGTGACAAAGAAGGATAAAATTAGAAATGAGTATATTAGGGGAAGTCTAGGTGTTGCACCAATTAATGCCAATATGAGAGAGCTTAGGTTAAGATGGTTTGGTCATGTTTAACGTCGAGACGTTAATCACCTAATACGAAGCATAGCTGAAGTGCAGATTCCTGGAAGGAGTAGGAGAGGAAGACCAAAGGAGACCTGGGGGAGACGATAAGGCAGGACATGTTGGTAAAGGGGATTAAAACTGATAAGACCCAAGATAGAATTATGTGGAGAAATGCAATTAGGGAAGTCGACCCCGCTTAGGGATAAGGCAAAGAGAATGATGATGATGAATATAGTAGATGATATAGTTATTAAAGATTAAAGTTGGGGGTTGTAACTAAGGGAAGAATATTTAGGGGATGATTTTTTCTACGCCATATTAAAGTGTATTATAAATGGAATATATGAGTTTTTGTCCCATTTGAAAATGTCTAATTCTTTTAAGAGATGTAGTAGATTATAATTTTAACAGTTAATACACCTACTAAAAATTCATATTTTATTCTTTCGAAACATGTTATGTCCTCTATATAACAAAACCTTGTTATTACAAAAAGCACTTTTTTATTATAGTGTAATTTTTGGAATTTTAAACATTTTATATCGTCAAATTATTTTATATTCTCTCCTATAAATAATAAAAAGGTTTTATTATAAAAAGTTCTTTTTTATAAAAGTGTAATTGTTATAGTCATTTGAGCGCGAACAGTGCGAAGAATGAAACTTATTCAAAAAGAGTTATTTTTTAAAATATATTTTATTTACAAAATATTTACAAAAACTGCCATTTATCTAACTAAACTTTAAACTTTGTTTTGTTCTTTTTCATCTTCTTCAGATGGATGTGCTTTGAGGTATTCCAGAAGTCTGACGATCGCTGGTGGGATTGGTGGAGGAGTGGGGAGAACGTCTCCTTGAGGTTGGAACCCGTCTTTGTTGGCGATGTAGGAGATCTGAACCTTGTTGCCCTCGTTGTCGGTGTATTCATAACCTCCTACAACCTCCAATTCAGATTCGTCGGGTTTTCCTCCGGCTTTAACTGTTCCTTGCTCGTGGGCAATTATGTTGTTTCCGGTTTCATAACTAAAAGAAAGAAATTGATTTAGCTCAAGTTTCTGATTTACAGATCATTTTAATCTATATATTTGGTGAGAGCTTTCCAAGATCAGCGAAAGGCGAGACATGGAGTGGGTGATCTTTATTGATCACTGGTTATTTTGTGATCATACGATTTGGATGAAAAACAATTTCCTAGCTTCAGCATCCAATTGGCTTGCATTTTTAGATGACACGGAGGTGTAACCAAAAAATGGTCCAAATAAAGTTTTTAATTTAATAATATTTTATATCTTATTCCCTACAAAATTATTGTCTACAAAACTGGACAACATCAATCCCAAATAGACTACTTCATGATAAGGAAAGAAGACATACGTGAATACAGGGACTGCAAGGTAATAGTTAGTGAGACAGTAAGCCAACAACATAAGCTGCTTGTTCTGGACATCGAAGTAAAATGCGAAACCAAACAAAAATATCGGAGAGGACCACAAAAAATCAAGTGGTGGATGCTATGTTGGATGCTATGTGTTGGAACATGAAAGGAAGCCCTAACACAATTTAGAGAAAAATGGTCAATATTATTAGAGAGACGGCTATTGAAACACTTGCTAAAACGTCAGGAAAGAAGTTTGAGGATAAAGAGACTTGGTGGTGGTAAAATGAAGTACAAGAAAAAATAAAAGAGAAGGGAAAATTATATAAAAAGTGGCAAGAAACCAGATCGGACATAGATCTTCAAAACTATATGGTCGCCAAAAAAGAAGCGAAAGTAGCAGTAGCAAAAGCTAAAGCAGAAGCGTATTCAAACCTATACGATCAACTTGATACCAGGGAAGGCGACGCAAAAATATATAAAATAGCCAAACAAAGAGCAAAGAAAGCAAGAGATTTTAATCAGATTAGATGTATCCGAGATGAAAATAATAAAATACTAATTCAGAAAAAGGATATCAAAATGAGATGGAGAAAGTATTTTGACAGTTTATTAAATGAAGAATTTGACAGGCAGCCTGTGGAGTTAACGAAGACAGTTATAGCAATGGTTACCAGAATTACAAACGAGGAAGTGGCTCAAGCGCTTCAAAAAATAAAGAAAGGAAAAGCAGTCGGACCAGATGACATTCCTGTGAAGTATAGAGAGCATTGGGAGAGACAGGAATAAGTTGGCTAGCAGGTCTATTTAATAGAATTATGGAAGTTGGGCAAATGCCAGACGAATGGAGAAGCAGTATATAAGTACCTGTCTACAAAAACAAGGGACGCATACAACAATGTACAAACTACAAGGCTATAAAACTACTTTGCCACACCATGAAAATATGGAAGAGAGTAATTGACAGAGGGATACGTACAGAAACCAAAGGGTATTTTATGCAGGGTATTTCAACAATAGATGTAATTTTCAGTGTAAGGCAACTGAGGAAAAAATACAGGAATAAAGAGACCAACGCTCATATTCTATTCATTGCTCTTGCGAAAGCATATGATAGAGTTCCCCGAGGGATTCTGTGGTGGGCACTCAATAAGAAAGGAGTCCCTGACGAATATGTAAAGATTGTAAGAAATATGTATGAGGGAGTAACGACTAGTGTTAGGACAGGTGTGGGAGAGACTGATAAATTTCAGGTGAAAGTAGGATTGCACCAAGGCTCGGTGCTTATTCCTTATTTATTCTCATTAGTTTTGGACCAGATAACAGCGAAACTACAGGGTAGCATTCCATGGTGCCTAATGTATGCTGATGATGAAGTGTTAGTAGGAAATAGTGAAAGAGACTTAGAACAAAAACTGGAACCGTGGAGACAAGCTCTGGAGAAAAAAAGGTTTAAAACTTAGTAGGACAAAAACAGAGAATTTGTAATGTTGATTTAAAGATGGAGTTACTACAAATAAAATGGTATCTTTGAATGGTGAAATGATTGTGAAAAGCAATAGTTTTAAGTACCTAGGGTCGGTATTACAGAGTAATGGAGAAATAGATGGAGATGCATGCAGTAGAATTAGGGCTGGATGAATGAAGTGGAAATAAACGAGTGGTGTGTTGTATGACAGAAAAATTCCAATGAAGCTGAAGGGAAAATTCTATAAAACAGAGATAATACTCGCTATGATGTACGGAACTGAATGTTAAGCAGTGAAAAAGACAGAGGAACAACGAATGCATGTGGGGGAAATGAGAGTGCTTTGATGGATGTGTGGAGTGACAAAGAAAGATGAAATTAGAAATGAGTATATTAGGGGAAGTCTAGGTGTTGCACCAATTAATGCCAAAATGAGAGAGCTTAGGTTAAGATGGTTTGGTCATGTTTAACGTCGAGACGTTAATCACCTAATACAAAGCATAGCTGAAGTGCAGATTCCTGGAAGGGGTACGAAAGGAAGACCAAAGAGACCTGGGAGGAGACGATAAGGCAGGACATGTTGGTAAAAGGGATTAACATTGATATGACCCAAGATAGAATTATGTGGAGAAATGCAATTAGGGAAGCCGACCCCGCTTAGGGATAAGGCAAATAGAATGATGATGATGAATATTTTATATCTTATTCAGTTGAAAACTTTGACTTGTATCTAGCAGATATCGCTATGACACCTAGACCATTTTGTTAGTTGCAATACGAGGCTAGTCATCTGGATTATTTCAGTGTGGTTTAGAGATAGCAACATACGCATTCTCTGATAAAAAATTAACGAATTTTGAAACCGTTCGGCAAGGGCCTTGTTGCGCCCTCTAAACAAATTGAAATATAAAACAGCTTTGGTTTCGTAATGCAATGAGACAAAAATGGTTATTCATTTTTATTTCTATTAGTATTACTCCTATCTGAGTATCTAGGGTTCCATTTTTGTTGGAATATTTCCACGCTGGACAAGTGGAACGTGAATTGCAAATTATAGAATTTCCTTATCTTCCTAGCTCCAGCATCCGATTGGCTTGCATTTATAAAAGCCACGGAGGTGTAACCAGAAAATCGTCCCAATAAAGTTTTTAATTTAACATTATTTTATATTTTATCAAGTTGAAAATTTTTGACTAGCAGTTTCTTTATCCTTTAGACAGCCCCCGATCTAGCAATCCTGTGTTTTTGCAACTGAAGAAGCATTTCGGAATTTAGCGCCACAATAATGAGTATAACCTCACACTTCCCAGTTGAAACAGTGTTTAAAACAGACAGCAAACTACTATGATGATAGAATACAAAATACATTAAATGGTTTAATAGGTAAATGTAGAGCTTGTAAAAGTAGACCTTGAAGAAAATTCGAAAAGGAATGGAGCTAGCCATAAATGTACATAAAACTAAACGTACCCTAAAGGTACCCTAATACAAGCCACAAAACAACTAAACTTACAAAATTTGACAACAGACGACGCAAAAATTGGAGTTGTAAACACAGCTCAAATACCTGACCGTACAGATATAGACCTGGATCCCGCGTAAGAAAGAAAAGTTGATTAATAGCAAGCTGAAAATTTGTTAATAGCTTAACGGTGTCTAGTCGGACAAACTTTGATGCACGGGAACACTGGAACAGGGGAAGTTTTAACTGTGGAGCATGATCAACGTGTCGTCCTGACAAGTTTATGATTGTGAAAAATAGCAAGTTGTTTTTAAATTTATTCGATAGCCAACGTTATGTAATATGAGAAAATGTTTGTCCGACAAAAATGTTGGGCATTTTAACGAGTCCGACACGTAGAACATGTCACATCACAGGAATTATGTTGGTGATGAATAGCAGTCTGATTTTTGTATGAGAGTTTAATGAAAGGTTAAAAAAGCAATTGGAAGTTCTGTCCGACAAAATTAATGGGAAGTTTTCGTAGTCGGACATTCTAAACAGGTAAGATATAGACAAAAATGCTGGTGATAAATAGCTTTCCGACAAAGACGAAATTTAATTAAGTAAATTATTCCTTACCAAGAATGACTATTGTCGGAAAAAAATAAGGGGTAGATTTTGTAGTCGGACAATTTAAAAAAATAATATTTGAAATTTCAATAAGGGGTGATTATTCTATGTCAAAAGTACCTGCAATCAATTACAATCGATATCTTTCGATTTATCTCAACATCATTTAGATACCTCACTGTAATACATTTATAGTAGATCAAGCAAATTATATTATGGATTGAGTGGTCTAGCTATCTTTGTCTGCCACATGCGCGGGATCGCTTGGTTAAAAGAGATAGATAGACCACCTATCGACTTTTTGCACTGTATTCCCTGTCTACCCTTATGTCTATGAATACATTTCCATTTAAGAAAAACTGTCACTTTTGACAATAATTCATAATAAATTGCAATCGTAACTTCAAATTTAAACTAATCGATTTATTTTGGCAGCAAATTATTTCTAGCCATGTGACATATTAATTACATTATTATTTCATTTGTAGAAAGTTGAGAAAAATTACGTGATACAATTTTAGTAATAATTTATTTAGGTACCCTTTTTCAATCAAGCAAAGCATTATAGCACGAAGAATGATATTCAATAGAATTTTCACAATTATCTGGCAACTGAATATCATTGAATTGATGACCAAGTATTTTACTAACTTTGTAAAATGTTCGAAAATTACTCAAAAATGTTCCGTTGAATGATTTCACTTTTGATTTGGCGACTTAAAATTTAAACTGTTTACACTCAAAAATAGACACAAAAACACTCCATAGTTAATATAAAATTTAATTTCCAACACACGTCGCAAACAGAAACTCAGAGACCATGTACTTTCAAATACTACTTTGTATAGCACAAAGTGTCACACTGACAAATGCAGCCTTCTAATACATACTTCTATTAATAAGCATAATGTGTCATATTTACGTCTATTCTTATAAGCACCAAAGTTTAAGACTCTTCACATTTTTCAATGTCGTTTACAAGGTTAATATTTGAGTATGGAAAAAAATGTATACAACGTTTTTTGTAGCAAATTTTCCGTACTTTCTGATGCGCCTAATTAGAAAACCCTAAGAGATTGCTTTCACATGTTCTTTGACATTTTTTATTGTCATTTTGAGAATATCTAGAACAAACTCCACCCAAAAAATAATTGTTTTGCAATATATACATGCACTGATACTTACCTCACTGTTTTTGGAGTGTGCATGCAAATATGTGAATATATGCATATATATGCACATGCAAATATGTGAATATAAATAATAATATACAACTAAAATAGCTTTATCAATATGTGACTAAGTCATTCTGAAAAAATGTTTTTTATTTATTTCCTTCGATTTGCCCAAACTTTTTGTCCGACATATAACTTTTTGCGTTACAAAATATAATTTGTACATAAACAAATCAAAATTAGCTTGCTATTTATCACAAACATTTTTGTCTATATCTTACATGTTTAGAATGTCCGACTAGGAAAATTTCCCATTAATTTTGTCCGACAGAACTTCCAATTGCTTTTTTAACCTTTCATTAAACTCTCATGCAAAAATCAGACTGCTATTCATCACCAACATAGTTCCTGTGATGTGACATGTTCTACGTGTCGGACTCGTTAAAATGCCCAACCTTTTTGTCGGACAAACATTTTTTCATATATTATATAACGTTGGCTATTGAATAAACTTAAAAACAACTTGCTATTTTTCACCATCATAAACTTGTCAGGACGACACGTTTACCATGTTCCACCGTTAAAACTTCCCCTGTTCCAGTGTTCCCGTGCATCAATGTTTGTCCGACTAGACACCGTTAAGCTACTAACAAATTTTCAGCTTGCTATTAATCAACTTTTTTCTCTTACGCGGGATCCAGGTCTAATACCTTAGAACGGCAGAGACGAGAAGAAAATACAGAAAAGGATAAGTTTGTTTAAAGCAACAATAAAGCTCTTTGTCACAGGTGTTTTAATCCAAATACATCTATAAGGAAGTAAAGTCCAACATACGTAAAATCATCACTTGACCAAGAGCAACATATGACGCAGAAACATATATCACGACAGAAAAAACAAACTTTAATAATAATTCTGAAGGAAATATATTTACATTGATATTGAAAATAGAACCGTTCGTTCTGCGACAAGAGTATGTGAATAATACCACCATTAATACAAAATTATCAAAAATAATCTTTTATAGCAAATTCTGCAAAAAGACAAAGATAGTGCTAGTCAGGTCACCTCATAAGAGTGGATAACAGAGAAGACCTAGTTGAATGCTTAATGAAACTATGGTAGGACCTCGGCCACTAGAAAAACCAAATAATGGGTAGAGAAACTAACTCAGGGAATTGAGAACCGATGCTAAAGAGATATTGGGGGTGGATAACGGGAGAACAGCATCCAAGAAAAGGGATGCTTCGAGGAGGATACTGGTGGTTACTAGAGTCCGACTTGGGCTGTAGCTCCATGGTAGAAAAAATATACTTGTTTATAATATTGTTAACATAATGTTTACAAACTATTATTCCCTGAAACATGATTATGAGGACAGTTTGATTTATATAATATTTAACATACTTCCAACTGTAGGATCCGTCCGCATTTACTCCTTCATTTTCGAATTTAACTATTGGAATGGGTTCCTTGTTTGGTTCTGCTGGGGCAGCTACGCAATATGCGGCAGAAATGGCTAGAACTGCTAAGATCTAAAAAGAGAAGTATTCTACTAATTAAGTACGTAAATCGAATTAACATATTTACCTTCAATGTATTTTAACAGGTAATATAGGATTACAATTTTTCATAAATAAATAATTAAAAATAGACATTATCTGTATTCGCTTTAAACGTATCCGCTCGTCCGAAAGTGTGAGTGACAGCGAGACGCAAGTCCCCATTTCTTGCCGTACTTCTCATAGAGAATTGTCTAAGAGAAAGCACGGATCATAGATGACAAAATAACACGAGTCGTGAGCTATATCGCCGCATACTGGAGTTCTACATATTTACCAAGAAATTATTTAAGAACTGGAACCAAAACATACATAATTATTCTATGTTACTGAAATTGAGATGGATGCTTGAGCTCAGACAAGAGTAGTAATATTACTTTACAAGACATATTAAAATTAAAAAATAGAAAATCTCCAGGAGAGGACCGAATATCGAACGCACTCCTAAAGTACGGAGGACAAGATCTAACTAAACAACTATTAAAACTAATACAAAAGGTAATAGAACAAAACAGAATACCACAAGAATGGAGATCAAGCATCCTAATACCTCTCATCAAAAAGGAGACAAATCAGACCCGGAGAATTACAGAGGGATTAACTTATTAAACACAACATTAAAATTAACAACCAAAGTGATAACAAACAAATTGAATGAAATTATAACATTAGCAGAAGAACAACAAGGTTTTAGGTCGGGAAAGTCATGCACTGACGCTATATTTATAATGAGGCAAGTTCAAGAGAAATCGTTGGAATACAACAAACCGGCATATTTATGTTTCGTGGAGCTTAAGAAAGCATTTGACAGGGTCACATTAAAGGACGTTATTCACTTGTTATACTCGAGAGAGGTACCTCTGGGAATAATTAAAACGATAGAAAACATCTACCCGAACAACACAATAAAAGTAAAAGTGGAAGATGAACTAACTGACCCAATTGAAGCCGGCAATGGGATAAGACAGGGGATTCCTTGATTCCTTGAGTCCTTTATTGTTCAACCTGATCATGGACGAAATAATAAAAAAAGCAAGAACTAAAAAAGGATACCAAATGGGAGAAAAACAACTTAAAGTAATCTGCTATGCGGATGATGCAATACTAATCTCTCAAACTGAAGATGATTTACAACGTATGCTGCACCAATTTAACATAATCACCAGAAAATTTAACATGTTAATTTTCTCAAAAAAGACAAAATGCATGGTTATAACAGCAGATCCAATAAGACGTAAATTGGAGCTGGAAGGTCAGATAATAGAACAAGTGATGGAGTTTAAATACCTAGGCATCACACTATCTAGCTACGGAAGACTCGAAACAGAAATGGAAGATCAAGTGAATAGAGCAAACAGAGCCGCAGATTGCCTGAATGACACAATATGGAGAAATAAAAATATCGGAAAAGAAATGAAAGGCAGAATTTACAAAACAGTTATCAGAACAATAATGACATATACGCGGCAGAAACACGACCCAACACAGAGAGGACAAAAAGATTGCTCGAAACAGCGGAGATGAAAACCCTTCGAAAAATCGATGGTAAGACTCTATGGGACAGAGTTAGAAGTACAGTTATTGACGGATATGCAAGATGGATAACATTAATAACTGGGTAAGGAATAGAAGAATAGAATGGAATGACCACATAAGCCGAATGACAACAAATAGGGTAGTCAGGACAGCGAGAGACGGTTCCCCAATAGGAAGACGATCAGTGTTAAGACGATGAAAATTATGGAATGACAACTTACTAGAGGCACATTGAAAAAACAGACAGAGTCATGTCTATACAAAAAGACGAAGAAGAAGAAGACATAGGAAAATAGAATTGAAGGAGTTAAATATGGAAAACAGAACATAATACCGATTTCATTAAAAAAATGACGTTGATAGAAAGAGCCATTTTATACTTATTTATATACCTTATATTATAAGCAATGAAAAAGAAAACGATCCTTTGACAATCTACACGTCATGCAAGACAACATTAATAATAGGGAACGTTATAATCGTAGTAGGCGATTTAAATTCAATAATTAGGAGTACCACCATACCAGGAATTATGCAGAGATTCAACGAAGGACAAACAAATGGAAACTGAGAAAAACTGATAAACATGTATGCCCATAATGAATTATTACGCATGAAAAGTAAATAATTAGACCACAATATAAATTTTAATATACATTTAACAACACCAATTTTGAGCGTTGGTGTTATCGAAGAATGCTACGAATATCATGGATAGACAAAATCAGCAATATTGAATTCCTTGATACGGTTAATAAGAGGGAAGAAATTATAAGAGGCGGAGACTTGAATATTTCGGTCATATAGCAAGGGGTCGTCGTTATAGGCTGCTGCGTTTGATTGTAGAGGGCAAAATAAATAGAATGGTTCAGTCTGAGCTCTAATCAACTATTTAGAGCTGCTGTAAGTAAAATAAGAACTGACATGTTGATATTCAATCTTCGATAGAAAGATCTTGCTTCGAAAGAAGCAGAAAAACACCAAAATCCATGTCAAAGATCGATTTTGTAATCACTACCGACCACCGAGAGGAACCAAACGAATAATAAAAGGTAAAGGATTAATATTATTAATGAGAATTAAACTAAGACACAGATGTGAGGCGGCATAAATAGAGATGATTTTTCTTTCAAGAACATTCCGCGTTTCTAAAAATTCACCGATTATATTTCTACAAAACAAACATAATTATAACGACCCACTTCCTTTACCAAGTTAACTATTGCTTATCGACTTATTAAATAACAAGTATTTGTTTAAAGTAATTACTTATTAGATGAAGGTTCACAAATACATACAAATTTAATGCTCTAAGTATGTTTATTCACGTAGGATGTAAGAGGTGAATTTCTGTATAATTTACTAGAGTTTGTTATTGACATATAAAAAATAGAAGTTTGATATCGTTATCCAAGTTAACCTTACAGCAGACAATAATATTTATAATAAACAAGAAAATTTAATTAAGGTTATCAAGGAAAAAGTAATCGGTGATAAAAACTTTGCAAACTTTTACAGAAAAAAGATGGGGTACTATTACGGACGCACAAATCAATAAATATAATTTCGACGAAAATATGACTACAATAAAAAACACAGGCCACTAAAAATAGAAAACAGGCATAACAATCACCATGGTACAGTCGGTTCGCTAAACTCAGACACAACTGGCTAGTGATTTTAGTAGGTAATTTTTTTGTTTTTGACCAATTTTACCAAAATTGACAAAATTACTAACTATTTAGTAATTATTAACTATTTAGTAATTATTTTTTTGCCAATTTTACTAAATTGGCAAAATTATTTACTAAAATCACTAGCCATTTATGTCTGAGTTTAGCGAACCGACTATAACCATTATTTCAATAAACAGTCGCACTTATTACAATAGTGTGAAAAAAGCTAATACAAAAGAATTTTCCCCTTATCAAACAATCTCATAAATAAGTCATACGCTTAAGGTGTTTCTAAAAATCTTTCATAAGAAAGATGAGATTCAATAAAGAGCTAGACACTAGAGAAGCTCTGTTTTTTCTAAATAACCTCACACAATGATGCTTAAATGTCAATTAACAGATATCGATTTGAGTCTCTTTTATCAATTTAGAAAAGCCTTTTGACAAGGTATTTTGATTTACTCAAAGCTTTTTTGGGAGCAAAAGCATAATATATATTTATGACAAATATCTAAGAATAATCGTGGATTTACATTGTAATCACTTAATCAGTAAGCAAATATTATAACAACAGAAGGTATTTTTTCAAAAGAGAAAAGAATAACTTGAGTAGTTAGACAGGGATACATGTTGACGCCACTACTCTATAACGTTGATAGTGAATATATTTGCCAAGAAGTTTATCAAGCGCAAATGAAGGAATAATTACATACCACTGTTCTATTGGCAAGAACATGGGAAGAGCTTCAACTTTGATTAGAGAATATGCAATATACAGGGTGTCCCGAAAAGAATGGTCATAAATTATACCACACATTCTGGGGTCAAAAATAGTTCGATTGAACCTAACTTACCTTAGTACAAATGTGCTCACAAAAAAAGTTACAGCCCTTCGAAGTTACAAAATGAAAATCGATTTTTTTCAATATATCGAAAACTATTAGAGATTTTTTATTGAAAATGGATATGTATAATTCTTATATCAGGAACATCTTAAAACAAAATTATAGTGAAATTTGTCCACCCCATAAAAAATTTATGGGGATTTTGTTCCCTTATACCCCCCCAAACTTTTGTGTACATTCCAATTAATTCATTATTGTGGTACCATTAGTTAAACACAACGTTTTTAAAACTTTTTTGCCTCTTAGTATTTTTTCGATAAGCCAGTTTTTATTGAGATGCGGCTTCTTTTTCAATATATTTACGTAAAAATTTTATGGGGGTTTTGTTCCTTTAAACCCCCCTAATGTTTGTGTACGTTCCAATTAAACTATTATTGTGGTACCATTAGTTAAACAGAGTGTTTTTAAAACTTTTGTCTCTTAGTCTTTTGTTCATAAGTCACCTTTTATCGAGATGTAGCTTCTTTTTCAAAATATACCTAAAAATGTAAATTATAAATAAATTTTCAGATTATTAACAGGTCTCTATAACCGTACTTAACCATATACAAATATGTAGTGGATTCGACAAATATTCAAAATATCTCGGTAAACACTGGCTTATCGAAAAAGTACTAAGAGGCAAAAAAGTTTTAAAAATAATGTGTTTAACTAATAGTGCCATAATAATAATTTAATTGGAACGTACACAAAAGTTTGGGGGGGTTTAAGGGAACAAAACCCCCATAAAATTTGTATGGGGTGCACAAATTTTACTTAATTTTTTTTTAAGATATTGCTGTCGTAAAAATGCCACATGTCAATTTTCAATAAAAAATCTCTGAGAGTTTTCGATATATGAAAAAAAATCGATTTTCATTTTGTAACTTCAAAGGGCTGTAACTTTTTTTGTGTGCACTATTGTATATAGGTAAGTGAGGTTCAATCAACCTATTTTTGACCCCAGAATCTGTGGTATAATTTATGACCAATCTTTTCGGGACACCCTGTATATTATGAATATGTACTAGAGAGTAAGAAAAAACTACGGTATAGAGATTAATACTCAGAAAACCAAATATATGATTTTTAGAAAAAATCCAACTCAATATACGAATAGGTATACCCCTCTAAACTCTAACTCTAAATACCACTCCTATTCAAACAGTAGATAATTAAAAATAACCGGTAGTTATGATAAACGGGGCAAGTGATCAAAATATCGCGATTAAAACCGTATTAAGATTATTGTAATAAAAATGAAGGAACAGTCCCTCTCTACGATTTTAAGAATATATGTGTTTAGTACCTTGTATGGCGTGGTAGCATGGACTCTCAAACAGAACAATATGAGAGGAACTCAAAATCGAACAAGAAATAAAACAATATATTTGAACGTTGTGTTTGAATCTGAATCTTTGTAGAAGAAAAACAAAATTCAAAAATACTCTGTGAAAGAACATGAAAATAGTTAAACGTATATG
Organism: Diabrotica virgifera virgifera; assembly: GCF_917563875.1. Classification (NCBI taxonomy): domain Eukaryota; kingdom Metazoa; phylum Arthropoda; class Insecta; order Coleoptera; family Chrysomelidae; genus Diabrotica; species Diabrotica virgifera. The sequence continues at coordinate 235,867,967 of NC_065449.1, forward strand.
ACGACCAAGGACAACGGAATTTATGCAAATGTATATTTTGAATAAAAAAAAATGTATTAAATTGCCTTTGACAAAGAGAACAGGTATAAAGAAAAACAACTCAAATCAGAGGTAGGAAAGATCGAGAGAACAGATCAAGAAACAACAAAAAAAAAAACTATAAAATATAAGAAAAAATCTTTTATCATTTTTGTAAGAACATTACTTCTTTATGAAGATATTTCTTAATTGAAAATTTTGATTTTTAGAATCAACATAATTTAAATTTAGCCAGAGATTTTGATATGGAATCAGACTATTTCATATGGCAGAAAAACATTTTTATAGAATCAGACAACGGAGTTGCAAATGTATATTTTGAATATCAAAAAAAAATGTACTAGATTATTTTTCTCATAAAAAAGGTGCATAAGAAATAACAAGTCAAATTACAGGTAGGAAAACACAATTAGGAATACTTTTTCAATATTTTCGTAATAAATTTACATAATTAAGAAAATAATAATCCTTGTCTAACGTTTCCATTTTTAGAATAAAAATTTAAATTTTGCAAGAGATTAATGCGAAATCAGAAAGCTTTTATCAAAAAAGTAAAAATAAATCACACAGTTAATAATCCTAGATGGAACAAATATTACATCAAAATGCTAATTTTAATAAGTTTATAAGAACGTAAATAGTATGTAAAACAGTTAACTATCCGCAATAGATGTTTTTGCGCAAAAGTACTAAAATTCAATAAATGCAAATGAAGTTTTTCACTAAAACAATCACAGTAATTCACTACACAAAACCTACCAATTTCATTTTGCCGATTTTATGAACAAATTTCAACTATAATGCTTTGATTGAGCTTGTAGGTATTTATATTTTTTAAAAAATCTTTTCCCCACTCCGGCTGGGGTCAACCCGAAAAGTAATATTGTTTATCAGATAATTATAGTCACACATGAACTTTAAAGCATCATTGCGCTGTAAACAGCTTCAAGCGATGAAGATGACACCCATAGTCTGGAGGCCAGCTTGTTCACCGTATGTACCTATATGTATATGTCACAAGTTCCTAGGAAAAGTGTAATAAATCAAAATAACAATATTTTTCATGAGAAAAACAATTTTTTTGTTCTTTTTCATTCTTGTATGTAGGCTTTAAAGACTGTTTTTTCTTCAATATTAGCCCCCTAAATTGTTTAAATTATCGCACCATTTTTTCTTGGCCTGCTAATACTTATTCGTCCATTTGGTGACTTATCTCGTGCTATTCGTACTATCGTATCCTCTGCCATTCTACTAATGTGTTCGTTCCACTTTTATTTTCGTTTTGTCACCTATCCATTTATGTCTTCTACATTGCATGATCTTCTTATGTTTCCGCTCCTCTCCCTATCCAACAGATTTTTCCCTGATATTCGTCGAAGTATTTTCATCTCTGTTCTTTTTAGTAGTCGTCTCGTTTTAGATGTGTCAGGTCCTGTTTTCGCCGTGTATGACAATATAGGTCTAATTGCTGCTTTATAGATTATTGCTTTTGTGTCTTGTCTTAGGTGTTTGTTCTTTCAGATTGTGTCATTAAGAGATCCCGCCGCTTGTTATATAACAATTTATAAGACTACACAAATCAAAGAAAATACCATTTTATAAATGCAATAAACACAATTGATTTGTTTTTTTGCTAAATTGCAAATAAAATCTGACAACTGTCAGATTTAACTAAAATGTCATGTCACTAAAATGTGTATTATCACGGACTTACCTTTTTTTCTATCATTTGTGACGCACTGAAAAATGCTCATGAAAAGAAGCATATAACTTATCCAGTGTTTGGCATTGTGGCTATTTTGCAAGGACAAGGAGTTAACTGATGATGGACTGATAAGTCCGAAAACGTTTTGAACGTAATCCTTTTGGATTTTTTAAAAAATTTAAATTTTTATTAAAATATACCAACTACACCAGGGACTGTTTTACTTCACGTTAAATTTTATTTAAAACTTTATCTAATTTGACACAGTTACATAGAACCATGAATAAATATGCGTAATTCCAAAAAAGTCGCCAAAAATAAACTGTGAAAAGTGCTTAAGTCCCACAAGAAAAACAAATGTAGGGTCTTAAGGGATAATATTGCTACTTCAATGTAGTTAACACAAAAACTATAATAATATGATCAAATTGAACTTACCTTCAATAAGTTTACACTATTTTCATAAAGATATGTTAGCTTATAATACTTTTCTTGAAGATATAACACAGCACCGCAGCAAAAGTACATCTAACCTCAATGAAAATTATAGCCTTTGGCAAGTTTCATGTGATTCACCCAACGCCATGGAGTTGGGCCGAATTCGTTTTTGTGGTTCTAGCGACATATATTGACTTTTTTTAACTGTTTTGTCTTGCTATGCATACGTACCATAAATATTAATCAGATGGCGTAAAAATCTCATTTTTGCTTACTTTGGGACTTAGGCACTTTTCATAATGAGGCCGACGATATCTCGAGTTATCATTGGACGATTAATCGTCATTGGACGTCGATAATCATATTATCGACGAATAATCATTGGACGTAAGTTTAGCAAACGTCATTTTCTTTGTTTTATTTTCAAGCAAGAAATTTTATTAGAAAGGTTTTTTATCTCTTTTAGTTTACGAGCTATATACTCCAGTTATTGTAAAACAGCCTGCGAAAAGTCCAAAATGGCCGTTTTTTGCAATTGCCTTATTTATTGTAAAAATAATTATTATGTATTTTTTAAGGCTTTAAAATAAAGATCTTTCAATACTAAACATAAAAAGAATTCGTAGTGCCCGATTGGTGAACTTGTTGTTTAGATATTATAATTTGTTTATCCCAAGAGGTCAAATGACCAAGGCTATAACTTTTTGAAAAAAAAAATCGTACAGAGTTAATTCAAGATCCACTCTCCTTCTAAAAACTTATATTTTCATATGCTGATGTAAATAAATGCGTATAAGATTTTTCAACCTATCATTTCGGGTTTAAAAATAAGGGGGCAAATTTCTTTATAAACATTTAGAACTGAAGCCGCCTCTGTACATCCTATAAGTTTTTAACTTGCAGGTTATTGTTTCTGAAGACAAAATAAAGACTGAAAACTAAATAAAAAATTTCTACGACCAACTGAAGCCGAGATAATTGTTTTTGTTTTCTTAATTCGTAGTGACTTTATTTATAACAATTAAGAAATTATTTTACAGTCATTGACTAAAAAAAGACTTATATTATCTTAAAATAAAAATTATTTTAACCGAAAATTACATTTAATTATTAAATATGATTTTTAAAATGTAATGGAGATTTATTTATTGTTGCGACTATGATTTATTGTGTCGGTTGCCCTAGCAACGGCTAGCAACTTATAATACATTGTATCACGGTTTTCGCTTTAAATTTTAAAGCACCGCTTGGATTGACACGAAATTTGGCAAATACATAGATAATATGTTAAAGAATAAAAATGATATTGGACCTTTGTGTGCTTTGTCCTGGGGGTAAGTTTCACCCCTTATGAAGGGTGAAAAAGTATATGTTCAAAATAAGTTCGGAAATGGATAAAACGTCTAATTCTAAGCATTTTTTGTTCTATAGCATTTTTTCACCAAGTTAATACCTTTCAAGTTATTTTCGAGTAAATACCTAAATTTTTTAACAACAAAAAAAATCACGTTTTTAGGCGGTTTTTGACAAATAACTCAAAAATAAGTGTTTTATTGAAAAAATGGGTTTTAACAAAAATATAGCAAATTAAAAGTTGAAAAAAAAATGATGTATGCATGAAATCTCTAGACCCAGTATAAACAAAGTTCTAGCTAATGAAAAATAGGTTCATATCCGTCAAATTTCAAAGTGAATTATTTCAACGTGAAATAATCAAAAAATCATGCACTTTTTGGAGAAAAATCATTTTTTAAAGTATTTAAAAAAAATGTATATCTGTTTTAAAAAAAACGTTTGTAGCATAAAAAGTAAGCAAGTTTCTCTGAAAATAAAGTTGATGTCTTTTTTTTTGGTTAAAAAAACTCGAAAGTCAACCCCCAATTAGCATCTTAAACCAAATTAATCATTACCGCTTCACAAGTTACTTTGCTCATGTATTATTTATATGATCTGTAAGTATCATCGGTTCAAAGGGCTTATTTAAAAAAATTGGTTTTAAAGTAAATCTGTTTTAATTTTTTATTTAAAAAAAATTTTTTTTCTTAATAACTTAAAATGTATTAAAGTGACCAAAAATCACAAACAGTAAAAAAAATAGTTTTTGCTGTTATGAATATTTTGGATTTTTGCTTTTTTTTGGACGCCAAAAATTTGTTAAGATATAGCTGTTCTAAATTTGCATACACTCGTGATTATTGACTAGTTCAAGTCCTTTTAACTACTGCCCCTTCAAAAATAAGCACTTTGAACCGATGAAACTTACAGACATAAACGACACATACACGAGTAAAACAACATTAAAGTAAAATTGATTAATTTCATTTTTGATGCTAATTAGGGGGTGACTTTCCCGAGTTCTTTGACCAAAAAAAAGAGATCAACTTTATTTTCAGCGTAACTTGCTTATTTTTGATGCTATAAACTTTTTTTTAAAACAGATATACATATTTTTCTAAACACTTTAAAAAAGTTGTAATGATTTTTCTCCAAAAAGTGCATGATTTTTCGGTTATTTCACGTTGAAATAATTCACGTTGAAATTTGACGGATATGAACCTCTTTTTTATTAGCTAGAACTTTGTTTCTACTGGGTCTAGAGATTTCACGCGTACACCATTTTTTTCAATTTTTAATTTGCCATATTTTTGTTAAAACTCTTTTTTTCAATAAAATACTTACTTTTTGAGTTATTTGTCAAAAACCGCCTAAAACCTGTTTTTTTTTGTTGTTAAAAAAACGAAACGTTAATAAATTCATTTTTTAGTAAAATTGTGGCTTATTTCCCATAGAAAATACTTAATTGAAAAATGAAGGTATTTACTCGAACATAACTCGAAAGGTATTCACTTGGTGAAAAAATTCTATAGAACAAAAGGTGCTTAGAATTAGACTTTTTATCTATTTCCGAATTTATCTTGAACATATATTTTTTCACTCCTTATGGGGTGAAACTCACCCCTAGAACAAAAGCACACAGAGGCCCAATATCATTTTTATTCTTCAACAGATTATCTATGTGTTTGCCAAATTTCATGTCAATCCAAGCGGTGCTTTAAAATTTAAAGCGAAAACCGTGATTCAATGTATTATAACTTGCTAGCCGTTGCTAAGGGCAACCGACACAATAAATCACGGTCAAAACGAAAAATAAATCTCCATTACGTTTTAAAAATCATTTTTAATAATTAAATGTAACTTTCGGTCAAAATAATTTTTATTTTAAGATAATATCAATCTTTCTTTAGTCAATGACTGTGAAATAATTTCTTAATTGTTATAAATAAAGTCACTACGATTTAAGAAAACAAAAACAATTATCTCGGCTTCAGTTGGTCATAGAATATTTTTGTTTTTTTTTGAATCTTTATTTTGACTTCAGCAACAATAATCTGCAAGCCAGAAACTCATTGAATGTACAGGGGCGGCTTCAGTTCTTAATGTTTATAACGAAATTTGCCCCCTTATTTTCAAACCCGAAATAAGAGGTTGAAAAATGTTATACGCCTTTATTTACATCAGAACATGAAAATATAAGTGTTTAGAAGGATAGTGGATCTTGGATTAACTCTATACGATTTTTTTTTCAAAAAGTTATAGCCTTGGACATTTGACCTCTTAGGATAAACAAATTATAATATATAAGCAACAGGTTCACAAATCGAGCAATACAATTTTTTTTATATCTAATATTGGAAGATCTTTATTTTAAAGCCTTAAAAAATACATAAAAGTTATTTTTACAATAAATAACGCAATTGCAAAAAAACGGTAATTTTGGACTTTTCGCAAGCTATTTTGCAATAACGTGTTAACGAAATTAAACTTGCAATAGCTCCAATTGTAGGTTTATTAATTTACTACATTTTTCTTTTTAAAACTTTGTCTCTAAAATGAATATCCCAAGCTGCAAAATTAAAAATCTTTAAAAATTGCAAATTTAACAAATAAAAATCGTCATAAATAAAAAACCGCACAAAATTTTTGGTTTCATTTTAGTATAAGTGATTCCTGGAATCGTCCTTTACAACACTTGATAGGTTTCAAAAATTCCTGAATTATATCCTGAAATCGACCTATTTTTCACCCACAGCTTGGACTAATAGCCTTCTAAACAATTAAATTGTTTATAAGAATTGTTTGATTTCCCGTATCGAAATCTACCCTCGTAATTCTTAATCAGCAGCCAACTGCTGATTAAGCATATATTATACAGTTGAAATAAGTCGTAAATATACTAAACGCAACGGTAAGTGACAGAAAGTGGGTATTATTCCGATCACGGGTTATAGTATAAAATTTGACGTTATCAAATAAATATAATGTCAAATTTAAGTTTTGCTTTAAAGTTTTGGTGCATAATTACAGCTACATTTCTTCTTCTTCTTCTTATACTTGTAAATCTGTCGATGTGTTAATTCCGACGTTGAAGTATTTATTGAGAGGTAGACTGCCAGCTATCTCTCCATCTTTTTGGTGGTCTCCCCGGTGGACGCTTGCCAACTGTTTTTTTCTAGTGCAATTCTTGGTAGTCTGTGCTCCTCCAACTCTTTTTACTTGACTGAACCATTCTCTTCGTCTTTGCCTACCCCATCTCTTACTATATCTTGCACGCCACATTGTTACCTGATGATGTTGTTTCGTATTCTATCTCTTCTTGTCTTCCCTGCTATTGCTCTTAGTGTCTTCATTTCGGCTGTTCGTAGCATGATTTTGGTTTTATTGGTGTCTTCTCTTGATTTAATGCCATAAGTCATAACAGGTCTACGCAAGTTTTATACATTCTAACTTTGCTGTCCATTCTCATATATGGGTTATTCCAGACCACATCTCTCAAACATCCGGACAAGACAGCGGTCTTGTTAATTTGTCCTCTTAGGTCTCTGGCTGGGTCATTATAACTTGATAACTCAACACCTAGATATTTGAACTAGTTTAGCTGTTCTATTCGTTTTCCCTCTACCACTAGCTTGCATCTAATTGGGCCTTTCTCAATGGTAATGCATTTTGTTTTCTGCGTGGATATGTTCATGTTGAGTCGCCGACATGCTCGATATAATCGATAAAGTTATCACAGCTACATTTGAAGTAGCTTAATAAATTCTTTTATTATCTTTGATTAATAAATAAATAAACAATTTATAAAAAAACTCGATAACATATTTTTCTTTTTATTATTTTATTCACTTTGGTGGAACATTAAACACAACCATTCTTTAAATGTGTCAACAATGAGGTTATTTGTACGTTGTCAAAATTTATCGTAAAATAAAATCAATAAACTTATCATAAAATTTCTAACTCCAATATAAAATTAGTTGTGAAAACAACTGTTTGTGTACTATAAAAAACTTCAAAATGCAAAAATTCGACAAAATAACAGCAAAAAATTCGACAAACTGACAGCCACAAAAGTCAGAAATTGTACTTAAAATATGTGAATACATCCCCAATCGTCTTTCTTTGTACCTATCTCTTTTTAATGCACTGACTCTAGATCGTTCATAAAAATAACATGTTGTTCTGAAGCTATTTTCTTGTGGCATTTTTATAATCAAGTATATTCAAATGGGAAATAAGCCACAATTTTACCTAAAAATGATTTTATTAACGTTTCGACGCCCAAGTCGGGTGTCGTTGTCAAAATACAATGAGGTGTTAATATAAATTAATTACTAAAAGTGTTAATTACCTAAAAATAAAATCATTTTTAGGTAAAATTGTGGCTTATTTCCCATTTGAATATAGTTGATTATAAAAATAACATGTCTTCTTTTTACTTAATAATAGGCGGCAGCTGGTTTGTCATTAGTTTCATGCAAAGAAGAGAATTGATGCTTGTTAAAAAATATGTGTTTTATCTCGTCAGGTATTAATGACGCATGGGTAAAGACTCGCCGACTCAACTGTAAACAAAAACTTAGGTGGACCCATCAGGATTGAAAAGACCACGGTAGCTAGGCTGGCCTCTGGACTAATGGAGATGACATCCATGTCTGGGAGTTGCGTCATGGGCGTTCTTACGGGGAAAATATCTGATTCTTCGATGCAGTTTCGAAATTTCGGTGTAATGCATGCGTGGTAGGTCCATTCAGAGTCCCCAAGGTGAAAATGATTATTGGATTAAACATTTTTGTGGTAACTACCTACTTTGGGATGAAAAATTTCATCTTTTAACAAACATGTACCGAAAAATTTTAACCAATAACGTATTAATTTAAAGTAGTTTATGATTACAGTAATATTATAACCGTAATATCTTTGTGCGTCCATATCTGGAATGATTCTTCATATATTTTGATCATTTTATATTTTCATCAAATTATACAGGGTGTAACAAAAATACAGGACATAAATTAAATCACATATTCTGGGACCAAAAATAGTTCGATTGAACCTAACTTACAGTCGGAAAAATGAAAGAATACCCATGAACGAACATATAAAACACGCTGTATTTTCCTGTCACCGTATCACAAAGAAAATTGTCCAGTGCAAGTACATGTAACAATAATTATTACATGTACTTGCGCTGGCCAATTTTTTGTGTGACACGGTGACAGGAAAATACAGCGTGTTTTATATGTTCGTTCATGGGTATTCTTTCATTTTTCCTACTGTACCTTTGTACAAATATGCACATAAAAAAAATTTACACCCCTTTGAAGTTATAAAATAAAAATCGATTTTTTCAAATACAGTAGAACGTCAATAATCCGGATTAATTGGGACCGGACCCATCCGGATTATCAAATTATCCGGATTATCGAAATTACCTCAAAAAAAGACCAGTCTACACATTAAAGTACAACAAACGTTTTAAAATTGTATGTTTTCTCTTGTACAGTAATAGAGGTGAAATTAATCAAAACATTTTTTTTATGTTTAAACACTGTATTGTAATTAATTTATAATAGGACCATGTGTACAGTAAAAATATCAGACACTATTTGGGCTTTTAAAAAAATGCGTAAAATATTTTTGAACTGCGGTAGAGGTTCGTTTTTCGCAGCGAAGTTCTTAATTTATTTTAAAAGAATCAGATATTTTTGGTAGATACAAATCCGGATTATTGACGGTCCGGATTTTTGACGTCCGGATTATCGACGTTCTACTGTATATCGAAAACTATTTGTGGTTTCTTATTGAAAACAGACATGTGGCATTCTTATCACAGGAGCATCTTAAAATAAAATTATAGTGAAATTTGTGCACACTATAAAACTTTTATGGGGGTTTTTTCCCTTTAACCCCCCAAACTTTTGTGTGCGTTCCAATTAAATTATCATGGTGGCATTATTAGTTAACAACAATATTTATAAAACTTTTTTGCCTCCTAGTACTTTTTCGAAAAGCTAGTTTTTAGAAAAGCACCACATATTTGTATTTTTTTTAATGGCGTGGACTTTATGTCATTCAGCCAGTCACAACATGAGTATTAGTGTCATGTGTAATGTGTATGTTGAGTAAGTGTCTTGTTACTTAGCAAAGTCGACGTCATTGTCTTTGCAAAGAGACGCTAATTGTATCCGAACGTCTGCGGTCCCTCCGGTGAGTACTGATCACACAAGGACATAAACTATCTTCATCCATTAATTTATAATAAATGAAAAAATTCCTGACCCTGGTGAGATTCGAACTCACCACCATTGGAACTTTTCGATCCAAATGTCACATATTTGTATTCTGTTAGAGAAAATTTATTTATAAATAATTACATTTTGAACCATATTAGAAAAGAAGCATCTCGATAAAAGGTGCCCTATCGAAAAAATACTAAGAGGCATAAAAGTTTTAAAAACACTGTGTTAACTAATGTTACCGCAATAATGGTTTAATTTGAACGTACACAAACATTTGGGGGGTTTAAAGGCACAAAACCCCCATACAATTTTTATGTAAACATATTAAAAAAGAAGCCGCATCTCGATTAAAACTGATTTATCGAAAAATTGCACAGGCAAAACAGTTATAAAACATTGTGTTTAACTAATGGTACCACAATAATAATTTAATTGCAACGTACATAAAAGTTTGGTGGGGTTTAAGAGAACAAAACCCCCATAAAATTTTTATGGGGTGCACAATCTATAATTTTTTTAAGATGTTCCTGTCATAAGAATGCCACATGTCCATTTTCATTAAAAAATCTCTAATAGTTTTCGATATATCGGAAAAAATCGATTTTCATTTTCTAACTTCAAAGGGCTGTAACTTTTTTGTGTGCATATTTGTAATAAGGTAAGTTAGGTTAAATCGAGCTATTTTTGGTCTCAGAATATGTGATTTAATTTATGAACTCTATTTTTGTTCCATGTATACATGGTGTCCGAGTGAAAACAAAATAGAGGCATTATGAGAAAACATGATAACATTGTTGAATTTTTGACTATTTCCCTTTCTCCCGCAAATTTTTATAATGGCAATGGGGGTCAAATAAAATATCGTTTGAAAGCACTTGCAATTCCCTATGCATCATTCTTTAAATTTTTAAATTCGGTCCAATATATACTTTATTTGATTTATAAAAACAAAGAAGATATTTATTTATTAAGCTCAAGCGGCCTTCTAGGCCTAGGGCTAAAATGTTGACATTTCTGATTACATTTTATTTTGGTCTTATAAATTTTATTTAATTACACTTCAGTCTTTTTATACGCTCCTTCACCACATCCCTCCATTTCCTTCTGTTCAATGCTAGTTTTTCCATCTATCAATGTTACTTTTCTTCAGGTCTTCGTAGACACTGCCCTTTCATCTTTTTCTTGGTCTGCCCTTCCTTCTCTTTTGTATCGGTCGTGAGAGTAACATTTTTGGCCCTCTTTTACTTCCCGTTCTCTCGATGTGCCCCAAATACAGTATTATATGTGTTTTGATCGTCGCCGTGATCGTTGGCTTTTTATATAGTTCTTCCAATTTTTTTTGGTTTTTCTTCTCCACTGACCTTCTATTTTCACACCTCCATATATTGCTCTTTGCATTTTTCTCTCCCATCTTTCTAAAAGGTCTGTTTCTGACTTTTTCAGCACCCATGTTTCGCATGCGTATGTTATTGTAGGTCTCATAACAGTATTATAAATTCTGATTTCTGTTTTTGTTGATACGTATTTGGATTTCATTAATGTTCGTCATGCTTCACATTTTGTGTTTATGGTCACCTGGTACGAAGAATCTCCGAATGTTAAGCTTTGGGAAGGATTAGAAGTAAAAGACAAGAGAAACATAATATGGAATGGTTAAAAAAGAGGGATTTGTTAAGGAAATTAATATTGCTTTGACTGAAGACAAATAAACGTTGATTAAGTTTTTTTCTTCTATCGTCTTCTCGTATTTTTTTAAAAGCAATTCACGCATTTTTTTTTAATTTTCATTATTATCTGTCACGATTTTTATAAATAAATCATGGCAGATGATTAAAGCTCTGCATAAATGCATTCTAATTAAGATATAAATAACAAATTGACAGACACTGAAATAATGGACATTTCAACTATGACATTATACTCAAAACATATGCCGCCAGCCATTTTATTTTAAATTTATTATTCCTAAATTAATTAGAACCCTTTGTTATTTCTTGACAGGTTGCGTTTTTTGGCTCAATTATAATAAACATTTAACTGCGCAATAATGTGCTTCAGGCGCGTTTTAGCAGCAAGAAAAAAGATACGAAATTGGCCAATTGGGTGTTTGCCCGTACTAATTTATTATTTACCTAATAACATTCTGATAATTATATATTAAACAATTCAGAGGAAATTTTTGGCAATCGTTTATACTAATTGAAATTTCGGTTATTTATTAAGGTTCTTTACAACACGTAATATAGCGTACGATCGGAGGCCAATTTTTCTATTAGCTGAGGTAACCGATTACAGCAAACTAACACAGCCGATACCAGTGGAAAGAGGCATACGTCAAGGAGACTCACTGAGCCAGCTGCTGTTTAACCTTATTATGGATAAAATTATTTATCTTCTTCTTCTTTTTTTTCTTATAATAGGCCTCTTGGCCTGTTCGTTACTGCCAGCTATCTCGCCACTTTTTAAAGGGCCTTCCTATCGGTCTCTTGTCTGTTGGCTTCGAATCCCTGGCTATACGGGCTATTTTCTCGCTGTCCATTCTCGTCACATGCTAATTCCACTCTCGTCGTCTCTGTCTTTTCAACCGTACTATATCTTGTACGTTACAGAGATCTCTTATTCTGTCGTTCGGTATTCTGTCTCTCAGTGTTTTCCCAGTTATTGACCTCAGCGTTCTCATTTCTGATGTTCTCAGTATCCTCTTGGTTTCTGCTGTGTCACATCTTGTTTCTATCGCTTACGTCATGATCGCTCTTGCACATGATTTGTATATGCGTACTTTTCCTTTCAGCTCCATAACTACATATTTCGATTCCCAGATATTGGAATCTCGAGACTTGTTCAATTAGTTCGTTGTTAATTACTAATTTGCATCTTATGGGTTCCCTTGACACTACCAGGGATTTTGTCTTGGCTGTTGATATTTTCATGTTGTAGTTCTTCGCCACTGTATTGAAAGTTTGTGCCATTCACTGTAGGTTATCCTCGTTATCGGGGATTAAGATTGCATCGTCAGCATAACACAGGATTTTTATTTGTTTTTCCACCATCTTATATCCTTTTCCAGTACCTTTAATGTTTTCTATGATTTTGTCCATGACTAAATTAAAAAGCAATGGGCTTAAGCTATCCCCTTGTCTGATTCCCGAGTTGATTTCTACTTCCGATGTTGTTCATTCTCGACTTTTATTCTGGTTGTGTTCTTCGTATTAATGTCTAATTATTCATCTTGTTGGGCTGATTTTTCTCCTTTAGTAATCTTAGCACATCTTCCAATCTTACACAATCGAAGGCCTTAGTCAGATCTATAAAGCACATAAATGGAGGTTTATTATATTCCAGTGCTTTCTCAGCAATTTGTCTGGCTATGAATATGGCGTCTATTGTGGACCTATTTTTCCGAAAACCTTGTTGATCCTTACTAATTGTGTATTCTTCATTTATTTTATTGGCAAGTATTTTTGTTAAGAGTTTAAGAGTTGTGCTCAGCAAGGTGATGGTAAGGTAGTTGCTAGGGTCTTTGCTGTTTCCTCTCTTGTGTATAGGTATTGTTATACTCGTCCTCCACTGGTCTGGTACACGCTGGCTACATATTATTTCTTGAAAGAGGATCTCTATGTTTTCGATTAAGGTTTCTCCTCCGTATTTCAGGAGTTCACTTGGTATCCCATCGGGTCCTGGTTCTTTTTTTTTTTTTTAATTTACGTATTTTATTCCTTATTTCTTCTTTTGTGATTTCTAGTTCTGTGTCTATGTTGGATTCGTCTTCATTTCCTCTTTCTTCCTCTATCTCCAGTATCTTCCTTATATAGTTCTTCTATATAGGCGGTCCATTGTTCTGCTTCTATTTTATTTAAACTTCTATATCCGTTAATGGGTTTTTTCCTATTTTTTAGTATTTTCCAAACTTTTCTTTGCGCCCAATACAAATCGTGTTCCATTTCTTTGGTAAACCGTGTCCAATGTTCCCTATTTATATTTCTTATCTTAGAATTGATGTAATTTCTTGTGTCTCTGTATTATTGGTAATTGTTTTGTGTTTTGTTAATGCAGTATTGGAGGTATGTTTTCCTCTTCTCATACGCTAAATCTCTTATTTCAGTATTGAACCAGCGCTTTGATATTTTTGTTGCATTCAGGTTAATTTTTCTGACCCCTATGGTTTCCTTTGCGATAGTTGCGAAATTATTTATAAAGTCCAAAAACCCGAGTGTAGGGTACAGAATGGGTGAAGAAATTAGCTCTAATTATCTCTCTTTATTTTGTATATTGAAGAATTTGAAACTGTTCATTAAAAGAATGAATATGATCTAGAAGGTGAAGTGCATTCATAGAATCGTCTGTTTTTTTTTTCAATTATTGAAAGCTCTCTGTTGTTCTGCTATACGTTTGTCAAAATTTCTCTCAGTCTGACCGATGTTTTTCGACAGCCACCACATGCCAGTTTGTATATATCAATCTGCAATTCCTTTTATAAATTGAATATTACTAGGGAATGAATTATTGTATGTTAAAATTGGTCGAGTTACCTGTTAGTTCTTGTAAAGCATACTAGTATATCTTGAACGTATCTCCACCAATACAAGAACGTTTGAATAGGGGGTATTTTGGAATCGTTTTTTCTAGATGGTCCATAAAAATATGTGATAACAATGAGCCTAGAAGATTGCCCATGATAGTCCTGCACTGTTGTTTATATATTTTGATTATCCAGCATGAATAAATCAGGACTTCTTTGAATTTAAATAAAAATAGAGGGTTTCGTTTTGATTCAATTCGAGTCTCTTGTGATCCCCTGCTGAACATGCTGCCCAATTAAAATGGAGCTTCGCAGGACACAATGCCCGACTGAAGGATAAAAGATGGAATCACGAAATACAACAATGGAGATCGTGGTTAGGAAGAAGAAGTAGAGGAAGGCCACAAATGAGATGGGCCGATGACATAAAGAAGTTTGGAGGACACAACTGGAAACAGGTGGCGCAAAATAGACAACACTAGATTGAATTGGGGGGGGGGCTATGTTTAAAGTTAGATTACTGAAGGCTGAAGAAGAAGAAGAAGAAGAAACCATCCCCTGACACTTGTTTCTAGGTTTACCCGTTATCAAAGAGGCATTTCAAGAAGACTGAATTGAACCAAAACGCATTAACTCGTTGAATTTAAAACGTTAAACAAAAGCGAAATTCCATAAAAATCTCATAAACAAACAAGCTATAGTGTGAAATCAACAATAGCCATTTAACGACCAAGCTGTAAAGCGTTTAATTAACCGCAAAGCTAATAAAGATTTATATAAATAGATAATTAATAAACTTTATTATAAATACCACCATTTCAGTAAGACATTAAATACAACATAAAAGAAATCATCGAAAATTATAAAACTGTTCTGAATTAATAATGAACTTGCAGGGGACAATAATTCTTAAAGTGCGTGATTCACAAAAGATCCGACAATCGAGGAGTGTTTGGGAAAGTAGCCCGATTCGGCGTATTCTTGTCAATATTTTTCAGAAGTGAACAGTTCCCAAACCGCTACACCTTCATATTGAAAGTAAAATATTACACCGGTTTGACCTTCCTTAGGTAATTCCCATAATTTCGTGTAATTTTCACACACATCCCATACTAGTAATTGCTAATATTTTGAAGAAGTGCGTACGGTATGCAGATAGGATAGAGTTGGGTCTAATCGTTCTTTCAGTTGATTCGTGTAATTGATACAGACTCCGCGGTAGAAAGTAATTTCTATAGTTGATGAATTCGACCGTTACTTGATGGAAATTCATGTTATGACAACTCTACACAACTAAATAGACTGAAAATTAGAACTCCTCTTGACTTACCATTTAGAACATAAGTGTGTTAAAGTGTTTTAAGGTTTTAAGTTACAATAAGTGACTTAGTATAGTTATTAGTAACAAACCTACTTGGAGTTGATAGTCATTGGACTAAACCTCCTCTCACATTTGTTCGTTCAACAAAAATGCTTACTTTTTATTACTTTTTAGTGTTACTTTTTTTTTGTGATGTAACAGATTAAAAACAAAACAATAACAAATACAATTTACTAAAATTACATAAATCGCCAATATAAATAAAAAAAATAATGGAATGACATAAAAACAATATATTGCAAAATCTAAATCAATTGCAAATAATCAACCTTACTAACTAATAAGTTTAATAAGTTATTCAGCTGCATATGGTACCCAAATATAGACAAAAATACTACTTGTTTATGGGGGAACTATAATTTCTTAGTTATTGATTAAAAAATTCTTCTACTGAATAATAATATGGTCTTGCAGATATATAGGCTTTTGCCATTTTACGGAACTTAAGGAAAGATTTTGCATACTTATAGAGGGAGATGGTTGTATAGTTTTCTTGCAGGATAATATATAGATTTCTTTATTAACTCAGTTGATGGCACAGGTAAATAGACATCAAAAGTAGAATTTCTGGTGGAATAGTCTTAATCTTTAAATAGGTCTTTACGTTCTTTGGTTCAGCATGAAATGCATGATTTGGTAAGACCGGGTGAAATTTGTTTTTAACAGAGCTGAATATACAAATTTTATATAACAAACAGAACAAATATAAAACATCAAATGCAAATTAGATATCCACAATATTGAAATTAATATTATAATTCATTATCGAAATCCGTTTTGATATTTCATACGATAGAAGACTAAGATACCTATGGACTACCTAGAGAAGGGAAGTTTTTGCTTCTGACTCCCTAAATATTCCAGGAGTCATTTTTTCTTTCTTGTTGACATGTCTTTGCTCCTTTCTTATTTTAGCATATCACTTCTCGTTGCACGTTTCTCTTTAACATATTCCTTATATATTTTTCCACATTTGTGATTTTTCCGTTTCTCTTTTCTTGCCACCAATTTTGCCCTTTTTATTGTTCTATGAACATTTTCCGCTCAACGTTCCTAACTCTTTCTTTTTCATTACCTTTTTTCAACCTATGCTCAAATAGTCAACAAAAATCAACCACAGTGTAGCTATAACAACCAAAAAATACTAGGACATAATCAGCCTAATAACAACTTAGTCAAGCTGGAAGAAATTATGCAAAAACTCATGGAGCAAATGGGCACAATGCTTAATTTGCTTACTACTGTCATCAATAAGATCGCTTAATGGCTTCACAACTAAAATATAAAATAGTAGTCTGAAATGCAAATGGCCTGTATCAACGAGCCAAAGAACCCAAAACATTCATACTTAATCAAAATATTGATATATTAATAATTTCCGAGACTCACTTTACAGAAAAACACTACATGCGGATTCCCAACTACAAGTTGTATTATACAAATCACCCAGACGGTAGAGCTCACGGTGGAAGCGCCATGATTATACGTGATTCTATTAAACACTCCGAAATGGAAAAATATAACAAAGACTACCTGCAAGCAACCAGCTTAACAATTGAGGAAGCACAAGGCCCAATAACAATATCAGCCTTATACTGCCCACCTAAACATGTCGTTAAAAAAGAAAATTTCCCAGAATATTTCAACACTCTAGGGAACAAATTGATTGCAGGTGGAGATTATATTTCAAAACATCCGATGTGGGGTTCTAGACTAACAACACTAAGAGGCAGAGAATTAGCTAAAGCAATGGTAGAAAATAACCTGCAACAAACTTCTACTGACGAACCAACTTATTGGCCGTCTGACTTAAACAAAATACCTGATGCCGTTGTCTTCTGCATCACAAAAGGCATCGATACCAAAAAAATGTAAAGCTGAATCATGCCTCGATTTATCATCAGACCACTCACCGTTTATAATAACAATCTTCGAAAAAATCATAAATAAAATACATCGACCAACTTTGCATAACACCAAGACTAACTGGTCCCAATTTAGAGAAAAACTAGACAGCCTGATCTCACTAAATCTGTCCTTAAAAAATGAACTCCAACTAGAATCAGCTCTGGATAAACTAACAAGAAGCATATAAATTGCTGCATGGTATGCGACTCCCAGCTACGAACCATCTCCAAACAGAAATAATGTGTCTTCCACAATTAAACAAAAAATTTTAGAAAAACGACAATTACGTAAAAATTGGCAACAGTCAAGAACGGCAGAAAATAAGAAAAAACTCAACAAAGCAACAAAGGAATTAAAGGAATTAAAGGAATTAATCAATGAAGAAGAAAACCATAGAATACGAGAATATTTAGAAAATTTAACACCGACTGAAGCTACAGATTATTCACTCTGGAAAGCCACGAAAAAACTCAAACGGCCCCAACAGCATAACCCACCAATCAAAGATGAGGCAAACACCTGGGCTAGGAACGACAAAGGAAAAGCTGATGTTTTTGGCAAGCACTTTCAAAAAGTATTCCACTGCTAGCGTCTCCAATACAAACATCTTACAGATATTTCAAAACAAGGTGCTGCGTGCCATAGTCAATGCGCCACACTTATGTATCCAACGAGGTGATTCAACACGACATCCTAGTCCTGTCGCCAGGGGGGTACAACGGCCTTCTTAATTCAGATGGACTTACCCAAGTTTTTTTTATGTATTTTGACCCGTAGAACACGAATTTTTTGGGTAACAGTTGATCCGGATGTCGATAAGACTGTTATAAACAAAGAAGTTGAGGAATTACATAACAGCGATTTCTCGCAAAACAAAACATTTTTTTGTATTTTTTGGGTCATTCTAACCAAAAAATGTTCCTACTAGTTTTTTCGTAGGATGCATAGTTTTCGAGATAAACGCGGTTGAACTTTCAAAAAATGGAAAAATTGCAATTTTTGAACCCGAATAACGTTTGAATAAAAAATAAAATAGCAATTCTGCTTACCGCCTTTAAAAGTTTAAGTCAAATTATATCTGTTTTCAATATTTGTATTGCTAAAAATTTATTTTTTGATTGTTAAAAAAAGCTATAAACACATACTGTTTCCCGTGCCTAATACATGCGTTTTAAATGCATGCTACTTAGAAATAGCCCCGCTTGACCTCCCGCTTGAACCTTTTACCTCCTCTACGTACTCGTTCGATTTTAAATGAGAAATCATTGAAACATCACTCAAGCACTAGGTGTTTATAGCTTTGTTTTAACAATAAAATAATACATTTTTGGCAATACAAATAATTAAAACCGATATAATTTGACTTGAACTTTCAAATGCGGTAAGCAGAATTGCTATTTTATTTTTTAATCAAAAGTTTTTCGGGTTCAAAAATTCCAATTTTTCGATTTTTTGAAAGTTCAACCGCGTTTATCTCGAAAACCATGCATCCTACGAAAAAATTTGTAGGAACATTTTTTGGTTAAAATGGCCCAAAAAATACAAAAAAATGTTTTGTTTTGCGAGAAATCGCTGTTATGTGATTCCTCAACTTCTTGGTTTATAACAATCTTATCGACATCCGGATCAACTGTTACCCAAAAAATTCGTGTTCTACAGGTCAAAATACATAAAAAAAACTTGGGTAAGTCCATCTGAATACAGGAGGCCGTTGTATCCCCCCTGGCGACAGGACTCTCCCCCTAGAATCCGTGAAAGAAACCATGAAACGTTTTGGTGTTAAATACTGTGAACGAGTGCTAGTGCATCCTAAGGCCGATGCCACATTATGCGTTTTGACCGGATGCTGTGAAAACGCATCCGTTTTCAACGCAACCGGACCGATCTGCCACACTATGCGTTTTCACCGGATGCGGCGAAAACGCATCCGGTCAAAACGCATAATGTGGCATCGGCCTAATGCGTTTGCCAGACAATTAAATGTGCGGGACGTCTTTGAAGTGCGTAGACTAAAACGGAAACTGCCGTCCGACTTGAACAACTGAATGTATTCATATGTATTCAGACTGATAAAATTTTAGTTTTAGAATTGTAAAGAGGCTATTCACTGGAGTAACTCTCTACATGTCTGTATTTTTTTACCATAACATAGGCTTAATGCCCAATGGGCAGATTGCTGTACTCAATGGAATTAATAAAAAAATTACCTTTTTCTGATTCTTTATTTTTGGGTCTTTGTTTTAAGTTTTTTAGATTCTCTGTTCTGGATTCTCGCTTAGCGGGTCTTAACTATCGGTTCTTTGTTCTCAATTCTCGACTCACGGTTATCAGTTATCGGTTCTCGTTCTAAAATTTTCAATTCATGTTCATCTTCTTCTTCACGTGCCATCTCCGCGACGGAGGTTGGCAATCATCATGGCTATTCTGACCACTATGGCTATTCATGTTCATAGACTTTCTATATTAGTGTCGTGTCTCCAGTTAGCTATTTATTTCGTTTTCCTCGATTTTCGTTGCTCCTTTACGATTGCTCATCCTTCTGAAATTTGAAATTAATTCAGTTGAAGAAACATAGTTTGTATTCCTTTGCCGTGCGGATCCTATTGATCAATTCATTTCCAACGGATTCTACAAGAATAAGAAACTTCAGAAATGTGTTTTTTATTTCTTTGTTAATTCAAATCGTACGGGACGTACTGGTACTGCCTTAATAGTTAAAACAAATTTCAAGGATTACAGATGGACAGAATACAGAAAATATTTTCTACAGGCAAGAAAATTTGCTGTTAATGAATTCAACAAACAAATATTAACATATTTGTCGATAAATGTTGAAATAAAAGAAATTAATATTGTACAGACCTTTTTTTACTGGGAATAAAATCAATTTTACTGTAAAATAAGTTTATTTTGACGTTTCGATTTTCACTTCGGAAATCTTTTTCAAAAAACATTTGTAATTTGTGTTTTAACAAATATTTGTCAAGAAAAAGAAGGATCACCACTCACAGGGACATGCCCCAAAGGTTATATTTTTTCTATTTTATTTTAGTAAAGATTGAACGACTTCGGTTTCTTTAAAAAAGACCAAAACCTTCTGGATGTGGCATTACAGGCACATCTTAAGAATTTTATGCGTGGATCGGGTAACTAATTGGTTACTTTATGGAGAATGAGTAAGGAAGGGCATGCCAGTTATACAATTAAAGATTCTTCTTTTTCTTCTTCTACCTTTTTTTTCCATTTTGCCTGTTTCTGTTTGATTGGATTGCTCCTTCATTTCATTATTGTCACAGCATTTTTTCCGTGGTCTGCTTACACTTCTTGGATCTGACGGCGATTTGTCTCTTGCTATCTTAACTACTCTATCGTCTGCCATACTGCTTATATGATTGTTCCATTGTCTCTTCCTATTTAGAATAAAGTCACATATTTTTTCCACCTTGCTTGCTGTTTTGATTTCGTCGCTTCTTTTTCGATCCCTCATTTTGTTTTCCGTTATTTTGTTGTGTCCAGCACCTTTTTATCTTGGATTTATTAGATTTCGTTTCAGCTGCGTAAACTTCAAAATATTAATTTTTCATTGTACTGTAGTCCCATTAACCTGATACAAAATTTTTTGATCTGATATTACCGAAAAATCGTTAAAATAAATAAATTTGATTGTTCCTTTACACCTTAATTATTTACTTTCTTCTTTCTTTCTCATAATCCTTAGTGCCCTTCAGGGCGTCGGATGTCGGGTTCCGCCTTTTATCCACTTCTTCCAATTGCTTCTATTGGTGGCCAGTTTCTTCATATCTCTCATACTGATGTGTCTCCTTTCACCTATATCTTGGATCTGGTCCATCCATGTCTTCCTCGGCCTTCCCTTTTTTCTTTTGTTTCCCATTTTGGCTTCATGTACCTTCTTTGTAAGTCTATTTTGCTCCATTCGTTGTATGTGTCCAAACCAGCTTAATTGTTTGTTTTCGATCTTCCTAATTATCGGTTCTTGTTCCAACTCTCTTCTTATATCTTCATTTCTGAATCTGTCAAACTTCGTAACTCCGGCTATTTTTCTCATGTATTTCATCTCCGTCGCGTTTATCATTGATTCATGTTTCTTTTGGACAATCCATGTTTCCGCCCCATATGTCATTATCGGATTTACTATGCTGTTATATACTCTGAGTTTAGTTTTGTTGCTTATTTCTGACTTTCCAAAAATTGTATTATTTAAAGAGTAATACACGCTAGTTGCCTTCTTCAGTTTATTACTTATTGCCAAGTCCGTTTTCCCATCATCTGTTATTATATTTCCCAGATATTCAAAAGTAGATACATGTTCTATTACTTTTTCCCTTACTATTATATTAGTATTCCTTTCTCTTTTCTCATCTTCATTTATTATCATAAGTTTTGTTTTGTTGAGGTTCATTTCCATTTTTAATTTATGTATCTCTTTTTGCCAAATATCTATCAGTTTCTGCATTTTCTCTACTGTGTCTGTGATTAGAACTATATCATCAGCGTATAGAAGGGAGTTGATCTTTATTGCATTTAAGTTTTTATATCCTACTATGTATTGAAGGTTTCTTGTTTGATCTTTGGTATTTTTGATTAAAGTATCCATGACTATTATAAACAAGAGGGGGCTTAGTCCATCTCCTTGTTTAATTCCCTTATCCCATTTAAAAGTGCCTGATCTTTCTCCATTTATTTGTACTTGGCCTTCTACTTCCATATATATAGATTTTATGACTTTTATCATCTTTTTTGGTATATTATAGCTCTCCAATATTTTCCACAATATTTCTCTGTTTATCGTATCAAATGCCGCCTTCAGATCGACGAACATGAGAAATAGTTCATTCCCTTTACGGCATTGTCTCTCTATTATATTTCTTATGATGTAGACGTTATCGTTTGTTTGACGGTTTGATCTGAATGCAGCCTGTTCGTCTTCCAATTCTTTCTCTATCACTGATCTTAGACGCTTCTCTATAATTCTCGTGTATACCTTGAAGGCGACCGATGACAAGCATATTGCTCTATAATTCTCGCATTCATTATGTTGTCCTTTTTTGTATATTGGTAGAACTATGTTCTTCTTCCAGTCATCTGGGATTTTCTCTGTACTCCATGCTTCCTTGCATATCTGTAATAGCCAGTCCTCTCCTTTTTCACCCATCCATTTTATCATTTCTGGATCTAGTTGGTCCTCTCCTGCCGCTTTTCCAAGTTTAATATTGTTTATAGCTTCTTCCAGTTCTTCCTTCCTTATACTCTCTGGTTCCTCTTCCTCCTCCAGTTCTGGTCTATTTCTTCCTGCTTCATATATTTCGACTTCTTCGTGTTTGAATTTATCTTCGTAGTATTGTTTCCATACTTCTACTATTTCTGTAGTCTCTATTTTCAATTGGTTATTTTTATCTTTGATTCCATACTGTTCCCTACCTTTTTTCCCTCTTAGACCCTTTATACGGTTCCAGAATTTTCTGTTATCTGTTTTGTAATTTGCTTCCAATTCTTTTCCGAATTCTTCCCAGCTCATATTTTTCGCTTTCCTTACTGCTATCTTTGCTCTATTACGTTTCTCCATGTATTCTACTTTGTTATTTTCATTTCTACATTGTTGATATTTTTTCCAGGCTTGCTTCTTTTCCTTTATTATTTTCTTTAGTTCTTGACTCCACCATTCTGTTCTCTTATGATATTTATTTATTGACTTTTTTCCACAAATTTTCTCTGCTGTTTTATATAGTGTGTCTTTTAGTATTTTCCATCTTTCTTCCATATCCAATTGCTCTCTTTCCAGCTCCATTCTTTGCAATTCCTCATATATTTCTTGTTTATAGTCACTTTTCTCTTTCTCTGTTTTCAGCTTCTTAATATTTATCTTAGTGTATGACTTATCGACTATATATTGCTTTTTCTTTGTAGTCATTTCGGCTACGAGTAGCTTGTGTTGAGTATTAAGTTCTGCAAATTTTTCTGTTTTTATATTTTTGATAATATTCATTTCTGCAGGAATCACGATGTAATCTATTAGACTTTTGGCATTTCTTTCCTGTGCTTCAAAAGTGTATCTGTCCTCCATATTTTGATACCAGAATGTATTTCCAATTTTTAAGTCGTTATTTACACAAAATTGTATCATCTTCTTCCCATTTCTGTTCTCAGCTTTTTCTCCATACCGCCCAAGGCTTCCAAGTCCCTTGTTGATGTCATTTCCAACTCTAGCATTCCAGTCTCCCATAATAATTATGTTCTCAGTATCTTCTCTCACTTCGTCTAAAGCTGTTTGGAGTTCGCTATAGAATTGAGACATTTTCTGTTCTTCTGTGCCCTCGACTGGTGCATATATTTGTATTATGCTAACTAACTCGTCTAGTTTTATACTTACGGTAATTATTCTAGAGTTTATTGCTTGGTATTTTACAACTCTCCCACTCAGATCATCCGTGATTATAAAACCGACTCCCTCTTTTGCTCTTTCCATTTCTTGTACACCTGAGTAGAAGAGCTTGTAACCATCGCCACATCTCATATTTCCTCTTCCCTTCTTCTTCGTTTCACTCAGGCCTAGGATGTCAATGCCGTATGTTTTCATTTCCTCTGTCAATTCGAATTCTTTACCATAAAGACTTGTGATATTCCAAGTACCTATTATTGTTGTTTCCTTTCCATTATTTTCGTTGTCCTTTTCCATTTGCGTTGTCTTTTTTACTAGTATCTTTGCAGTTTTTGGTGCCTGTGTTTTCAGTTTTTTGAGTTATATGCTCCCCCTTCTGCTGTTCTTATTGATTTTGGTATTTGCTGTATTTCGTTTCCTGGGGATCTTTCACTCGCTTTTCTCCCCTTTGTTTTTTGTTCCTCTGCTCCATTTTCAGGTTGAATTTCTCCATTGTTATCATTTTTGTAGCCCAACTGCTCCGGGGTATATATTTCTCCATCTATTTTGAGCCCGTTATAGTTTAGGAACGCTCTGTAACCTTTATCTCTAGCCAATTTCAGTTGGTGGATTAGAAATTTCCTTTTCTGTTGGTATTCTTTTGAGTAGTCTTCCGTAATGAATATTTTGCTGCCCTTGAGTCTGCGTGTTTGGCTTAGTATCTCTATTTTTTTCGACACATGTTTAAGTTCTATTTTTATAGGCCTGCTTTTATTATTTTGGTTTCCTACTCTATAGATATCTTGTATCTCCTCGTTTTCGTCTATTGAAATGTTCATTTTATTAGTTATTTCTTTGAATTTATTTTTTAGGATTGCTCTATTTTCATTTGTTGTTTCGTCTACACCATGTATCACAATGTTTTTCTTTCTTACTTCTTTTTCTAGAGCCTCGATTCTTCTTTCTTGCAATTTCATCTCCTCTTGGATTTCCAGGTTTTCCTTTTTGATCAGTTCATTTTCTAATTTTAGCTTATTGAGTTCGATTGATATAGCATCTATTTTATTTTCTACCCTAATCTCTCTCTCTTCCATTTTATTAAGTTTTTCTATTATTTCTTCCATTATTTTTTCCATGACGATGTATTTGTTTTTACCTTTCCCTACACGACCACTCACCGATAAAGGTTTATCCCAAGTCGACCCTGCGGAGGAACCGCCTTTCCTTGAGTGGTTAAATGTAGTTTGTTTAGATTTTAAATCAAGTATTTTATTTTTAAATTGATTTTTAAGTTGATTTTAGGCTTACTTTATTTATTATGGTTTAAAGAATATTTATACTATTATAATCCAATACTTTAACCATCCAACCGTCCAGAGGATCCAAAATCTATTTTTAATAATAAAAATATGGAATATTCTTACCTTGAATTGTTACGCCTATGTTTATGTTATTGTTAATTTTGAGTACCTTATTAAATTCTGTCACCACAAAATTTGTAGGAACATTTTTTGGTTAAAATGGCCCAAAAAATACAAAAAAATGTTTTGTTTTGCGAGAAATCGCTGTTATGTGATTCCTCAACTTCTTGGTTTATAACAATCTTATCGACATCCGGATCAACTGTTACCCAAAAAATTCGTGTTCTACAGGTCAAAATACATAAAAAAAACTTGGGTAAGTCCATCTGAATACAGGAGGCCGTTGTATCCCCCCTGGCGACAGGACTCTCCCCCTAGAATCCGTGAAAGAAACCATGAAACGTTTTGGTGTTAAATACTGTGAACGAGTGCTAGTGCATCCTAAGGCCGATGCCACATTATGCGTTTTGACCGGATGCTGTGAAAACGCATCCGTTTTCAACGCAACCGGACCGATCTGCCACACTATGCGTTTTCACCGGATGCGGCGAAAACGCATCCGGTCAAAACGCATAATGTGGCATCGGCCTAATGCGTTTGCCAGACAATTAAATGTGCGGGACGTCTTTGAAGTGCGTAGACTAAAACGGAAACTGCCGTCCGACTTGAACAACTGAATGTATTCATATGTATTCAGACTGATAAAATTTTAGTTTTAGAATTGTAAAGAGGCTATTCACTGGAGTAACTCTCTACATGTCTGTATTTTTTTACCATAACATAGGCTTAATGCCCAATGGGCAGATTGCTGTACTCAATGGAATTAATAAAAAAATTACCTTTTTCTGATTCTTTATTTTTGGGTCTTTGTTTTAAGTTTTTTAGATTCTCTGTTCTGGATTCT
Source organism: Diabrotica virgifera virgifera (assembly GCF_917563875.1). NCBI lineage: Eukaryota > Metazoa > Arthropoda > Insecta > Coleoptera > Chrysomelidae > Diabrotica > Diabrotica virgifera. The sequence continues at coordinate 235,894,178 of NC_065449.1, forward strand.
CGCTTAGCGGGTCTTAACTATCGGTTCTTTGTTCTCGATTCTCGACTCACGGTTATCAGTTATCGGTTCTCGTTCTAAAATTTTCGATTCATGTTCATCTTCTTCTTCACGTGCCATCTCCGCGACGGAGGTTGGCAATCATCATGGCTATTCTGACCACTATGGCTATTCATGTTCATAGACTTTCTATATTAGTCTCATGTCTCCAGTTAGCTATTTATTTCGTTTTCTTCGATTTTCGTTGCTCCTTTACGATTGCTCATCCTTCTGAAATTTGAAATCAATTCAGTTGAAGAAACATAGTTTGTATTCCTTTGCCGTGCGGATCCTATTGATCAATTCATTTCCAACGGATTCTACTCTATTCCACGATCCAATAAATAACTCATTGCACAATTTGGTGATTTAAACATCTTCAAAAAAAGACATTGTTAATAATGATTCACTAGCGGCTCTCGTAAATTTAACAAGGCGAATGAAACGGTGAATGAGAAAAGTAACCCGTGCAAGTTTTAGGTATTCGATTACATTAATAATACATGCTGTAATATTTCTCAGTATGGCTACAGACGACAGAAGAAACTAATAAATTGCGACGTCCTGGGTATGCGTGAAACAGGCTTACGCGAGCTAAACGGCTGAACCACGGAAGGTATTTATTGTGTAAGATATTTTTGGCATCCAAAATTTGTTCCTGGTACAAGAATAAGAAACTTCAGAAATGTGTTTTTTATTTCTTTGTTAATTCAAATCGTACAGGACGTACTGGTACTGCCTTAATAGTTAAAACAAATTTCAAGGATTACAGATGGACAGAATACAGAAAATATTTTCTACATGCAAGAAAATTTGCTGTTAATGAATTCAACAAACAAATATTAACATATTTGTCGATAAGTGTTGAAATCAAAGAAATTAATATTGCACAGACCTTTTTTTACTGGGAATAAAATCAATTTTTCTGTAAAATAAGTTTATTTTGACGTTTCGATTTTCACTTCGCAAATCTTTTTGAAAAAACATTTGTAATTTGTATTTTGAGAAATATTTGTCAAGAAAAAGAAGGATCACCACTCACAGGGCATGCCCCAAAGGTTATATTTTTTCTATTTTATTTTAGTAAAGATTGAACGACTTCGGTTTCTTTAAAAAAGACCAAAACCTTCTGGATGTGGCATTACAGGCACATCTTAAGAATTTTATGCGTGGATCGGGTAACTAATTGGTTACTTTATGGAGAATGAGTAAGGAAGGGCATGCCAGTTATACAATTAAAGATTCTTCTTTTTCTTCTTCAACCTTTTTCTTTTTCCATTTTGCCTGTTTCTGTTTGATTGGATTGCTCCTTCATTTCATTATTGTCACAGCATTTTTTCCGTGGTCTGCTTACACTTCTTGGATCTGACGGCGATTTGTCTCTTGCTATCTTGACTACTCTATCTTCTGCCATACTGCTTATATGATTCTTCCATTGTCTCTTCCTATTTGGAATCCAGTCGCATATATTTTACACCTTGCTTGCTGTTTTGGTTTCGTCGCTTCTTTTTCGATCCCTCATTTTGTTGTCTCCAGCATCTTTTTATTTTGAATATATTAGATTTCGTTTCATCTGCGTAAAGCTCAAAATATCCGTTTTTCATTGTACTATACTCCCCATTAACCTGATACAAAATTTTTTGATCTGATACTACCGAAAAATCGTTAAAATAAACAAATGTAATTGTTCCTTTACACCTTAATTCTTATACTTTAAACTTATATAACTTCGTCAAAAATTGTTAAAAGTTAATACTTCTAAATTCATTTTAAACCCTAAAATCATAGTTTTAAAATTAGGTTCTTTGACTTTTTTTTACGATTAGCAAGAACAAAGTTATAAGCAAAAATGTCTGATTTTTTATGTTTCAATAATAAATTTGCAATATCTGGGCTTAGAATAGAATAGAATAGAAATATGCTTTATTGTCATGAAAAATTGTACAATTTTATCGACAAAGCTTATAAAAAGTCAAGACAACAAAACAATAACAATCCAATTTACTAAAATTACATAAATCGTCAATATATTTACAATAATAACAATAATAATGAAGTTAAACAGAAGTAGTCAATTGCAAAATTTAAGTAAATTGCAAATGCATAGTCTACCTAGTAATTAATAAGTTTAAAAGTTAAGCTGCTGCATATGACACCCAAATATAGACAAAAAAAAATGATAACAAAAATACTACTTGTGCAAAGGGTACTGTAATTTCTTAGTTATTGATTAAGAAAATCTTCTACTGAATAATATGGTCTTTCAGATAGGTAGGCTTTTGTCAGTTTACGGAATTTGGGGAAAGATGCTGCAGATTTAAGTTGTAGAGGGAGATGATTGTAAAGTTTTTTTGCGGAATATAATATAGATTTCTTTACTAACTCAGAGGACGGGGTCGGCATATAGACGTCAAACGTAGAATTTCTCGTGAAGTAGTCATGATTAGGTCTTGGTGGAAAGACATGTAGATGTTTACGAATTAAGCAAACAGTTTCTAAAATATACAAAGATGGAAGGGTTAAAATTCTGTGATCTTTGAAGTAACTTCTGCAATGTGTTGTTCTTCTGAGGCCAAACAGATATCTAATTGCTCTTTTTTGTAATTTGAAAATAACATCGAATTGGGCAGCTGTACCAGAACCCCAAAAAGGAAGACCATAACGAAGATGTGACTCGAACAAAGAAAAATATGTTATTTTGGAAGATGCTAAATTGAGTTCATTCGAAACAGATCTTATAGCATAGCAAGCTGAGGATAGTTTCTTCCTTAACAAATCGATATGGTGGGACCATTTAAGGTTGCTGTCTAAAAAAATACCAAGAAATTTCACAGAATCAACGGTACTGATCTGGCTATTATTAAGAGGTAAGGGTTGAAGGACTCCTTTATAAGACAATGCTACTGTTTTATCTACGTTAAACGAGAGTAAATTAGAGTCAGACCAGGTTTTTATTGTAAGTAGATCAGAAGTTATAGTAGCATGAAGAGTTGCAATATTTGAGTTGCTCCAAGTGATACTGGTATCATCAGCAAAAAGAAAGATTTTTCCATCGATTTTTAAACTAGTGATGTCATTAATAAAGATAAGGAAAAGTAGAGGACCCAATACTGAACCTTGAGGTACCCCACATACAATGTTTTTGAGACTAGAGTCTGTATCATTTGCTCTAACCAGTTGTTTCCTATCATCCAAGTAAGATTGGAACCAATCTAAAGAAATACCTCGAATTCCGTAGAAATTTAGTTTTCTTATCAAAATGTTATGATTTACACAATCAAAAGCTTTGGCGTAGTCACAAAAAACGGTGGCAGTGTGAAGATTATTGTTCAGTGCTTGATAAACCTCATGTAGTACAGAAAAGATGGCATCAGTGGTGCATTTATTATTTAAAAAGCCGAACTGATTTTGTGATAAAATGTTGTTTTCAACTAGAAAGAACATACGTCGGGCTTTTATGAGTCTCTCAATAATTTTGGAGAGTACCGGTAGTAGTGCAATAGGTCTATAATTGCAGGTATTAGATATTTCACCACCCTTATGAAGAGGAATAATGATGGCTGTCTTCAGGCACTCTGGAAATTTACCTTTCTCAAAGGAATCATTAATTAGTGAGATGAGGACTTCTAACACATTTTCTGGGAGATTAGAAAAAATTTTTATCGATAGACCATCAGTACTACAGGAGGATTTGCTTTTGATACTATTGATTGTTTGGATCAGTTCAGATTTATCGACTGGTTTTATAAAGAATGAATTCGAGACCTTTCTTGAATTAGGGAGATAAGCAATGGGATCTTGCTGTGGCAAAATAGTTGATGTAATATTTTTACTCACATTAACAAAGTATTCATTTAGATTTTCAGGGTCTGGAAGGGAAATTGTTTTAGCAGTGTGGGTTTTATTTCGAAGATCGTTTATTATGGACCAAGTTTCTTTTGCAACACTTTTTGAGCTTCCCAAACGGTTATGGTAGTGGTCTTTTTTAGCTGATTTTATAAGTTTAAGATAGGTTGCCCTGTACTTGGTGATATATTCAGTGATAGAAACGTTGGTAGTAAATTTCCTGATATAGAGAAGAGAACGCATATTCTTGGAAGATATTCGGATACCTTTAGTAGTCCAGGGTTTGCGATGTTTTGGCTTAATTGCAATTAAAGGAAATGCTTTATTGAAGATACGGACAAGCTTATCCACAAAAGTACTGAAATTATTATCCACGTCCATAGCAGGAAAGCGCCACTCAGAGGTTAAGCATAAATTTTGGAAATTACGAAAGTTCCGGGTGGAAAAAATCCTGCCTAAACGTCGGGTTTTCAAGGAGGGTTTGCTCAAGATATTAAACTTCGTATAAACTGCTTCATGATCAGAGAGTCCAGCATTAATAATTGTAGAGTGGACATCAAGGGGTGAAAAATCTGAGACAGTATAATCAATTATGGTAGATGAAGTTTTTGTAATCCTTGTAGGAGAATCAACGTGCATTGTTAGACCATACGATTCAAATATGTTGACCAAGGATATTTGTGTAGCACTAGCAGCAGCATAATCAATGTTAAAGTCCCCGCATAAAATTTTTCTACTTTTATGGGGCAGGTCATCTAACAAATTTAGCAGATTCTGAAAAAATAGTTCCACGGAAGAGTTAGGTGATCTATAAATGCAAATAATATAAAGATTAAGATTCTTATTGTAAATTAACGAAAACTCAAAGAAGGCTTCACTTAGCAGAAAGTCATATTTTGTTACCGAAGAAAAATCATTGCTCGTAGATAGAATTAGGGTGCCTCCGTAAGCTGAGCTTGGACGATCATACCTAGCAATTGTGGTGTATTTTTCTACAAAAAAAGGCTCGTTGACTTCAAGCCAGTACTCTGTAACCGCAACTACCGGGGGAAATCCTAATTCCTCTAGGAACAAAAATAATTCATCAGTTTTGTATCTTATAGAACGAATATTAATCAGAACCATGCTAAAGTTGTTTTCACTAAAACAATTTGAGGATTCTAGTCCCTCTGGCTTCTGGTTTGATTTTTTAAAAGAAACAGAACGTAATTCTAACAAGGGTTTGTTGTTATTTGTTTATTAAATATAAGTACTTAAATCAATAAATCCAAAAATTAGGATTATCGTGTTGAAAATTCGGATTTAGTGGGTCAAAACACATAAAAATCAGCTGTAAAATTTCATAAAAATATCAATCGATTACGAAACCCCCTTTGTCTCTGCACTAAGTGCCCTTTGCTCAATTTTTTGAAAGATGTGGATAGTTTCGATACTACATTGTTTTTTCATAATGCACAAATATTTCTTACATAGCTCATACTAGGCGTGTCTAATCTTTGTGATAGTTAATTGATTAATTACAACACACTTAAATTTCTAAATGATTTGCCAAGTGTTCGTTACTGGCGGCCGTCATCAATTAATTACACAAAAAATTACGCGACATTTAAATTATAATTAATCATTTGACATGAATAATGGTGTATAGTATCTGTGAAATACACATATATTTTTGTGAGTAGATGTTAAGGCCAACAAAAAAGATGATTAATTCAATACTTATATTAATAAATAATTAGAAATATAACTTTTTACCTTTAGCATAGCTTATCGAAGACAGATCACGATATTTTCAAATACCAGCTGGAAAGATGTTTCCAAAATACAGTTTTGAAATTAAAAATTAAACCTATCTGTATGGAAAGGAGAAAATTACAATTTTTCCTCTTATTTCTATTTATCTATTTACCATATATTTGTAAACTTCTATAATTTTCATCGATTATCATTTGTTTCGAGCTTCTGTCATGTCTCGTATAATCTGTGTATATTAATATTATACACAGGTTATACAACATATTATGACAGAAGCTCGAAACAAATGACTGTGAATGAAAAGCCCTATATATCAGTAATGGTATAAAAATGTATACCATTGTTGATACATAAATGGAGTTTTTTATTATTTCTGCAGATAATCGTTTTTTTTTTCTTTTTCAGTTTCTTATAATATAACTTCCCCTTCTTCTTCCTAAAGCTTTTTTCTTTTCAAGGGTTGCTGTTCCTTACTCTTATTTGCCAGTAATTTCCGTGTATTGTGTCTTCTTCGTTTAAAGCGTTCTCTATCAAGTCCTATGCCGTACAGGTTCTATATTCTTCTTGGTTTTCTTTAAATCTGTTTCTTTCGACTTCTAACAGTTGCTTTCGTCGACCCACATAGTTCTCATTTCTGCGTCTTATAAGGCCAACCATTGCTGTTTTTGTCGTTGACTTTTTTGGCTGTGGTCATCCCAAATATTTTCTAATCACGTTGTTCCTGATGTTGTTCCTTTTAGTCTTACCCAAAATCCAGCAACATTCCCATTTTAGTCACATCTTTTTTCTTTTACTAAAACCGCTTTACTACAATTCACTGCCACACACTGCCGCAGGACTCACCACACTCTTGTATATCTTGCCTTTCAGCATTTCACCGATTTGTTCATCACAAAGTACCTAGCTTATTGGCTTTCCGGTTAAACCAAACATTCTGTATCCTGTGGGTAATTTCTGGGTCTAGTTTTCTATTTTTCGTTATGTAGAAACCACAGTATTTAAATTCTCCTAGCCCTCCTATGTTTCCCCAATAAATTCGATATCCCCAACTATTCCTCCCAACAAAATATACTTGGTTTTCGACCTGCTAACCTGAAGTTGACTATAATAAAGCATTCGACAAAGTACGACATGAACAATGCGTGTTGTCGCCAATTCTATTTAATGCCTACTCGGAAGAGATCTTGAAAAAAGCTCTTGATGGTGAAACAGCTGGAATAAAGGTGAATGGAGTTTCCATTAACAACATTAGATATGCGGATGACACTGTCATCTTAGCTGAAAATATTGGGGATCTTCAGAGGCTGGTGACCAGAATAGCAGAGTTTGGACAAGAATACGGCCTAACAATGAATGTTAAGAAGACAAAGTTTATGAAAATATCGAAAACTCAAGTAAATAACGAAAATATCTTCATAAACTGATCCAATGTCAAACGGGTCGACCAATATGCATACCTTAGAGCAATGATCAACTCCACAGGAGATTACTTACAGAAAATCAAAATCAGAATAGAAAAGACTAGAGAAAATTTTAACAAAATGAGAAAAGTGCTCTGCACAAGAGATTTGAAGTTGGAGCTAAGAGTTATTTTGGCTAGATGCTACGTTTTCCCGACTTGGTTTTATGGAATGGAAACTTGGACCTTGAATGCTGTATCAATGAAAAAACTAGAATCATTTGAGCTGTGGGTGTACAGAAGAATTCTGAAAATATCGTGGACAGAACACGTCTCAAACAAAGAGGTTTTGAGAAAGATGAATAAAGAAATGGAAATCCTAATTACCAACAAAACAAAAAAATTGGAATATCTCGGACATAGTACACGTGGAGAGATACAGCTTGCTCCAATTGATTATGCAGGGAAAGATTCAAGGAAAGAGAAGCATAGGGAGACGCAGAATATCGTGGCTGCGCAACCTGAGATAGTGGTACGGATGTACATCAAATGAAATTTCAGAGCAGCCGTCTCTAAAATACAAATAGCTATGATGATTGCCGACCTCCGCCGCGAAGATGGCACTTAAAGAAGAAGAAGAACCTGAAGTTCTCCCTCTTCGATAGCCTTAATTACTTTTCAGAAACCCATTTCCCTTTCACACATCTACATAATTCTTGTCTAGGAATTGTGCCGTACGCTTTCCCAAGATCTATTAATATTGAATGTAGCTTTCGATCCCGCTCACCATGTTTCTCTATCAACCGTCTCAAAGCAAATACGGCATTCGTCGTTGCCTTGTCCTCTTTACATTTATACAATGCCAGAGCAAATTAACATCTTCATCTCGTCAAGCTTTTCAAACCTTCACAGGTATTCAATCAGGTCCTACTTCCTGACCATTCTTCATTCTATTTAACGCCTCGACAACCTCATCCTCTCATTATCACCGATATTACATTTTTATTTGGGGTATCTCAACCTCTGCCTCTCGTCTTGTATTCTTCATTTAGAAACTTTTTGAAGTACTCATATGATCTGTGCTTTATTTCAACTTCGGATCTATTTGTACTCTTAATATGACGCACGTAAATTAGGTCCTTTGCTGACTTGTCCCTTTAACTTTGCTCTATAACCTATTTATCCCCTCTGGTGTTTTCAACTTTTCATACATTTTTGTCCTGTAACATAACTATTCTTGGTCAATGACCACGTTTCTTTGTCCTAAAAAGAGGCCTTTTACCAGATTTTTTCCTTCATTTCTTCTCCTACTCGTACATCACTCCTACTCCAAACACTTTATTTTTAGCTTCCATGCAATTGATTGGTTGCAATTTTCTTTTAATAACACTAATAGTGTTTTATTGATCTAATATCTAACACTTTTCCTAATACCTGACTTAGGTTAGATATTAGGAAAATTTCATGTTGAATAAAATTCGTCATTGCATTTGAAACAACCAATATATAGGGTGAGGCAGATAAAGGGCCTATTAGAAATATCTCGAGAACTAAAATCAACTGAATTATGAAAATTGGAATAAGAGGGTTTTGAAGCCTGATCTATTTAATGAAAATATTTTCATCGATTTGGTACTTCCGGTTATACCGGAAGTTGCTTATAACTTCGTTTTTTTAAATGGCACACCCTGTATATTTTTACATTTTTGGATTCTCCTTGATTTCTTCTTTCTTAAAATATAAGGTTTTGTAACATTATGCAGGGTAGGTTAAAAGATAATTACGTTTCCTTATTAATTTCGTAGCAATATTCACACCCTGTAGGATTGTAGTAGTTTGACATAATAAACTCTATTTATGTTCAAATGATTTTAAATATAGTCTACTTTTGTTGACAATTATTAGTGTAGCTAAATTTTTAATTTTAGTATACAGGGTGGGTCGAAACTCGGAATGAGTATTTTCTGAGTTTTCTTAAATGGAACACCCTATATTTTAGTATTGTAATGAAATGATATTCCATGGTACTTTTTTACTTCTTAAGCATTCCCAACAATCTTAACTTCGATGGTATTTTGATAGCTCAACCATTATTGGCAATTTTAAGTATAAGTCTAGATTAATATGTATTTATTTCCAAAAAATTATTTGTGATTGAATATTTTCATGGCCAACCTAATAAAATGTCACCTATTTTGTGTTGCAATTAATGTTTGACTTGAATCACCAATAACTCACGAATTAAAGCAGTTAGGTATAGGGAATGCTTAATAAATTAAAAAGTACCATAAAATACCATTTCATTACAATACTAAAATACAGGGTGTTCCATTTAAGAAAACTCAAAAAATATTCATTCCGAGTTTCGACCAACCCTGTATACTAAAATGAAAAATTTAACTATACCAATAACTCTTAACAATAGTAGACTACATTAAAAATCATTCGAACATTAATAGAGTTTATTATGTCAAACTACTACAATCCTACAGGATGTGAATATTGCTACGAAATTAATAAGAAAACGTAATTATCTTTTAACCTACCCTGTATAATATTACAAAACCTTATATTTTAAGAAAGAAGAAATCGAGGAGAATTTAAAAATGTAAAAATATATAGGGTGTCCTATTTAAAATTACGAAGTTACAATCAACTTCCGGTATAACCGGAAGTAGCAAACAGACCAAAATATTTTCATTAAATAATTTATACCTCAAAACCCTTGTATTCTAATTTTCATTATTCTCTTAGCTTTAGTTCTCGAGATATTTCTAATAGGCCCTTTATCTGCCTCACCCTGTATAATTTCATTAAATGATCATCAATTTATCCAATTAAATTCGATCTTCTGCAAGGAAGACATAATAAAATTACACATTATACATTATAAAACATACACACTAGTTGTACCCATGTCCTCACAAAATGCTGATGGAAAAGCGACAATAGCGTCAGATTTTGTACACATTTCTCTACACAGAAAGAAATGGTTTGTTGCATTTAAAATTCATATTTTTAAGTTCTTCTTCTTCTTTTCTTCTTCTTCTTTAGCCTGTTTGCATCCAATCCTGGTTAAAAGCCTCCCCATAAGTTGTCTGCTCTTTTCTATCTTGTGCTGTTGGTGCCATTTTTTTTATTAAGTGACCTCAATCAATTAACAAAATAAATTTGACAGGTATTTAAAATCTACACACAATTTCACACATGTTCATAGAAAATATTTTGAGCAGTAATAAATAATATCAGCAGTAACTTTACAAGTAGATAACGAATTTTTTGTTTTATCAAAATGTAGGTGTGTTTTGATTAATCTTAAAAATTTAAATAGTATTCTGATCTGCGTTTTATAATCTTGGCATGCATAAAGCGGTAAAAAAAACATATCCACATATTTCATTTATCTAGTAATTATTTCGAATCCTGAAAAAGAGTTACTAAATGTTATACAATGTGTGTATATTTATATATAATTTTCGTGTCATCACAGATTAATCTTCTAGCCGTTAATAACATATATTATGTAACACCACAATTAGCAAAAAATACTAAATTCTTAATATTAGTTTTTTTTACAACAAACAAACAACAAAAAACTCAGATAATCAATAACTATTGATGAAGATTTACCTTGACTACCAAAAGCATTCTTCGTATCAATTAGATATGGCAATTTGTTTAATTTCAAAGGTTACTTCTATATATAAACAATTTGTAGATTCACACCTCGTCATATTTCGAAATGCAAACAATCAGAACATAGTAACTACATATATGACACAATTGTTAATCTTCTTTATGTAGGTGAATAAGAAGATTGACGGGACCCAGAATTACCTAAAGATTTAATTGTTGTTTATTGCTAAAGTTTGGGCAGCAACGAAAAAAGTTAATCAGTATGACGTTTGCATAGGTGTTTTTTTTTTGTAAATAATAGACATGGCATAAATAGAAAGAAATTTTAATTTGAAAACAAGAAAATTATACAAAGTTGATGATAGAAAATGCAAAAAATTCAAAAATTAAAATGGTTTTATTAAAATTGTAATAAAAAATCAAATGAATAACGAAATACGGTTAAAGAAGGATTTGACTCTAGATTATAATCATCCTTTTAATGAACAGTTTCAAATTCATTATATTCAAAATAAAGGACTCTATTCTTCTTGTAGTGCTTATGTGTTTCGGATGTTGGCGACCATCATTGCGATCTCTAACTTGCATACTGTTGTTCTGAAAGATTTGTGGTTGTTGGTCACGTTTTCATTTTTTTTACATGTAAGATTAGTTGTAGCAGTCCATATATCTCGCTGGACTCCATGATGTATTTTGATGAAATATGAACACCGAGGTATGAACCATATATCTCGCTGGTCCATATATTTCGCTGGACTCCATGATGTATTTTGATGAAATATGAACACCGAGGTATGAACCATATATCTCGCTGGTCCATATATTTCGCTGGACTCCATGATGTATTTTGATGAAATATGAACACCTTTTTCTTTTTGCATTCTCAACAAAATACCCTGATTATTAACGTGGTCAGTATAAGATATCTTCAGGATTCAACGGTAAAACCATATTTCGAAAGCCTCAATTTTATTGCAAGTAGTGTCTGTGATAGTCCACGACTCAACTCCGTACAATTCAATCATTCTCTTTGCCGTATCCCTATGCGGGTTCGGCTTTCCTAATTAATTTCTCCACACAATTCTATCTTGGGTCATATCAATATTAATCCCCTTTACCAACATGTCCTGCCTCATCGTCTCCCCCAGGTCTTCTTTGGTCTTCCTCTTCTACTCCTTCCAGAAATCTGCACTTCCAGCTATTCTTCGTATTGGGTGATTAACGTCTCGACGTTGAATATGACCAAACCATCTTAACCTATAACCTAATATACTCATTTCTAATTTCATCCTCCTTTGTCACTCCACTCATCCGTCTGAGCATTCTTATTTCCGCCACATGCATTCGTTGTTCCTCTTTCTTTTTCACTGATCAACATTCAGTTCCGTACTTCATAGCCGGTCTTATGGCTGTTTTATAGAATTTTCCCTTCAGCTTCATTGGAATTTTTCTGTCACACAACACACCACTCGCTTCTTTCCACTTCATCCATCCACCCTTAATTCTGCTGCATGCATCTCCATCTATTTCTCCATTACTCTGTAATACCGATCCTAGGTACTAAAAACTATCGATTTTCACAATCATTTCACCATCCAAAAATACCATTTTATTTGTAGTAACTCCATCTTTTAATGAACATTCCAAATACTCTGTTTTGGTCCTACTAAGTTTTAAACCATTTTCCTCCAGAGCTTGTCTCCACTGTTCCAGTTTTACAGTCCATCCAACAGCATACATTAGGCACCATGGAATGCTACCTTGTAGTTTCGCTGTTATCTGGTCCAAAACTAATGAGAATAAATAAGGACTAAGCACCGAGCCTTGGTGCAATCCATATTTCACCTGAAATTTATCAGTCTCTCCCACACCTGTCCTAACACTAGTCGTTACTCGCTCATACATATCTCTCACAATCTTTACATATTCGCCAGGGACTCCTTTCTTATTGAGTGCCCACCACAGAATCTCTCGATTTAAAACAGTATATGAAAGATATAGCATCATAATAATCTGATTTTTATGAATATTGATAAATCATCTTTCTTAAATATCATTTTAGCTTTTTTTAGCAAATATTTAAATAGTTACCCTTTTTTTTGAGATGAAGATCTTGCTTTCCCTATTCTTCATTTGATTTCTAGAGAAAGCCCTCAAGCTATCTTTATTAGATTCTATGGAAATCGATAGATTAAAACATACAGATATTATTTTGAGTAACCAACTTAGTACTCTGCACTCCTCAACTTATTCAGTTTGAGACTTTAAAGTGTCATAGTAAAATACATCACTTCAGAAAGTCACTCTGTCGAAACGACTGTAGTGACATTAACTCACAATCAATTTTGTGGAAGTAACACAAGTTTTTGGTGTTTTATTATTAGATTTAACTCTGCACTAGTGCAGCCGATTTTTGTTACGGAATTCGTACGTGGGGTCTAATAGACCTCAAATTTCCAATTTTACATTATAATATGTGTTTTTTGAAGTGTTAAGATAGTATATTAGATTTCGAAATTATAAAAAAGTTATGTAAAACATTCTTTACATAAATATGTAAGTAAAACTTAAATTTCTAACAAGATAAATCAAAAATAAACGTATCGTCGAATAAAAATTACTCGTTTTGTTACAATCAGTAGATAGCAGTAAAATATAAAATGGAAAATGTCAATTCTTATTATTATAAAAAGTATTCCATAATATATTTACAGGTTAGAGACAAACGCCATTTTTACATATTTTACAAAATATTTAAATTTCCAGTAGTTACCGGAAATCAAAATATATGTACCTGCCACATTTAAAATGAAAAAAAAAATAAGTGTCCCCGTCTACTATTTCTGGACCTTTTCTACACTACATAGACGCATCTACTATACATAGGTACAAGAAAATATATTCTTTGGTATTAAATAAATGTTTATTTGTTATTTTAGTATTCATTTTCTATTAAATTTAAACGATTTTTCGTAGTTCATTATTTAGAAAACTTTGTGAATTTTCCACAAAGTATTTCAGTTCAAGGCTCGTGAGGAGGTAGAAATTCTCTCATTACTTTTCATGTTGTCATTCTAGGATTTACAATGCTAAAGAAATGTCTGTTTCTGCTATGATTAAAAAATGTTTCTGTCATAGAGTAAAAAGCAAACTATAACAATAATGAAAATATTACAGTCGCCATCTGGTCAGCTGTAAACAAAATCAGGGTAGCCTTGATGATTTCCAATCTCCGATAGGAGTGGCACAAGAAGAAGAAGACAGTCGCCATCTGTTATTTCCAAGATGTGTTACAGTGTTCTAAAGAAAAAGATTTCGTTTTATTAAAAGGCAAAACTAAATGTACTGCGTTTCATGGAACATAATACACGAAAAATGGGTTGGTTAAAAGTTACATAGCGGGTAAAAATAAGTGCTAAGGGAGTTACTCAACTATTTAACCCTCTATCCGTTTTTTAAATGATTAATAATTTTTAATGATTTTAAAACGATAATTTGGATGACGACAGAAAAATTAATTTAGATATAATATGTCAATGTTTTTATTTTAATATTTTATTAGGTATATTTATGACTACCTACAGTTGAGTAAGGGTAGGCCGTCTCTGTTTCTAAGAGATACAACGGTTTAGATATATAAAATTAGATTATGTGTAAAAAGTAAAGGGGAAGACCAAAGGAATGATTTTTATAGTTGAAACAAAAACAAAAATATAGCTTAACAAAAACTAAATGAAAATAAGAAAGTAAAATAATTTACAAAATAAAAATATGAAAAATAGTTAACTATCTAATAGGGAGGTCATAGAATAGTTTTTTTCTGGTATAATTTGACATTACAATTCATGCAGCTGGCACTTTTTTCTTCCGATTTTGTCAAGCATACTTTCATCATGATCCATACAACACAGCGACTTTTGACTTGTCCTAGAGACATTAGATTGAGCTCTTTACTCTAAATCTCTGTAAATCTCTAGATTTACAGAGACGATAAATTGTACGATGTAGAAGATAGGCATTGGTCACTGCTATGTCCATCTGGTGATAAAATATCCTTAACATGGGGTTTCGAGTCGTGAGTCTAATTTAGTATCTGCTCTTTAGATGACCTATAATATCAAAATGACCCATATGACTGTTGCATTATTTTTAAGTAGCTTTGGTTTCGTGTTGCAACGAAATTGAAAATGGTTATTAGATTGAAACCTTCGTCTTTTGCTAGCAGTTGCCGTTAGGGCATCTATGCCATTTCGTTCATTGCAATTCGTAACCGCACGCCGGGGTTTGTCCTGGTTGGGTCAGAGAGAGCAGCATATGTGCCTCCTGATGAGAGACTAATAAGTTTCGAAACCAGTAAAGGTGCTTGCAGCACTCTCTAATTGAACTAGAATATGATGCGGCTGTAGTTTCGTGTTGCAACGAAATTAGAAATGGTTATTTATTTTTTAATTGTAATTAGTTCAATAGCTTATGCCAGCTCCATATATTCCACAATATATACCCTTTCTTCTTTGGACAGTTTTCAGAAAGAAAATGAAAATTTAAGATATTTAGTCGCAAAGCTCACAACAAAGCTTTTCTACAGATGGATAAACAAAACATTGAGACAGTTACTCACTTTAAATATCTCAGATGCTACATGACCGACCAACTAGACAGAAGACCTTTGTGGTTACAGCTGAAATCGTTTTTGGGTAACCACAACTTAAACCTTTTATTACTCAAAAGAGTGATTAAATGGTATGTTTGGTCAATGTTGTTACATGTCATCGACAACTGGACTCTAAAGGCTGATACCATCAATCATCTAGAGGCGTCTTAGATGTACATTTATAGAATAATGCTCTGAATACCCTGGGAGCGATGAAGACTAACGAACCTGAAGGAAGCATATATTATCAATATCTAGGGACATTCGATGTTGGATAGGAATATGCAAAACCGCCAATACCTAACAACTATTTCGATTAGCCGAAGATCGTGAACAGCTCGCCAGTGTTAGGGGGACCTAATAAGTCACCGAATGAAGAACAAAAAGGAAAAATACAGTTTTGCCTTACGTCCCGTTTAATTTTGATGTTTACTGATTTTGTATTCCCGTTTATCTATTTCAGTTGGATTTAAGATTATGAGTTGACAGTACCCTATCAAACGCTTTTTTATAATCTATAGAGGATGCTTACACATCTTTCTTCACATCCATACAGCGCTGTATTAGTACGTTTAAATTGAATAGAGCCTCCCCCCATAAGAAAACGGAACTTATACCTTGATCCAATTAGTTTATACATAGTCGGGTTATGTATAACTTTTATAATTAGTTTAAGTGTGTGACTTATTAAACTTTATATCTCTAGTTTCATCTCTCTTGTCGTTTCCCCACTACTGAAGATCGTGATTTCTTCCAATATTCCTAACAATGTTTCTCCATTGGTCTTTATCTTTGGCTGCTCTAAGAGCTTCGCAGAATGAGTTTGCAGCTGAATTCTTTATTTGGTCGGACCATCTAGTTGGTGATAGTCCTCTTGATCTTCTCCCTGGAACGTTTCCAGAAACAATTAATCTCTCCAAATTGTCAACACCTCTGCGAACCACGTGACCAAAGAATTGCAGTGTTCGTTGCAGACATATTGTGGAAGGCCTTTTTTTTCAGCCTAGTTCCATAAACGCCATTAAATAGTTTAATAAACATACAAATATTACGCTCATTAAGCAACTTTAGTAATTCGATGGGCATCTCTTTTGAACTCGTTATTTTCTCGTTTTTCATATCTGTTAGTGCAACAATCATATTAAATAAGTCGTGTCATTCCAACTGTGCTATATGCAAATGATTGTTTTGTTAACATGACCTTTAACCAATACAGAAAAGGAAAAAATTAACATATTGGGAAAAATTTAAGAAGAATTCTAGGAGGAACTAACGAAACTCTACATAGGAAGAACTAACACTGAATAGTGTTACACTGAATTTAGTGCAATAGCCTAAATAGCCAAAGCAACTGGGCTAAGATGGCTTGTCAAGTAAGAAAAAATAATTAAAGAAAGATTACAAAAAATGGTAGCCAAGATAATTGGACAGTCTCAGATGGCTTCAAAATGAATGGATGGAAAAAGTTCTCATCTTTAATCCAAGAAGGACCAAGGATGTTTAAAAAGTATCCACAACATTGCATTACATCCGATTTTCCAAATACCTTCGTTCCTGAAAATCTCAAATAATTAGTAGTTGTCGGCGTACTACTGCCCTATTAGATGGCATAATTAGCATTTCTATAGTTT
This sequence comes from Diabrotica virgifera virgifera, assembly GCF_917563875.1. Classification (NCBI taxonomy): domain Eukaryota; kingdom Metazoa; phylum Arthropoda; class Insecta; order Coleoptera; family Chrysomelidae; genus Diabrotica; species Diabrotica virgifera. The sequence goes on from NC_065449.1 coordinate 235,911,132, forward strand.
AATTCATTTCCTCATGCTTTTATAAAAACTTGACAGTGCACTATAAATAATCCCCTTGAATGCCTTCAACACCATCCCAAAATGGAAAGGGACGATATCATTCATGTGTCAAATTAGCAAAATCTAAAAGAAAAAAGGCCAATCAGTGGGCAAAAACAACCATAGTTTGTTCAAAATGCAAGTATGTATGCGGTAAGCACAGGAAGAAGTCAAAAATGTTTATGTATCCTACGATGATGCCAATTCCACTGAAGCCGAAGTCTCCGGGTAAATTATAAATTCGTATCTTATAACTATTCCATTAACACCTAGGAATATTATAAAAGTGTTATTTTTAAATTAGTATAAATAAAGAAGCACGTTTTTGATTAATTTATGTGTGGACATTTATTGACCCTCCTTTGTCCTCGCTGTTTCTACTTAAAAGGTTGGTCCTGCGAGGGCTAAAAGTGGAGAGGGACCTAAACACAAAGGCGTTTAAATATGGCAATTAAACAGCATCATATCTATTTTTTCATTGCCCATAAGTGTCGTACTTTCTTACCATACATATTTACTGATTCAAAATTTTTTTCAAATTTTAGTCGAAGCAATAAAGCACTGAACCTCCGAAAAAAAAAAAACAACAAGACGAATAATAATAGGTTTGTTCGTAGAACGATCAGCAACCGTTGCCAACCATCAGACGCATGCGCGTTCGTAGTTTACGAACTCAAACTGTTAACTGCGCAGCGCCAACTGTTAACTGCGCATGCGTCTGATGGTTGGCAACGGTTGCTGATCGTTTGAATCGTACTACGAACAAACCTAATAATTCTTTTTGCACTCGATTCGTGAATGCACCAGGAAACTTTGTAACCCCGAGCCATGATATAATATTGAAAAAGTGTATACAAAAAATGCATTCTTAAGAGGAAACAGTAGCGATCAACAAGTAGCGAAAACGCGTTCCAAGATCGCGGCTGTAATTTTGAATATTTTTTCGAGATATTTGGCACACGTATTCGTAATATAATAAAGAATGGTGGTACAGAGCCCAATTTAAAAAATATATTAATATGTGGAAATTACTCTGTAATTAAATACCATATTAAAAAACGAGCCTGTACCGCCATTAAGAAGAACAAAAAAATACACTTTCTTCAAATAAACTATTTTATCCGATGCCTAGATTTTGTGTCATTTTGGAACTGCTAATTTTTTTATTTCATTAGTAGTTCCAAAATGACACAAAATCTAGGCATCGGATAAAAAAGTTTATTTGAAGAAAGTGTATTTTTTTTGTTCTTCTTAATGCGGTACAGGCTCGTTTTTGATTATGTATTTAATTACAGAGTAATTTCCACATATTAATATACAGGGTGCGCCAAACCTCTGGTTTTCTTTGATTATGGCTAAACTATGAAATATACAAAAAAAGAATGTGTGTGTACTTTGTACGCACGTAAGAAGTTATACTTCTATTATACGATTATATGATTATAAACGAAATTAATATACTTATTTTATTATTTTATTTATATTTTATTTAAATATTAAATTAATTTATACTTACTACTTCTCAAACATTTTTATTAAAACAGTGCCAAAAATTAAAATAATAAAAAAATAAAACACACACAAACACATTAAAAATGCCACAAATGATTTCTGAACATTAATTGTCGGAAAAATTTTTAACTAAATACGTATTTCCTGAAAATAAAATTATATAATAAATATACTTACAATCATAAAATGTATAAAAAAATAAAAAAGTAAAAGTTTCTATTGGGATTCGAACCAACTTACCACGCGGCTGGTATTTGCGTTGTATTGGGATTCACTCGCATTAAAACTGCGCCACGGAGACAGCTTGTCATTATGTGCGAAGATCGTCTAACTAAACAGATTAACCTTTTGACATTTTTAACTTATATAAATCAAATTATTTTGATTTTGAATTGAAATTATTTAGAATTGAAAAAATACAACAAAACATAGAGTAAGAAAACAATATACCTATTAGGTCAATATTGATAGAAATTTTGATGGTAATCAAATTATGAAAATAAAAGTATTACATACTACTTATGTATTTTGGTAGGTTCAAGGTAGGTATCGGAGCCCGTATAACGACTAATAAATTTCGCAATCACTTGCGTCGTGCAAAGTGGCTATGTTCAAATATCATAACAAAATTTGATCAACTATTTATAAAACACTTACCAGTGAAAGATTCTTTAGCTTTGAATAAGCGAGATCTGAGGCACTCATAGATACTAGTCACAGTTTGATGAGCTTTCACATTGGCATGCAACAATCATCTCTTCTATGTAAGTAAGTCCAAAAATATAATATGAAAACTATTTAAAAAGGCAGTATAACCATTAACTAACTTTTTGTTTGTTGTTTCTCTTCCTACAAATTTTAAAACGCAACAAGCATACATTATAACCGAACCACAGTCCCACAGCTGTGCCACAGCTGCCATATTGGATAATTTTTGTCATGTCGTTTGAACATCCAATCAGAACAAAGTTATAATACGCATGCGCCCGGTCGCTAGGTTTTACCATATAAAATTTGACCGTCATTACGCCCGTAAAGAAGTATAACTTCAAAAATGTTTTTAACAAAACTAATGTATATTAAAACCGTCTATAATTTAAAATTATTTTCGATTGTACAGGGTGAGTCAGAACGACGGTACGAACCAAAGTTTTGATTTTTTAAATGGAACACCCTATATATTAAATCATTTTTATAGTTTTTAAAAATTTGAAAAATTTGTAAAAGGTCTTATAGACCTAAAGTTAATAATTTTCCAAATATTTACATTTTTATTGAGAAAAATGGTAATATTATAGCGCTGTGGATTATGTTTCTATGGTAATAAAAATTTAAGTGGTAGGTCAAAGTTTTTATAATATAGTGTTATTAAATAATTTAATAACTTTTACTTATAGCCATATATACAGTGTGATCACTATTTGCAAATACAAAATTTTCTCATTTTTTTTAAATGGAACACCCTACATATTAGTATTACATTTTGTAGTAAATATTACAACCTTTCTTTTGGTATAAGGTTGTATGTACATAGCATGTTTGGTTTTGTAAATATTT